>NC_141674.1:115188520-115916020 GCF_028749965.1 Puma concolor
TCATTTACCCCGTCAAATCCCATAGTTCCACGTGAATCCCTGGTGAGGCCACCATCTTATTGGTGGGCAATGTCAATCCTAAAGGGGTGCCCACTAGAGCTTGTGCCCACATTTCACTCCCAAACTGGCCCCTCACTGTGTACCTCCTTGTTCCTGGAACTATGTCATCTTTGGGGCTCCCATCAGTTCCCTCCTACGGTGGGAAGAAAAAGAGCAGCCCTTGTCAACATCCCATGCCTCCACTTATTTGGAATGCTTTATAATATATTGATTAAGAAAATAAAGCTTTGGATCCATCTGCAAGAACACTGCTGTAATAAAGGTACAAATCTATCCTGTAACCAATGTGCCCCCTCAGCTGAGGCACGTTGCACACTGTGAAACTGACACCATACCAACAGCCTTGGTAGATATCACTATTCCTATTTTCAGAGAGGGAAATAGGGTTTGTCTAGATGAATAGAATTGTCCCAAATCGTGTGAGTTTTTAAAATGACGGAGCAGACATTAAATTCACGTAGGCCTGACTCAAAGCCCCTGCTCCCTCCACTCTGAAATGCCGATTGCCCAAAGCGGCCTTCTGGTGACCACTTCTGCTATTCTCCGCAAAGGGTGAACACTTAAGAGTTTTCAGTTTAGACCATCCCCTCTAATAACTCACCAGCCTTCTCTGATTCATTGTATGGAAGCACTTCTAATTCATGAGGCATTCCCTCTCTTTAGTCTGTGTTTCAAAACTCATTATTCAACATTTATCTACACCAAACTGTATTTGCCATCCATTAGCTCTCTGCTAGCCTGAGGTGCCCAAATGAGCAAAATTCTCCTCCATCAGAATGCACTGCACCTCATTATTTGTTGTTCCCCATAATTTAGTGGCATCTGCAAATTTCCAAGCTTGGTTTTGAACGTTGGAGCTGTGATGTCAGTAATACAAATCATGTACGATAATGCTGAGCTGAAACAAACATCTTTATTTTCACCCCCATCGAGCTGGCATATAAATGTAATGCAATTATTATTGTGGTTCATATCCCATGAGCTATTTCCTTATCTTATACCAGAGTACAAAGATTAGACAGTGTGAGAATATGAAGCCCAAACTAGACATTTCGCAAGATGAAATACCAACAGTGGCTTTGTGGGGCTTTGACTTTTACAATGTCAAATGTTCTTTCATTTTTAACGTGACTATGGGTGTGCATTCCCCCTAGAAGGAAAAGATTCCTTCCTCTCCTCCACTAACCTGAACATCTACTGACTAATCATTTATATTCAGGCATTTACAGAGAATCATCAAGCATTCATCTGATACCAAATCAGTACTGAGCTGCAGACGCTTAAATAATCATCACTCCCTCAAAATGCAAGTCAGAATTCTACAGTGAGTAATCATAATAGGTACTATTTCTTGAACAGTGATCCCATGCTAGGCTTGACTATTTACTTTTCCTTACCACAAGCATTAGGGTAGCTATTCGTATTTCTCACGTCACAGATAAGGCCACAGAGGAGGAGAAAGGTCAAGGTACTTGCTGAAACCACATAGCAAGAATACACCAGAATCGGATTTCAACACAGGCTTGCCTAATTCCACAGGCCATGGTCCGCTCAATTAAAAAAAAAAAATCAGCCTCTTATGTGGTAATAATTATGAAATAAAAAACATGAACAAAATGAAGAAGATCTTGTAAAATCCAGCCATTGACATAAGCTGGATTTTTGCTGTGCTGGAAGGCCTCCCTTCCCTAATCCTTTTCCCACTTGCTGACAAGGATTATGTTGGCAAGAGATGATGCCCTCCATTCTACGTGTGGAAATTAAGTTACACTGTGAATATCCCGGAATATCACAAAAGACTGTTGGAGGACCAGGTGTTTAATGGGAAAAGAGGGATACTGACTACCCAAAGAAGTGAGTGTATGTTGTGGAGACGGTAAATTAAAGTCAAATCCCCATTACTCCCCTTCTTTAATAGGGGGGATAATTAAATGTACAAGCATGAAAATACTTCAATGAACAGTGCTCTCTACAATTATAAGCTGATCACTAGCTCCTATCTTGTTTGCCACTGTATTCCCAGACCCCTAAATGTGCTCACCAAATACGCACCGAAGGAGTGACTATCCCCTATTATCATTCCCAGCCTGTTTGCACGGTGTAACTTGAGGTGTAGCTCTTAGGGAAACTGCAAGACACCCAGATGGGGAAGGTAAATTAAGGACTATGGTTCCAAGAAGGAGCAGATGGGGTAAAGCAGTGCTTAGAAAATGAGAGCTCAGAGGACAGAGAGGCTCTGAAATGGTGAGTACCTTGGGTTAGGATGAGGGATTTTGCATGCACCTAGCTTGAGAAAGCAGAACAAAGAAAGGAATAAGCCAATGTCCCCTGAGGAGGAAGCAGGCCAGGGAAAGAGGAGGAGACTGTGTGCGTTCATGGAAAAGACTCAGGAAGAAGAGCTCAGATGCTTCCAGATATGCATGTTGTCCTACCAACCTAAGACAGGCCTTCGTCTCATCAGACGGCAAGATGATGGACCGTCAACTGGACTAGGTGAAAACTTACATAAATGTTGTCTTGAAGCATTGAAAATCCTCAGCCACATTGGAAAGAGGTGGACATCGGGGCAGAGTGGACAAGAAATCCAGTAACATTATGTACCTACTATGTACGGAGCGTTTGGTAATTTGCATGAAATCTATGTGTGGCAGTGAAGCCTCTGCCATGTAAGAATTGCTTTGATGTGGAAGGCTTCGGAGGGGCCCAGATTGTATTATCCTTCTTCTTCCACTTTGGAGCTGGTCTTTCTGATGGGGTCTGGCTCCTAGAGTCTTCAGCCCACAAGGAGAGTGAGACAGGCTTAGGTCACACTGCCAGAGGGGTGGGAGGATGCTCTTGTGGCCACCACCTGCCCCACTTTCCTTCTTCTCGTTATCTCAAACCTTAGAGCGACAGTGAGGCTAGAGGTCAGAGGGCAGGGAGGTCTATTCCCTGCAGCTGTCAGACCTAGAAGTTAGGTCTGACACTGATGTCTGGTAAGAGGTTAGAAATCAGGCTTCTTAAAATGCTAGTCAAAGTCTGAGAATCCCTACTCTCAAATCTTGGAGACAAAAGAAATGGGGTTCCCCAGAATCTAAGCAACCCCCCAGGTTCCTACAGTTCTATCCAGCTTAGTTGGGCAGCCTGGGTCACTCTGTCCCATAGTGTACTCTTCATGTGCAGCTCCTGGGGGAATTGCTTCTCAAATCTCAAAACTAGGAAAATGTGTGTTGCAACCAACAATTGATTCTTTTTAATCTTTTGGACACAGGCTTTTGTGACTAACATGAATCTCACTCTGCAATAAGTACTTAGCTGTTCAAGGCAAAATTTACAACCCACTGCTAATCATTTTCTTGGCATTATTATTCCTTATTTTATTTTGTGCCTCGTGTGATTGCTTCAATTTTTTTTTTTTAATTATTGTCGGTTATTTGTGCTTTTGTATACAACTTCAAATACTCTGTGGACTAAGGCAATGAATAATTATATACAGAAATGATTAATGAGGACAGGCACAGGAGGGGAGAAACAAGCCTGTTGTCCCAATCTCCAATAGCCCTTTAAGTGGCCCTACTTGGACTTTAAATAGGTAAGTAACTATTTCCACAATTGGCAAGTATCCAAGATACTGAACCATGGTAAGAAGGAAATATTGATGAGGAGACCTTGGGTCTAGCCCAGCTCTGTCAGTCTCCAGCCAGGTGACCCCTGGGCACCTCACTAAACCTGTATGTCTCTTTGTCACCTCACCTATAAAATTAAATGTTTCAACTAGCTCAGAGTTGGCAAACTATAGCTTTGGGGCCAAATTTGGCTCATGCACTATTTGTACAGCCTATAAGCTAGAATGATTTTTTAAGATTTCAAAGAATTCTTTTAATTTTTTTTTAAGTTTTTAAAATAATTATTAAAGAAAAGGAAGGAGGGGCACCTGGGTGGCTCAGTCAGTTGGGCATCTAGCTCTTGATTTCGGCTCAGGTCATGATCTCACGGTTCATGGGTTCAAGCCCCATGTTGGGCTCTGTGCTGACAGTGCAGAACCTGCTTGGTAGTCTCTCTCTCTGCCCCTCTGCCTCCCCCACAAAAAAGAAAAGGAAGGAGAAGTTGGAGGAGGAAGGGGAGGAGAATGGGTAACAGTGAGGATACATAGCCCACGAAGCCTAGAGTATTTACTATCTGGCCCTTTATGGAGTTTGCCAACCCCTGGGCTAGCTGATGCCTATAGTTTCTTCAAGTCCTCAGTTTCCTCCACAATTCTATAACCCAAATAGATCCCTTCACCTTGCTGTACCTTAGTTTATTCCCCTCTATAATATAGCCTAGCATTGCAATAGGATGATTATAAAGCCCAGAGATTGTGGGGAAGAAAAACAAAACAAAAAAACAAAAAAAGGAGGAGGTGTTCAGAAAGCATAATATGATAAAAAAATATAAGAGGGCATCGTAAGCAATATAGAGACTATTATCCATTTAATTTCAAAAGGGCACCAGCACAGCCCAGATTGATGCAGAAAAGGCACAGAAGCCTTTGCACGCCATATGCAAAACACAAGTCTCCACATTCCCCAGGGATTTGGGGTAGAATGTACTGGATCTACACTGGGTTTTTAGCAGAAGCCATGTGCAGTATCACAGGCACAGACAGCTCCATGCTGCTCTCACCTGAGAATCTTACGGCACGGAGGCTGTCACCTGACTTCATGTTTAGGATCCCTGATCTACCTTAGGGTCCACATCAAGTGTCTCCCTCCACAAACACATGGTGGTTCCCTCCACAGACAAGTATCAGGGCTCCCAAGTCACACTCATCTTCTGCAGACTCTTCTGTGTTTCTTCTCCCTGTGAAAGGCAGGCCCTACCATCCATCCAAAGATATAAGCTTGCAGTTGTCGGGAGCCTGTTCTGGGCCAGGTGCTTTACATATTTTATTTCACTTAATTTTGGTAGGAACCCTGTGGAGTGGGTCTTATATTCTCATTTTAATGATAAAGAACCCATAAAGAGGTTCAGAATGGTAATAACACCCCCAGATCACAAACTACTACGTGGTGACATCACAACAGGCTCCTTCCCTACCGAGTGCTTCACCTGCTCTGATATCCAGGCAGGTGTGAGCTACACAAGTCATTCCGATCCTCCCCTCACATTCAGTCCCTCACCCAGACCTGGGGGGCAACCCTTCTTGGCACCGATTCTTCCCTTCCCTCTGAATCTAGGCCTGGATAAACTGTCCCTGCCCCTAGTTGTTCTTCCTCCCTGGGACTAAGCCTTTTTTCTGATCCATTCTGCCCCAGCTGCAAGGTTAGCCTCTGAATGATACCATCATTATACTAGTCTGTTGATCAAAAGTCCCCGATGTCCTTCTAGTTCTCCTCCCATCACGTCCAACTTGCAGACCTCTGTTCATCACCTGACCACCCTGGGGGAGGCCTCATTCACTTCCCATGCATCTCTGTCCAGGTCTGGTCTTCCCTGTTAGGAGGAACTCTTTGTGTCCCTGGCCAGCCCTCCATCTTGTCTTCTCTTCTCCATGCATCCAAACCCTACACATCTTAATGTCCACACTCCCTCCACACAGACTCCTTCTCTTCCCTATCCTGCTCATTCTTCTCCTCTTAATTTCTAAAACACGTATTATTCATTACACTCTCACTGGTTATTCAGCTCAATGGGCTTGATGTGTTCTGGAGAGAACACATTTTATTTCAAACCTCATTTGAATCCTACGTTTTCAGTTAATATATAGCATTAAGCGAGTTATTCAGCTTCCCAAAGTCTCCGATTTCTCATATGGATAAAAGGAGACTGATCATATCCATTCCAAAGGTTTTTTCTGAGGGTTAACATTTAAAGTGCCATGAATCATGGCTAATAGATACTAAGCAATTAAAGCATTCTTCCTTTTTAGGCTACCACTGTGTTTATATTACACACTCTACAAAACCCAGTGTTATTTCCAGTCTTGCCCCACCCCCTTCATTTTTTCATCAATAGAAACTATGTATTTCAACTACAACATGAATACCATGGAAGAAAGGACCACATGTTACATTTCTTCTTTCATTACTCTAGCCTTTGGGATTTTGTTGAACATACAGGAACTAATAAATAAAATATTTGATATTGATTAAGTAGAATCTACTAGATGATGGGGGATATCAGTGGCTTTACCTTCAACCCAATGTAATCAATATAATCCTATGAGAAAATTTACCCTCAGGCAGTGCTTTGCAAGTTTTCTTATTCAAATTGTTATTGGAAGGAAACAAATATTCTCATCAAAAGTAACTTTTAGAGAAATATTAGATACCAATTAGATCATGATGGGACTGATTATTTGTGTAATTTTATAATCATCTCCAATTATTTTTTAGTGTAGGCAGGATATTTTTAACGACATAAAATAATCAAGAAATAATTTTTCACAAATACAAGATGATTGTTTGGGCTGCTCATACCTTCTTTGCCTTATCCATACTTTCACTCAATATTGTGTCATCAGGCCCTACCGCGTAATGAACAGTATAGGTGCTAGGACTATAAAGATGAAACGTTTGGGTTTTCTCTCAACGACCCCACTCTTAGCGAGAAATAGAGTCACAGCAGTTATGAGGTGACTGCCATAATGGTATGTGTGCAAACGTCACTCTCAGAATGGTTCATAGCCTAGAGGCTAAGATTGGAAGGATGACCATGAATGGACTCAAAGGCTGCAATAAGGCAGGGCCAGAACATTCCAGGAAGCCAATGCCTTTGTAAACACTCTATCATCTCCTTAGAGCTGAGCTCAACTAAGCTGTACTCAATTCAATAATTGAATTAATGGATTAATTCATTGTCTTTTTATTATAGCAGAAGGTGCACCCTGGAGCAAGGAGATCTAGATTAGGAAACTTATATTTTGAACCTAAACATTTACCCCTTTGGGTAAATGAAATTACCTTTTGGGGTTTTTATTCTCAAATTATATCATTTTGATTAATAATTCCTCATCTGCTGGGGTGCCTGGGTGGCTCCGTCAGTTAAGCCCGGTTCTTGCTTTCTGCTCACGTCATGATCTCATAGTTCATGGGTTCATGGGCTGACAGTGCAGAGCCTGCTTGGGATTCTCTCTCTCCCTCTCTCTCTTCCCTCCCCTGCTTGCACATTCTCTCTCTCTCTCTCTCTCAAAATAAATAAATGAACTTAAAAACATACTAGCTCCACAAATTTACAAAAAAATAATAAAAAATTCCTCCTCTGACGTTACAAAGTTATTATAACACTTGGGAACAATTTTTACTAAACTGTTTTACAAAGCTTTTGCTACTCTGAAGACATTAGAGCACTGAAGGAGGCCAGTGGAACCTGAGTTCTTAAGTTTTGTGGAACCTGAATACTTGGGAAACACAAAAAGGGTAGGGGAAAGATGAAATGAGACGAAGTCAAATACTTGGGGTATAGTATCCAACAAATTTTTGTTTTCTCCTTTTGTACTTAACAAAGACTGAGGGTCTTCAGCCTCTAAGAAGATGGAGGAGACATACTTTTCCCTACTCCTCTCACTAAGTACAAGGGAAAATTCTGGACATTATAATTAAAACAATCCTACAAAGACTCAGAGTTGTAGAGGAAAAAAAAAAAAAAAAAAAAAAAAGACCAGCTCAAAACCTAAGACCAAAGGAAGGACACAGTGGTGAGTGCCCTGAGATTTCTCTTTGTCTCACATATCTCAGACATGGAGGTGAAGAAGCTGGCCACCTGGAAATGCCTATAGGGGTAGACAAAATAATATCCCGAAAGAAGTTGTTTCTCTTAGGCAAAGGACTAGGGAAAGAGCAGCCCAGCAAGTCAGAAAATTTATAGACAATAACTGCTTTGCTCTGGCCAAACACCACAGGAAAAAACCATGGCCCCATTTCTCCCTATGCAAAGGCTAAATGAAAAAACTATACTTAAATCTTCTTCAGACTGTGATGAGGCACCGGGTGGTATCAAAGAAGACCAAGTAGGGAACTAAGACTTTTATCCCCATGGCAGGAAGCAGTTTTCCACCCACAGTTTCAGTGGAGACCACTCGGGGAGCCAGAATTTTGACTCCCACCTAGCAGTAAGGAGGGGCCCTCCAGTCTGCTGCCAGTGGAAGTTGAGTAGGGAACCTTGGTTTCTCCATTCACATGAGACAGTGCTCTTCCCTTTGATTGATGAAACAGTGTCACAAAAAGCCACTTAAAATGGAAGATTTAAAAATGATCCAGAGTGATATAATATAATATAAAAACATCTAAGTTTAAATTGAAAATCACTCACTTTACCAAGAACTAAGAAGATCTTAAAATGAATTTTTAAAAAATAGATGCCACACCAAGATGTTATATATCAGAATTATCTGGCAAATATTTAAAAGCAGCCATGATGAAAATACTTCAGTGATCAATAATGAACACATGTAAAACAAATGAAAACTTAGAAGGCTTCAGCAAAAAAAAAAAAAAAGTATCAACAAATAAATGGAAGAGAGAAAAATAACCAAATGAAAATATTAAATCTGAACAACTCAATACTGAAATAAAAAATTTCAGTGGATAGCCTCAACAGCAAAAGAAAAGAAACAGAGGAAAGAATTAGAAAATTGGAAGACATAACAGTAAAATATACCCAATCAGACAAAAAAGAAAAAAAAAAAGAGCTTCAGTGACCTAGAGTCTATAATAAACATTTAACACTTGTGTCATCACAGTATCAGAAGAGAAGAAAGTTGGAGGGGCTGATAAAGAACTCAAAGAAATAATAGATGAAAAATTCCCAAATATGACAAAAGACATAAATCTACAGATTCAAAAAGCTGAGTAACCCTCAGACAGGATGGACTCAAAGAAATCCCTACCAAGACATATCATAATTAAACTTCCAAAAACCAAAGACAAAGAAAAATTATTGAAAGAGCCAGAGAAGAATGACACCTTACCCATAAAGAAAAAACAATTTAGGTGACAGCATTTTATTCATCAGAAACCACAGAGGCCAGAAAATAAGTGGCCCAACATTTTTCACATGCTTAAGAAAAGAACTGCTAATCATAATTCTTAACCCAGCAAAAATATGCTTCAAGAAGGAGGAGGAAATAAAGAACAAAGAGTAAAGGAAAATGAAGATATTTTGTCACCAGTAGACCTACCCTAAAAGAATGGCTAGGCTATGATCTCTAAACAGAAAGAAAATAAGAGAAGGAACACTGGAACATTAGGGAGAAATAAAATAACACAGTAAGCAAAACTATGGATCAATCCAGTGGGCTCTCCTCCTCCTCAGTTACCTAAATTATTTATCTCTGTGGCAGGAAGCAGTTTTCCACCCACAGTTTCAGTGGAATCCACATGGGGAGCCAGAGTTCGTATTCCTACCTAGTAGTAAAGAGGGGCCCTCCAGTCAGGTGTCAGTGGAAGTTGAGTAGGGAACCTTAGTTTGAATTTTGACAGTTGAAGCAAAAATCATAAGACCATCTGATGTGGTTCTAAATGTGCAGGAAATATTTAAAATAATTATATTACCAATTGAGGAAACTAAAGGGACTTAAAAGGAAGTGAGATTTCTGTGTTTCACTTACTCTGGTAAAATAAAATGACAACACCAGTAGACTCTGATAAATTACTTATGTATAATATAATATCCAGAGCAACCACTAATAAAGCTATATAAAGAAATATACTCAAATGCACTATAGATAAATCACAACTGAATTCTAAAAAAGTGTTCAAGTAATCCACAGGAAGACATGGAAAAGTAAACAGAGAAGAGAAAAACAGAGATAATACACAGAAAACAAAATATTAAAAGTTAATCCCTAATATATTAATATTAAAATAAAACATAAATGGTTTAAATACACCAATTAAAAGACAGATTCTTAGGGTGGATTATAGACCATCATCAAACTATATTATAGCAAACATCAAACTGTTTACAAAACCTTACTACAACTATAGCAATATAGTCAGGTTGAAAATATAAATATACATACATTTTCTATATGTATATATATACACATATACATATATATGTAAATATAAGATATTTATAAAGAGAAATATAAAGATATATCATGAAAATATTAATCAGGAAAGGAAAACAGGAAAGCCTATATTAATATCAGATAAAGTACACTTTGGAGTAAAGAAAAGTGCTGCAACATGAGAAAGATATAAAATGATGATAAAATGGTCACTGCACCAAGAAAATATAGCATCATAAAAACGTATGCCACAAACAACAGAACTGAAAAATATGTGAAGCAAATACTATCAAAACTAAAGGAGATATAGACAAACCCACAGTCATAGTGGGTGACTTTAACACCATTGTCTAAATAACTCATAGAACAATGAGACAGAATATCAGCAAGGTTATAGAAGTCCACAACACCATCAATCAACAATAGCCAAATAAACATTCTTTTCAAGCCTCATCAAGATAGACTACATACTGCGTTATAAAGCAGACTTCAACAAATTTAAAAGAACTAAAATCAAATAGTGCTTGTTTTCTGACCACAATGGAATAGAACTAGTTGTCAATAACAGAAAGAAATATGAGAATCACCCAATACTTGGAAACTATACAATATAGTCCTAAAGAATATTCCATAAGGTCAAAAAGGACGTTTTGAAGACAACCAAAAACATATTCAACTGAGTGAAAGTAAAAATACAACGTTTTGAAATTCATGGCATATGACTTAGAGGAAAATATAGAGGACTAACTACATGCTTCAGAAAAGAGTTCAAATCAATAATATAAGGTTCAAACTCAAGAACTTATAGAGTAAAGGAAGCACAAAAAGAAAGGGAAATAAATACTACCAACAACAGTAAAGAGCAGGAATCAAAGAAATTGAAAAAAAAAATAGAGAAAAACAATGAAGCAAAGAGCTAAGTCTTTGAAAAGATCAATGAAGCTGAGAACACTCTAACAAAACTGACAAAAGGAGAGAAGAACCAGTATCAGGAACAAACCTGGGTATCCTTACCGGTATCAAAAAGATAAGGGAATACCTTCTTTAAATCGTCCATGACATAAATTTGAAATTTTATAGAATGGTCACTTTCTAAAAACAAACAAATTACCACAACTCTACAAAATGAGATAATTTATTTGGATAATCCTATACCTATTAAGAAATGTGAATTCATAATTTTTAAAACTCCCCTGAAGAAGAAATCTTCAAACCTCGAGGGTTTCAATGAGAAGTTTTCAAGGGATTAAAAATGAATCAACATCAATTTATACAATCTCTTCTGGAAAACATAGAAGAAAGGAACTCTTCACTATTCATTTTATATTAACTTTATATGGACATACATGAACATTTATATGAAGTCCCTACATAACAGTTGTTATATGTGTATTTAGATATATTTTCCTCATGGTTACAAATGCAAAAACCTTTAGGAAAAAATTTGCAAGTAGGATTCAGTGATATATAAAAACAACTGTACTCTATTATTCATTGGGGTTTTTCCGTTTGACCCTCAGGGATGTGAGGCTGGTTACATATTTGAAAATCAAACAAGATAAACTAACATATTAATAGGCTAAAGAAGAAAAATCACATAATAATATCAATCAAAGAAGTAAAAGCATTTAATAAAATTTATCACTCATGATAAAAACTCTCAGAAAATAAAAATAGAGAAGGACCTTTCTCAGCTTTGTAAACAGCATCTACAAAAATCTACAGGTAACATACCTAATGGTGAAAAACTGAATAATTTCACCCTAAGATGGGAAACAAAGCAAAAATGTCTATTTTCACTAATTTTGGTCAACATAATGCTGGAAATCATAGCCAGTGCAAAAAGGTAAGAAGCTACAAAAAATACTCTTAGCATTAATAACTGATTTCAATGAGATTACAGAATAAACATAAAAATATCAGCTGTATTTCTATATACTAGCAATGAACACATGAATTTAAATGAAAATAAAATACAATACCGTTAACAATCACTCAAAAATTATTAGTTACATCTGAATCTACCAAAACACGGACAAGAGTTCTATGCTGACAACTACAAAACAACAATGAAAGAAAGAATCAAAGGTCTACATAGAATGGAGAGACAGATATACAGTGTTCATGGATTGAAAGACTCAACATAGCACAGATGTCAAATCTCCCCAAATTTATTTATTTATATGCCATATATATACACACACACACACACACACACACACACACACACATACATATCAAAATTCCTATTAAATTGCTAGCAAGTTTTAAGTTTTTTTTGGGGGGTGGAACATATGGACAAGATTATTCTAAAATTTATATAGAACAGCAAAGAAATCAGAATAGCCAAAACAATTTTGAACACACACACACACACACACACACACACACACACACACACACAAAGGAAAGAACAAAGTGGGAGGAATCAGTCTAGTCAATTTCAAGACTTGTTATAGCAATGAAAACTGTATGACATTAGGGAAGCATAAACCCATAGATCCATGGAATAAAAAAAAGAACTCAGAAATATACCCATACGTATATGCCCAAATGACTTTTGACAAAGGCTCAAAAGTAATTCAATGGAGAAAAGATTGTTTTTGAAACAAATAGTGCTAGAGAAATTGGACATAGAAAAAAAAAAAAAAACAAAATGAAACAAACTAAGCTTGATTAGATGCTCAGGTGGTATATAAAAATTAACCCAAAGCAGATCATAAATAAATTCACTTTACTTATTTATAAATAAATTTAAATGTAAGCAGAAAACTATAAAACTTCTAGAAAAATGTGGAAAATCATCAAAATTTAAGACTAAGAGTTCTTGGACTTTACGTCAAAAGCATAATTCATAAAGATAAATTTGACTTCATCCAAATCTAAAGCTTCTGCTCCACAAAAATGACCCATTTGAGGTTTTTAAGCAAATTACTGAATAAGAGAAAATATTTTCAAACCACATATCCAACAAAGGAATAGCATCTAGAACACACCACTAATTTTCAAAAGTCAATTGTGAGTAAACCAATTACAATTGAGCGAGACATAAAGAGAAATTTCACCAAACAAGACGTTCAAATGGCAAATAAGCACATGAAAGATGTTCAACATCATTAGGCAGTAGGGGAAGGTCGCTTAAAACCGCAATGAGATCTCACTATCAAGCTATCAGAATGTCTAGAATAAAAAGTAGTGACAACCTCAAATGCTTTCAAGGATGTGGAGAAATTGGACCATTCGTATGTTGCTGGTGGGAACATAAATGATAAAGACATCTGGAATAGAGTTTGGCAGTATTTTCGAAAAGTAAATATGTCACTATCATATGGCCCATCAACTGTACAGGATATTCATCTCAAATAAATTTTAAAAAATTATGTTCACACAAAAATGTACACATGAATTTTATATCATCTGTATTTGAAATAGCCCCAAACCAGAAATAACCTAATTCTCCTTTCACAGGTGAATAGTAAAAAAATAAATAAATAAACTATGGTGTGTCCATACCATGTAAAACTACCCAGCAATGAAAAAGGAAGAATTATTGATAAAAGCTAATCCCAAAATGTGCATACTGTATGATTTCATTTACATGCCACGGTTGATATGACACAAATTACTGGAATGCAGGTTTTAGCGGTTGCCAGGAGGTAAGGAGAAATTCAAGTTGGGAGGAAATTTACTAGAACAGGGTGATATGAGGAATCCTTGTGGTGATAAAAATTTTCTATATTTTGATTGTATTAATGTCATTATCCTGATTGTGAGGTTATATCATTTTGCAAGATGTTACCATTGTGATAAACTGATAAAAGGTACATAGGATCTCTCTGTTTTATTTCTTACAACTGCATGTGAATCTATAGCCATCTCAGAATGTAAAAAAGTAAGTTAAAATGTTTGATGTGTGGGACATTTACCTTATGCTTGTCCTCCTTGGAAAGAAGTACATTTACTAATGCAATCCCCTATCAGAGAAGCACAAAGAGAAACTCACTGCAACTGTAAGAAATTCCACTGATTCCTTTACAGTTTGAGGAAGAGTCCCTCTGGTTTGTGGCACAGGAAAAGGAAGCTATAGTGGAATGCTTATATTTTCCGGAGACAAGTCATAAATTAACACCTTACAGAAGCTTCCACGTTTTAAAAGCTATTTTGACAAACCATAGAGCATCTAAAAAAGGTTGATAGAATGGAAAGCAGTCAGGAAATCATTTCATATGAGGAGTAGTTAAGTTATGGAAATTCAGCCTGGAGAGGAGAAATGTGAACAGGTACATGCATTTGAAGGGCTGTTCGGCAATAAAAATAAGAGCTTATTTCTTCTTACGTATAAAATGTGTTTCCCAAAGGGTGGTTCACACAGATTATTTGACCTAACATACTTCATGTTAATTATTATGCTCTCCTTTGTATATGTATCAGAAAAACGAAAATAGTACATCTAGTAATACAAAGTTTCACTTATAATAGGATATATACATTCTCTATTAAAAACATGTCTAGTTTTAAGAGTACATTTTTTAAAAAAGAAAACTATAATTAAATAAGTGTACCAGTGACTGACAATTTTGAAGACTGTTTATGAAGGCTACTGTGGGTATTCACTAGAGACCAATGCCTATGTATCAGTTTAAGTCTTCAGTCAGATCTAACAAAATGCATTGAAGATGTTGGAAGAAGGGTTCTGGGGTGCTTGGGTGGCTCAGTCGGTTGAGTGTCTGACTTCGGCTCAGGTCGTGATCTCACGTTTCATGGATTTGAGCCCCGCGTCAGGCTCTGTGCTGACAGCTCAGAGCCTGGAGCCTGTTTTGGATTCTGTGTCTCCCTGTCTCTCTGCCCCTCCCCGACTCGGGTTCTGTTTCCCTCTGTCTGAAAAATAAATAAACATAAAAAAAAGGAAGAAGAAGAAGAAGGGTTCTTACCACAGTTGACAATCTGGAAAAAGTGATCCCTTAGAACCTTTCCTGACATTTCAGGATCTTAGGATCCATGATTTTCTGAGGATGGTTTTGGAGGACCCATGGAAATCAGCTTAATGTATAATCATGGCAGATGTAGTAAAAATAATTGTAATGACATTATTTCAACCTTAGAAAGAGCAATCAGCAAATTCAATTCTCAAAATTGCGTATCTTTTGATCCAATGTTACTTTCTAGGAACAGTTTTTACACACGGATTTGGGGACTCTCTAACAGTTTCCTACACAATTGGTCCAGTGCAATTGGGAAACTGCTTTTATTTTATTTATTTTAATTTATTATTTTGAGGGAGAGAGGGGGAGAGAGAGAGAGACAGAGAGAGAGAGAGAGCAGAAGAGGGGCAGAGAGAGGGGGAGACAGAGAATCCCAAGCAGGCTCTGAGCTATCAGCACAGAGCCTGACACGGAGCTTAATCTCACAAAGATCATGATCTTAGCTGAAATCAAGAGTCAGATGCTTAAATGACTGAGCCACCCAGGTGCCCCAGGAAATGACTTTAAGTAATCTCCCAGATGAATTGAATGTGCACTCTATTCAGGAACGATTACTCTAGATTACAAAAACAGAGCACATCTACACTCATTCAAGGTTACAGTTAGGAAGCCCAGGTTATAGTGTTCTTTCTGAGCTAGAAACTATAATTCTGTTTCAGCTTATGGCAATTTAAGAGTTATTTGTTTATACTGCAAGACTCTTTATGGCATAGGACATATTAGGCAGATTATTTATCCTCCAGGATACCAGAAAAATACATATATTTGAAAGGTGTTTAGCTTACTATTGTAAAATGTTCACAATAACTTTCTTAAGGTATTCATGGTTTAAATTAATAAACCCTGTGTATATAGAGCTATAACATTTGCCAGTGAGGAACAATGGAGAGAGAATACATTGAAAATTGCAAGAAATTTTTATTTTAATTCTATCTCAATAATAAGTCTGTCCATACACTTCAAAATATTGGTGATTTTCATTTCCCTTGTTCCATACTGAACAAAAATTGCACATATACTTTATGGATTGATTGAACATTTGCAATAATAACAACATTTACCTATTGGTCTTAATGTGCCAGACACTGTTCTCAATATTTTACATATGATAATCCATTTATTCTCCTCAACAGCCCTTAAGGTTGGTAATATTTACAAATAGGAAGACTAAGACATGTCCAGCTAATGCGTAGTCATGCTGGGAATTGACTGCAGGCATCTCAACATCATTGAGCATCTAAGTAATGACTTCCAAAGTTTCTTATCCAGGATAAGTTACAAGTTATATGAAATGAGTTCTCCATGGAAACCTAACACACACACACACACACACACACACACACAATGGAAACACTTTTGAAGTGATAGAAGCCATGCAATATTTTTCTCATCTATTTCATTTTTAAAATTCTAGTCAAGGCCCATGAAACTAATTTCACAACTCATCAATATATCGCAATCCATTTCTTGAAATAAAATGTACAGGGCACTATCCTTGCTAAGTAGGAAATTAGGAGTTGCAAAAGAAAAAAAAAAAGGATGAAGAGCCTATGTCCAAGTGCCGAGGTTATAGGAGACTGAGAGGGTGATGAATGGTACACAGGGCAAGCCACTGCGGTATGCCCAAGTTGCTTCTAAAGAGAGCAGAGTGTTTGGAGCTTCCATACAAACATAAAGTGCTTATCATTTATGGAAGCAATATGGTATGATGGGAAGAACATGTGTGTTGGATCCAAGAAAACTGAAGCCTGGATCTGCCAATTACTATCTAAGGGCTAGTAATCAGGCAAATAATCTCTCTGAGATCTTGGTGTTCTTCTGAAATAATGTAGCAGATGTTTTGCTGCTGGAAATCATATACCCTTATCCTACTTATCAACCACAACCACAGTGGACAGACTCATCTAAGCTGACTTACACTGAGGGAGTCTCATCTCCAAGCCCAGCCTTGTGTCTTTTCCAGAGGTTTTGGATCTCCTACATGTTAGGAGGAATTAATGCCCAAGGAGGCAATCTTCAACCAGTGTAATCCCTAACTTTATGTTTTCAGAACAGAAAAGTAGAAAACTATTCTCTACCCTTCCCAGAGATCCCACAGAATTGAGTTCCCACTGCCTACAGAAGCTACCAGGCCATTGCCCTTTATGGTGACTTCACCTTCTCTTCTGTATTACTCTCTCCACCTTTTTACTCATACTTCCTGGGATCATCTCCCAAATAAACTACCTGCACCCAAAGTCTTGTCTCAGTCTCTACCATCAGTGTAACATGAATTAAGAGGAACAAAACAGATTTAATAGTGGTTTTGAGGACTCCATAACAGAAGTATATTCTATCTTTAGTGGAGTACCAAGTACATATCAAATCATCGATCAAATATAAATTGTTCTTAGTTGAAGACTCTGTCACAGTACAGAAAGTAAAATCAATGTGTTTGAGCCCAAAAGTAATTTGAAACTAAGAACAAATGTCCTAATGCTAGTAAGTAAATTAAAATTTGAGTCCAGGCCACTCCATAGCCCTCTGCAGCTTAGAATAATATTATAGAATTTAATCCAGAATTTTTTTTTTTCCTCAGGAGTTTACCTGAAGGGTATAAGATGTATACAAATGAAACCATGTGGCTATATGCAATAAACTGTTAGGAACCCATAAAATATGAAATATGTTTACAGATGTAGAAAGATGTCCATACCACATTGTTCAACAAAAATAACAGGCTAAAGTTTGATAAGGAGACCATGATCTTGTTTATAAACATAACATCTACAAGAGTAAACGTATATGTGATCACAAACAAAATAAAATTCGATAGCTATATATTATAATTTAAAAATAGTTACCCTTTCATGGGTAGAGTCTAGGTTTGGCTTAGCATTTTTATTTTTTTCTCTATGTTTTCTAATATTTTATTTTTGGAGTCAACATATGTTACTTGAGCTAACTCGACAAATACTACAATTGACACCATTGTCATTGCTCCTTTAACCCTCCTCACCCCCACCATGCAATCTTACAATAGGCTTTGTAAGGAAATGGAGAACCATGTCCAAATACCTTCATTGTGTTCTTGTGCTTACGGCAAAATACCCTGAAGTTACACCTCCAGTTTGAATCCTTTTAGAGTAGTGCCAACCTCGCACTCCAAAAGGTTGACTCAAGCCAAGTTATAGTACAAGCCAGAGAGAATCTGGCTTGACTCTGCCTACTTTCTCTAAAGCTGATAGCAGAGCTTTAAAATCTCTTTTTATCCATCTGTTTAATCAGAATGAGAAGGACCAGTCCAAACCCAAGGCAGGATGACATTTGGGAGAACACTAAACACAGATACAAAGCTGAAAGAATAAGGACAAAGCAAGGTTTTGGGTCTGACTCCGGGTGACGAAAGGTGGGGGTTCCTGCAGTGAGTATTTTTAGGGACCAGAACCTATGTCTACATACCCTTGCCTATGTGTGTTCATGAGACACTGTTATCGGGTTACAGGTACACAAGGCATTCTCAAGCAAGGTCTCCCACTAATTTATGACAACACAAATGTCAGGAAACTAGAGCTGGAGTGTAATTTTGGGAGATTATCTGTGGTTTGTCAAACAGTTTGGTTTCGGAGGACAACCTAATGCCAAGGACCTCCTTCCAAATAAAGTTTATAATTCTGATTAAAGTTCTCTGACTATACCTGTCAAACTGAAAGGGCTGTATTCAGACTCACTTCAAAGTATGCTACCCAGGATATACTTAATGAATTGGTCTATTAGCTGCAGCAATGTCTTACTTGACACATCCAATGTCTTACTTGCCATCTCCAAAGGCAAGGAGATTAAAAGCAAAAATGAAGTATTGGGACCTCATCAAGATAAAAAAGCATCTACACTGCAAAAGAAACAATCAACAAAACTAAAAGGCAACTGATGGAATGGGAAGATATTTGCAAATTACATATCAGATAAAGGGCTAGTATCTAAAATCTATAAAGAACGCACCGAATTCCACACCCGAAAAACAAATAATCCAGTGAAGAAATGAGAAGACATGAATAGACACTTTTCCAAAGAAGACATCCAGATGGCCAACAGACATATGAAACGATGCTCAACATCACTCCTCATCAGGGAAATACAAATCAAAACCACACTGAGATACCACTTCACGCCGGTCAGAGTGGCTAAAATGAATAAATCAGAAGACTATAAATGCTGTCGAGGATGTGGAGAAACGGGAACCCTCTTGAACTGTTGGGGGGAATGCAAACTGGTGCAGCCGCTCTGGAAAACAGTGTGGAGGTTCCTCAAAAAATTAAAAATAGATCTACCCTATGACCCAGCAATAGCACTGCTAGGAATCTACCCAAGGGATACAAGAGTGCTGATGCATAGGGGAACTTGTACCCCAATGTTTATAGCAGCACTTTAAACAATAGCCCAGTTATGAAAAGAGCCTCAATGTCCATCAACTGACAAATGGATAAAGAAGTTGTGGTTTATATATACAATGGAATACTACTTGGCAATGAGAAAGAATAAAATCTGGCCATTTGCAGCAACATGGATGGAACTGGAGGGTATTATGCTAAATGAAATAAGCCAGGCAGAGAAAGACAGATACCATATGTTTTCACTCATATGTGGATCTTGAGAAACATAAGACCATGCGGGAGGGGAAGGGTAAAAAGAAAAAGTTGCAGAGAGGGAGAGGGAGGGAGGCAAACCATAAGAGACTCTTAAGGACTGAGAACAAACTAAGGGTAGATGAGGTGAGGGGGAGAGGGGAAAGTGGGTTAGGGGCAGGGAGGAGGGCACTTGTTATGATGAGCACTGGGTGTTATGTGGAAACCAATTTGACAATAAATTCTATTTTAAAAAATAAAATATTTTAAAAGAAAAAAATAAATTGGTCTATTATCTTGCTCACAAAAATGATTGGAGCACAGATATTGGGGGATATGACAAAAAATTTCTAAATGAATAAACGAATGAATGAAAAAACTGTGCATGATTTATACATGCCACTGTGGCCCAAACCTCCAAGTCTTCATAGTAAGACTTGACTTTTGCTTGACCTCATATATGCCAGACACTTTACATAAACTGTCTTTTAATTTTCACTCACACTAATAATGAGTGTTTGAGCTTTTCTTTATTTTATAGAGGAAGTTCTGAAATGCTCAGCCTTTCCCTAAGCCACAGAGATGGGTAGATGAGGGAGCTGGCCTGTGCGTCTCAGACCTGGAGCTGTTTCTTCTATATCGTGTTGGTTCCAACTCCAGCATCACCACTTTGGAACAAGAAAAAATCCCCTTTTTAAGCCCTCATCTCTTCAGTTTGTTATTCTTTCTGGAAAATGGTAATGTAAGTAGAGACAACAGCCAGTGGTCAAGTTGGCATCATTAAAAGAGTAGATGTCAGCTCTCTGAACAGAAGAGATGGCTTTATCTCCTTGTCTTTTCAGCAATTGTGCACCATTTTGGTTCCTTCCAGACCCAATCGCTCAGGCTTATTCCATCCCTTGTTTATAGAATGAGGGTTGGCACATTCTCCTGAAAATGGAAAAATGCAAAGGAACTACCCAGAAAGAAAAGAAGGTTGTATATATTTCTCTTCTGCTGGTGGGAATTAGTGAGGGGAAAACATCAAAGGCACCAGGAAGGTGTTTGTGGAAAAGAAACAAGGGCAGAAAGGGAGTTGATATTGGGTCCAGTACAGTTAACTGAAGGAGGAGAAAAAAAGGACAAGCTTAAAGTTCTCAAACAAATGGACATAGTCAGGGGGTTGAGGATACAAGAGGAACCACCAAATGTGGACACTGTCATATACACTCCATAGTTGCTCAGGACAATGGAGGAGCTGTAGGCTCTGATAGTCGCAGAAGGAAGGGTTCTTGCTAAACTAGAGCGTACACAGAATGAACTGTTGTCCCTAAAAAGTACAGATGACAAGATTAGCAATCAGAATTTATTTGATTATTGAGAGGGCTATGGATAGGGGACTCAGGCTGAAGCCCAAAAGTGGGAAGGTAAACTTGTGGAATGGAGTGAGGCTGCCTGGATTTTAACTCTGGCTTCACCACTTCATACCTTGGATTTAATCTACTCTGGCTCAATTTGTTCTTTCATGCAATGGGTAAAATAATATCCCCGCTTCAGAGTAGAGGCAGTCCTTACTTTGCATGTTTCTGACCTGCACACATTTGACTTACCACCATTTGGGTCAATAACAAAATCTTCCAACAATATGGTTCAGATTTCAGTTCCCATGGTATAGTATGTGTGCAGAAATACTATAGTATAGTATGTAATCGCAGAAAGTCAAAAGCTGAGTCCTAACATTAACGTGCGCAGAACAGATGGGCAGCAGGGTCAGTGGCCAATCGCATTGTGCCTCTCAAGTCACTGGGCATGTTATTTCGCTCACACACAGACAGCCAGGCCTATGATTGTGTTGCTTCCTTGTTCCCAGTGAAACAAGGAAAGAGGTATCTGACAAACGTGGATGATTGAAAGAGGGAACTGGGCAACAAAAACGCAAGCGCAGTAAAAAAATGAAAAGTTGTGGGGTGCCTGGGTGGCTCAGTCGGTTGAGCGCCCGACTTTGGCTCAGGTCATGATCTCCCGGTTAGTGAGTTTGAGCCCCGGGTCGGGCTCTGTGCTGACAGCTCGGAGCCTGCTTCCGATTCTGTGTCTCCCTCTCTCTCTGCGCCTCCCCCGCGTGTGCTCCATCTTTCAAAAATAAATAAAATAAATGTAAAAAAAAACATTTAAAGAAATGAAAAGCTGTGACACTGGAAATGAAACGCAACTTGAATGTGAATGGAACCATAGAGCCAAGAGCTGACCTTGGGAAGGCTGACATTCCATCTTTCGAGAGACAGGATATGAAGCCAGAGGACTCTAGGGAAGGCACACTTACCAACATAAATGAGAAAAGTGGTTGCGATAAAGGAGATGAAGATGTTTCAGAAGAAGAGATGATGATGGAAAAAGCCACATTAAGGAGAACCTCAGCGGCTTATGCTAAGTGAAATAATAAGTCAGAGAAAATACCATAGGATTTCACGTATGTGTGGAATCTAAAAAGCAAACAAACAGGGGCGCCTGGGTGGCTCAGTCGGTTGAGCGTCCAACTTTGGTTCAGGTCATGATCTCACACTCCGTGAGTTCAAGCCATGCATCGGGCTCTGTACTGACAGCTCGGAGACTGGAGCCTGCTTCAGATTCTGTGTCTCCCCCTCTCTCTGACCCTCCTCTCCTCATGCTCTCTCTCTGTGTCCAAAATAAATAAAAACATTAAATTTTTTTTTAAAAATAAAAAAAATAAAAAGCAAACAAACAAAAAGCAGAAACAGAGCCATAAATACAGAGAACAAATTGATGGTTCCCAGAGGAGAGGGGGGCGGGGGATGGGAAAAATGGGTCAGGGGGAGCGGGAGGTACAGGCTTCCGGTTCTGGCATGAGTAAGTCACAGGCACCAAAGGCACAGAGTAGGGGATACAATCAATGATATCCTAGTAGCTTTGAATGTTGACAGACGGTAGCTGCACTTGGGGAGAGCACAGAACAAGGCATAAACTTGTTGAATCACTCTATCCTATACCTGATGTAACATCCTGTACTGTACTTCCATAAATAAATAAGTGAATGAATGAATGAATGAATGAGATGCCCTCAGAGATACTTTGCAACATTAAAAGGACACACAATACAATGTTAAAAGCCCTGATCTAAACTGAGACAATCCACCAAGGTGTACAAAGGATGCTTCTGTGCTGTGAGTGGTGCAGTAAGAAGGCGAGAACACCTGCAGCTGTTCTTGGTAAGTTGTTTTGCTTTTTGTTTTTTGTTTGTTGTTGTTTTTTTTTTTTGCAAAGAAATAAGAAACACACTGCTTCCCTATGGTTCTAATATTTCAAATTAAAGGGTACCAAGGAATTAATAGTTTGACTATTTTTCTCATATCCCTATACATTTATTTTTTTTTTAATTTTTGTTTTCAACGTTTATTTATTTTTGGGACAGAGAGAGACAGAGCATGAACGGGGGAGGGGCAGAGAGAGAGGGAGACACAGAATCGGAAGCAGGCTCCAGGCTCTGAGCCATCAGCCCAGAGCCTGACGCGGGGCTCGAACTCCCGGACCGCGAGATCGTGACCTGGCTGAAGTCGGACGCTTAACCGACTGCGCCACCCAGGCGCCCCTCCCTATACATTTAAAGCCAACTATAAGGATGTTTCCAACGGTTTGAAAGTAATTTTTATTTTTTATGTATTTTTTTGGAGGTAATTTTTAAAAGCTACAGAACAACTGTACTTTCTCCCCCTTGGCCACTGAGTCTGTTTGGCACAGTTTCAACTTGCCAAGTTGCATTGCTGTGAAGAGTAAATGAGATAAACTATGTAACGTGGAGAGCAAACCATGCTTTGACCATAATGAATTACCATTTAGAATAATACTGGCAATAACCAGCATGTAACAAATATTAAGGTTTTTTTTTTTTTCTAAAAAAGCAAAGTCTATGATTAAAAGCTGTGGCCAAACATGTACTATTAGTGGTGAGCTAAAAATAAACAAACAGACAAACAAAAAACCAAAACATCCTCCCCAAAAGAAAAAAAGATATCCATGCCCTAATTTCTGGAAACTGTCAATTTTCCTTGTACAGCCAAAAAAACAAGAGTCCTTGCAGATGTGATGAAGTAAACAGTATTGAGATGGAGACATTATCCTGGATTATCTGGATGGGACCTAATGCAACCATACTGATCCTTTTTAAATTTTTTTTTTTTACATTTTTTTTTTTTTTTTTATTTTCAAGAGACAGAGAGCACAAGCAGGGCAGGGGCAGAGAGAGAATGAGACACAGAATCTGAAGCAGGCGTCAGCACAGAGCCTGACGTGGGGCTCAAACTCACAAACTGTGAGATCATGACCTGAGCCAAAGTCGGACACTCAACCGACTGAGCCACCCAGGCGCCCTGCAACCATACTGATCCTTAATAAGAGGGAGGCAGAGGGACATTTTACACAAAGAAGAGGCAGAGACAGTGTGATTTCGGAGGCAGAGACTGGAGACGTGCAGCCACAGCCAAGGAAAGCTGGCAGTCTCCAGAAGCTGGAAAATGCAGGAAAAAAAAACCCAAACAAACAAATAACAGATTCTCGCCTAGAGCCTCTGGGGGCAACTTGCCCTGCTGACACCTCAATTTTAGCCAAGTGATACTAATTTCAGACTTCTGGATTGCAGAACTGGGACACAATAAATTTCTGTTGCTTTAAGAAATCAAGTTCATTCTGGGGAGCCTGGGTGGCTCAGTTGTTTCAATACCAGACTCTTGGTTTCGGCTCAGGTCATGATCTCACCATTCGTGGGTTTCAGCCTGGCATTGGTCTCCTTGCACTGACAGTGCGGAGCCTGCTTGGAATTCTCTCTCCCTCTGCCCACCCCCCCATTCATGCTCTGCTCTAGCTCTTGCTCTCAAAATAAATAAATAGGCTTAAAAAAAATCAAGTTCAAGCTTATTTGTTACAGCAGCCATAAGAATCTAAATTGTTATCTTCCTGGATTTTGTGTACTATCCCAAGTACCTTTTTGTTTGTAGAGTTAATTCAAATACAAAAACATTTATCGAGTACCTACAAGTGCAAGGCATCCAGAATAAAAATTCGAATAAGAAAAGTCTCTTGTTTTATAGGTGTGCATAATCTACATGAACCAGTGACTAGAACGGTGACAACATAGTGTAATGGCTCAAATTCTGGAAGTTGGGTACAAATGGTAGCATATTTGCATAGTGGAATACTATTTGGCCATTTAAAATGAGACTGTAAACAAATGTGTTGAACTAGAAATATGCTCACATATATGGGCATATTAAAAACCTTGGTCTGGGGTGTCTGAGTCTGTTGAGCATCTGACTCCTGATTTCGGCTCAGCTCATGATCCCTGGATCATGGGATCAGGCCCCATGTTGGTCTCTATGCAAAGTGTAGAGCCTGCTTGAGATTCTCTCTCTCCCTCTCACTCTGCTCTTCTCCCTTGCTCCCTTTCTTTCTCAAATTAGAAAAAAAAGGTACCATTAAATAATTTTAACAGGGCATAAAAATGTTCAGTAAGCATATGGTCCAAGGCATGAGCACAGTTTTCTCTGGGTGGTGGGATTCTGGTGTTTATTTTCTTCTGTGTTTGTGTTTGCCAATGTCCTGGGTTTTTTTTTTTTTAAGTTTATTTATTTATTTTGAGAGAGAGCAAGCACAAGCAGGTGAAGAGCAGAGAGAAAGAGAGACAGAATCCCAGGCAGGCTCTATGCCATCAGTGTAGAGCCCAACGCAGGGCTCGAAATCATGAACCATGAGATCATGACCTGAGCCGAGATCAAAAGTCTGGCATTTAATCAAGCAAGCCACCCAGGCTCACTGTCCTGATTTTTTTTTATTAATGAGAAAACAATAAAAGCATTTTTTTTAATTAAAAACTGGTTCAGTACCAGTTATAAGCCCTTTCAGGATGAAAAAGTAAGAGAGAGGTGGGATCTAGGGACACTGACCAGGTGACAGGCCTCCTCCTCCAAGGACCCAGAGCACAATGAAAGGACCTTATTTTCTCCTAATGACAGGGGTTTTGGACACCCAGAAGAGTATATGCCAATTTCATTCAATGCTCAGATGCCATTGATTAAAGTGGACATCACTAATTTAATAAGTTTTCAAAGAGAAAAAACTGATCACTAGACTAAAAACGCATATCCTAATCTCAATGAAATACTGTGATGAAATATCACAGTAAAATCCTAATCTCAATGAAATACTGTGATGAAATATCACAGTAAAGGTCTACCTTAAATTTCAGAAAATGTCACAATTTTCCAAACGTCAACTGGGTTTATCTCCCTCTCAAAGCTGAAGTGAAACCATTGGGATTAAAAACAAGCATTGTTAGTGAGAGTGGCTATTGCCCATGACCCCCTTCAAGAAATAGGAAGAAAAGAAACATTGTCACTTGTGCTGCATCCACCCGCCAGCGGGGTCCCCCACCCCCAGTCACAGATGCAGCCGCCACAGTTCCCATGGTAGCTGAGTGGAGGTTTTCCAAATGGAAACACTGAGGCAGCAAAAGGAAGACATTCCTCTGACTGTTGCAATGGCTACTTTGATATTCTACCTCGAGAGCATATCCACTGTTCAGAGCTCCAGAAAGTATTTCTCAATTTGAAACTGAAATCAGACTGTGAACACATCGTCCTTTTTTAGTGTTATAAAGCAGATGGACTTTAAGCTGATAAACCTCCAGACGGAGACTAACATTAGCATCAACACTGTGAACTAAATTGGATTTTTTTTTTTTACCTTTGATTATGAGTCATCTAGTTTGTGGATTGTAGCTCAACCATGTTAAACTGAGAACACCAACCATGAGACGAAGCGGCTTTTGCTCAGCACTTGAATTCTTATTTCTGTTGGTTGCTATTGCCATTCTTCTAATGTTCTAAATTTGGATCCTTTGTGTTATTATAATGACAAGTTTCATTTTTCAGAGCATTATAGTTTCTGTTATGCATACAAAGTTGGCATTTGTACAACTACTTAAAGAATTAATTTTTTTTCCCACTTTCAAGATGTGGAAACAGACACTTAGGGGGATTTAGAAACTTGACTAAAGTAACGGAGCTTGAAATTAGTCAAGCTGGCTTCTGACCCCAGCTCTCTGTGACTCATTCATTTCCACATTGACACTCTGGGCTCACCTCTGACTGTGGGCAGATCTCCTGTCCTTAGTACCCACATAATTAGGTTGAATAATTACCTCTGCAGCACATGGGGATCAGGCTGGACAATTGGAGTGAAACTGGCCAGGAGTAATGGCATGATTCAGGGTAGGCATCAGGGAACTCACTAGTGTGTCCTGTATTTTTTTTTTTTTTTTTGAATGCTTGTCATTTGCTCAATTCTTAGGACAGAATATTGAGTAATTAGTTGTTCTTCTTTTGCCAAAACACACTTTTACTTGTCATCAGTGTCTGTGCCTTCCCTAACCTGACCGCCTTACTAAGGATTGTCTGCCTGAGTCACATGATTCACCTGATTCACATGATTCAATAAGGGCGGAGTACTCACTCTAGATGGGCACTAGGTATTACATGGGTGAACAAGACAGACTAGAACCTGCAAGAATGAAGAGAAATAAAAACCAGTTACACTAGAATGAGATAAAGTGGATACAGAATCACGAGAATGTCTAGCAGAAGGAAGCAGTCTAAACTAGGGTTAGATGAGAACTTTCACAAGATCTGATATTGTAGCCAAAGCCCAAAGAATGTTAGGAGTCAGACTGATGTGACATCATAGCATTCCTGACTTTTCCTGTGAAAATCATGTCTGAGGACGATTGGCATGTGAGGACACACATGCACTGGTAGGATTTCCAAGAGACTCAGAATGGCTGAAACCCAGATCTGGTCATAGAGACAGAGTAATGATGAATAATTACGTGGGATGGGTAGACCTGATTATTGACATCTTCATGAGCTATTTTAAGGAGCTCTGACTTTATCAACGAGCAATGATGTACCACTCAAAATATTTTTTTTCTTTTTTTTTTTCTTTGAAAGAGAGAGAGAGGTAGGGTAGAGAATGAGCTGAGGAGGGACAGAGGGAAAGAGAGAGAGAATCCCAGTGTGGGACTCGATCCCATGACTGGGAGATAATGACCTGAGCTAAGAACAAGAGTTGCACACTCAACCGGCTGAGCCACCCAAGTTCTCCTGAAAATGTTCTTTAAGCCAGGAAATGATAATACCAGAGTTTTATGGTAGAGAATAAAGCAGAGGAGTTACAAATGGATGCATGGGGGCACCTGGGTGGCTCAGTCGGTTAAGCGTCCGACTTCAGCTCAGGTCACGATCTCGCGGTCCGTGAGTTCGAGCCCCGCGTCGGGCTCTGGGCTGATGGCTCAGAGCCTGGAGCCTGCTTCCGATTCTGTGTCTCCCTCTCTCTCTGCCCCTCCCCCGTTCATGCTCTGTCTCTCTCTGTCTCAAAAATAAATAAACGTTAAAAAAAAAATTAAAACAAACAAATGGATGCATGTAGGAGACCAGTAAGAAGCCTGCAGCAAAGTAGTGATCCTGGTGTGAAAAGGACTGGGCTGACCTCCTGGGCAAAGTATGTAAGACATAAGAGGGTCATAAAATTGACAGGATTTGTGATTGAGTGGACATGTTGAATTAGGGAAAGGAATGCCTATGGATCCTTGCCTGGATCCTTCCTACTATACCTAAAAAAATGAATTATATTAACCCTCCAACTATAGACCTTTATCAGATAATGATCTTAATTCTTGGCCTTTATTACCAATTTAGGGCCCTTTCAAAACATCAATCTTATTCTTTTTAAATAGTAAAAACCTCAATTCTGATGCACTTAATGCAGATGGATTTTATCTTAGATATCCAGAAATTCAAAGGGAGAACAATTAAGGTTAATGGATTTAACCTCTCCATTGTATCATCAGATAGGTGGCATCTTTCCATACTTCCCTTCCTCTAGAAGCATCAACTTCATCCTAAGTCTGGTTTTGTAGGTGTTTATAAGATACTTTCCTGAAGCAGTGGGGTCAACAACATTGTCATTCCCACCAAGAGAAAGAGCCTAGGTTCTCTTTTCCAGAAAATGCGGCAGATTGTGCTTTGCATCTCATAGGCCCAAATGAGCAATGGTCCCACCCATCCCTGAACACAATCTCTAGCACTTGTATGGAAATGCTATGTTTGCCTTAAACTATTCACCCAGGGTGGAATGTCCTATGCCCAGAGGTATCATACTACTTTGACAGCCATCACTCTCTCTTGAGATTTGAGGTCTATCAAGCTTGGAAGTGAAGGATTCCCCATACCTTCTTCTTCTCAACCTACATCTCTCTGGGTCCATTTATGTCTTACTCTTTCTTGGATAAAAATCTCAACTTGGTCTTATTCCCTATCCTCATGGCTTTCATATTAACAAAGGCTCTCATCTCTTGACCTGATGATTTTTATAGCTCCCTCACTGGTATACTATCCTCAGACTCACCCCTCTGCACATCTCCCACTCCTATCCCTATTATATTCAGCCAGTGAATGTTCCATAGCTGTCAGATTTTGTTTATTTTTTAAATTAAATTAATTTTTTTAATTTAAATCCAAGTTAGTTAACATATAGTGTAACAATAATTTCAGGAATAGAATTTAGTGATTCATCACTTCCATATAACACCCAGTGCTCATCCCAACAAGTGTCCTCCTTAATGCTCCTCACCCCTTTAGCCCTTTCTCCCACCCAACACCCTGCCAGGAACCCTCAGTTTGTTCTCTGTATTTAAGAGTCTTTGATGGTTTGTCTCCCTATTTTTATATTATTTTTGGTTCCCTTACCTTAGATTCATGTTTTGTATCTTAAATTCCACATATGACTTATTTCACTTAGCATAACACAGTCTAGTTTGAGCCACATTGTTGAAAACGGCGAGACTCCATTCTTTTTGATTGCTGAGTAATATTACATTGTATATATTTACCACATCTTCTTCATCCATTCATCAGTCGATAAGACATTTGAGCTCTTTCCCTACTTTGGCTATTGTTGATAGTGCTTCTATAAACATCAGAGTGCATGTGCCCCTTCACATCAGCACTCCTGTATCCTTTGAATAAATACTTAGCAGTGCAATTGCTGGGTCACAGGATTTTTTTTGAGAAATCTCAAAATTTGCGGAGGGGGACCTCAAAATTTTTTGAGGAAACTCCATACTGTCTTCCAGAGTGGCTGCACCACTTTGCATTCCCACCAGCAGTGCAAAGGGTTCCTCTTTCTCTGCATCCTCACCAACATCTGTTGTCATCTGAGTTAATTTTAGCCATTCTGACAGGTGTGAGGTAGCATCTCATTGTGGTTTTGATTTGTATTTCCCTGGTGATGAGTGAAGTTGAGCTTTTTTTCATGTCTGTGAGCCATCTAGATGTCTTCTTTGGAAAAGTGTCCGTTCATGTCTTCTGCCCATTTCTTCACTGGATTATTTGTTGTTTTGTGTGTTGAGTTTGAGAAGTTCTTTATACATTTTAGATGTTAATCCTGTATCTGATATGTCATTTACAAATATCTTCTCCCATTCCATCGATCGACTTTTAGTTTTGCTGATTGTTTTCTTCACTGTGCAGAAGCTTTTCATCTTAATGAGGTCCAAATAGTTCATTTTTGCTTTTGTTTCCCTTGCCTCTGGAAACATGTAAAGTAAGAAGTTGCTGCGGCCAAGGTCAAAGAGTTTTGACCTTTGACCTTTGTTCTCTTCTCTAGGATTTTGATGGCTTCCTGTCTTACATTTAGGTCTTTCATCCATTTGGAGTTTATTTTTGTGTGTGGTGTAAGTAAGTGGCCCAGGTTCATTCTTCTGCATGTCACTATCCAGTTTTCCCAACACTATTTGCTAAAAAGACTGTCTTTTTTCCATTGAACATTCTTTCCCACTTTGTCAAAGATAAGTTGGCCATATGTTTATGGGTCCATTTCTGGGTTCTCTATTCTGTTCCATTGATCTATGTGTCTGTTCTTGTGCCAGCACCATACTGTCTTGATGATTACAGCTTTGTGATACAGCTTGAAGTCCAGGATTGTGAGGCCCCCTGCTTTGGTTTTCTTTTTCAGGATTGCTTTGGCTATTTGGGGCCTTTTATGGTTCCATACAAATTTCAGGATTGTTTGTTCTAGCTCTGTGAGGAATGCTGGTGTTATTTTGATAGGGATTGCATTGAATGTGTAGATTGCTTTGAGTAGTATAGACATTTTAACAATATTTGTTCTTCCAATCCAGGTGCATGAACTTTGCTGAATTCATGGATCAGTTTTAGTAGTTTTTGGTGGAATATTTTGGATTTTCCATATAGAGTATCATGTCATCTGCAAAGAGTGAAAGTTTGACTTCCTCCTTGCCCATTTGGTGCCTTTTATTTCTTTGTATTGTCTGACTGCTGAGGCTAGGACTTCTAACACTATGTTGAATAATAGTGGTGAGGGTGGACATTCCTGTCGTGTTCCTGACCTTAAGGGGGAAAGCCATCAGTTTTTCCCTATTGAGGATGATATTAGCAGTGGGTCTTTCCTACATGGCCTTTATGATCATGAGATATGATCCTTCTATCCCTATGTTGTTGAGCGTTTTTATCAAGAAAGGATGCTGTCTTTTGTCCAATGCTCTCTCTGCATCTACTGAGAGAATTATGTGGTTCTTATCCTTTCTTTTTATTAATGTGATATATCCACATTGATTGATTTGTGGATATTGAACCAGCCCTGCAGCCCAGGAATAAATCCCACTTGATCATGGTGAATAATTCTTTTAATGTATCTTGGACCTGGTTTGCCAGTATCTTGTTGAGAATTTTTGCATCCATGTTCATCGGGGAAATTTGTCTGTAGCCCTCTTTTTTGGTGGAGTCTTTGTCTGGTTTTGGAATCAAAGTAATGTTGGTCTCATAGGATGAGTTTGGATGTTTTCCTTCCATTTCTATATTTTGGAACAGCTTCAAAATAATAGGTGTTAACTCTTCTTTAAATGTTTGGTAGAATTCCCCTGGAGAGCCAACTGACACTAGACTCTTATTTGTTGGGAGACTGCATAGCTGCCAGATGTTAATCACAGGACCCCCCAAACGAGGCTAAGACCATTTTGTATCAGTCATATATATAATTGAGCCACTAATCCTCTAATAGATTCCTATTAAGTTTCCTCTGGGCACATGGTTTATGCAACTAAAGTCTGTATTATAGCTGGAAATGAGCATGAGACTAAGTTGAAGCCAATGGAAAACAAGTATTTTTTTTCAATATTTAGTTCATTTTATTGAAAAGAAGCCATCACACCCTACAGGATACAATAGCAGCAACCTTGAAAGCCTACTCCTTTATAATCCTGTTATATCTTAAACTTATAATGAATGCTGTATTTTAAGTGGCTTATATTGAAATTAACAATTACTTGTATAACTTTGCATTACTATATTCTAGGCAAAGGCTTTGCCTTTTTTTTTCTTTGTATTCCAAGCACTTATTGTAGCACCTTGCATATAAAAGGACTCAAAGAATATTTGCTGAATGTGAGAATTACATATTGAGTGCTATAAGTCATACTGAGTCTAAGTGCTTTCAACATTTTCATTTAATGTTTTTGCACTTTATACTTCTCTTTCCAGATGATAACTCAGTAAGAACAAGGACCAGAACTTCCTATTCTGTGGCTGGTTTTGCTAAGCATAAATGTTTCAGTAAATACCTCTGGAATCACTTAAATCAGAATTAGAGAATTTGGAATCAGAATACCAATGTTGTAAGGAATCTTAGAAACATCTAAATCAATGTTCCCATTTAAGAAAGAGGAAAGTTCTGCTTGGAGGTGCACACTAACTAGTCTAACATGACATAACTGGATGTGACAGATCTGGAAAATATAACTTAATCTTCTAGCTCCAAGTGCAGTGTTAAATGGCCCTTTATGAGGTGTGATTTCTACTGGTTCATAAATTAGTACTTCTGAGCTCAGGATTTGGCTGTATCATTTTTCTAGGCTTTATGGGGAATTAAAAAAAAAGATACTACTGGCCCCAAGTTTCTCTTGATCTGTTTTCCAGAACAGAACCATAGAAGAAAATCAGTAGAACTGAGAAAAAGAAACAAAAGCTTAACAAAACAAACAAAACCCCCATAACAACTTGCATCTCTTATCACTAAGATTAGAGCACATTTTAGTCATTAATTAGATGAATTCACAAATGAGTAAAGGTGATACATCCTCCCAGAGACCTTCCTGCCAATGTGGGGATATAAATATGAATGCTGGCTCCCCCATGGAAAAGTGCCAGAAGAATCTTCTGTATGTTTCTTAAAAACAAAAACAAAAACCTCCACAGAAGAAAGAGGCCTCTATTTTTTTTTTTTTTTTGCATTCTACTCCACTTAGTCCAGATTCAGCGTTAGGATTTCAAACACAGACAATGTAGAGCTTTCTGCATTTCTAGCTCTAAATCTGTGGCCACCACCCTGTCTTTTGCTGTGTCACATGCTATTAGAAGCCTTCCAGTTGTGTTTGGAAAGCATTTGTTGAGCATCTACTAGGTACTAGAGACAGTAATAGGTACTCCAGTGAGAAAAAAGTTGATTAAAATGGGGTCCCACCTATCAATGAGGTGATGCTTGGATAGGGACTCACACAGAAGGCTGGTCATTCCCCTACACTGTATACACAGTTCTAGGAAACCATAGAGAAGTCACTGTAGTGGCAAATACACTCCTGGACACTATAATAATTGCTTATATCAATAAATTTGCTATCTGATAAGATGGAAAAGCAGTAGGCATGGTAAACACTGAGAGGAGAATGGGCCAGGGATGTGAGAGGTCTGAAAATTGAATTTCATGGGGTATGGCTGGAGTAGCCGTGAGACTGTAGAGTGTCCGTGGGATTGTGGAGGAACTGTAGAGCTCTGGAGTAATTCTGGGGTGTGGGAGTAACTGTGGGATTCTGGGGTCACTGTGGGCTTTCAAACTGTAGGATAAAGGAATGAGCACCTTGGGAGGAACTCATTTGTTTTTCATGTGAAAAATATTTTTCAGATGAGGAAGGGTTTAAACTTAATTTCTATAATTGTTTTAGAAAGTCAAAACAAGGATTCATTGATCTGAGAAGAAAACTCTCATTCACCCTAAGGTAAAAGCCAGCATTCTCAATAGTGGTGTACTTTCTCAGGGAGGTACTGCTCTCAGCCACTAAGTGCTCAGGTGGTCAGTATGCCACCAATGGGTCACAGAGGGACCAATGCATTGATTCTCTCAATTCCTGAGCAGAAAGGCAGGGTCTGGATGGACCAAGTCTCTGGCCAGTTGGTTATAACCAAGAGCAGTTTTTGATTTTACCTCAGGGTCCACACTGACATGTTTATTTTCTGTGTTCTATGATGTGAAACACCGTGCAAAGCACTGCTGTGGAACGTATTGCTTGACGTACGTTGATATAAACAATCTCCAAAATCTAGATTATTTTAAGACTCTATGTAAAGAGTGAAGGGAAAGAGGAAGCTCAGAACTCATTTATTGAGCTAATCTTTGTCTCATTTGTAGCCTCACTTATTCCTCACCACAGTTCCACAGTTCCACAGTCACATTACTTCTCTCTAATCTATTTGGAGAGGTACAGCTGCTGCACACACAGCAACTGGGGGAGCAATCAGTTAAGAAAATGTGAGATGGCATGGGGCCGGTTAAGTGCAGGAGGAGAACAGAGAAGACAGCTGTGTTGGGTGCCCTGTGAGAAGGAGGCTTTCCCTTGGAAATACTGAGCCTTCCAAGAACAGTTGCAGCTGAGTGGGGGTGATCTGGTGAGGCTGGGCCAGGGGTAGGGGAAGAAGGCCATTTTGGGAAAAGGAAAGACATGACAGACTTGAACTCTGGGGACATGAGAGCCAGCAGGAGATGAAGCCACCAGAATGACTAGTAGAAAGTCTGGCAAACAAAGTTGGCCAGGGAGGAGAGATTCAGATTTAAAATCTCTTGAGTTCCAAGAGAAACAATGTGGGCCTTAAGCCCCTGGCATTGAGAAACATCAGTGATAATAATATCAGAGAAAGCCAGACTATGAAAGGAGTGGATAAACACCATTCATGGGATTTCAGATGAAAGTCTATTGCTGTAGTCTCTGAGGAATACTACACTCAGCTATGATTTTCATTTTCTGAAGTAAATAAAGGTCCTTGGATCTTCGCTGGAGTCTTCTATACAGATGTCTCACTTTGACCTAATTTGATAAATATTTATTGAGAATTGTATCAGGCTCTCTTCTAGACACTGGCACTACAAAGATGAAAAGGACGTTTTTCGTGTTTTTCGTGTTCTTGATGAACTCACAATCTGGAGGTATATAGGGTAGCATCTGACCTCCATACCAGCAAGACTTCCAGTGAGGCAAGATAAATCTCATTACCCCTTGGATAACAAGGTCTCTTTGGATTTGGGGGCCTTGACTCAGGTCGGCACCTAGAGAATCCTCTATGTTACTAATCTGCCCTTACTTCCCTTATCACCAGACTTTCCTTTCTCTGAGATCAAGGCTTTGAAGAGCCCACTGGATGTCCAGATGCCCATTTATAGAAACATAGTGTATGAGACATAGTAGGTGCCTCCAAAGTGTTTATCTGAATTTAATGCCCATTATGTTATAATATGTTATCTCTCCCCTGAGGGGAGTGTTGCATGTTAACAAGGAACTTCTGTTTTAACCACAGGAACAAAATGACCATGGTGAAAATGTCTGCTACTCTGAGATTACAGGGGGAAATAATTTTGAAAAAAATAAAACACCTTTAAATATTTATGAAATTGTATCACCGAATTACCTAGAAATAGGGGGGAATGGGGAGGATGAGGACTTTGCTTTTTATCAACCACATGGGCAAGAAGTTGATCACACTTCATCCTTACAATAACTGTGAATTATGGCTTCTTGTTTCTATTATCCAGATGTGAAAACCACATTCGCGTAACTTGCAGAAGCTCCAATCGCCAGGAGGTGGCAGAGCCAGGATTCAAACTAAAATCTGCCCAATGCTGAAATTTGTGCTTTTCTCTCTGCCCCCTGAACACCCTCGGCCTGATGCAGGGCTCGAACTCACAAACCCTGAGATCATGATCTGAGCCGAGATCGAGAGTCGGGCGCTTAACCGACTGAGCCACCCAGGCGCCCCCTGACAGGACTTTTTGGTAACCCCGCTTCTCAGATGTAAGAATAGGCTTGCCTGTGGATTACAGGAAGGGTTTCCCACGAGCAACTGAATAATTTCATAGGTCTCCCAATCTGTCTTCCCCTGGTAAGCTGCCACCTCCAGCTGCCTCCCAAATGCATGTGATCCAGGGAGGCCTTTACAGCAAAACAAACTCATGCGTGCTTTCCTTATTGAGAATTCCTGAGCCTGATTAATCATGACAGATGTCTTCATAGTGGAGGGATTTCTGGTACCAGCATCTCTCAGCCTGTAATTCTGCCCTGCGCTTAAGTTCAGGAAAGGTAAAGGGGCCACCCTACTCATAGTAAAACAAAGCTCTTCTTAAGCTACACATATGTGCTGAGGCTTTAGAGGTTATGGCCCTCAGTCAACTACGGAAAGAGTCTCTTACAAGTCACTTACTATTAGAATCAGAAAAGATCTGAAGCACCTTCATTTTTAACCTCATTATTTTAAGGAAACCATGTTTGTGAGAAGGAGGATTATTTTTCAAGCATAATGTTGCTTCCCTTATGTAATGCTATTCCTGCTTTTTTTTTTGTTTGCATTCATCGGATATTTTTATTACTGAGCACACCCTGTGTTGGCGTTCACAGGCTCTTGTCCTTGACGAACTTTCATCTTGTGGAGAGACCAGAGTCACATGTAGATTGAATAATTTGACAATGACGTCAGATAGAAGATAATCAAGGCTGACAAAGAAATGCCAGAGACAGGCGCATAGGGGCTTCTCAACTCCTTCTTAATGGATCTGTGTAAAACAAATCTGCCTCCTACCATGATAGAAAACAGAAAAAGAAAGGAAATGGATTTATTGAGTGCCTGATATATGCCAGGTATCACAGTAAAGCAGTCCAGGTTATTTTTGCCATTACCTACCACATTCTTACAAATTTCATATCAATATCTCCATGTTATAGAAGGAAAATCTGAATCTCATGCTAATAGCTTACAGGACCAGGACCCCAACTTAGTCTAATTTGAAAGGCTCTGCTCATTTAAGTGCAGCACAGCTTCCCTTTGGGGAGAAAAATCAAAAGCATAATTTTCTGAGAACATCCATATGATTAGACGCTTTCCATTATTTTATTTATTGCTCACAGGAATGTGATGTATATACATCATTTTAATAAACAGTGAATTCATTTTATAGTTATGACTTTAAAACACAAACAAATCTAATGAGTCCATTAGTTTTTGAAAATGTTAATAACACCGCTAAGGGCAACTTTTACTGCTTAAGGTAAGAGTATAGAATAAATATAATAAATAAAAAATGCATTAGTACTATTGAAAATATATTTTATTTCCATGACTTATCACATAAACAACACATTAGTAACCAAAGTTTCAATAACACTGTTGGCAATAATATTGCTTGTTAATAATAATTTTACTTCTATAACTTAAAAACAAATGCCTGTGAAATAAGAAATAATTCCATCACTAGGTGGGACAATAAATTACTTTTCAGAATGCTAGGGGACTAGGCACAAGGCCAATTAAATATCCCTGGCAGATTGGATCAGCAGGAAGCAGCTTGCAAAAGCACTTGCTTAGAAGTAGCAGGACTGGACAGGAGGATGAAAACCTTCCACACAAGGTTACTACTTGAATTTCAGAATGTCATTGATAGACACGATTTAGCCCATAGGACTACTGGAGACAGCCAGTAGACACGGTGATTTAAAGAGACAGAATTTTCCAATTAACAAATAATATTTTAGGACCTAATACAGGCCCTGGAGCTTTTTTAAGGGCTAGGAAGTTTCTGGCTGGTGAGAAAAACAGGCAAATAAATAATTAATGACAGTGAGATATGTCCAAAAATATCCTTGACTTTGGGGTAGCACAAGAAGGAAAGGGATTGTGACCTAATGATGCCTTGGATTATGGGAGCATGGAAGATGGACCTCTATCTCGGATTGAATAGGTGGTGAGCAGAGAGTTTCTGGGAAGCCCTGCTAGGGTGGAGATGATTGATGTGAGCTCATCTTAGAAGGATGAACAAGTATGGAAGGTGAGCCTGGAGTGGCAGGACTGTGACCTCATGCAAAGTCAGAGTGGTATGTAGGATCAGGCCATGTGATGAACATGCAAGTGATACGGCCAGGAGGTTGACTGTGAGGGTGGAGAGGTGGTCAGAAGCTAGATTATCCAAAGTCTTACATAACATTCTGTGGAATTTGGTCTTTATTCTGGAGTTGTTTCCAAATTTTACTCTGCATCAATATCACCATAAATATCAGGAAATACTGATTCAGTGAGGCTGACTTGAAGTCTAGAAATTAGCATTATAAACAATCTCTCCAGACTGTATTACTTCTGGTACGTCGAACATCACAATCCTCTGTGGAGCAGGAACTACTGAAAAATTTTTAATTGGGAGAACTGGCCATGTTTATCCACTTAAAGTTCCATTCTGGTGAAGTAAATTGCAGACTGGTTTGGACACTCAAAACACATGAGGCAAACAGGCGGCAGAGTGACTCCTTGGTAGGTTATTGCCTTAATCCAGGTGAGAAGTGCTACATGCACTCGTTAATTTATGTAGGGGACAAGGAAAAGCAATGATTCAAGGATGACTCCTGAAAACTAGAGCTATTATGCAGTGATGGAAGATAGGACAGTGTGTGAGCTTGATTAGGGAAAGAGATGAGCTCAAAGTGGGCGTTCTTTGCCTGTGCTCCTTCCAGATTGTGATGTCAGTTCATGTAACCGGTTCAGGAGATCAGCATTGGACATGAGCATCTAGTAACTGTCACGCTGTTAGTGCTAGCTACAGTGAGGGTCTGGATGAATTAAGAACACAAAACAATCAAGGAAAACAAAGGTATCCACAGACTTTTGGAGAAGGTGGTGCTTGATAGAGGATAGAAAACTGGGGGAGTGGGGAGGGGGATATGGAAGGAATAACCAGAAAAAGAAAGGAAAATTAGGAAAGAAGTATCACTGAAGACAAAAGTAAAGTGCATTCCAAGAGACAGACTTTCTGTAGTGTGAAAATTCTCATGGGTTGTCAGATTCATAGAGACTCAAAGTGTCCAAGAGCCTTTATGTTCTACTTGATGATGTTATCATCTTTTTTCTCACCAAGACTACATAGCAGGAGGCTCACTTCAGTTTTATGGACAATGCTGAGCCACAAAAGAGACTTGATAAATTGCCCATGTTCGTATGGCCCGTGAGAGGAGGAGATTGACTTCAGCCTCAATCCCTGCTCTGTCTGGAAGCCTGCAGCCCATCCTTGATCACATGCTGCCTTCCTAGAAGCTTGAGTGAAAGAAATTTCAGAAAACTCATGCCCAGTAAGTGGAAGGGTGGATAACAGGGGATAGACAAGAGGCACTGCATGTCAGTGATTGTTTTTAAAACTTCATGTCTGAAAACAAAAGAAAAGTAACATGAGACGAAGGGATGTAAAATTGAGAAATAAAGAAAGAAAAAAAAAGATGTTTCCATTCAGAAGGGAAGGAACCATGAGAGAGGAAGGAGATGAAGTTGGAGGAGAGACACAGAAGTGTTTTATTTTTACAGTCACGGGGGAGTGGAATTCAGAGCCATGATTGTAGACATTTGAGTGGTGAAAGAGAAGGAATCAAGGATACAAATACGTGTGTTGTTAGATGGGAAGGGAGGAAGAGTTCAAGAAGGTCTCCCCAGGGAGACACAAATTGTATGTCCACTTTCTCACTGACTTAGGAGACATTTGCTGAAAATAATGAGACCTGGAATGCTCTCACTTTCCATGCTCAGGTAACTCTCAGAAGCTTCTGGCAAAACCTGATGTCTACTTTAGACAACCTCTGTGTTCCACCAGGAGGATCACACACCACTGGTTAGGAATAGCTGTATGAGGACACTCTAGGGAGGATTCATGAAAAGATGAGGCCTGAGGTAAACTGTGAAAGTTGAACAGAATGTGGACTGGTGGAGGGGAGGGAGAAAAAACAATACAAGAGGAAGGAACGACCACAAAATGTGGAAAAGCATTATCTAAAGGCTACGAATTAACATGGAAGTGTTGAAGGAAATGAGGAGGAGGAGAGGGACACTGTTGGGGATGTTAAGAAAGAGTCAGATGATTCTTAGTTTCTGAAAAGATTTCCAGTCTAGCTAAAGATGATGGACTTCATCCTTTGTCAAGTGTTTCCAAAGCAGAAGATCACCATTGGCTTCACTAAGTGTCCTGCTTTAGGCTTAAAGGTGTTCATATTCAGCTGTATCTCATGATGTCATGGAAAGGAGAAAAAAAAATTGTCTGGCTCCTTGTCTGAGTTGGAAAGAGACTTTACATACACTATATCCATTCTTCACATAGGTAGTGATTATGTCCATTTGGGCCAACATCACAAAGGTATGAAGGACAGCCTTCCAAGTCCATGCTCCCACCCAATATTTGGTTCCAGTCTATAAACTCTCTTAGGTACATAATTAGTGGGAAAGCATCAATCAATAGTCACTTCCTAATGAGAGCCCTTTTGCATACAAGAAGAACTACTCTTTGTCCTAATGGCAGAAATGATTTCTGAAAATAAAAAAAAAAAATAAGTTCTGGGACAGTTGTAGGGAGAAAAATAGAAATGTCAAGTGCTCCTTTCACGTAGATGAGGGAAAGCAACTTGATCAATGAACCAAAAGAAAGAAAGGGATTTGGTGAAGTATGTTATGTAGTCTCCATAGCCCTCAGAGCTATAAGGAATAGTCAGGGACCACCAAGATGCCTGGGCCTGGGATCTATGCAATAATCCTGGGATTCGAGCAGCAATAAAATTCCAAGGCATTTAACTTCGTTTTGTGCATCCTTCCCTCCTTGGGCTTTCTATCCTCCTCTTCTTCTTCTTCTTTTATAATTTTAATTCCAGCATAGGTAACATACAGTGTTATATTAGTTTCAGGTTTACAACACAGTGATTTGACAATTTCATACATTATTCAAGTGCTCGTCACAAGTGTACTCCACCAATTTCACCAATCCCGCTACCCACCTCCCCTCTGGAAACCACCACTTTGTTCTCTATACTTAAGAGTCTGGTTTTTGGTTTGTCTCTTTTTGTCTTCCTTTGTTTTGTCTCTTAAATTCCACATATAAGTGAAATCATGTGGTATTTGTCTTTCTCTGACTTATTTAACTCAGCATTATACTCTCTAGATCCATCCATGCTGTTGCAGATGACAAGATCTCATTCTTTTTTATGGCTGAGTAATATTCCATTATATAATATATACACACACACATACATATATATATATATAAATGTGTGTGTGTGTATATATATATACACACATATACATATATGTAGGAATGATACATACCACATCCCACATCTTCATACCCATTTACCTATGAATAGACATTTGGTTTGTTTCCATAATTTGACTATTGTAAATACTGCTGAAGTAAACATTGGGGTGCATATATCCTTTTGAATTAATGTTTCTGTATTCTTTGCCCCTTCTTTTTTTAGGAGTCTTGCTTCCAGCATCTTCCAGCCAGGCTATTGGAGGTGGGATGGTGCCACTGCCAGCTGTTTTAACTGGAAAAGTCACTGCGACCCTTGTTCTGTTTGAGGCATGATCTAGTTTCCCTTGTCTTGGTGTCTGCAGAACAGGGTCTGAGGAGACCAAGGACCCTACTGCATCAACTATAATGTTTCTACCACATCAACTATGATTTCTTTAATATTTTTTAACCTTGCTTAATATTTCTACCCCATGGCATTACTGGAAAAACCAAAAGCCTTTCCCACTTTCCAAATGCCCATATCCCTTCTCCCCTCCAGATATGTAGCTTAAGAAGAAAACTAACCCAAGCATCCAGACAAAAAGCCAGCAGCACAGTTTCATGGGAGATGGATGGCAAAGGGTACGTGTTTCTTTTTTATGTATAAATGGAGGAATTTTACTAGCCCTCTTGCCTCTTTAGTGGTACTCTAAGCTAGGTGAAACATCTGTAGCTGTATTTGTACCCGTGACCCCTGTCTCATCGATACCACTCTCTGATGCCAAGATGAAGCCATTTTCTTCCCGCAAGCCACTTGGCATCATTTCTTGCCTTCATCTCGTTTCATCCCTGTTCCTCAGCGTGAGTGCCACAGTTTGGAAAACCTCAGATTCTCCAACATCTTCATTAGGGAAAGGCTAGGAAAAACTTCCTAAGATTAGATGTTTGTTATAATTTCTAGGGAAGGGTTTAAGAAGAGCCTTAAAGGCATGTTAGGATGGGCCTTCTAGAGTTTATTCCTCCTAAACTTGTTTCTGGGAATACATTAGACTGTAAGAAATTACATAGCACAGTAACATAAAGCAAGCTTTTAAACAGAATATAAATAAATCATTGCCTATAATCATAATGGCTACCACTTCTTATGCCTGATACTGTACCAGGTGTTTATGTAAATCATGCCACTTAACTCTCAAAATAATCCTACGACATAGGTTATTACTGTGGTTTTTCTATTGAGGAAGTACAGATTCAGAAAGGCCAACAGTCTGCTGAGTTTGAAAGTAGCAAGGCCAAAATTCCAATCAAAACCGGGTGCTCTGTCCAGTATTCTAAACCAAGCCTAACATCTCTCATGCTCTTTGCTACTACAAAGTGGAGACCTTTGTCCTGGTGGCTGATGGTGCTCAATTAACTGGACTTAAAAATGTAGTTATATCAAAGGGGGACCAGGGCAAAGAAACAGAAGGGATGCATACAGAGATTGCCTTGATTATATATTTAACTGATGGGTGAATCTGATGATCTTTGGTTCTGTTTTGCCTCAGCCAAATCTGTGCTATAAATTTTGGTTTTTGACTGATCAGTATGCAGGTCTATCATGACAGGTACCTCAGTTATGGTCACCTCTCAAACATTTATTGGGCATTTGTCTATGAATAAGAAATGAGGACAAACAGATGGTTGCAGAATAATGTGGTCGGTTCAGCGGTCAAGGTATGCAGAGAAAAGTGGGGACCCACAGAGCAGGGACATCTAGCTCAGAATGAGGGAGGGGCAGTCAAGGGAAGACATTCTGGAGGACATCCGAAGTTATTCTTAAAGGATAACTAGAAGTCAGTCAGACAAGGAGGGGTCCATGCTAGGCTACAAGTGGAAAAAGCATGCACAAAAAGAAGGCACAAAGGAATGCAGGAGTGAGGTGGGGGCAGGGAACTGCCAAGAGTTCAGAACAATTAGAACACTGAATGCAAGGCTAGTGCAGAGCTAGGGAGGAAAGCTGAGTTCAGGGAGGTCAGCCAGGACCAGGCGTCTTGGTGTTGAAGCTGCAGGAAGGGGAGTGACATGAACCGACATGCATTCAGATCATTTGAATTCAAGTGGAAGAGGCAGTGAAAGAGGTAGGAGTTGGAAGCTCACACCACTGGCCTGGTGATCTCTACCCTCTCCAGAAAGCAAAGGGATTATTCATAATCACTGAATGGAAACTTTGGTTTCCACAGTGCAGAGCCTGACCTGGGGCTCGAACTCATGAACTGTGAGATCATAACCTGAGCTGAAACCAAGAGTCGGACACTTAACTGACTGAGCCACCCAGGCACCCCTAATTCCTTCATTTCTTGTGCCTGGTGGCTGCCCACTGAGTATTTCCCTGCTTCTGTCCTTGATATCTGCGTACGCATGGTTACTTCCTTGGGTCAAGTTTTTGTTTTGTTTTGTTTTTTATTACTTGCAAATGAAAATTGGTTTCTGTAGATATTGGCAGGATGTAAATGCTTCAAACAGAGTAACTCAGTGATTTCCACTTTTTTTTTTTAATTTTTTTTTCAACGTTTATTTTATTTTTGGGACAGAGAGAGACAGAGCATGAACGGGGGAGGGACAGAGAGAGAGGGAGACACAGAATCGGAAACAGGCTCCAGGCTCCGAGCCATCAGCCCAGAGCCCGACGCGGGGCTCGAACTCACGGACCGCGAGATCGTGACCTGGCTGAAGTCGGACGCTTAACCGACTGCGCCACCCAGGAGCCCCATCCACTTTTAATCACATTAAGGACAACACCTCTGTCTTGCAGTTTGTGCTACTCCAAGTGTGATCTGTGGGCCAACATGTAGACCACGGCAGGCCCGGGGACCCTCTGCCACCAGTGCAGGATGGGATTAGTGCAGAACTTCACTGTGAGCATTTAGACACCTATTTAGCAAACTGGCTGCATAGTTTTATCCATGTGGAATCTAACTATAAAACTTTGGCTTGTCTCTTTTATATATTTGGTATTTTCTTCATTCTACTTTTCTATAATCCATTTTGTTGTGTTTTTACAAAAGGATTCATCTGTGATGGATGGGGCCAGAGGGAGGGATGGGGAAGGAACTGGTCCTTCATCACAGATAGTCTAGGAAACCTTGTTCCACCTTCTGTTGCAAAATGAATGCCATAAGAAAATAAAATAAAGCAAAACTGTCCAAGAGTTTCTGAGTGACTACTATGTGTCAGGCAGGTAAATTGGATGTCTCACTTGAAGTTTCCCAAGGCTCTGTGAGACGGACATTATTACATACATTTTGAAAAAGAAAAAAAAAACTGGAGCTGGCAGCATTTATGTAGATTATGTGGGTTGGAAATCAACCTCAAATCTATATGATCCCCCAATCAATACTCTTTTAAATACCCCCTGCTTCCCTGTTTGAAAGCATATAATTTATTGATAAAATTAGGCTTAGCTTCTTTAAGAAACAGAAAGGTCATTAAGATCAGGACCCGTACGATATGCCATGATATAGTGATTTATACAAAATATATATTTGATCATTTAGATAAATTTGGTTTTTATCCATGGTCCTTGAAAACATTTCAGAGCCATGAAGGTGAAATGTATGCTTTATTAGTAGTGAAGGTGACTTCTGGACCCCACCCAGGGGCAGGGGCTGGTTGCCAGGAGGATCAACCATGTGGTTAGAGGGATGGAACTTTTGGTTCTAATTCTCCAACCTCAAAGGAAGGGAGAGGGGCTGGAAGTTGAATCAGCCAATGGCCAGTGACACTCAACCATGACTCTACAAGGACACCTCCATAAAAACTCAGGAGGATTGGGCTTGGATAGCTTCCAGTTGGGTGAACACATGGATATTGTGGACAGCAGTATGCCTGCACAAAGTATGGGAGCTCCATGCCCTTTCCCCATACCTCACCCCATGTATCTCTTCATGTGACTGTTGATTCAAATCCTTTAATAAACTGGTAAACCTACGTATGTGTTTCCCTGAGTTCAGTGAGCCACTCTGGTAAATTAATCAAACTTGAGGAGGAGGCCATTGGAACTGCCAATCTGTAGCTATCAGTCAGAAATACAGGTAACAGTCTGAAGCTTGCAACTGGCCTATGAGGGCCATGGAGGGCAGTCTTGTAGGACTGAACCCTTAAGCTGTGGGATCTGATGCTATCTCCAGGAGGAAGTGTCAGATCTGTGTTGAATTTTTGGATGTCCTGCTGGCGTCTCAGAATTGCTTGGTGTTGTGTGTAGGGACCCTCACCCACCTGTTGGAATGGAGTCTAGGAACCCAAAAAGAATGTCCATGATCTGTATAGCACAGCACTAGAGGCAACAAGATTTTCAGTATATTCTGGGTAACTGGTTATCACCCTAGAGTTGCCCTTGCTGTTAACACACTGCTTTAGACATAAACGAAATCCGGTATCAAGTACTCTGGAGGAATAAAGTGAAGGATCTCTCAGAAGAAGGCCAAAGCTTCTACTAGGGAGGGGGTTTGCATCCGATCTTTACCCAGTAACAATTAAACTTCCTACCACGTCTTTGGGCCTAATGGGATAATGGGACGTTTCGTTTTTATCTACAAGGACTGTGTTTGTGCACATGTTCGTTTTGAGAAGAGGGAAGATGGAAAGAAAACTAGGTTTTATAATTGTTAAGGCCTCGAACTCTTGGAGATGTACACATAGACTATAATGTCACCTGGAAACACTTTGTCACATGTCATTATATCAGTCCCTATCCCACCTCAGCGATCTGTAATGTTAGATTAACTGAACATTTGTGCACACTTCTCTTTCAGGCTTTGACCATGGACATTTAACATGCTGCATCCAGAACTTCCCACATGCCTAAGATTAAGCACTGTTGATTTTCTCCTGGTGCCTATCTCATTCAGAAATAACACACTTTGAAGAGAGATTGTGTCTCTGAGTGGGTTCCTCCTATAAATTTTATTTCAGTACTTGCCAGGTCCCGAGAAGAGTGTGCCAAGTGTAACCAAGCCTGCAGACACTTTGAGAGATTGATGTTTCAGAGAAATTGAAATTCATTCAAAAGTAGTCTTCATCAAAGTCCAGAGCTCTGCCTGAAAATCTGAGAGGAACCGGGGCCCCAGCCCCGAACTGCTCAACATTCTCACCCGTGTGTCAAAAGCCCCACATCAGAAGAGAGATGCACAAAGGCAGGGGCAGATAGAAGAAGGCCAAGTGCACTAGGGAGTTTGTCAGGACGGACCCAGAAAACCCAGAAACAGGTTTATTACTGTGGCCTCCAACAAGCTTCCTTTCTACGATCATGCTAACAAAATCTAATGATGTGTTCTTAATAATCACAGTCGTTTTTAATAATATCTAGCAAAGCAAGGTAGTGCAGCCTTATGGTTAAGCCTGCAGACTTTAAGCCAAGAATATCTCTCACTAGGTGAGCACCTACTGAATGTTCAACACCCTACCTCAAGTATAACGTAAAAGGGAGCCCCGTTAACTCTCCTTAATCAGAAAGGGTAGATATCATTACCACCTTGCAGAAGCAGCTCAGGGAGATCCCAGACTAGGGAATGTAACAGAGCCCACATTTAAACTCAGATTTGATGCACCCCTAAGCTGGTTATTTTTTAAAAATATTATTATGCTTTATCTAGCAGAAAAGACAGCAGACAATTTTATTCTGGTTTGAAACACACAGCTCTGTACATGGAAAGGTAAATATTACACACCAAACTCTTGACTGTTCAGGTTGAGAATAAACACGAGCCATTCTTTGAACATTAGGTTTAAGATTTATACATGAACTAACAACCACCTCTGCTTGTCTCATGAGATGCAAATAAAGCACCCTATCTTCTCGAACCTTTGGCATTGTTTACTCCAAAGAGCAAGAAGAGGAGGGCTTCATGGTGACAATAAATGTTCTACTATGTTCCTTCTATGTCACTGCAGGACATTCAAAGGAAATGATAAGACAAACCTAGAGGCTCATGGTGGTACCAGAGAAAGGCTTATTATCCGTGCCATTCTTGGGGGCATCTGGGTGGCTCAGTCTGTTAAGCATCCAACTTGGGCTCAGGTCATGATCCTCAGTACCCTTCTCTCTCTGCTTCTCCCTTGTTTGCTCTCTCTCTCTCTCTTTCAAAAATACTAAACATTAAAATCAAAAACCACAAATAAACCTTGCCATTTTTTAACTTGTCCCACTAGAAAGTGTGATGAATTCAAAAGTAGGTGCAAATAACTTTACAAATAATTTAAGGAAGCTTACGTCTACCCACCCCCCCACCCCAGATGTCCCAGGGACCCCTGTGCCCCGACCTAGCTAACAATATAGATTAGAAGCAAACAAGAGTATCATGACTTTAATTCTCGGTACCTTAGGAAGAACCAATAAAACTCTTTACTGAGCATAGTAGATGCAGAGAAAAAGGAAAGAGTAATCACTAAATGACATATGAACGTTGTATCTGGAAGGAACGTGCCCAATAAATATGAGGGGGATGGAGAGGAATTCTCATTTTATTGATAGGGAAAAGGGTGGTTAACAGGGTCTTCCCAAGGTGACATTCCAAGGTAGAGCTAGGATTTGCCCCAGTTTTGTCTGACTTTAAAGCAGGTCTTTACTTACCCAATGTCCAAGTTCAATGGGAATAGATGATCACTACTACAAAGATGGGTAATCAGTGGCTCTAGCTTCTGGGATACGTATGCCAGGAAAACGAGTAACATAGACAGAAGAATGTATAAATGACTCAGAGAAACAAAGAGAAATGAAGGTTTCTGCACAGGCCTGGGGATGGCTGTGATCGAGATTTGTATAGATGTACGTGCGCATGTACTATAGGCAAGGCCAGGGAACAGTATGAAAATAATGAGCACCAGAAACAGCTCCATGGGCCTCTCTGATCCTCACTTCCATGTGTTTAAGGGGAGCAGAACACGCTACCCCCAAATATGTCTATTTGGCATATGGATGATCTTGAGCTGTGTCTTTAAGAAGCAGCAGACACAGGAGAAACTCTGGAAACCCGGTAGAGGTTACCCTCTGGCAAGAGACAATTACATTTATAAGGAAAATCTCCATTTGTAAGGGTGTCTCCCTCTGTTCCAGGAAGAGAAGGAATAAACCCCTAGAAACTCTTCTCAATGAAGATGGCAAAGACTTAAATCCGCGCAGCCCTCTTACTCCTGTTTACTGTGCTTTTCCTGGCAATCCCCCCTAGTTGGCCTCTCCCATCCCCAATACTTTTCTTTTGTCTTTAGCTAAACAAAGTATTTAAGGCAAAGGCTTGGGCCATTTCAGGGAGTTACTCAGTTCTCCCGGGTCTCTCCCATGTGTACCTGAGGTACAGGTGATATTCAACTTCCAGGGTTGTTTTTTTTTTTCTGAAGTGAATCTGTCTTTTATCGGTGGCGGGGGGGGGGATTAGGGATTAGCCCCTCTACACCTAGACACATAGAGGACATATGATCTTGTCTTCCTTACAGTGTCATGAGACCAGAGCAGGCTCTTTCCCACTACTACTCACTGAGTGCTCACAATAGGGTCTTGCTTGCTACATGCACCCCCGGTGCATGGCAAGATTGGCTGCAAAGGGAGAGCAGCCGGCTTGTGGAAGACTTCACAATTCTGCATAAGAGGCTTCTATCTTACACCTCATAGAGTAGAGGCATTGACTGCACTTGAATGTACACGGGACCCAGGGGTTCCAGAGTGATAGGCTTATACAGAGTCCAGCTGAGCCATAGACTTTCTACTTGACTGCATTCAGGTACCAGAGGTAGGGACCAACATGCCCCCTAGGGCCGAATTCCAATATAATGATATGCAAGAAGCAGTTTATATGAAGGAATGTTGCACCAGAAAAGGCATGTATAATCAGACAGACCTAGGTCAAAGCCAAGCTCTGTGTGAACCAGTGATAAACCTTGGGCAAGCTTATTCACCTGACCTACCTTCATTTTCTCCTTCGTGAAATGAGGATCATAAAGCCCATCTCTGACGCAAAGATTTGGGGCCCTGGAGCCAGACAGCCTGAGCTGACATTTCCGCTTCCCAGCTATGTGACCTCAGACAAGTGAGTTTACCTCTCTGTGCCTCTGTTTCCTTATCTATAAACTCGTATTCGACATACACTTGGCATGCAGGTTTATTATGTAGATGGTGTGCTAACAGATGTAAACGGCAGACTGTTTCTGGTCTCCAAGTGTCGCATAAAGGTTAGTCCTTCCTCGTCCTCTGTGTTCTTAATATTGCTGTCACATAATACCACTCAATTCTTAGGCCCTGGTAGATAACTGAGGAAGGATGATTTGAAGGAGCGGCCCTCCCACGCTTAGTCTTAGGGATTTTGGAGATTTCAGTATCAAAGAAATCTCTTATGTTGGAGATTTTAGAGGGCATTCCAGTATGAACCTAATAAAAATGTGTGCCCAAGGGCTACAGCCCAAACTCACTGTCATTTCCTGGCTTCTGAGGCTCAAGGCACAGATTACTTAGGGGATGTCAGGGCACTCCCTGGGAGCTTTCGCCTATTGTGAAATACCTCTCTTCATTTCCCTCCCTCCAGAAAGTTCCCTTAGCCTTAACAACCCAACTGTCTCCTTTTCTAATATGAAATGTACCTCACCCTGTAACTTGACCTGGTAGGAGTGTGATTAGTTAATTGCTGTGGGCACCTGACATTTGAAGGAAAAAATGGATACCTCAGCCATCTTTCCTCTGAAGCCATGGAAAATGATTAAGGTTCAGTGATTTCTCAGTGGGGGGTAGCTGTTTTCAGGCGGATATTCAGAGACTTGCAAATTCTAGACATTAAGCTGTTCTTGTCTTTCTTTTTCTCTTTTATGAAGGCATGGCAGGGGAGGGGTTGGAAAAGACAAAGGGACAGGCTCTGAATAAGTTTTTTAAATCTCCTTTCTTTGTAATAAAAAATGTTCATCTGTATAAATTCCCACTTGTTTGCCACGTGCATATTTGGCCACTGGCAAAACTGTCAAATCTCAGAGGTTCTCTTTCTTGTCTTTGTCTTTTAGATTTTATATAGCTGTCCTCATTGAGGGGCTCCTCACACACGGGGTAGGTGGGGGGGGCAAGGAGCTCACAACCACCCTGTCAAAAGCTGGGAAAGAATGCTTCAGTCATGCACACATAGATAAAATTCACAATCCCTGGCATCTGGAGTAAGACCTTCCCCTCCTCCCCTCCCTGAGGACACGCAGGGTAATGAGGCTCTCAAAATCTTTCTCTCTTCGTCTTTTCTGGGTCACGGACATGTTTTGGAAATCAGGTGAAATATAAGCCCTTTATCCAAGAAGAACACACAGATACATACACAGACACAGCAGTCCATCCACGATTTCAGGGGAGTCACGGGCACCTCTTCAACGCAAAATATAAATCCTGGAGAGTGCTAATGCACAGTCACGGCTGGACTTTCTGTGAGAAGGTCAGGATGGGTGGGAAGCTGGGGCGAGATATGGGCTTTCTGTCATGTCCTTTCATTCCACTTTCTTCCCCTACACATAAATCCAGTAGCGGAGGTATGTTTAAAAACTGGTGTTAGAATTTAAAAGGTGAGTTGAGTTAATGTTATCATTAGCCACACAGTGTCCTTTGATCAGTGGGTGATGAGAAATGAGACACACACAACTATAACATCATTCTGTTGTAACACAATCTAGTAACTGCCTTAAAGGGGAAAAAAGATTTAGAGAAATAATTTTTTTTTGATGTTGATTTATTTTTGAGAGAGAGGAGACAGTGAGCACAGGAGCAAGGGAGGGGCAGAGAGAGGGGAAGACAGAGGATCCTAAGCAGGCTCTGCACTGAGTGCCTATCCTGATGGGGGGCTTGAACCCACAAACCGTGAGCTCATGACCAAGGCCTAAGTTGGACGCTTAACCGACTGAGCCACTCAGGTGCCCTGAGAAAGAAATTTTCAACTGGAGGACAAGCCGAAAGGCTTAACGTATGCCCACAGAAATGGACTCAGAAATTCTTTACCAAGTTTTTTCCTGAGGAGTCCATAAGTCAGAGAAGAATGAGCCTTTAAACCATGACTGGATACACATTTTGAAGCCAGAGACATGTTTGAAATCTTAGGTTTCATTTGAAAATTCCGTGATATTTTATATCTTGCTCCAGAACATTTCTATTTTCTTAAATAACAAAATGACGTGCATTTCTTAACCTTTGAATGAAACTGGTTCTCCAGGAACCAATTAGTGTGTGTGTGTGTGTGTGTGTGTGTGTGTGTGTGCAGTGTGTGTCTTTCCTTATTATCATTGCTTTCTTCTGTGATGGCAATAATGCTAAAGGTACAGTTGAAAAGCTTGGGTTCAGAGATGAGGTCACCCTGAATGATACGTGTCCCCAAACATGCTGTGATCATTTCACAGCATCCATCATCACGACAGTACAGGAGACAGGAACAACCATAGGGCTTTATGAAAAATTTAAACAAGAGTAAAATCACAGAGTGGGGGTGCTCCTGAGTAGAGACCAATACAGGTATCTCCATAAAGATGACTTTGGGAGGGTAGAACCCCAGGCTGGTGGGACTCTGTCTGCCACTATCAAAGTGACCATGGTTTATATTCAGAAGTTGACTGTGTGTCTACACCAAGAGCTAAAATCAGTTCCTAGTTTGGAACTGTACTCCAAAATTTTTTGGGAAACGAATGTGATTTCCTCCAGTCAACTGGAATTATACATTAAAAAGCTGTTAGAATCTCAGCTCCTAGCAAGGGTCTAAAATTCTCTTCTCAGTGGAAAGAATATAGTGCTTGGTAAACATTAACCATATAGGGTTGTGGGGCCAATTAGTGGTGATGCATGTTAATGACAAGCCTGGTATACAGTAGGCAGTCAATAATGGTAGCTACTAATACTATAAACAGAGACTATGATTCCTTATGATAAATTGCAACCAGACATATTCTGGATGAAAAGAAACAAAACTGAGGCCAATAAAAGGCAGTATATAATTAAGAGCTTAAAGATGTTTGCGGGGCGCCTGGGTGGCGCAGTCGGTTAAGCGTCCGACTTCAGCCAGGTCACGATCTCGCTGTCCGTGAGTTCGAGCCCCGCGTCAGGCTCTGGGCTGATGGCTCAGAGCCTGGAGCCTGTTTCCGATTCTGTGTCTCCCTCTCTCTCTGCCCCTCCCCCGTTCATGCTCTGTCTCTCTCTATCCCAAAAATAAATAAATGTTGAAAAAAAAAATTTAAGATGTTTTATATATACATATATATATACACACACACACAATGTATATATTGTATATACAATATATATATAATTTGTATATATATATAGTGTATATATACACAATATATATTATATATATAGTATATATATAGTATATATATATATATATATATATATATATATATATATATATAGTACCAGCTTTAAGGGTTCAGAGGAAAGTAATAGTAATGAAGACTACAGAAGAGAGGCCCAAGACTGGATCGGGGAAATCTCTGAAGATAGAGGTAAGATGAAAATTTCTAGTTTACTTGGTTTAGGAGAAACCAACAAGAAAAACTTTTGCAAGATATCCTTGAACAGAGTGAAGAGAACCATTTATATCAACAGAGGGCTAATTAAGTTAATGCAGAAAAGACACCAATGGCCTTTACACGACACAGCTATATGGTGCTTTCTAGCTTGATTCATTTTCAACTTAAAGCTTTATGTTGTTGGAAAACCTTTCTGAAACTCCCCTGCAACCCAGGCTTTCCTTATGGTCACCACACTGTGGCTCCCACAGGTCAGTAAGACAAGTCTGGAGGAATGACTGTGTTCTATTCTGGACATTATATTTTATTAATTTTTTAATGTTTATTTATTTATTTTGAGAGAGTGAGCATGAGCAAGGGAGGGGCAGAGAGAGAGAGAAGGAGAGAGAGAATCCCAAGCAGCCTCTGCACTGTCAGCACAGAGCCTGACGTAGGGCTTGAACTCACAAACTGGGAGATCATGACCTGAGCTGAAATCAAGAGTCAACCACTTAACTGACTAAGCTGCCCCGGTGGCCTGTGGACACTATATTTTAAATACAGCGTTGACAAAGTAGAATGTGTACAAAATAGTGGAACGTGATGGTGGGAAGTGCAAGGAGGGGGAACCATGTTGTAGGAAAAATAAAAGAAGACCAAGACAAATGGGGGTGCTACCCTGATGGACTCGCAGAAAAATCATGATGATGAGGGAGGACACATGGCGTGAGGTGCCCCGGTGAGCAGAGCTAAGGTCAGTGGTCTGGTGGTGCATGGGTGCAGGCTTCGGCACGAAGGGAGAAAGGATGCCCTATGAACTTTATTTTCTGTGGAGGAAAGTGAGGTATCTTGTGAAGTCACAGTTCTATGCTTATAAGATGTAGGATAGGGATGCCCAGGGGTCATAGTCCATTGAGTGTCCAGCTCTTAATTTCAGCTCAGGTCATGATCTCACGGTTCATGGGATCCAGCCCTGCATCAGGCTCTGTGCTGACAGCACAGGGACTGCCTGGGATTCTCTCTCTCCCTCTGTCCCTCCCCCACTCATTATCTCTCGCTCTCTCAAAATAAATAAATAAACTTAAAAAAAAAATAGGATGGAGCTGCCAACTGTCTGGAATGCTTTTAGGGAATGTGGAGATCTACATGGGCTATACACATTACGGCTTCATCACGGAACTTCAAAGGTCTCTTTGCCAATTCTGCACTTTCTGGCTTTTATAACCTGTCTTTTTCAAAAAGCAGAAATCCAGTAGAGGCCAAGGCCAATCATCCCATTTCCATTGAGAAGACAAATTAAACACTGTATTTCTGCTTTAACCGCTTTTAAAAATTGAAGATTGGCTTGGAGTAGATAAGCAATCAAAGCCAGGATCCTTATCTAACTAATCTATGAGTTGTTAGATGAGGTAGAAAAATGTCATCTGAATAGACTGGTTCCTGGCCTTTCCTGAATGTCAGGAAGCACCAGTCATAGACCACTTTGGCACATTTTCTTTCTTCCCAGAACTTCCCAAATATATACATATATGTAAACATATATGTGTACATATATATGTTTACATATATGTTTACATATATATGTTTACGTGTGTGTGTGTGTGTGTGTGTGTGTGTGTGTGTGTGTGCATGGGGCTATCAAAAGAAGAAAAAAAAGATAAATAATTAGAAAATGCTTTGCTATGAAACAGATTTTCACTACTACACAGGGGCACCATGGCACTCTGACTAGTGGCATGACCAGATGATGTTCAAGACTGAAAGTTGAACTACAAGGTAACTAGAAAAACTGAAAAATAGTGTGAAATTTACCTTGTAATTCCCAGTCCAGGATGTGTCACCTTGGTCCCTCTTCACATTGTACCTACATCGCCCTGCTATCCTTTGTTTGTCTAGTCTACCAGGACAGTATAGCCAGACCATTATTCCTCCAAAAAATAAAATATTTTTGATAAAAAATATTATATGCATATATATATATATAAAATATTATATGCATATATATATATATATATATATAATATCAGTATATCAAAAATATATGTGTGCAGCTTCTCCAAAGACACTCCCTCTCTCATTTGTTATTCACAATACCTGATAGGGCAGATACCATCAACCTTGCTTGGGAAAAACATAGAATGATGAGCACAGTCATACAGCCAGTAAGTGGAGAAATCAGGACCAGGATATTCCTTCTTCTATTCTAAGGCTCTTGCGATAGGACTAGATGTTAGAAAAAGGTTTAGTGTGTGTGTGTGTGTGTGTGTGTGTGTGTGTGTGTGTGTGTGTGTGTGTGTGTTGTTTTTTTCAATTAACACATGATAGTCCATAAATAACTGACAGATCTCACTAGAGTTTCTCAGACTTTGGCTACTGTGATAATTTGGACTAGATACTTGTCTGATTCTCTGTTGGGGGGGTGCATTTCTGTGCACGGCTGCATGCTTAGTTAACATCCCTGGCTCCTCTCTCCACAAGATACAGTAGCAAGCCTCCAGAGGTGACAACTGAAAATATCTCCAGACATTGACAAATGTTTCCTGAGGCAAAATCACTTCCAGTGGAGAACTCCTGATCTAGTACTATCAGGGTTTTTGTTTTGTTTTGTTTTTTTAAGAGAAGCACAAACTAAATTAATTGACACTGAGCACATATGTGTCTTGTACAGACATGTATGCATAAGCACATGTAAACAATGACAAAGAAACTTCCCAGTGCCTTTGGCTTCTTCTAGGAATCAAGTCTTTCTAGCACAACAAAAGCAGAGGTGCCATCTTGGCTTTGGTTTCTAATCTAGAATGAGAATTGGAAGGTGTGTAAAATGGGAGTTTCATTGGACATCGAGTGAGGTGTTTTTATTTCCCCATATGCAGAATGACATCATTTTCCCAAAGAAGCCACAAAACACTTAGCTATAGGAACCCAATAAGTCACATTGAATTATCCAATAAAATTGATATTTATACAGAAAACATAGAAATCTTTACCCCAAACAATGTATCAACAAGGGTAAGAACATCAATAGAGTTATACATTCTCCCCTTAAATTGATTTTGTTTCACATGCTCTGATGTTTTTTGGATTAACTTCACTAATGAATTTGCACAGTGGTCTATTCCCTTGACTACTAAGCTACAGTCTGTGTGCTTAATTATGATATTCTTTCCTAAGTCCAAATCTTTTATCAGGCCATTAACGGCTGGAGAAGATGTGCTGACATGACAGGTAAACTAATCCGTCTTGTTTATAAAGGAGAAAATCAGGAACACAATGTATGTGAATATTTGTACAGAGAAACATATGTACATGCCATGCCTATATGACAGCACACAGCACCTGCCACAATTACACTTTCATTTAAATGTCTTATCAGTTCTTTGTAACCCAGAAGATTACTCAATGTGTGTATGTGTGTGTGTGCATATGGCTAAAACAGTGATGACAAGAACAGCAGGAAATATTTTTATTGCAGACTCACAATTTATTTATTTATTTGTTTGTTTGTTTATTTATTGGGGGGGCACAAGTGAGTGAGGGGCAAAGACAAGGGGCAGAGAAAGAGAGAGAGAATTCCACAAGGGGCAGAGACAGAGAGACAGGGAGAGAGACAGAGAGAAGCAGGGCTCACCCAAAGCAGGGCTTGTGCTCACCAAAAGTGGGGTTTGATCTCACCCGAGGCAGGGCTCAAACTCCCCAACTGTGAGATCATGACCTGAACTGAAGTCAGATGCTTAAGTGATTGAGCCACCCAGGCATCCCGCATACTCAAATTTTAGAGAGAATTTCAACCTGGTTTGATATATTAGAAGGTGCCAAAACATGTGGTGCTAACTTTTGTTAATACGGAAGCAAGCACTTTACTTGCACAGGTGCATGCACACACACACACACACACACACACACACACACACACACGCACACACAGGCTTACACAGACATACATATCACATCTCCAAAACACACGACATGCCATAGGGCATTTGAAGACAAAGACTCGATACCTTAAAACCAAAGGAGCCATTTTGCAATTTTATGTCTCTTCCTGTATTCTTCATCTAATTAGATCATTGTTGAAGGAGCTTTGAGTTTCTCAGGTAACAGCATCTTGGCCTACATAAATTCCAAGGCCAAGGTGCTCATTAATCCCATGTATACTTATCCATATGCTCACGTATCATTATCTCCCGATTATGTTACTGAAATGTCAAGCTGAATATATTTGAAGATCTGCATTCTGTCTATTAGGTAAAAGAACCATGTGAAAGAACCATAAAAAAAAAAATAACCACATCAAATCAGAATGCAAAGGATGCTTACTGAATACCGCCCTGAACCAGAGCAGCCACAGTGGGAGGTGTCTGCACCCCTCTGCCCAGCATCTATCCACCTTTCTGGCAAAACATATTCGATTTCAGAAAATAAATAGATATTAATTTCCATCCAAATGCCCCTTTCAATTCATTATCTGCAGAGGTAAATATTCACAAAGGCGACACCCAAGTCAATATTGACCTTGGGGGATAATAAATTTTGACATTTTCCAGAATAAGCAGTTGCATAGAGTATATACACATGTAAAACTCTACCTGGTACATTAACCACGAAAGAAAATGAGTAATAACTGAAATATATTATACATATACATATATATATGGATGCATATATATTATCTTAAATTATTTATTATATTAACTTCTATTAAGGATGCAGAGCAAGAACATTTGGAGTTTGCTAGGGGGTTTATTTTCCTAAGCAAGTACAGCATACGTCTAGAGTCAGTGTGATTTCCTAATCCACGGCACTATAAGCAAACACAAGCCTATGGTTACGATTCACAGTCTGCCCAATTATGGGTGAACTGACTGCCACATTCAGGGGTTCGCTTCTATACTGTCCCTCATCCAGGTGCTGTCTGCACTTGGGTTTCACGGAAGCTGTCTATGCTTTAATTCAATCTATCAAGTAGTTATTTTGCTAGTCACCATACGCTAACATGAAATCCCTTCTTTTGAGATGGTCCAAAGGGAATACCTGGGATGGAGGTAGATAATTCAAGGGCCTTTACAAGATAATATTTCTCTAAAATAAGAAGAACTATATTAACTAAGGAGATCAAAACAAAAGGACACATCCTGGATAAGCCACTATCTTTTACATTCTGTAAATGCCAATAAGCTTTTCTTGTCCTAAGACTTATATAAAATTGCATCGGGACAAAAATAGATTTTCAAAGAGTATTAACAATAGGCACCTGGGCAGAGATACTATTTAAAACAGTCAATAACTTTGGGGTGCCTGGGTGGCTCAGTCAGTCAAGCGTCCGACTTAGGCTCAGGTCGTGATCTCAACGGTTCGTGGGTTTGAGCCCCGCGTTGGGCTCTGTGCTGACAGCTCAGAGCCTGGAGCCTGAATCGGATTCTGTGTCTCCCTCTCTCTGCCCCTTTCCTTCTCTCCCTCTCTCTCTCTCTCTCTCTCAAAAATAAATAAAATTAACATTTTAAAAAACAAACTGAAAAAAATTAATAACCTTAATAGCAATCATCAACTGTTCCAAGCAGACATAGATGCTAGGCACCTAGGGTGGCCTTGCTGCTGGCACACCAGCAAATGTTGGCCACCATGGAGGCTGCCATTCTCCTCCTTCCTCAACACTCTCCTATGCCTAATCACTTTTTCATAAGATTGTAAACTCAGAGATTCCTGCAATTAAGGCTAAGTTTTCACAGGGTACTTCTACAAAGAAACAGCAAGAGAAGAGTAGACTGAGCTGTGGAATTCTATATGTCCTCTCCCTATTTCCCCCAAACAACAATTGTTGCAATTTCTTTCACATACAGAAATTTGATGTAAGATTTCATTTTGGAAGCCAAAAGTTTCTGCTCTTGAAATACATTTTAATATTTAAGGCCTGGGGCGCCTGGGTGGCTCAGTCGGTTAAGTGTCCGACTTCGGCTCAGGTCATGATCTCACGGTTTGTGGGTTCGAGCCCCGCGTCAGGCTCTGCGCTGACAGCTCGGAGCCTGGAGCCTGCTTCGGATTCTGTGTCTCCCTCTCTGTCTTCCCCACCTCTACTCTCAATTTGTCTCACTCTATCTCTCAAAAATAAATAAATGAAAAAAATTTTTTTTTAAATATTTAAGGTCTTATTCTTTGAAACACTGATTCTTTCCGAGAGCTAGAACACAGCGTCTATGTAAGCCTCAGTGTCCTTTCCTGAAGCAGTCACTGATAGAGGAGAAGAGGCAAGACCGTGAGAGTGCTGGCCATCAAACGAGTCACTTAGCCTCTCTAAACCCAAGCAAGAAGGTCCACTGAGACAAGAAAATAGCTGAAAAAGAGGACAAAGGAGACACACAAAGACAGACCTCACAACAGAGCCAAGCAACAGCCCAGATGGAAGGGAGAAGCACCAGACAGTTGGAAAATAAAGCAGAAAATTGCCTGGCCTGGCTTTCCAGCAGGCTGTGATAAAAGGAGGTCCACACATGGACCTCCTCCATCAAGGAGACACTACAAGGACAACAGGGCAGGGGTTCATCACTGCACCCAGTCTGTGCGAAGAATGATGGTACTGGGTATGTACTTATTAAACGCAGCATCCCAGCTACACCCACTGGATGAAAGGACCTTCTGGGCTGTGTGTGGGATGAATACTAGAGCCCAAAGAAGCAGAACAGATCTGAAGGCCATCCAATTTTTGCCTTATTTGAACCTGTGACCTGAGTATCACAAATACAGTTTTTCTTATTAGCACGAACTTAAACAACAGAAACAAACCAACAATAATAAAACCCCCAGAACGTCCATCTAACAAATCCCAGGAGCAGTGCAGTATGATGTAGATGAAAAAGAAATACTGCACTGACTGAGGAAGTTCTCAAAGGAGGCTGAAACTGAACAGACACTAACAGTGGGCACTGATCATGGAATCCATGGGGCTGGTAGTGACAGCACGGAGCCTGGCCGTGGACAGTTGATAGCATAAGCTTTAATGAGTAACGCAATCAACTTTTACAAACGGTTAGAGGCAAAGGAGGTGTTTGCCACGAGGACTTTTAGGTGTAGGGAAAGGATTGCCTGTAAGGTTAGGAAAAGGTAAACCTGGACACTGGGAGGAGTCTGTAGGTCTAGCCTGACAAGGGTTTTCTCACCCTGGGTCAGAGAGAAGGCTGGCTCTGCAAGGCTGAACATCAACTAGAGTTCAAGAATGGCTCAGCCTTGGCATTGGGTTCGAGAAAACAGCAAGTAGAGTGAAAACAAGTACAGACTTTGCAGTTGGGGAAATGTGCACTATAATCCCAGTGTGACCACCTCCTAGCTATTGGATCTTGGGTAAATAATCTGACCATCCGAGCCAGCACGTCCTCACCCTACGATTGAGCAGACAATGACTGTCCCATAGGACTGTGGGGAGAAACAGAAGGAGACCTCATCAGGGGCGCCTGGGTGGCGCAGTCGGTTAAGCGTCCGACTTCAGCCAGGTCACGATCTCGCGGTCCGTGAGTTTGAGCCCCGCGTCAGGCTCTGGGCTGATGGCTCAGAGCCTGGAGCCTGTTTCCGATTCTGTGTCTCCCTCTCTCTCTGCCCCTCCCCCATTCATGCTCTGTCTCTCTCTGTCCCAAAAATAAATAAAACGTTCAAAAAAAGAAAATTTTAAAAATAATAAATAAATAAATAAATAAATAAATAAATAAATAAATAAATAAATAAAAAAGAAGGAGACCTCATCAGGTACCACCCCGGGCACTGGATGAGGTTTCCGAACACGTGTTCCGGAACATGTGACTTAACTTTATCTCTAATCTCCAGTGTTCCAACATTCCAATCTGCTGGTTTCATTTCTTTTGATTGTGTCAAAAGGTTCCTGATTGTTGTAGAATGAGAGGCATTAATCTCTCTTTTCATATCCTGGTGAGCTCAGCCTGTCTCCAATCAGAAAGAATCTGCCCTGCTGACCCCAATCCTGTAACCTGGCGGAGCTCATTCACTCAAGGGTAAAACCTCACGCATGTGCTTGCACATCTCCAGGTTACTGCAGCAGGGGTGCAGGGCAGACCTGGAAGAGACTCAACAGACTTCTTGCCCACAGCCCCTCCAAACAGCTCCATTTCCGTTCACTTAGCAGGCTTGTGGCTTTCTTTTCCTCCTGTGAATGGATAAGCCCTTCTCACCTCCCATTATTGATTAAGCATAATGTGTATTTCACAGACCAGTCGCAGTTGATGGCACATGAAGTTGCTTTTGCTCCAAATGACAGGAGACACAGAGAAGTTGTTCGTCACACAGGAGCCCTGGAAGGCACACGTAGGGAGAAAGAAAGAGCCAGAAAGCTCAGGCCTGTGCCTCTGGGCATATGTGGCCCTCTGCCACGGGTTAAGTGAATCAACTTTGCTCATCCATTTTTAATTGGCGATCTTGGGAAAATATTTTTTTCATCATAGTATAAACATGGCTATAATGCAGAACAGAATGCAAATGTGTCTGAGAGCTTAAGACAAAAATTCAAGAAATTACATGCTTCAGTGGCTACTTGGGGCAGAATCAAGGATCCCCTGGGTTTTCAGGCACTCTTTCTTTCTTTCTTTCTTTCTTTCTTTCTTTCTTTCTCTCTCTTTCTTTCATTCTTTCTTTCTTTTCTGGTGAGTGGCACTTCAGTGGAAAAGTTTGAAAAGTGTTAGCATTGGCCACAAAACACAAAAACGAGCCATTTATTAAATGTTGATTGAGACAAGGCAGGATGAAAAAAGGTAGCAATAGAGATGGAGCAGAGAAAGGAAGAAGAGAAGAGTAGAAGAATGTAAGGAAGGGAGGGATGGGACAAGGGGAGACAAAAAGGAAGGAGCATTAAGAAGCAGGTGAATTGGGGCCAAGGGGAAGGAACACCGAAGACAAGAAAGCAGAGAGACGCGATCTAGAACGGGAAAGGCTGTTTAACAAACTGATCAAGAACAGAGTGGAGGCCAAGGTGCCACAGTCTTATTTTGAAGAAACACTGTTATGTTCTACTGTTATGTTTCGTTTTGTTGTTGTTTCTGGCACTACATGGACAGCAATCCTAACCCCCCATCCACAGACAGTCAGTGAACCAAAGGCTTTAGGAATGCACACAGAAATGAATGCACAGCAGATGTTTCATAAATATTTTTTAAATGAGTGAATGAATGAATGAATAATTCATTTGAAAATGGAAGAAGCATTTATGATTCACCAATCATTGTACCAGCACCTGACTTTATAACTTAATATTAACAAGAGCATATCTACTATTATCTACCCCATACAGGATTCAGCAGCGCACGGGAGGAAGCTTCTCCTGACCTCCTGCCCGACCCTCCTATAAAGAGAGGGCTTTGGACACTGGGGATACTTCACATGACTCCTGCCCGGGTTTACCAGTTTTTCTCAAGGTCTGATCAAGGTCACTTCCCCCCATAATGCTGATATTATCTGTAAAGGTCTGCTCACTTTTCTGGAAGGGATGTGCTCATTTTTTCTAGATGGATCTCCCTGTTCCACTCTCCCATGAGGCTCTCTTTGTGAGCTTTTCAGCGAGCAGGTTCACTGGCCATGGCCCTGAAGCTGTGGTCATACCCTGAAGGAGCTCGGGAAACACGTGAGGAATCCCAACAGTCATGTTTCTGTCAGGTGGAGACCGATTCTCCCCACAGTCCCCTTGACATTGGAGTTAACATAAGAACAAGTTTTTATTTGCCTTACCAATCCCTCAGCTGTCTGCTCACCCAGATGAAGGGAGAGTAAGCCCCTTCAGCCTTTGCCTGAGAATGGAAATATCTTCGCCCTGATTTGTATTATAACTGATCCTGAGAGAATCCATGTTGAGGTTCATTCATAATTATAATAACAGGCTTAACTATTAATTCCCACATCATGTGCATTTTGTATAGAGTAATTCACGTTATCCTCGTACTAACTCTACAAGGTCCATGTTAGTATCCATAGGAAATGTTCGCTGAGTGAGAATTAAATCAACCCAGAACTCTATGACATACACCCCTCCCAATCTCCCTCACTGCTGCCCCATTGCCTACCTGCTTGGAATATGACAGGTCCTGGGCAAAACCAGGAAGTTGGTAACACTTCTCTTAGACACCTTGAACATTCTCATTCCTTGCCCCTCCCCCACTCAGAACATTCTCTTCTTCAGATATCCAGCACCATCTCTTCTATTAACTTTTCTTCAGGAAAAAGTCTGTTCTTCCCCATGAAGTATAGATCAGCATAGATATACATCCCTATATTTTCTCTCAAGCGGGGCTTTGTGTCTTAAGGATTATTTCCATGCATTGAAAGGCTTTCTCCTGTATTTACAGATTCAGGGCACTGATGGAGTTGGCGGAAGAACTGTCTGGGGACAGATGGGTAGGGGGTGTTGGAATCAAGTGGGCTTTCCCAAATGCCCTGTGGGAGGCAGATCCCTGTCAGGCCTGACCTTAGAATAGGCCTTAATGGGAGGCTTCACATTTGGTGACTGTGCCCACGTAGTTTATAACAAGGAAATGCTAGAATATAACAGACTTTTTTTTCTCCCCCCCTTCTCACATCTTAACACAATCATGAGCTCAGGGAAGAGCCAATCGTAATATCAAAAATGCATGGCCACATGACAGAGAGGAGTGGGAAACAGAGGAAGGAAAAGTGAGAGGGAGGGAGAGAGGGAAGGGGCAAGGGGGTGGAGGGGGAGAGAAGCGAACATGTATATTCAGCAAACAGTGGCCTAGACAAACACCTACCAGCATCTGTCTGTTAGGCAAATTCCTTTAGACTGCTATTTGCCTTGGACCATCTTCAAAGGGATATTTCTGCTTCCAAAGGTGGATAGTTAAAAATAATATACATCATGAGTGTTTTGGCATTTCCCTTTCGTTTTTTTTCCTCTCTTCAACATTACTGTTGTCATCCTTTAAAACTCAATCAATTCAGCTGATCCAGTGAACAGATGGCATTAATCAACCCCCAAGAATATGCACAAAAGCAATTAGAAATGTAGAGACATGGAATTTATGCCAGCAAATCAATTACCAATGATAGCAAATCAAGGTGGCACACCCAAGTTCCCCTTGTTTCTCTTTCCAAAGAGCGGCCACTGATCATAGCCATGATCTCTGGTTTATCCCCTCCCCTACCAGAAGGGGATCAAGAACAGAAACACTGAGGTTTAATTACACATTCCTTAATGACTAGTTCTCACTCTGCTGGCAAAATCCAGCGTAATTTACAGACTACAAGATGCATCAGAATGATGGATACAGACAGCATGTGCTATAGAGTGTCATGCAAATATGAAATATACTGCTCTGAGAATATGGTCGTTTGGTATTCCCAGAGAAGAACTTCATTTCAGAGAACAGAGCACCTTTTCTAGCATCTATAGCTCTCATTTGTCAAAAACAATGGAAGCAGTTATAGAATACATTTTAACCACAAATCTGTGCCTTCTGCGAGTTTACTAATTCATATATCCCTATGTTTTCAATGGGCTTGGCCATTGCTTGCTTTCTGGTTCTCTGTGACCTCTGCAGATTCTGAAAATTCCTTCTTTGGGCTCATATTTATTATCACCTGAGTTACCGTGATCATCTCTTACCTAGTTTTCTTGCCGCTAGTGTTGGCCCAGTCCAGTCTACGCTTCATACAGTGATAAAAAAAAAAAAAAAAAAAAAAACCTGATTCTGTATTATTGAATTACATATACAAAATCCTTCAATGAAGCTTCACAGCTTCAATGGCAAAGATGAGCTCCCCTCCCTGCTTACCGATTTCTCAATTTTTCTGTCCGTTTGCCTAGAGCCTGCTCCCACGATTAGTCACCAAAAATAAACCTTACTCTTAAGCCTTCATACAAACAGCTTGTGATAACCTCCCCAACCCCCCACCCCATTTCTCCAGTGAGTGAAATCTGACTCTGTTGAAGTCTTAACTTCTAAGTCTCTTTCCTCCAAGAGCCTGCCTTGATGCCCCAGTCAGTTTGAGATGCTCATTTCGTCTCTCACATTACACGTTGTGCTTATCTTTGTTCTAGCACTTATCACTTTGACGTGATTAAAGATTTATTTTTCTGGCTGCCTGTGTGCAAAGTTCCTTGCGATCATAGACTATATTTTCTTATTCATCTTACTTTCTCTGGTTTCTAGAAAAACCTGAGTTTAGGAAAGAGAGCCTTCAGTTGGGACACATTTCTTCAATAAGTTTTTCAAATGAGTGACATATATGAACGATTAACACTTCAAGCTTCTTCCAAGCACAGCTTAGAGGGGTGACATTGGAGGCTCAGGACAATGTTTTGGGGGTCATGTGGTCAGTATGCAATAAAATAAAATCCTTCCAGTAACTTACTACTAAAATCCTGTTAAATAGCATTCAAACTTTTCCTTTTTATACTGAACCCTGGGCTATGAAGAAAGATTTTTATGGCTATATATTTGTATGTTTCCAGCTTATATAGGAAATGTTCATTAAAATTGCAAAAGCAAGTTAATAAAATTAGCTCAAACTCGGTATGGAGGTCAGGTCTTCTTACCATTTCCAAAACAATAATAAGTAATACTTGCCAGTTAAAAAAAAAAAAAAAAAAAAAAACAAGCCAAATACATTTTAAAAGACTCTAGCAACAGGACCATAGAAGAATTTTTGTTCAAATTCTTAGTTGGAAACCATTCACTGATTCTCTCATCCATTCCTTCAGCCAATGTTTTAGGTACTGAATATAGACATTCAAATGGAATACGATAATTGGGGAACCGTGCACCTATGTGGAGAGACAAGGATTAACAGAAGTGTTGTGGAAATATGAGAAGTCATACATAGGGGCACTTGACCCAGTAGAGGGAAAGCGTGTGTGTGTGTGTGTGTGTGTGTGTGTGTGTGTGTGTGCGCTTACAAGTCTTCATCAAGGCTATGCTGTTCCTCCATCCAGTTTTTTATTGAAACTTAAAAGAAAACTAAAGCATCTGGTGCTTATCCAGATATAAGCCCTCTTATATTTGACCATTGTGATGTTTGGGATCCAGCATCAAATCTAGATTCCAATTTTCTTTCTTTCTTTCTTTTCTTTTTTTTGTAGTGTATAACTCAGGAGTTGGCTGTGGTGGAAACTGCTCCCTCCCTGCCCTTTACTATGGATAGAGCTATGGAGACTATCCTAACCATAGGGATCCCAAGGCAACTTGCCAACTCACATACAGCCCCCAACTGAATGCACGGGACTTAATTTCACAGCTTGCAGAGTCTGATCTTTGGAGATAGACACAGGTCCAAATTCTGATTTTTTTTTTCATTGCTTAGTTTTATGATCCTGGGAAAATTATTAACTTCTATTAACCTTATATTCACTCATCTGTAAACTGGATTTAATAAAGTCTACCTAGCTGTGCTACCTTGCCAAATTATGTGGACACAGCATATGAAGTGAGAGATACGAAGTGCACCGTAGTTAGTAGGAATTAAAACCTATTATGTTGTTATTCTAAATATAATTGCTTAACAATTTTCAGCATGGCCATCACAGAAGCATCCAAATGGAATGACCAGTAGGCAACATCAGGAGTTAAAGACAAAAATACATTAGGACTAGATAGGACCTTAATAATCATTCGATACAACTCCTTCAGTTAATACACCAAGATCATTAGGATAAGTCAATAACCTCTACAAGGACACCTGCCGGAAGGTGTCAGAGATCTGATGAATGAAGACAGCTTCCCTAATGTATTAAAAATGCTATTACTGGCTCAAAGTGAGTACACAGAATCTTCAGGACAAAGTCTCATTGAGTGAACGATGACTCTATTATGATCTTTGTGGTAACTGGACCTTCTCCCCATCTTCCTAACTGGCAGGGATAATTAGCATCCTATATTCTAGCCATATTTCAGCAGAGTTCTGGCAAAGAAGCTACAGGGCTTTGGATCACCAGTGAAAGCTTTTAGGAACATTTCAAACGATATCACATTGCTTTGTTTTGTAACAAAGGGGCACTAAAAAGTAAAATGATGTAGAAAAGGAAAACGGGGTCCTACTAAAGAAAGAAAAGGCAATTGGGAAGAGCTGGAATGAAAAAGAAAGAAAACGTCAGTTTAGAGGAGAGTTATTCATTTGAATGAGAATAGGGGCTGGGGGGAGGTTATTCGAATGGAAACCAATTTTCTCATAATACCCTGGTGTGAACATTCCTCTTCTAGTTTTTCAGGTATATTTTCCAATGATGAAAATATGAATCTGGTTTGGAGATGGGGGCTCTAAGGGTTGAAGGGAAAGAGAGTTCACATGAATTGTCAAAGATCAGCCTAGCCTGTTCAACCTTGGAAAAATCTTTAGGATTCTTCCAAATCACCCTTGTAGTGCTTCCTTTACTTCTGCTGACTGTAAATGCCACAAAAGTACACCTCAAACACTCTCCTGCTGGAAAAAGTCAGCCTGATCGTTGTTTATTTATAATTTTACCTATCAACTGGGTTTGCTCAGAAGCTTCAGATCACTCAAAGTATATCGCATCTCTTTACTTGAAGATGTTTATGAATAGGAGTGACGTCCTAGGATACTTTAGATGAAGTTCCATCTGTGATGAATGGCATCATCAGAGAATAAAGAGTTGTTTATTTCTTTCTCAAGGCTGTTATCTCCTTGAACCTGGTATGTAGCACCAGCAGGTAAGATGCTTGAGGATCATTCAAAGTGACTTACTGGGTCAAAATTAAGGCTGTCATAATCACATAACATCTGACGATTGTTAAAAATAGAACAAAAAGTGACCCTGTGAGTATCCCATGCATTGCTTGTATCTTCTGAGTGCAAGTTCTATTATAATAGTCTTTCAACATACCTAATATTTGAAGAATCTTCTCAGTAAAATATTGAGCTGCTGTTCTGTTTGGGAGAAGAAACACATCTCAATAGCTGTTTTATACCCAAGCCTCTGAGTACAGGGAAAGTTGCATAACCGGACAGGCGTCTGACCTGTTAGCATAACCAGGGCTAGAACCCGTCAGCATTTCAAACCCCTACTTTCACTCGAACACCAGCAAGTCACATCATTTCTTCTTGTGTCAAAGGAGTTGATATTATATGTAAAATGGTTTTTCATTTAACGCTGGTCTATCATAGCTACATTCGAAATTAACTAACTCCCTCAGGGTAAACCCAAAGGAGATGTTGTAGCTACTTAATATCCTGAAAATCTGGAATGGGGGAATTTCCAGAGTTTTTATTACTGGTTGGTAATTATGTTCTCCGCACAGATTCCTAATATCTATTCTGTAGCTGGCCTTCTAACCTGACTTTATTTTAATTTTGTGTAATTAGAAACTTATAAAATCTATAATTGGGTAAGCATTCATTTCTCTCTTACAGATGAACACCCAAGTTTTGGTCAGATTATGAGAAAATTAAACATGCACACACACGCACACACACACACACTCATTCTACACACACTAGTAATATCAACACATTATTATTAGAATAATGTAAACAATTAAAAGTTGTTTTTATTTGAACAAAGTTCACAGGCATTCTTAGGTACCATTTAGCATCTTGGGTAAATACCCCATTTTGGGGGCTACTGTCATGAATGAGGGAAAATATTACTTCAAAATATAAAAAAACCTTGAAAAAAACTCTCCAAATAACCTATATACTTACACATATTGACTATTAGAAAGGAGATTTATCTTCCTCAGTATATGCATATAATTGCTAATGGATTGTAGATAAATAGTAAATCAAAGCCCTGTATTTAATGGATAAAGTGTGTGCACAATTGAAGTCTGGGAGAATTGTGGAATGTTAGTGTTTTTTTTTTCCTTAGAGGTTCTGCAACACAGGTTCTGAAGACCACCAAGATACACTGATTTGAGAGGCAATTTTCTGCTGCCATTCTATTGAATTAACACATTTTGTTCGGCATGATAAAAAACATGTATCATTCTTTGAGAACACCGACCCCCAAATATTTAGCAAGCAGTGTGCCCTCAATTGAAATGTTGATTGGAAATAGGGAAATCAAACTGTCACCTGATGAAATACTAAAGCTCATTATCACAAAGTTCCATTTTCAATGTTAAGAATTAGCTTTATTGCTGCATCAGTAAGCACAAGCCTTAAATCCACGCCATGTAGGTTTCATGAGCATTATTACAACATATTAACCATAATTCAATTAATTTACAGAAAATGGCATTCTGCAACTTATTTTTTTTTTCCTTTGCTCTTAAGAAAAGGTGCTATATAAGGAAGCCCAAACCACATTCCTACAGAGTATGTTCTACCTCTTTCGCCCTTATTCCTCACCCCACCTTTGTGGATCTTCAAAATATTCACTATTTCCAGAGAAGTAAATGTGCTAAAGGAAAAAGAGCCATTTCACGGCTACACCTTTGCATCATTAGGACAATACTGACCTCTAGTGTTTTAGGAGGTAGACAGGCTAACTCAGCATCATGCCTAACTTCCTCTAACTAAACCACTTAGATGTTTTTCTAAAGCACCATGGGAACAATTTCACTTAAAAGAAGAAAAAGGAGAAGGAAGAGGAGGAAGAGGGGGAGGAGGGGGGAAAGAGGGAGGAGGGGGAAAAGAGAAACATCAGATTCTAACCATTTTCTTTCTATTCTCTGAAATGATTTCTAAACTAAGTCCCTCTGGCTCCTTCCTCCCTTTAGAGAGACTGACCTCTTTAGCCCTCCTTTAGAATACAAACTTTCATAGTGTCTTTATAAGGCATATACCTTATAAGTATGGATTCTGAGTCTCCAAAACTTCCAATCACAGATAGAGACTCTGGTTCTGCTTTGGATCATTTCCAGTAAACAACATTTGTCTAAATGTCCTCCCTTGAGATGCAACACTGGGTTGAGTACCTCTTACCCAAGGTCCTCTTGGACCTAAGAGGGTGAGGAGTGATATAGGGGGATTGACAAGTACTAAGTAGTCTTCCCATCTTTCTCTAACAGCGATGTTATGTCCCAACGTGCTTAAGCAATTCTGAGGTTCCTGGCCGGGTTAGCAGAGAGGGGAGCAAGCACAGAAACTCAAGGAACCTTGATAAACCATCTTTGGAAACAACACAGATGGCTTAATTGCGTTCTTTCTCATTTAGGAGTTCCCAAGCTGGAAAAACTTCCCTCTCTCTGCCTAGAGAGGCAGCTGAGCAATTGAGCTTGAACCTCTGATGGCTCCAGCGATTTATTCAACTTTGACGAACTGGGTTCTTTAAATACACAGTGCAGGTGGCGGATCCCCAGGTGTCCAGCCTTCCTGCCTATTAAATTAAATGCCCTGCACTTGCTGAGGTTAGAGCTTGGACGACAGAGGGTACACTTAGTGCATACTCATTATGTGTTCTTTGGCACAAAGATTTTGGGGGTGGAGTGTGCATCAAAAGCTCTTCCTTCTGGAACAGGGGCAGCCATTGATCTTGTGGTTTGACTACACTGGGCCACGACTCTTAGGCCAAAACTCCCAATCCCAGTAAACCGGTGCCTCTCGGTTGCGAGATACCCCAGCTGAAGCTTTCTGCCTGGGGGAGAGCTGAAAGCCGCGTCTCGTGAGGCAGTGGGCACACTGCAAATCCCAGGCAGCCGCATTCGGAGACTGTCACCGCTATCAGCCAGCGCGGTGGCCGGGAGCATCTGTATCTCGGGGAGCTCACAGCCCTCGGTGCCTACGATCTGAACCCGGGGCCCTTCTCAGGAAAAGCTCTGCTAAGACACCAGGCAGGCGTAGAACGCGGAGCTGGCTTGAGGCTAAAGGAAGGCGATCCCTCCCTTCTCCCCGGAACTTTGCGATTCGGGGAGAAGGGCAGGCAACCCGGCGGGGCTGGCTCATCGGAGCTAACTTTTGGGATGGTTTGAGGGATGGAACCACACCAATCAGCAACCCCCGCCCCCCTTCCCCTCTGCTCGGGGCAGGCACAACTGAACACGCGTGGACACTTGAGTGTCTTTCTCCCACGCTCGCGTTCCCCACCTCACCTACCCGCTCCCAGCTCCTGGTACTCACAATTTGTCGCCGTGAATCCTACATGCCACAAGCCGGAGAGCAGCAAAGTGAGAACGCTGGTCAGCCGTGGTACAGAATCCATTTCCCCCGAGGAAGCGGTCCCTCCCAGTCGGATCCCAAATTCGCAGGCGCCGGCCGCGGCTGCCGCTGCGCCTTCTCTCTCTCTCTCTTTCTCTCTCTCTCACTCCTGTCGTCCTCTCTCCTGCGCGCCGCCTGGCCCCCTCCCGCCCCCCCAAGGAGAGCCACTCGCTGCTTCACTCCATCCCGTGTCCAGAAGCTCCACCGAAAGCACAGCGGGGTCTGCCTTGGAGCTGCGGCTGGAGCTGCGGGGCCCGCACCTGCCGCTCGCTGTGCGCGCCCGCCTCGCCCGCCTCGCCCGCCTCGCCCTCCGCTCCCCCTCCTTAAAGGCGCAAAGCCGAGCCCCGCTGCAACAGCAGGCGGCGAGCCGGGCGCACGGCCGCTGCACCTCGGCCGCGGGCGCTGGGATCCGCACCCGGGCCGGCCGCTCCTTATAGGCGAGCAGGGCGCGCGGCACCGCCCCCGGCCAGGCCCGCCCCGCGCCCTCCTATGAGAGCGGCCTGGGCGGGTCCTTCAGGCCCCGCGCGGCGGCCGTGCGCTCCGGCTGCCCCGGGGGCCGCGGGCCCCTCTCCCGCGCGCGCTCACCGCACTCCCCTCCCCTCTCCTCCCCTCCGCACCCTCCCGCCCCGCCCCCGCCCGGGGGGAGCAGAGGCGCTGACCTTTCCCCCAGGTTTTCCTAGAACGCCGCTGCCCTAGGGATTCTGCAGGGAGTTGCAAGACAGAACGCAGCGGCCAGAGCGAATTTCCCGTGGAAAGCTTGGCAAGGAGCTAATGACATGCCTTTTTTCTCTTTTTTCTTTTTCCTTTTCTTTCTCTCTCTTTCTTTCTTTCTTTCTTTCTTTCTTTCTTTCTTTCTTTCTTTCTTTCTTTCTTTCTTTCTTTCTTTCTTTTCTTTCTTTCTTTTTCTTTTTTAAGGGGAGAGGGAAGACTTGAATTTTTGAAGGATTTCCCCCGGGGTTGCTTCCTACTAAGGAAGGCCGACGGGTGTGGGCGGTGTTGGGGTTTTTGATGTAGCGACTTAATGTCAGGTCCGCGCCCCCTGCTCTGCGACCCCCGCGCCGGGATGCCACAGCTCGCACTTTCAGGGCGGCCACATACACACAAACACACACACACACACACCCTCCATGCTGTTGGCAGGGAGCTTGGGGCGACCACTGTAAGATGTTCCGGGCTTTAGGTCTCCGAGAGAGGGAGACACAAATTAGGTGTGGTAATGGGGAGAGTCAGGGTGGGGGCCCCGGTTGACTCCGAAGATTGGAGATCTGAGCCTCCCACCCCCGCCCCATCCCCCCACCCCACCCCACCCCCGCTGAGGGATTTAAATTTCAAAGGAGGTAAAGAGTAGTTCTTTTTCTTCCTGGATGCTTGTTAGAAATCCTGGTTCTGTCTTTGGCTTCTGGTTTGCATCTGGGGACTCTCCTGCTTTACCATAAATCAATTTATTTTGTTTTTATTGGAAGCTGTCAGAGAGCTGCCAAACCTTAACAAAATGAGGGACCATAACGGTTTCTCCTGTGTGAAGCCTACAATCAAGTTAGGGGTAGAGTCACTTCAGAGGAAGTTGATGTCTCCCCTTCCCTCCCCATCCTCCCTCCTGCAGCAGCATCTAGGCTGCTTCTGCATGAATCCTAAGGTTAACTTTGTGGTTTTTGGTTAGAGCTCTGCTCACATCTTCGGAATACTAAAAGGGAGTTGAATAACAATTCGATTTGTGACACCATTATTTTCATAGAGAGGAGAGAATTCTGGGGGTCCTTTCACGTGTAACTTACAATGATGCTCTTGTCTCCGAGCTTCTAATTGAAAATAACTGTGCCAGCTACTAGATTCTTGGGCAACCGGAAGACTTCTCCGGCACAGGCTTTACCTGTGGAAGGACGGCCATTTCCAGGGGATGGTGAGTCACAACACTTCAAAGCTGAGGTGATCCAAGAAGCTACCCTGGTGGCAGGGGTCTGAGTAAGGAGGGGGCTGGTGCCCAAAGTCAAGCTGATCGGTCTTGCCTCTCCTACTGAGTGTCCCAAGTGCTGCCACGCAATCTGTGGCCTTTGAGCATTTCAGTTTCAAAAACACCTATGTAGGTAATTTAATCATACTGGAGAGTGTAGAAAATAATAGGCACCATTATCCAGCCTTGTATGTTCTTTAACAGACGGTTTTTAGAAGAAATAAAATAGTACAAATATAATTTAAGTTGCTTTTGCATTCTTGTCTAATCCCAGTTATCTCCTACCATATCTAAAGGTAAATACTTTTATTCTCATTCTCATACATTGTGTTTTTATACATTTACCACACATATTTACATCCCTAAACAATATATGGTATCACTTTGGTTGCCTTTAATCAATATATAAATGGTATCATACTGTTTCATTTTGCACCTTGCAATTTACTCGGCATTATATTTTTCCAATTTCTTTGCTTGGATATATGTAGTGCTAATTCTTTCATTTTAACTGCTGTGTTATATTTCATTTTATAAATAAGCCACAACGTAGTCATTAATTGTTCTGCTTATGAACCTACAGACTATTTCCAGGTTTGCTTGTTTGTTTTTTCTCAATATGAACTATGCACTCTTATACCAGTCTCTTACTTTTTCTCAAATATGTACTTAGGAGTAGAATTTCCATATCTTATGAAATGCTTATCTTCAGCTTTAGCAGGTATCTCCAATTGCTTTGTAAAATGATGTTAGCAATTCACATGTCTTCCCCCACTAGCAGTGGGTGAGATTTCCCCTTGCTCCATAAGACCTCTCTTTTTACAAATGGGAATATGATACCCAGAGAGTACAGATTTTTGTTCACAGAGTTTAACGCTCCCCGACATCATCCCATTTTCTACACCTCTCCAAAAAATATTTACATAAATAAATATTTTCTTTTAATTATGAAAGATGTGGGCTTCATTTCCTATTACAGTGACTTAAAACTGAATCTATCTGGGTCAATAAAATGTGCTTGAAATATATATTAAAAGGCAATTAGGGAAATTTGTTATGGGAAGCCCCCAAACTGTGAATAATCTTCTAGATATTAGTAAATATTGGAACTCTGCATTTAGATGTTCACATGCAATCCTAGTGTATAGTATATAAATTGCACCTAATTTAAAGCGCTATTTACAGTTGTAGCTTTCCTCTCTCTCTCTCAAATACACCTGTTCTCAGAGCAACTTTGAGCCTGAAACAGCAGACATTTGTCTAAGATTTGTTAACATTTCAGGGGTAAACAGCTGTTCCTCTTAGACAATAGTGTAAACAATACCATCTTCTGGGGGCATTTTGCCAACACGTTTTTATTAGCTGTAGAATATTAATCACTGTTAAAACCGTTCTCAGCCAGATTGATATTTACCTTTTGAAATTCTTTCGTCAACCTTTTAGTCTGACAAATCCACCTTTCAAATGCTGGAGTGGAAGCTGAATATCGTCCCTTAACCCCCATGTTGCTTGATATAGAACTCATACTTGCAGAACACCTTACTTTGAAGAAGCTTAAAAATGATGCATAGATAGAGCAGATTGATTGCTCCTAGGAAATGAGGAAAAATGGATCACTGAAACCCTCAGATGCCTGCATCTTAGAAGGATAAATCGGAACATCTTCTCAAGACAAACGCATATCTGAAATCTTAAAAAAGAAATGAAGTGGACAGGACTCGGTGTTCATGTCCCTTCAATTTTCCCTTGGGCCCTCCCACTTCCTTCCTTTTAATAGAGTGGAAGGGAAAGAAGCGTTCATCCGCTGGCATCTTAGCCTTGGAATATTCACCAGGTGGTTTGCCTCCTTGATTCTGTAATTCTCCTGTGAGGCATGTAGCAGCTATGTTTGACCATCTCCATGTTACAGATGATATCCTAAGAGGAGACAGAAATTGACATCTGAAGGATCACACAGAATGAATGGCCCCAACTGACAGGACACCTTAAAATGAAAACCCAGGGGGCGCCTGGGTGGCGCAGTCGGTTAAGCGTCCGACTTCAGCCAGGTCACGATCTCCCGGTCCGTGAGTTCGAACCCGCGTCAGGCTCTGGGCTGATGGCTCGGAGCCCGGAGCCTGTTTCCGATTCTGTGTCTCCCTCTCTCTCTGCCCCTCCCCCGTTCATGCTCTGTCTCTCTCTGTCCCAAAAATAAATAAACGTTGAAAAAAAAAATTTAAAATGAAAACCCATCCATCTTTTTTTCCTTTGTCTTTATAGAGCTTATAGGTAAAATTCACTGTGACATATGGGTACCTGGCGTGTACGAGAGAGGAATCTGCATTGGTCACCATAGTCTGTTGTGCGTCTCAGTACTTTTGGATTATTTCAGCTTCACATATTCATGGTTTGTTGTAAAGATGGCAGGATGATTTCTGCTGCCACTCATATCTTTAAAAATAGAGTTGTTAAAAATATTGATGTGGTAGAAAGTTAATTTAATATTCTTCTTTTCATCCTTCTTTTAAAAAATGTTTTAAATTTTTTTCTTTTTTTGTTTTTGTTTTTGATTTTTTCTCCTTAGAGCATGTGGCCAGTAACATGCTACACCTGTAGGGTGTAGGAAATGGCAAGAAAAAAAAAGTTCCTGCTCTCCAGGAGCTAAAAATGACTTGGGAGAGTAAGATGTTTAAAAAGTTAAGATGACAATACAAATTAGCATATGTTTAAGTGCCAAATCGCCCAGATAATAAGTGCTATAGGTGTTTTTAAGTTGACAAAGATTGCTTCCTCTGGGAAGGAAAACTTGCAATTGGCATAAGGAAGTGGTTGTCTCTTTGGGGGTAAATGGATTTGAGTCACTCTTTGCCATGAGGCTTGTTATTGAATTCAGGTTAGGTCGGGTGCATTTGCCCTCACGGGAAGTCACGTTAGGATAATGAAGGCAGAATTCTACTTTTACAGAAGAACTGGCTTTTCCATTAAGGCAAATGGACCTCAGCCAAAGGTTGACAACAATTCACTTGAGCCTCTCCCCACTACTTCTGTCTCCTTGTTCCATCTCAAACTCAATCTCGTAACCACCGTGTTCATCCTTGACATCAAAACTAGCCATCTTCTTACATCGATCTCCTATGAATAGAAAAACCCTTTATATACCTTCACCTGAAACACATCTTTTTGTTCAGCTGGTATATGTCGTTCTGTTGATACATACTACTGTTTCTTCCTTCTGTGGACTGCTTCTTCCCAATTGGCTACTTTTTGCTCACCATTGCACTCCAAATTCAGCTAACGCATCTCTCTTGAAGTCTTTTTCGATTCCTTTATATTGTTTCTCTTCATAGGGTTTCCTCACTCTGAGTAGTTTCTCAGAAGTAATTTATCAGTTAACATTCAACTTAGAGTCTTCAGCATACATGGAGGCTTTTGAAAAATATTTGAGGGGTGCCTGCGTGGGTCAGTCGGTTGAGCATCTGCCTTGATTTTGACTCACTCAGGTCATGACCCCTAGGGCATGGGATTAAGCCCCACATCAGGCTCTGCGCTGAGTGTGGAGCCTTCTTGGGGTTCTCTCTCCCTCTGCCCCCTTCCCCATTCATGCTCTGCCTCTCTCTGTCAATAAAATGTAAAAAAAAAAAAAATGATGAATGAATAATATTAGATATAAAAAAGCCTTGTCAACTTTTTAAAAGGTATACCCATCCCCTCCCCTCACCCCTCTTCATCCATTGCACCAGAATTCAGTGTCTCCTTTGAAGGCATTTATGCTTATTTACCTTGTAAATCAAGATATCAGTTATATGAAAAAATCAATAGGAATGCAGTTTAGGTTACTATCTTTATAGTTCATTTTTCCTAGCCATACATTTCTCAAAAACTTGGATTTAGTTTTTGAGAGGAATTCAAAAGTATTTTGAATGTATTTATATAAGTATATTTGTATAATTCCAGCCATGCCACATCCAGAACGTATGTCACAAAGAGGATGTCTCCTCTTTACTTATTTCTGGCTCTTTCTGAGGGAAGTGGTGCCAACAATCACTCAGAAGTCATTTGTGATATATATCATGTTTCAGGACAAACCTGTTTCGAGTTTAATGAAAAGTATTCTGAGCTTAGGATCAGAAACCCCAAGCATTAGCCTTGACTTTGCAGCTTACCAGATATGAGACCTTGAGTAAATACTCTTGAGATTCAGCTTCTACATCCGTAAATTGTGAAGTGTGATCATTTCTGGCTTTGGTATTTGGGCATGGTGAATAGAAAGAATCATACATGTAAAAGTTTGTTGTTGTTGTTGTTGTTGTTATATAGGAAAGTTCTAAATATTATGCCCTAGTTCAAAGAAGACAATTTAGGGGTGCCTGGGTGGGTCAAGTGCTTAAATGTCCAACTTTGTCTCAGGTCATGATCTCGCAGTTTGTGGGTTCGAGCTCCACGTCAGGCTCTGTGCTGACAGTTCAGAGCCTGGAACCTGTTTCAGATTCTGTGTCTCTCTCTCCCCATCCCTCCTCTGCTCATGCTCTGTCTCTCTCTGTCTCTCAAAAATGAATAAATGTATTTTTTTTAAAAAGACAATTTATTCAGCCCCTAACCACTGGATTTCTCATGCATTTTATTTGCCAGTTCATCCATAGAGTAAAAATACATGCAAATATCTGAAAAGACCATCCATTCTATGGGAAATATACATAATTCATTATTCAAAGGCAACACAATAATTCAGTCAACTGACATTAATTTATTGAGCAAGGATGATGTGCTGAGACATGTATCATTTCCTTTTGGTTAAATAGTTGCCGTAGAAAAGAGCAGATCTGGTCCTGTCTACAAGGTTCTTACACCCCTCACAATTTCTAGATGGGGAAGTAGTGTATGCAAATGTAAGTTTCCAACTTCTGCCTTGATTGCAAAAGAAACAAAAAAACAAAAACAAAACAAAACAAAAAACAACAATCCAGTCTGGTGAAGGAATCATGACCTGAAAAAGCCTTTACAATTATATTTCCCATTGAGAGTGAGTGTCTGGTTCTTGCCTTGTGGCCCTGTTCTGACCAATAAGACTCCTGGGGATGGAGAGATTGTCTTCTCGGAAAGGGAGAGGAGTGTTAATACAAATCCTGTTGTCCCTGCAGCTTTCCCCGCAGCATGGTCAGTATCTTATGAGGGCATGAGTTTTGTAACTCCAGTAGACATCTTGGGAATATGAGGGAATGGCCAGGACAATGACATGGCAAAAAGCAGAAACATGTCATGGGTACTAATTACAATATTGAGTTACTTCTACTGTGGAACAATAAACGTCTGTATTGTTTAAACCACTCCTATTTAGGTTCTCTGGAGAAGTATAGAACATTTATTAAATATCACCCTGAGTAGGCATTGTGACTTTGTTTTCTCTTTTAGAATTCATGGCAAAATTCCGAGGGAAGTATCATTAGCTACATTTGGCAGATAAGGATACCAAGACTTGTGAAATTTGAGTAACATTGCCCAAAGCACAAAGCTATTAAGCAGAAACACGGAGATTCCAATTCCAGAGTTTAGGTTTATCATGCCATTGCTAGTGCCACAAATGCTTGGCAATGAAATAAATCTACTGAATCCTGTGTGTGTATATGTGTGTGCGTGTGTGTGCGTGTGTGTGCGTGTGTGTGCGTGTGTGTGTGTGTGTACTTAACTTGCTCATTTGATCTCAGAGATGACTGGCAAATTGGTTTCTACTATTAAAAAAAATTCTTTAGGGTTACTGCTGCCGTGTTTCTGTCTCTGAGGGAATAGCTGTCTCTAAAGCCAACTTGCTATTACTAACTTGGTTGAAGAAAATTAATGAAGAGCAGCAATGATCTCTTCCATTCCATGTGCACATCTGGTGTTTAAGTAAGTCAGGCTGACATCTGAACATAAGATCCGCGGTAACCACTACGGTGAAAGCTCCCCTACAACCTTTTACCATTTTCCAAAGGTGTATTTTTCAGGAAATAAATTATTTGGAAGGAGAAAGAGCTGATTTCAAAGGATTATTTCATTATGTAACCTAATACCTAGCAGTTCTGTCCTTTTGTCCCTTTTCCATTTGAATCAGCACCGAAAATACGGTGCAAACGTCTATAATTAGCTTTTTACTGGCGTTTTTAATAAGGTGGAGTGAATGTTAGCCTAGAGCCAGCAGGGGGTGTGTTGACTAGTGGGAAGAAAAAATTCCCAAGCAGATCTGAAGCAGCAGTGTGGGGGACTTCGTAGGTTGCTGAATTATTGTTCATTTGGAGGAACCTGGAGAGAGGATGCTAGAAAGGGTAAAGGAACAAAACCAAATCTGTTGATGACTTACTTTAAGTTTTTCCTTACACCTGTGATATTATGTCTTTTAAGAAATCATGCATGACCAAGAATAATAATAGAAGTTTATGATCAAACACATTGAATAAAATCCATGATCTTAATTATTTTTATTTTTATTAAAAATAAATATGCCAGATCTCTTTTTCAATGAAAAACTTAGAGTTTTGTAATCATTTGAAGCTGTGCAATTTAGAAAAAAATATTTTCAGGGTTTTGTATATGTATAGTGATACAGACATTTTGACTGTGTTTTTTCTGTATAGCTCCATTTTAATCTTTATTTTCTTTATAAGTCACATCAGTCACTATCTACTAAGTGTCTTCTCTAGTCTAGCCCTATATGAGGAACTGCACATACTCAGTTAATTAGGGAGAACTGTGATTTTGAGGAAATTATGGCACAGTTATGAAGATAAATGCCTTCAAATTTCAGGGAAACTTGCTGTGTGTTAAATACAAATTTTCCTCTGTTTTATCATAAAAGAAACTATTTTAAAGGTTAAGTTAATATGTATGTATGACTTAAGACATTCAAAATTATTAATATACGGATGTTTGTAATAAGTTAGTTACATCAATTCATTTAAGTGGAATGTGTTTTGATTCAATGCACATAAGATCTCTATTTGGTATCCTATTTAAAAAAATCTCTACAATGTATAATTAGATAGTGGAGGTACAAAGATAGTACCTGCTCTGCTCTAAAGCTATATACAACTTAAGAAAGGATTGGCATACAAGCAAAAAAATGATATAGGCAAGTGTTTGGGAAACCTTAGCTCATAGGTCAAATCAGGTCTACTGTTTGTGTTTGAACAGTACACATACTATTTTTTTTTTTTTTTTTTTTTTACATTTTTTAGTGGCTGCAAAGAAATGCAAATTCCAGTGTCTACAAAAATTTTTGGTCTATAAATAAATGTTAGGGCCTACAATAAATTCTTTCTTCTTTCCTCCCTTCCTGCTCCCTCTCTCCTTCCTTTCTCTTTCTCTTTTTCTTTCTTTCTTTCTTTCTTTCTTTCTTTCTTTCTTTCTTTCTTTCTTCTTTCTTTCTGTCTCCTTTCTTTCTCTCTTTTAAAATACTGCCACAGTAATTTGTTTACATGTTATCTAGGCTGTCTTTGCATTACAATAGCAGAGTTGAGAAGTTTCCACAGAAATTATAAGATCTGCAAAGCCTAAATTATTTACTAGATGAGTCTTTACTGACCCCTGATATAGTCTATAAAGTGCAACACTAGAATAGAATTCAAGGTATAGATGTACTATACATTGGAGGACATGATATTGTTCGTTCATCCATTCAGATTTTTTCTTTTTTATCAAGACCCTTTGATATATCAGATACCATGGGATAAGCTGACTAACAAAAGAATCCCTTGAGGGGTGGATATGTAGATTTATTGGTGCTAATTAGATTGAGTTAAACATATTTCTGTTAAGTGAGTTGAGTTTGGATCTTCACAATGTTTCACTTCCCCTAAATAAAATAAAATATAATTTTATTTATTATATAAAATATAATAACATAAAATATTGGTTCCTGTTCTTTTGATCTTTGGAGATTATTGAGAAATTTTGATTTTCTTCCCATAAATTCCTGTTGCTTATTGACCGCATGTTTTTATGTATGCTTACATTTTGGTATTTATTGTGGCTTACTTATGACCTTGCATAATTGCAAAAAACTCCTATATACATTTTGCTTTTAGCATTTTTTTTAACATTTTGCCCCATTTACTTAATAATTCATACTCTTTCTCTCTCTTCGCTTTCTTTCTGTGGCTGTCATCTTCTATAGTTCCTCTATTTCATTGACTCATCCAACACCTGGGTCAACACAAGGAAAGATCCAGAAAGTGTCAGGCAGAGAATAGCAGTGAAAGCTCGTGATACTCATGATTTCATATACAGACAGTTCCTGCCTTCAGATGGTTCTATTTACAATTTTCTTCTACTTTATTATGATCCCAAAGTGATACATATTCAGTAGAAATGGTATTTCACATTTTTATTTTGGAAATTTTCCCCAGGCGGATAAGGTGGTAACATCCTTTCTCATGATGTTGGGCAATGACAGTGAACCACAGCTCCTAGTCAGCCACAGATCATGAAGGTAAATAACCAATGCATTCTGTACCCACACCACCACCCCGCTTTCCACTTTACTACAGTATCCAATAAATTATATGAGATAGTCAACACTTTATTATAAAGCAGTCTCTGCGTTAGATGCTTTGGCCCATGTGTAGGCTGATATATGTATTCTGAGCATGCGTAAATTCAGCTGGGCTAAGCTATGATGTAGATTAGATGTATTAAATGCATTTTTTACTTAACGATATTTTCAACTTATCATCGGTTGGTTAGGACATACCCCCATAATAAGTTGAGGAAGTTCTATATTTTGTCCCTGTCTGACAACTAATTACAATTGAATTACATGCCAAGGGAAACAAATCCAACACAGTGGGGACTCACACCTAGAAGAGGACTTGACCTCTTCTTGTGGCCCCGGAGTTTCCTAGAGAACATAGCTTATGTGTTGAGCCAAGAGAGATGGGAGGAGAAGAGTGTGTTTGGGGAGTTTGAGTGAAGAACGCCCAGGGTGAAGACAACCAGAACTACTAGTGGTCTCCAAATAAACAAGTGATTTAGCTAAGGGTCAGACTATAGGAACATTGTTGAGGGTTTGCTATCTGGTAAAGGAGATAGTAAAAGGTATTGGAGGGAATTTTAATTAATTTTTTAAAGGAAGGAAGTGACTCGTGGTTTCACATTTTGTAGTTCTTTGGTTTCAAATGTCAGTCAAGCCACTCTTCATAGATGCATTTATACTTGCAAGGAGATAATGTGTACGCCTCCTTTGAACATTTGTTGTCACTTTAGATGTATCTACCACCTTATCAAAGAAATAATAGTGTATGGGGTTGAGATTTGGTGTTCAGGATGTTGGACATATATTAAGATTTCATCTCATGTTAGGCATATGATAGAAAGGACAAATTATTTAAAATCTTTTTAACTGTAAAATGGGAGAATGTCAGGGTGCCCAGGTGGCTCAGTCAGTTAAGCAACTGACTTCAGCGCAGGTCATGATCTCGCGATCTTGAGTTCGAGCCCCACATCTGCTATCACCACAGAACCTGCTTTGGATCCTCTGTCTCCCTCTTTCTCTGTGCCTCCCCAGCTTGTGCGTGTGTGTGCACTCTCTCGCTTTCTCAAAAATAAACATTGAAAATTTTTTTTTAAAAATGGGATAGTGCCAAAGGACAGGTGGTTGTGAAAATCCCAAATGAAATGCAATGCTTAGTCCTTGAAGCGCTCATGAAATGGTTGTTATTCATAGTTTGGTGCCATTAAATATGACAATTTAACTTCCAGCAAGTCCTGTTTGGGACCACTCGGTTTCACTCACATAGCAAAGCTTCGTAGGGATATCAAGATCCTACTTATCAAAGACGATCATATTCCCCTGGGGGAAAAAGACCTTAGAATATGGCCAATGCAAACTTTCTGTGTTTGGCATTTGTCTGACAATTTGTGTCTGGTGGACTCTGGCTTATGTTCCGAAGCGTTAATAGGAAGTTTCAGAATTTGAATGATGATACCTCACCCTCAAAAAGAATTTGTTTTCAATACAGCCAAAATGAGTTGGCATAATAAAGTCTGTCTTAAAAATTTATAATGGGAAAAAGACAGATGGAAAGCAATTTATTTAAAGACGATTTTAAAGTAAAAGCAGAAAGTTGTAGCTCAGTGATTTTGGTCTAAAATGATTAGAGATTGGGTAAGATTAGATTTATAGATGCTGAAGTTCAAAAGTTTGGTGCTAAATTTACTAGACAAATGCTTCTCAAGGATATTCCATTGCTCAGAATTTACTGACTCTGTACCTCCAGTTCCCAATACGAAACTATCTTTTCTTGCTATGATGTTATTTCCTGGTTTAGGAAAGAGTCATCCTGCCTTTACAACCCCAGAAAGCATTTAGTACATAGCTGCATTGAGAATGGAGAAACCTCAGTTGGTTTCTTAGGAAACCTTAGTTGGTTTCTTACTATATTCTTGGAATTCTATATAAAATGATATTTCCATCTTTTGTTTTGCTTCTTATTTGTCAAAAAACCTGATTAATGGGTTTCAAAATCCGCATCTCGGTTTCCTGGCAATTTTTCATTGGATTAAAATGAGAACTTGATGCAGCATGAGTCTATGAATTGCTGGTGTGCAACTTTAGGTTTATAGGATTGGATAAATTAAATTCGATTTGGGGGAAAAGGTACGTGTGAATAAAGTATATATACAATTTAATCTTGATCAAGCTTTTCATATGGAGGGTTTTAATTACTTCAGCTCACCATCTTTGAACCATTTGCATATCTCCTTAATGACATTTTTTTTTTCTGCTATTAAACAGAAAATAAAGCCAGCCCCAACCAAATGCGTTAGAGGGAAACAGGGGAAGATGATAGCATCACTTAATAATGTGTTGTAACCAAGAAGGAAATTAAAGACTTTTCGTAACTTTGGTTTATTTCACAAAAGACCAAGTTTCCCCCCGTGGATGGATTTAGGAAGGCAGGCTGTTTGCTGTCTATTTTCAAGACTTTCAATCATGGCTTGCAATACCCATTTCTGCCTATGTGAGTTAATTCTGCACAGCACCAGACCATTGGAGACTGTGATAAAAACATGACACTGACACATATTTTCTTTTTGGGCAATTTCCATAGACATGTTTGATGTTCTTGATGTATCATTACAGCCCTGAGGATGTAGTTCTATAACTAATGTAGTTCTAAACTTTTGACTGTGAGGTTTGGTCTGTGGATAGGAGGAGTCCAACAATTTAGAGTTTATACATTCAACAAACATATTGATCACCTCCTGGGGGCTAGGTCAACATGAGAGAGCTGCACTAGCTGTTAGACGAATACGCCATGTTCTCGGCCCTCAGAACACTCCCACATGTGGACAGTAAGGCAGACATCACGACCACTAAATATATACTAAATGATGAATTTACCAGCGAAAGCCAGAACAGGAAGAAAGGGACTCTGCCTTCCTAAAACTCAGCAAGATAGATTTTTTTGAATCCAGAGGTGATGAGCAAAACTTCGTCTGTTGTGGGAGCAATGGAGGAATTTCAGGCAAAAGCAAAGCAAAAGCAGAATTTCAGGCAAAACCAAAGTAGGATCCAAAGTCATGAGCCTGTTTGCCATGTGCTGGAGAAAATTTGAACCAGAATAAATGTTATGTGCCTGGGATTAATACAGAAACAATGAGAGGAATAAATAGTATGTGTAGTGTTAAATGTGTCAATGTTGTCTATATTTCAGATTACTCAGAAGGGAGATTTGAATGCAGAAGGCAAACTGGTAATCCGAAGTAGACCATTTTTACTTTTAGGCTTAGAAAAGACTATAGATATTTCTATTAGAATATAGGAATACATGACCTGATAATATTGTAAAATTTGTTAAATTTTATTCTATTTGAGTGTGGTAAGAACACTCAAAATGAGATCTACCAACTTAATAAAATTTTAAGTGCACAAAACAGTGCTGTCAATCATAGACACAATGTTCTACAGAAGATCTCTAGAAGTTACTCATTTTGTGTAACTGAAACCTAATACCTGTTGATTAGCAACTGCCCATTTTCCCCTCCTCCCAGGTCCTAGTAAACACCATTCTACTGTCTGATTCTGAGTTTGACCATTTAATTAATTAACTAATTAATTTTAATGTTTATTTTTGAGGGAGATAGAGCACAAGAAGGGGAGGAGCAGAGAGAGAGGGAGACACAGAATCTGAAGCAGGTTCCAGGCTCTGAGCTGTCAGCACAGAGCCTGACACAGGGCTCAAACTTATGAACCATGAGATCATGACCTAAGCCGAAGTTGGATGCTTAGCTGACTGAGCCACCCAGGCACTTTTGAGTTTGACCATTTTAGATGCCTCATGGAAGTGGAATCATGCAGTTGGTTCTTCTGTGGCTGGCTTATTTTATTTAGCATAATGTTCTCAAGGTTCATCCATATTGTTACATACTGTGAATTTTCTTTTCTGTTTAAATGCTAAACAATATTCCAGTGTGTGTGTGTGTGTGTGTGTGTGTGTGTGTGTGTGTGTGTGTGTGTATTTATCCATTCATCCGTCAATAGGCATTTGCTTATTGCCACATCTTGGCTATTGTGAATAGCACTTTAACATGAGTACTAATATTTCTTCAGGATCACGATTTCAGTTCTTCTGGACAAATACTCAGAAGTGGGACTGCTAAATCATATGATAGCTCCATTTTAAGTTTTTAAGGAATCTCCATACAATTTTACATGAAGGATATACCATTTTACAGTTTCATTAAAAGGGTACAAGAATTCCAATATCCTTTTATCGTCATCAAAATTATTGTCTTTGGAGGGATTTTGATAATAACTATCTTAACAGGTGTGATATGATATCTCATTATGATTTTGATTTGAATTTGATTAATAGTGACAGAGAATCTTAGCATATATCTATTGGCTATTTGTATGTCTTTGGAGAAAGGTCTATTCGTGTCTTTAACCCATTTTTTTTGCTGTTGAGATGTAGGAATTTTTTTATAAATATTGGAAATTAACTCTTTATCAGATATACAGTTAAAAATCTTTTCTTCCATTCTACAGGAAGCCGTTTAACTCTGTTGAGTGTTTCCTTTGCTATGCAGAAGCTTTTGCTTGATTTAGTCCTACTTATCTATTTTTGCTTTTGTTGGCTGTGATTTTGGTGTCCTATCCATGAAATTATTGTTAAGGATAATGTCATGAAGCTTTTCTGCTATGTTTTCTTATAAGAATTTTACAGTTTCTTCTGAGAGTCTAACATTTATATCTTTATTTTGATTTGAATTTGTGTGTGGTGTGAAATAAGGATCTAATTTCTTTCTTTCTTTCTTCCTTCCTTCCTTCCTTCCTTCCTTCCTTCCTTCCTTCCTTTCTTTCGCTTGTGCATATCCAGTTTTCTTAGCATCATTTGTCGAAGAGACTTATCTTTTCCCCATTGTATAGTCTTGGCATCCTTGTCAAAAATCAGTTTACCATATATGTGTGGACTTACTTCTGGGTTCTTTATTCTGCTCTGTTGATCTATATGTCTGTCATTGTGCCAGTATCATACTATATCATAATATTTTAATTACTTTAGTTTTGTAATATATTATGAAATCAGAAATTGTGATGCCTTCAGTTTTGTTCTTTCTCAAGTTGATTTGGCTATTCAAGATCCTTTGGGTTTCCTGTGAATTTTAAAAGTGTAGAAGAAAGGAAGTTAAAAAAAAATTCAGAGTAAAAATAGAGAGCAAAGGGAAGAAGTAGACAAAATAGAGAATAGAAAAATCAATAAAACTGAGCTGATTTTTGGAAACGATAAACAAAATTAGTAAACCTTTAGCTAGACCGATAAAAATAAAAAAGAAAACTGAAATAATACAATCAGAAATGAAAGAGGAGACATTAAATTTGATGCCACAGAAATAAAAAGGATCAGAAGAGACTAATATAACCACTAATATACCAATAAACTAGATCATTTAAAGTAAATAAATAAATTATTGGAACTTCAACCAGCAGATGGAATTCTGAAGCAATAGAAAGTTTAAACAGATTGTACTATAACTAGTAAGGAGATTAAATCAGTATTAAAAAAATTTACACAAAGAAAAGCCCAGGACTAGATAGCTTTACTGATAAATTCTATCAAACATTTAAATAGCATTAACAGCAATCTTTCTCAAATTCTTCCAGAAAACTGAAGAAGAAAAAACACTTTCAAACTTGTCTTATGATGCTAGTATTAACCTGACACCAAAGTCAAACAGAGACCTCACAAGAAAAGAAAGCTACAGGCCAATATCTTAATAAATGTAGATGAAAAAGTCCTCAACAAATACTACGAAACTGAATTCAACAGCACAATAAAAAGATCACATAGCATGACCAAGTAGAATTTATCCCTGAGATGCAAAGATGTTTCAACATATAAAAACCAATTCACACAATATACTGCATTGACAGAGTAAAGGATAAAACTAGCATGATTATCCAAATAGATGCCAAAAAATTGATGAAATTCAACATTCTTCCATGTAAAACGTCAAAAACTAAAATAAAAGAAAACTACTTCAACATAATAAAGACCATATTTGAAAGCCCACAGCTAACATCACACTCAGTAGTGAAAAAACTGAAAGTTTTTCTTCTAAGATCTGGAACCGGGTAAGGATGCATACTCTCATCACTTCTTTTTAGTGTAATACAGGGAGTCCTAGCCAGAGCAAGTAGGCAAGAAAAACAAATAAAAAGCATTTAAGTCAGAACAAAAGAAATAACATTGTTCCTGTTTGCAGATAACATGGTCTAATATACTGAAACCCCTGAAAACTCCATAAATAAATAACATTTAAAACATGGTTAGAACTAATAAGTGAACTCAGTAGTGATGCAGGCTACAAACCAAAATACAAAAAAAAAATCATTTTGCCTTTTTATACACTAACAAAGGGTTTTCTGGAAAGAAAATTAGGAAAATAACCTCATTTATAATAACACCAAAAAGAATAAAATACTTAGAAATAAACCTAAGTAAGCAGGCAAAATACTAACATACTGAAATCGACAAAACATTGATAAAAATAAAGAAAACACAAACAAATGTATGATATCCTATTTTTATATATTGAAAGATTTAAGGTTAAATTGTCCATACTACTGAAAGCAATATATGGAATCCATTCAATCCTTATCAAAATTCCAACAGCAGTTTCTAGAGAAATAGAAAAAAAAAATTTTTTTTTGAATGTGTTAACTTTTAATTATCTGTAACCATATTTTTGGTTTCCTCCCTTTCAAATGTGCTTAAAGTAGTTTTACCCTGGAAGGGAGCAGGGTCACCAATGTTTGGCTAGTTCAGCAAGCTACTCAAACAATAAAGTAATTCCAACTATGTTTTCCCTAACTTCTTAAATTCCCAAGGCAACAGAGCTAGAGACACTGACCAAATATGAAAATTATTTTGCAAAGAATCAAGTCACTTTGAAGAAATTTTAAACTCCAAAGAACAACCTACAGATCTTTTCACTCTTTCTAACTACATAACACGTTTTAACCTCAAGTGAGTTATTTAACCAGCAAAATTTTCCTCCTGCTGGGAATGAAAGAGAATTGCAATTTGCAAAAAGCAAGCCAAGGTAAAAACATAGGCAGGTCCAGCAGACACTGGAAGAAATGCTATTTTATGGAGAAAAAGGAGGAGGTTGGGAAGGGTTGTTTTGAATGAAAGTTCACAGAGGAAAGCAAGAGTTAAGAGAGATGATGGTTTCTTACCAAGTGAATCAGTGGATTTCTTGTAGAAGATTCAATGTACATCTTATCCTGTTGGAGCAATTGATTGATTAGTCTTTCCTGTTGATGATTCTTCTGTTGGTATCTGTAAATGAAAATCTTTTCATAATTGATATTGAGTGGCACTACTATCTTTTCCAGCTTTCTCTTCTAGCTTCCTGAGTCCATTTGAGTGAGATTTCCCTTATTAGTTTTCACAAAACATTCTTTTGACCTGAAATGACTTAGGACTTGATCTTTTATCTAAGACTAATCAAACACTTATTGTCCCGAAACTCCATGATAATTAACATGTTACAGAATTCCAAATAGACTGGATATAAGAATGTTTAAACAAATATGTGAATGGAAACACAGCCACAGAAATCTCTTCTTCAAAACCCACTTAGGAAATAAAGTGGGGAAGGAGACAACCAGGGACCTCTCGAAAGCTCTGACCTGACTTAAAGCTTCAGTCTAGTCTGATTCTTCCCCACTTTGCCATTTAGAACTGGAAAAGAGAGACCAAATATCAACTCTTCCTGCCTTCAGAACTTGTTGAGGAGAGGAATCATCTGCTACAAGCCATGCCCTAACACAGGGACTTGTGTTCCTCTAGTACATATCTCAGTAGGCTTTCCTTATTATGTTAGATAGCTGACAACTTTAAAACTCTACTATGGGGCACCTGGGTGGCTCCATCAGTTAAGCATCTGACTTTGGCTCAGGTCATGCTCTCACAGTTTGTGAGTTCAAGCCCTGCATCAGGCTGTGTGCTGACAGCTCTGAGCCTGCTTCAAGTTCTGTGTCTCCCTTTCTCTGTGCCTCTTCCCCACCCCTGCTCACACTCTGTCTTTGTCTCTCTCTCAAAAACAAGTAAAAATTAAAAAAAAAAAAATTAAATCTAATTAAATCTACTGTAAAATGGGTTAACCATGGTCTACAGCTTCAGAAAGCTTTATAAGAATCAGTAGAAATATTTTGATGAAATCTCAATAGTTTATTTATTTATTTTTGTTTTCTTTGCCTCAGGAGACATATCAAGAAAGAACTGTTCTCCTATGGGATTGTAATGGTTTCCTGTCTCAGTTCTAGGCCTTAATATATTTTGAATTTGTTTTTGTGTATGGTATAAGAAAGTGGTCAGGTTTCATTCTTTTGCATGTTGCTGTCCAGTTTTCCCAACACTGCTTGTTGAAGACATTACCTTTCTTCTATTGGATATTCTTTCCTGCTTTGTAAAGATTATTTGACCATACAGTTGTGGGTTCATTTCTGTCCATTGACTACACACACACACACACACACACACACACACACACACACACACACACTCTAACACACTGGAATATTACTCAGCCATAAAAAATAATGCCATCTTACCATTTGCAATAATGTGGATGTAGCTAGAGAGTATTATGCTAAGTGAAATAGAGAAACACAAATCCATAGGATTTCACTCCTATGAAAAAATTGACAAAACATATGAATATAGGGCATAAAAGACAGGAAAACCAAGAAGCAGACTCAACTATAGAGAATAAACTAGCGGTTACCAGAGGCATGGTGGGTGGGAAATGGGTGAAATAGGTGATGGAGATTAAGGAGTGCACCTGTTGCGATGAACACTGGGTGTTGTATGGGAGGGCTGAATCACTAAATTCTACACATGAAACTAATATTACACTGTGTGTTAACTGACTGGAATTTAAATAAAATTTGTCAGAAAAAGAATCAATAGAAATAGCACTGTCCTCTGGGAAGGTAATTGTGATATACGCATCAAGAATTGCCAAATGTATACACTTTGTAGCCCTCTGAGGTCACTTTTTGGGAGTGATCTTAGGGAGATTCTTCTCAATATAGAATTAATATGAGGAAGTGTTCCTCAATTTAGAATCCTACAAACGCACAAGGATATTTATTACAGCTTTCTTTTTAAGAGTGAAAAATTATTATAAATACCCCCCTATTCCATATGATGTATAGCAAACAAACTTTGTATATGCATACAATGAAATTTCACACAACCATTACAAACCATAATTATGGATAAAACATAGACCCCAAATTGCATGACATATGAAGGGAAATTCATACAACATAATTTCAAAATTTAATAAATATATGCATATTATGCATATGGACAAATAATACATAGAATAAGCAAGCATTGAAATAGATGTGCTAGAGTAAACACTGTGACATTTTTCCTTTTAGAACATTTTCTTTAGTGTTGTTATATCCATCAGTGGTCTAAAAAATAAGTTCAAAATGTAGCAATGGATATCATAGAGCAAAAGAAAACAACTGATGATGACTACATTAATTAAAATGTTAGCATTCTAATTATCACTGGCTAATGATATAAAATCAATCTGCAAATGAGGTAGCCTGCTGTGAAAAGTGAGAGGTAGAAGTGAGATTTCATTGCATATTTCTGATCTCAGAATAACAATGTGTGGCCAAAGAAGAAAGAATATGAGAGGGAAACTGAGAAAACCAGTAGGATTGGTTTTCTGCCAGGCACTAGGGCACACACATGGATTTGTGCTATGCTCCTTTCACGTACACAATAGGTTTACTGACAGTGATGAACATGAACCAGTGTACTGGGTGATAATGAATCTGGCACATGTGTCTTCCTCAGTTTTCTCTTTCTGTAAATGGCCCAATAATTTAAAGAGTGATCTCAGCTCTTAGCAGCCTTTTATACCAATATGGCCCTAGACATAATCTAAAAGGATTTAGTGGGACCCATCATAATGGATGTGTTTGACAGAAAAAAAAAAAAAAAATGGTAGCTAAATGGAAGCCGTGCACCTGTCCTCATGCTGTAGGAAAGTGTCACTCTGTCTGCATGAGTGCACAGAGGGACTCATTCAGACAAGGCCAGATGGGATAGAAAGAAAAGGACCAGCCTGCGGGTTGCAGAATGTGACCTAGACTCTCAGCAACTCCATTGAGTGACCGTAGGCATTTTATTTGACTGTAATTGGCCTCAAATGTTCCACTTACACAAGAGTCTAATAATAGCTTATCCATCTTTTTTTTTGCAAGTCTTTCTGAATGAGATATTGTACGTGTAAGCATTTTAAAAATACCAGCACTTAACAAAGTGCTAAATACACCAGATATGCTCACTATAAACTAGTTATCAATGAAAGATTTTCTAATCAATCTCAGTGTTTGCTAGAGTGAAGTGACTAACAGTTTTTCACTGTTGAAACCCTAAAATTGTACAAATGTTTTGGAAAACACCCTCACAATGTGTACTCGGAGGCTTGAAAACATCAGTAAACTTTGACCCCGTAATCCCAATTTTGGGGACAAATTGTAAAGAAGTAACACTAGAGGGGCGCCTGGGTGGCGCAGTCGGTTGAGCGTCCGACTTCAGCCAGATCACGATCTCGCGGTCCGGGAGTTCGAGCCCCGCGTCGGGCTCTGGGCTGATGGCTCAGAGCCTGGAGCCTGTTTCCGATTCTGTGTCTCCCTCTCTCTCTGCCCCTCCCCCGTTCATGCTCTGTCTCTCTCTGTCCCAAAAAATAAATAAATGTTGAAAAAAAAAAAAAAAAAAAAGAAGTAACACTAGAAAGATACCCATGGCAGAGTCGTTTTTATCCCACAAGAATATAAAGGACAGATAAATGCAGAACCATAGCAGATTGATTAAGTAAATTAATGCATGATGGATTAGAATATGATACTCATCAATGATACTTGTGAAGATCTTAGAAATGCCATTTTGTACTGTTAAGAAGAAACTCAATATGCATCATATGTGCAGTTATATATAAACAGTACTATAAAATATATGAACATAAAAACTGGAAGTGTTTTTCTTCAGGTGATGGGATTTTTCTGGTTTATTGAATGTTCCATGTTTTCTATAAATTTATATTATTTTAATCCAGAACAAAACTTTTAAATCTGAAATGACCAGTTCTCATTAGTTGCAAAACAAGGGCTGAATGGCTCAATGATGTGATCACTGAGAAAATCATGGCTCGTATTATTTGGTTTCATTTATAAACATCACATGTGTGTACTGTATTTCAGACACTGTGAGTGAGCCCAGATTGGTTGATTATTTTGTAATTTTTATTTGGGGCCATTTATTTTTCATAAAGATAGTCACTGAGAGATTAAAATTCAAAAGACAAGGTAGAGCACATTAAGATCTAAGACATATAATGGCAGTTTTAAGCAATGTTTTTCTAGAAGTGTGAAAGAACTGGAAAAGAGAGAGTGTGAATTGAGTGTTCCAAACAACAGCACTGCCTGTTAAAAAAAAAAAAGTCTAAAAGTATCACAGTGTGAATTAAGAAATGAGAAAAAAAGTAAGACAAAATTGCTACATTAAAAAAATTAAAAAATAAACACCTATGTGTGATTTCTACTAGTTCTTTAAATTAAGGCTTTTTTGATAATGTGGTCACCAGGTTGTAGTTTGAGGTGTGGTGTCCTTGGCAGTTTTTCACTTGAAAGAGGTTTCCCTCATTTCACCCACACTTATCCTTGCCAGATTTCTATTAAGGAGAAAGTGAAAAAAAAAGCTGGCAAAAAAAAAAAAAGCCTAAAATTTGATATTCTAAATATGTCTAGAAGATGTGTTAAATTGCAGTGATTTCTTAAGGACACCAAGGTGCCTGGGACTCAGACATTTTAATTCAGACAGACCTTATCTATAGTGTGCAAAATCTGAACCATTCACTGGACTCCAGCTGGCTTAATTGCTTACATTTTATGGATTGCACCTATCATTTTAACTCTTTCAGGGATAAGAGTGGGAGGGAATGAGATGAGATTTGGAATCCACACAATCCATAACCACAAGGCTAGGTCTGCCAGTTAATATTATCTAACATGGAAAAAGTTGCTTAACCTCTCTATGTCTGAAACACTTACAAGTTGGATGGGGTGATGATTTATCATATTGCTGCAAGGATTACATGAGACAACACATGAAACCATGTCTGGCACAGAATGTGTACCCCTTACATAAACACTCTTCTTGTTATATATGAAGATACTTAAAAAAATAAATGGGATCAGAGTTGTGGTTTCATGATCATAATCGGGTAGGAAAATGGAAGCTGCATCACAATAAGAGAGATTAGTTGCCTGGAAAGAAGTCAAGAGGTATTTTTAATGATCCATATACGAGCTAATAAATATCAGAGGGGAACTAATGTTTACAGGGAGCGTTTGGAAAGGTATTACAAGAAAAACATCATCTCAGGAGGAATGGTTCTGATGTCAAGCAGAAATAAAACAGAATAGAGTGATTCCAGAAATTCATACTTATAATATCGGAGGAGCAGATATCCTTGAGACCCTAAAGACTAAGAAATAAAATTGAGGAATCTTTGAAAGACATGGATTAATTTAAACTCAGCTTCTTGACAAATATCACATAGGTATGGCATTCACACCTGCTGATAAAACTTCCCAAATGAAAAAGATCCCACAGGGCAAAGACGAAGACATGCCCCATAGTAAAATCTTTCCTAAAAATGGAATTAACTGACAAATGCAAGGATTACTAAAGCAACACCTTTTAAAATAAACTATTTTAGTATTAAGAGATCCCCCCTCAAATGGAAAGGGGAGTGGGGAGTCATAAACAAATATAGACATTGACTTTAATCTATATTAAATACACAAGAAACATACTAATTATTTTTTTAATTTTTTTTTCAACATTTATTTATTTTTGGGACAGAGAGAGACAGAGCATGAACGGGGGAGGGGCAGAGAGAGAGGGAGACACAGAATTGGAAACAGGCTCCAGGCTCTGAGCCATCAGCCCAGAGCCCGACGCGGGGCTCGAACTCACGGAGCGCGAGATCGTGACCTGGCTGAAGTCGGACGCTTAACCGACTGCGCCACCCAGGCGCCCCATAATTTTTTTTAGAGAATTGTATTGCTAGGAAACTGGGAACTTGAGCTAAGTTTTAAAGTCTTTGAGACTCAGAGCAATTCTTAGATCTTTCAACTTTCTCCGAGAGCTGTATAGCTCTCAAGAAAGACAAGAGATTTCTAAATACTGACTTCAGATGTGTCCAAGAATGAGAAGAGAAAAGCAAGAACACTCCAGAGTGTTAAACTCAGGGCTTTGAGTTTTTGGGCACAGAATCAGGTACAGCCAAAAAAATGTTCCCTGATCCAAAGCAGGAAACATTCACAATATTCATCCATTGAAAATTCAGGTTTCTTTAGATCTATGCCTGTCTCTCTTTCCTTCCCTTCCTGAAGGAGATAAAGGTGCTTATGGTGGTTACTTTGTCTCTGGTCCATAGTATAATTTAAGTATAGAGGTTTAGATGATTTGTATTTTTGCTTTATAGGTCTCCAGTCTAAAACAAGTTATGAAACTATAGAACATCAAACTGAGATCCCAGACTTTGAGTTTAATGTCCTGGATGGATGAGACTTTGGGTTGTTTAATTTGGTAAGGAGTCAAGTGTGTTATATGTGTGGAAAAAGATATAAAGAAATGTTTAGTGACTAGAGTGGGGGGATTGTGGCAAAGTTGGTGATGTTCACCCAAAATTCCAAGCCCCCTTCTAGTTAGGTAGGGCCAAGGGCCTTGTTCAAACCACCATAACTGTAGGAGGAAATAACAGGTTTCCAGGCTGGACTGACACACACAGAAAATGACATACACATTTTCACCAGCTTTCTGTCTCCTGCCCCATAGACTGGGAGGCTGTGCTTTCAGATGGTGTAGTGATAAGACAGTGGATCATTAGTTAGCTTGCTACTACTTTCACCCTTACAGCCTGAAATAAACACGGAACAAAAGCAAGAAATAAACTATGGAGATAGTTGTTTTGGTAGCATAACCCTAGCCTATCCTGGCTCTGAGAGAGAATATGTAGTACAGAGATTATGAAATAGAGAGTGCTAGTCTCAGAAACTCTTTCTCTTGTTTGCTGTTTTCCAAAAGAGAACACTCTAACCTTTCATTAAGTGAAACTACTGAGAATACATCTAGGTAGGGCACCAAAGTCAAACTCTGAGATCTCAGGGGGATACACACCTGTCTCTACACCAGTTCTAGACACAGATTACTTCGTTTCAGAGACTAAGGAAGCAAACAGACAAGTCATATGCTCTACATATGTTCAAATTGCAACAGTGGAACTCGCAGTGGGAAGCCTGGAAGGAATGATAGAAAAACTTGTGCTAGGACTTTCATGTATTTGTACATTCTCCTCTCCTGGTAAGCTGAAGGATTTGACGGTATGTTTTTCCCCAACTTAAAACCAATACCTCCACTTCTCAGTTCATTTTGCTTTCTCAGGAATTCTGAGACATGGATCAATCTCTTTCTTTTCCCTTTATACTAGATATCTTCCTTCAGCCTACAACCTCATATAACATTACCGTGACCTCCATTCTCCATCAAACTTTCCCATTCTTTCTCCTCCCTTTCACCGAAGAACATGATGAATTCTCCAGATTTACCATCTAGGTATCGTTACTTCCCAGTCACATGGCAACTATGTCAAGCCATCAGAATGGCTCGAGGTATGATCACCAATGCTCCCTGATGGTAGAACCATTGAACATTGCTACTCCCCAGCACACTTCACCTCTCACAAGCATTTCACACTCTACCATTCCCTTGTTGTGAGGTATTCTTTCCTCTTGACATCTACAGATTATTCAGTGTCTCCCGCTTTGTTCATAGCTCCTTTATAGTTTATTTTCTTCCCTTGAGTCTTTCAAGTTTGCAGTACCTCAAGGTTCAATTCTAGATTATTTCATTTTTTCACTGGATACAATTTCCCTAGGTGAATTCTTATACTCCCGTGGTTTCATTGCTGAAAATTATATCCAAAGTCAACACCACTCATCTGAACTCCAGATCCACATATTCAGCCATCTTCCTGACATCTCTACTGAGATATCCTTGAGACCCTCAAGCTCAGCATGTCCCAATTATCTTACATCAGGGTTGCCTACACAAAAAACAACTTTTCCTGAATTTTCCAGAATACCCTCCACATCTCCTTTCTCATACACATCTCATCAATTCTAATCCCTATACATGTCCAAAAAGTATTGACTTGCTTTCCTCTCCTCTTTCTAGCCCTTCAGCGAGACCCACCATAATAGTTTACATGTCTACTTAAAGGAGCATCCTCAGTAGACTCACATCTATTTGTTCCCTAGCCAGACACCTCTATATTGCAGCCAGACTGATCTCTTAAAAACAATTCTGAACTTTTAATTACTCTCATAAAAACTTTTCAGTGATTTTCCATTGCTTTCATGAAATATTCAAATCTTTAACATAGTCTCCCAGGCCGCAAATGAGCTGGTTCTGCTTCTCTCTGTTTGCTCTGTCTTCCATTCCCTTCATGCACCACACTTTTGCTTGTTATGTTCTCCTTCACATGGCCTCCCTATACATTCTCTTCTGAATAGAATACCTTTTCTCTTTATTTCAACCTGTCAACTGAAACTTATCTCTCACATGTCCAATTTATATGTCCTTTTCCCAACTTCCTATTTTATATTTTTTATTTTTTTTTTAATTTTTTTTTCAACGTTTATTTATTTTTGGGACAGAGAGAGACAGAGCATGAACAGGGGAGGGGCAGAGAGAGAGGGAGACACAGAATCGGAAACAGGCTCCAGGCTCCGAGCCATCAGCCCAGAGCCCGACGCGGGGCTCGAACTCACGGAGCGTGAGATCGTGACCTGGCTGAAGTCGGACGCTTAACCGACTGCGCCACCCAGGCGCCCCCCTATTTTATATTTTTTAATTAAAAAAAAATTTTTTTAACGTTTATTTATTTTTGAGACAGAAAGAGACAGAGCATGAACGGGGGAGGGTCAGAGAGAGGGAGACACAGAATCTGAAACAGGCTCCAGGCTCTGAGCTGTGAGCACAGAGCTCGACGCGGGGCTCGAACTCATGGATCGTGAGATCATGACCTGAGCTGAAGTCGGCCGCTTAACTGACTGAGCCACCCAGGCACCCCTCCCAACTTCCTATTTTAGAGTACCTCTACTTTTTCCTCATGGCACTTATCATATTTTTGATTAATAATAGGGTTTTTTTTAAACATATATTGTTGGTCTCTTGACTATCAAGAATCCTATTTGTCCTTTTCATCAATAAATCTTTAGTCCCGGGATGGTACTTGTCACAAAGTTGGCTCTTACTAAGTAGTTATTGACTTCTCAAGTGATACATAGTTCACTCACATTAAAATCAATAGGAAATAGGGGTGCCTGGGTGACTCAGTTGGTTAAGGGTCTGACTCTTGGTATTGGCTTGGGTCATGATCCCAGGGTCGTGGGATTGAGCCCATCATTGGGACCCACACTGAGTGTGGAGCCTGCTTGGGATTCTCTCTCTCCATCACTCTCTACCCCTTTATTGCTCACTCTCTCTCTCTCTCTCTCTCTGTGTGTGTCTCAAAATAAGTAATTAAACATTAAAAAAATCAATGGGGGATAAGTTAAATGGATACATGGAGAATGGAAGTCACAAATGTACCACTAATGAATATGTTGGACCACACTTTTCATTGGTGGAAGCTATAGGGGACAAGGAGACAGTTTTCTTGCTCTTCCACTGGGGCATCTCTTCTCACCTTGCAGGGCACTGGTGAGGGAAGATCAGGAAGGATCCTTCTAGCCTGGGTGGAGACTGGAGAAAGAATTCTAGAGCAGATCGCTCAGGACAAGATTCTGCCAAGTTTAAGTCATAAGGGTGAAAAGGATTCTTGAGACTTCCTTAATTTTTCAACATGTTATAAGGACGTTGGTCATGATGGGGACCGAAGTGATAAACAGGAATTAAGAGCTTGGATTTGCAAAGATTGGCCCCAGTTAATAACCCTCTGGGGAAAAATCCTATTGGGTAATGATGATAACACTTGTCACTAACATTCCATGATAACTGAGTGCCAGAGCAGTATTCTAAGCTTGTTGTTTGCATGATTTCATTTATTCTCCACAGAAATACTGCTGAATAAGTAATATTTTAATGCTTTATAAATAAAGAAACTAAGGCAAGGGGAATGAATCTGCTTGCCCAGGGACTCAGAGCTTAAAGGTGGCAGGCCATCATTCCAGTCCAGGAAGTCTGTTTAGAACCTAGGCAACTGAATCATTGTCCATTTCTTCACAGAAACTAAAACACTTGTGCTTGGCCTTCCTGGTCAGGTTTGACACGAACTTTGTAAGATGAATACTGGTGACAATATTTTCCTTTAAATTTTGTCTCTGCCAGTAATGTTATCTTCCAATTGTTTTCTATTCTGCACACAGGAAAATCCTCAGGCATTTGGTCTTGATGTTGCAAACATTGTTTAAAAAATCAGGAGTGTCCATTCAGCTTTATAGAAAAAAAAAAGTGCATCATATCATTTTCAAATGTGGCTACCTGTGGTTTTGACACTTACAATCATATTTCCTTTCTAAACACTTCAAAGATGCACATATTTCACAAGGTTCTAATTTATTCTTTAGATTTGCATTGCGGAAAAATCAGACTTCATTGTCATAAAAAGCTAAGGTGTAGGGATGCTTCTAATGGGGGGAAAAGAGTAGCCGGGTTGGTAATAGCAGAAAGGGCTAAATGGATTTTTGATTAAATTTTCAAAATTCCTTTTCATGTGGATGAGGCAGAGAGATTTTTAGCCTAGTAGCTAAATCTTCTATACACATCAAAGTATTAAAAAATAAAGCCCCATTAATGCACTTTCTTCCATGATGATATGATGTGATTTAGTGTGTCAGAAGCAACCCATTGGCCCCAAATATCTCTACGCTAGATTGTGCACGTTGTTCAAAATTCCAACAGAGAATAATTCTTTCAAGTTTAGGTGATATATCTAGTTAAAATGCAAATACTCTGCCTGAGGAAATACATTATGCCCAAACTAGTTATTAACACATAAATATTAATTGGTTCGCAGATACTGTCTGGTGAGACACAGTTGAGAATAGTTGTGTAGGAGACAGAAAAGGAGAGATGGCTGGGAGAACGGGGTGCTAGTCCCTGGAGCAGACACAATGGGTAGTCTATATAAAGCAGAAGCCACCTTTGAACCAAATAACAGCAAGAGGGGAGAGCAACTGAGACAGAGTGGGGACACCTAAAGGGCAGTTTGGGCAGGATATACGAATAAACTTGTTTGTCTTCTGATTTTTTATGGGACTGATCATGCCCTGGGTACGCCTTCTGGCTGTTGTACTTTAACACCTTCAAAGGAACTTTGGAAAAAAACCCGAACCCTTGATTTTGTTTCTATCTATAACCCAAATCTAATGATACCTTAGAATCACAGTCAGATGTGGCCAAGGTATCAGAGATAGACAAGACTGCAGGGCCCATTTGCCTAGAGTGTTCTGAACTCTTCTGGCCATTAGGTCACACCTTAGGTGACCTCTTCCTCTTTGAAGATTCAGATTTAGTTCATCCCACGTGGGTCCTGGAAATCTATTTTTGACAAGTACCTTATATAATCCTCATAATTAGGCAAGTTTGGAAAACCCCGCTCATTTAATGAATCAGAAACTTGAACCCTAGAAAGGGAACAAACTTGCTCAAAATGCCTTGTGACGAGTCTCGCTGAGTGACATATCTAAAAATCTCCATTCAAAGTGCAGTGTTCACTACACTAAGTCCTCCACAGCTGTCCTTTGATTTATCTAGTTATAAAGCTAGCCTGATGCTTTTTCCCTTTTCCTTCTGTGTGATTTCTCATGTATGCTACAACCCCAGATAAATCAGATGAGAAGGGTGGGGAGTGAAGATTAGATTGCTCTGGCATTAACCTTTTAATTAAATCAATTGCTTGTGCTTCTAATAAAGAGAGTGTTTAAATGGAAAACAGAAGAGAATTAGGATGACATATTAAATGCTCTCATTTGTGAGGAATACAGAAGACAAGAAGGGCCAGGAAGCCCTTCCATTGGAACAGAGGAGTGTCCAGAGGTTCCGAAGCTGTAGGGTCCCGTTGTTGTTACACACGATAGTTTAAGTCCATAGATACTTCGGCAGTGGCTCCACTCAGCCGGAGGAGGAGGGATGAGACCGTCCCCAGAGAGTACCTATTAGTAGGTTGAAGCAGGCCCAGGAATGCAGGCTGTCTTGTTATTAACGGCAAATGAACTGTGGATGATGCTGTCAGATGACCTCTCTGCATCCGGCCCACTTCTTCACTCCACATCATTCCCCTTATGGTCTTGTTTTTGGAATTATGCTCAGGCTGGGTCTGAAGTCTGCTTCCCTGGTTCTAGAAATGGCTGGGGGCCAAAGTGCTTTTGTATTGAGAACTAATTGGGGGTGAGGAGAGGTAATGTGGTCAGCTCCTGGAGCTAGAGCAAAGGAAAATGTCTAGAGAGCCTATTTTTAACTGCATTGGCGCCTAAATTGGCTGCTCAGGGGGGAGCTGCGCAGAGCGGTCAATAAGTCTATCCCTAATGTAGCACTCCCGAAACAAAAGTAGTGCTCACTACTGTGCACCTTATTATAGCAAAGGCGTGTTTCTCGCCGCCTTCTAGTTCATTTTCTGTACCTACCCGCAACTTCCTGTTTATGGACGACTCTGGAGCTGTAGAAAACATAAACAACCTGAGGGTGGGAAGGTCTTGGGTTTCAATACCAAATCCACCTCCTTCGGGTATAGGATGTATCCCTTAAACTCCCTGAGTCTTAGTGCTTTCCCCTAGCAATTGGAGATAATGCTTTTTCTTCTTTGCTTTTTTAAATAGGAATCTATTTAAATTAATATGGCATTGTCCAGCGGATACAATTTTAGCTTGTACATCCTTGATGACATATCCCTGTCCTCAAGGGTCTCCCTTATTCATTACTGTAACCCTAGGACTCACTATGAGATTTGGTATGGAAAAGAAACTTAATATATGTGTTTGAGTGAATGGATAAATGAAGAATTAAAAAATGGAACTCAAAATGCCGTTTAAACTTAAAATGGATGAATATAAATTCCTCACAAATCTTTAATAGCCAATCTATTCTCACCTCCTTAATATGACCTTTCTAACTTTATCCCACAGTGATTACCTTATCCTCAAAATTTTGTGCGCAGTTAACGTCTCTTACATTTATTCAACCTTGAGTTTATTTTTTCACTTGGATTTTTTTCTTCTATTTCTTGGGCACAACCTGTGTGCCAAATCTTGTGTGATTTTCCTAGGGAGACTTCAGGTGAATAAAACGTAACCACGCTCTCAAAACGCAGGAGCCCATGCAGATTTACACTAAAATAAATGATAATTAAATATAATGTCTTGCTTTTGATAGAAAAAGGCAAGAATGCTAGGGAAGCACTAGAAAAGCACGTAAGCTCCTACAGGGGACTCGGGACAGTTTTCAGAGCTGAATCCAATATTGTCATGATATCCCACATGTAGGATTTTCAAATACTTTCTATTTGAATATGTGGGGGGGGGGACTCACATGTGTGCATGTGAGTACGTGTCTTTATGTATTGGAATTTGGGGAATGAATCTTTCTTGTACTTTTGTATGAACTCAGTATATTGGGGGAGAGACAGAGATGCAACTCCAGGTGATGATTTCCTCAGCTGTTTAATATATTTATAAAGTGTGTTAAACTTGTCAGAAGTTTGACTCAGAAGCTAGAAAGTTTTTTAGTAAATCCTAAAAAATGTATTATTCTAATAGCAATAATAACCAAAATCTTATGGAAGTTAGGAAACGTGTTTTGCTAGTGGGCTATTGATTTAATAAACATAACAGGTGATGGAACAGAGTGTGTCCACGTTACCACATGGCTCTCCTGGGAGGCTGATAATTGTGGTGGACAACCCCAAGTACACGAATACCCCAAATGCGGATAAGTTGATGTTGTGCATGGAGTTGCCCTTTCAGCTGTGCTGAGGGAATGGGAGCAGCTTGGCGGACACATTGTCAGATTCAACTGCACCTGCATCATGCCTTCCTAACAACTGCACAGAGTGCAGGCCTAAAATAATTTTTGATTGACTTGTATTTGATTTTGAGGTGGAACAGGATATTATGAGCGCCGAGCTCGAGCTCAGGCCAAACCAAACTCCATCAGCAGATTTCTTAATAAAAAAAGCAGGGTCCTTGCAGGACCTCTATGCTTCAGCCTTACATCCGGCAGTTGTAATTCAACCTCGGGGACGTTTTCTTCCTGCGCGTTGATGTCAGAGTTTCTTGGAATGCAGTCTACTTCTTTTGGACAGTAGATATATCCCTGTGCTGAGGCTGCACATACCGTTTAAGTGCATTCAGAACTTAAATCAGGTGAAATTGAAAGGGATTGTAGAAAAACAACTACTTTTAACTGTTAACTTTCCTCCCTGAAGTGACAGAGATGGTGGGCAAAACAGCTCTAAGCCTCATACATAGAAGGCCCCCAATAAATGTGGAATATTCTGAACTTTCTGTGCATATAATTAGCCAGACATTTTAGTTGGCAAAGTGTGTGGGTTCCAAAACCCAATTAACAAGGAAATGTTCCCCTTCTTTTCCACCTCAAAATGCAATGAACACCCCAACCCACATGCTTTCTCTAAAATCACCCACAATTGTGTGTTTATTGGAAAGCTTGGGAGTAATCTGCTCAACACATTTGATATAGGAATAGCATGTGGAAAGTTCAGGTGGTCAAATGCATGAAGAACACACAAGGAATGGATGTTAGCATCTATTGTTGGCAAGAAGTTGGAAAAAATATCAGATAGATTGCTGAGCACATCATGAACAGCCTTGAGCACAGGGCAGAAGGGATTTATACTGTACCATTTATTGAGTTTCAGCTGTGACTCCAACATCATGTAAGGCATGCATCATGTGTGTATCATAGTCCAAAGCAACCCTGCAAAGCACACAATGTGTCCCCCTTTTTTCCATTATGAAAGATAAGCTCAGAGAGTATGAATAACTTTCCCACATTCGGAGACCTCAGAAATGGAAGAAATCGGATTTCAATTCGGATTTAATGGAATCCATGTCTGTATTTTAACAAAATAATCCATTTTAGGTCCTCGAGCAGGAGGAAGATATACCGATAAGCAAAGCTGTGATGTTATACTTGTTTCTACTATTTTGCTACTTTTGCTTTTTCATATTCTGTGCTTTGTATGGTATTTTCGAGTCCCTCCTCCCCCTGTTGTTCTGCTCCCAAAGAACTTACCTCCAGCTGCCTGTCACTGTCAATAAGCACATTTAACAATAACTAATGTCTTGAAAAGCGGCCCCCCCCCCCTTTCCAAAGAGGTTAGAATTTCAATGGGATGTGGCACAAACACCTTCATGATATATTATATAAAGTCTCAAAAGTGTATTTTCAACAAACATGATAAGTTTTTACAGATGGGGTTAAGGCAGCAGTATTTTCTCCCCATTGACTTGAGTTCAAATCCCATCTTTTTGGACACTTTTTAGTAACTGTTACCTAACTGAGGCCTATTAAAGGGATTGATATCCATTCATTGAACAGTTACTAGCACACAGCTCTGTGCCAGGAGTGGCTATGGCACTGAGCATGCAGAGAAGGAGCAGTTAGTCTACACCTCAAGGAAAACACCACCACATGGGAAAAACTGCCAAGCCAACAGGCGATTAGAGCACAGAGCAATGAATCCACTGATAGCATACTGCTATGAAAGATGTGTGGACACACTGAGGGTGCCCTCTCGACCAGACTGGGAGACCAGCAGCTGCTTTCTGCTTCCTCCAAAAAAAGCAAGATTCAAATCTTTTCCACTAAGTGGAAAAAGTCATGGAATTTGCTAGGTATAAAAGTAAGGGATTTACAGAGGAAGAAGATACTGTCTCAACTCTGGTCGGCCCTCTCCATTGACTGCGGTACCCAATAAATGCTTAAATTGAATAAGATCATTCTTTTGACACAGAAACCAATTTGACAAATTTCTATATGGCGACACTATCATCTTTGTTTAAATGATGCCCATGTCAAGGTGAGTCTGTCCCAGATTATATAGAGCTGTTCTGTCTGATGTGGCCCCATGTGGCTATTGGGCATTTAAAAGGTGTCTGATGTGACTACGACACTACATTTTTAATTGTATTAAAGTGTTCTGTAAGTGTAAAACTGTACATTGGATTTTGAAAACTTCGTCTGAGGAAGCATGTGCAAAATAGCTCGTTAAGTTTTGCCTAGTGATTACATGTTGAAAGATATATTGGACTAAATAAGATGTGGCATTAAAACAAGCAGGGGAAAGGTCACCCATGAAGAGGAACTAGGACATGCAAAGGAAGAGAAGCATGGGAGAGTATGGCTCAACACAGAAACCGTCCTACTCGGCTGGGGCTGTTATCACATGATACTGTCCCTTGGGTGGGTTAAGGAACAGACATTTATTTCTCACATTTCTGAAGGTTGGGAAGTCCAAGATCAAGGTGCTGGCTGTTTTGGCTCCTGGCGTGCGCCCTCCTCCTGCTTTGCAGATGGACACATTGCTGTAGTCTCATGTGGCTGACAGCAGAGAGAGAGGAAGCAAACACTCTCGTTTGGTTATCTCTTCTTAGGAGGGCAATAATCCCCTCATGATTACTTTACTCTTGTTACCTAATTGCCTCCATAGTGATTAAATGGGAAAGACCCCATTTCCAAATACCATCACATGAGGGATTAAGTTTCAAGATACGAATTTTGGGGGGAATTACAAACATTCAGTCCGTAGTAGGCAATTACAAATTGTATACTCTAGCTATTGGAACCTATGGAGGATGCATGTAATGAAGTTTGAAAATAATGATGAGGGGCACCTGGGTGGCGCAGTCGGTTAAGCGTCCGACTTCAGCCAGGTCACGATCTCACGGTCCGTGAGTTCAAGCCCCGCGTCGGGCTCTGGGCTGATGGCTCAGAGCCTGGAGCCTGCTTCCGATTCTGTGTCTCCCTCTCTCTCTGCCCCTCACCCGTTCATGCTCTGTCTCTCTCTGTCCCAAAAATAAATAAACGTTGAAAAAAAAATTAAAATAAAAAAAAAAGAAAATAATGATGAAAAATGAGGATGGATGTATAAAGAGGATCTTGGACAAGGGTGACAGGGCTAGTTTGTGCTTTTTAAGGAGATTGGTGTCTATATCTATCTATATCTATATCTATATCTATATCTATATCTATATCTATATCTATATCTATCTATACTCTGAACACTCTGGTTCTACCGGAGGATATAAAATAATTTAAAAAAATCAATAGGTAACATTTAAAAAATTTTTTTAAAGTTTATTACCTTTGAGACAGAGAGAGACAGAGTGCGAGCAAGGGAGGGGGAGAGAGAGAGGGAGACACAGAATCCAAAGTGGGCTGCAGGCTCTGAGCTGTCAGCACAGAGCCCAACGTGGGGCTCGAACTCACAAACTGTAAGATTATAACCTGAGCCGAAGTCAGCCGCCTAACCAACTGAGCCTCCCAGGTGCCCCTCAATGGGTAAAAATTTTTTATTTAAAGTTACAAGAAATGCAGATTTCAGTGATAGTGATCCACTGGGTAGTATTTAGAGTCTCTTTGAGAACATCTAAGAAATTGTAACTGCCAGGCAACTAATTACTTACTGAATATAGATTTTTTTCCCCCAAAGTAAAGATAATCACATGTACTTATAACTGTCCTCCTATCAGTAGATCTCTACTCGCTGGCAGAAAACATAACCAAGGAGTTAAGGTTATTGATCAGAGATGTTTTTAAAAGCAAGGATTTGAAATTATTTTGCAGTGATAGCAAGTGTCCACCAGGTGGCAAACAGCAGCGAATCCTGGTCCAACTGGGCCCACTCCCAGTTCTTCCTACCACCTCTTCAGCACAAAAGGTCTAAGGAAGCATGATTTCATACCTGGGAGAGTATCATGTTGTCATTTGACATGTGACTCATTACTTCAGAAGAAGACACTTGAAGGGGAAGAAAATAGGAGACCTTTATTTTCGCAAGGGGAAAGGAGGCAGCTTTACTTGGAGCTGTTTTTGAATTGAAATTTGAAGAGAACGTTTGTCATATGGTAAAGGAGATTGGAAAAGAGAAATGTGAATTTGCCATGAGAACTCGGAACAGTGATTTCTACAAGGGGCATTGGGAATCCACAACCTACTAGTGTCAACCTCTGCTTGCCTCCTCAAAGTTTCCTAAAGGAAAAATAAGACAAATTACAGATATTCAGAAACAGTCAACTTTATGAGAAGCTTGCACTTGTCTTATGGGCTGTAAGACACATACCAGGAAATGGCTGTGTGCCTCGGGCAAGACATCTGCTTTCTCTGGGGGTCAGTTTTCTCATCTAGAAAGTGAGGGTGTTGGATAAGCATTAGTATTAATAATTCTCATTAATGACTACTAATTAAGGGTGTGCACTAAATGATCTGTGACAGTATCTTAATTATTTTTCATAACAGCCCTGTGGACTGACAAGAGTTTAATCCCTGTGTTGGTTATAAGGAAACAGGAACCCAAAATCAGGTAATATGTTCAAGTCACAGGGCTGGTACGTGTTGGGAGTCAGGATTTGAATCCAAGTTTGGTCAACTCCAAGTCTGAGTTTCTATCACCACGCAGAACACCTTTATGGATGATCTCCAAGTGTCTATTTTCTGCAAGAAAAATAACAGAGGATTTGAAAGAGTATTTGGAAAGTGGTAAAATAGCAGTTGTATAAATTGAAATGAAATGAGAAATAACTTATTTTGCTTTAAATAAATGTATGATTTCCCTATTGATGCTGCAACAAACCACCATGGACAGTGGCTAAACACAACTCAAATTTATTATTTTGTAGTACTGATGTTCCGAAGTCTGAAACGGGTCTCGCTGGGCTAAAATCAAGGAGTCAGTGGGCGGTGCTCCTTCTGGAGTCTCCAGGGGAAAATCCATTCCCTTGCTTTTTCCAGCTTCCAGGGGTCACCTCATTCATTCCTTTGTGCTTGCACTTTACTTCATATTGAAGACCATAGCATCTTCTGAACTCTCTGACTCGGGCCCTCAGACCTCCCTCTTTCATTTACGAGAAAGGACCCTTGGCCTTACACTGGGCCCACCCTGGCAATTCAGGATAATCTCAAGATCCTTACCCTAATTACATCTGCAGAGTCCCTTCTACCATGAAAAGTCGCATATCCTTGATTAACATTGGGCGATGCACATATTTGATAGGCAGTATTCAGCTTACCATAATAGCCAACACATATTGACTTCTTACTGTTTCAGACCCTGTTCTAACCGTTTGATACAGATTCAATTTTCTCTTTCCTACAGCTCAGTGAAATAGTTACTACCATTAGCCCCATTTTTAAAATGAAGAAGCTAAGGCTCACGGATTTTATAGAATAGTTTGGGATTCGAAGCTAGTAAGCAGTGTATTCTGTTTTCTCCAGCGCCTCCATTCTTATTACTTTATACATAAATAAGGTCTCTGCGGTGAGAGTAATGGGTGCTTTCACAGGTGTATTCAGTGCACCGATATTTTGATGATTAACATTGTCATTTTCAATTTACTTTAGGCCTTTGGGTCGGCTTGTAATCAGTTAAAGCTGCATTATAGCACTGGAAGATCGCTCCTTTGGCCACTTCCAGTGGGGTGATGTCTGTATACTGTGCTCTATAGAGACTCAGAAGTCCATACAAAGTGATAGAGCTACCAGCTAAAAAGTAAATTTGTCAGTGATGAATATATTTTTTGCCTTTTTGTCTACACTGGCTATGGTTCTTAACCTAACCTTTTTTGTTATAAATGTTTACATTTCTGTACCACAAAATTGATCATCTGTTTAGGCTCTATAATTCCAGTCACATCCCCCACCCTCCACCCCCTGCCCCAACTCCTCTTCCTGACTGGTGGATTATGGAGACATGTGTTGTTTTTCTTCCAAATATTTGGAGATTTTCCATTTCTCCTCCTGCTATTAGTTTCCAGCTTAATTTTATTATAATCAGGCGGTATACTTGAAGTACGACTTTGAGTCTTTTAAATGTACTAAAGATATTTTATAACCCAGGATATGGTTTATCTTTGGTAAGGTTCCACGTACACTTGATAATAATTTGTGTTTCGCTGTTATGTGGAGTGTTCTATGAATGTCAGATTCCAAATGGTTGATGGTGTTCTCTGGTTCTTATGTATCTTTTCTAGTAGTTTATATATTTGTATCTATCTATGAACCTATTTATCCATGTATCTATCTATCTATCTATCTATCTATCTATCTATCTATAATATATACAGTTAATGAGAGACGAATATTGGTGTTTGCAACTATACTTGGACACCTGTCCACTTTCCCTTTTTAGTTTTACGGGTTCTTTTTCATGTATTTTGAGACTCTGTTATTCCGTATTTAGGCATTTCGGATCTTACTGAACAGGCACTTTGTCATTATGTAATATATGTCTCTTTATCCCCAATTTTTCTCGTTCTGAAGTATGCTTTGTTTCATACTAATGTAGGCACTCCACGTCAAGAGCTGTGAGAGTCTGAGACTTTATTTTACTCGCAAGCTAACAGCCTGTCGCAGTTCCGTGACTGTTGATGGAGGACACGGTATTGAGTCAGAGCCCGAGGGCAATTTATGCCTCGCAGAAATAGTAGGATCCAGAGGATTAGATTCAGGTTCCCAAGGCCCCATTCCCACAGGGAAACGTGAGGGGAACCAGGGGACTCATGCATAAGCAGCAGGTTTGGTAAAGGTGAGGAAGTCTGAGTGGAGACACTCTCATTTCAAAATTGGAAGACATTTAAAAAAAAGTTGAAAAAAAAAAAAACAGGAGTTCACCTTGGTGCCTCAGTTTGTTAACCATTCTATTTTGGCTCAGGTCATGATCTTGTGGTTTGTGAGTTCAAGACCCAAATAGGGCTCTTTGCTGTCAGGGCAAAGTCTGCTTGGGATCCTCTGTCCCCTTTCTCTCTGCCCCTCTCTCCTCCTTACACACTCTCTCTCTCCCTCTCAAAAATAAATAAACATTTTTTTTAAAAAGTTTAAAATTGGCTACAATAAACCTGCCTTTTGGTTCAGAGTAAGGTACTGTGCTTACTTCCAAGACCATTGACTATTGAAAAAATCCTGAAAAATATAGTTTGTGACAGAGGTCAGTCAGTGCCTGGATTGCAAGACACCCAGGGAAATTATCTCCCATCATTTCTATTTCCTTTTTATTAGTGTTTACATTGTGTATCATTTTCTATCCTTTTACTCTCACATTGGTAGTGAATTTCTTGGAAACAGGGTATAATTTCCTCATTTTATTTATCCACTAGGACATATTACTTGGTGTTTAGACCATTTATATTTAACACAACATTTGACATATTTAGATTTAAGTGGATGCTGTCATTATTTGCTTTTTCTTTGTTTCCTCTGTCTGTTTTTCTGTGGTTTCCATTTACATCGTATTTTGTATCTTTTTAAGTTTGTTTATTTTGAGAGAGAGAGAGAGAGAGAGAGAGAGAGAGAGAGAGAGAGAGTACATGAGTGGGGGCGAAGTAGAGGGGGGGGTGGATAAAGAGAGGGAGAGGATCCCAAGCAGGCTCCATGCTATCAGCACAGAGCCCAACACAGAGCTCCATCCCATGAACCATGAGATCATGACCTGAGCTGAAATCAAGAGTTGGATGATTAACCAACGGAGCCACCCAGGTGCCCTAATTTTGTATGATTTTAATAGTATTTGCTATGTCTTCTTAACCTACTAGGTGTTTGGCTTTCTCTCTGCATACTTTTTAGCAGTTGTTCTCAAGATTGTAATACACACACTTCATGTTTCACAGTCTACTTTGAATTCATAGTTTATTCCTTCAAGTGACGGGTAGATGGAATGTTAAAACCTTACCAGCACAGAGGTTTTTGTGCCCTCTGCTTTGTATGCTGTAGTTGCCTTTCCTATTATGTCTACATAGCCAACAAGATTGTAATTTTTGCTTTCAAGCGCCATATAAATTTTACAGAACGTAAGAGGATAACCCTAGTTCTTTGTGCATGCAACCAACCATTTACATGTCTGTAGCTCTTCCTTCAGTCTGGAAGGTCCAAGCTTCCATCTAGTACAATTTCCCTTTTCTTGAGAAATTTCCTTTAGCATTTCTTATAAGGCTGATCGGCTGCTGACCAACGTTATCACCCTTCTTTTATCGGAAAATTTCTTCATTACCCCTTTATTCCTTAATGATATTTTTTTCTGAGAGATCTAGAATCTGGATTCACAGCTCTTTCCTTTCACTACTTTAAAAATGTTGTTTTGCCAGGTGCCTGAGTGGCTCAGTCAGTTGAGCGTCCGACTTTGGCTCAGGTCATGATCCCGTGGTTTGTGAGTTTGAGCCCTGTGTTGGGCTCTGCACTGACAGCTCGGAGCTTCAGTGTCCCCCACAGCTTCGGATTCTGTGTCCCCCTCTCTCTCTGCCCCTCCCCCTCTCATGCTCTGTCTCTCTAAACGTAAATAAACAATAAAAGTTTTTTAAATGCTTTTTTACTATTTTTAGACCTTATTCGCTTTTTTTTTGAGATATCCACAACCATTTGAATTATTTTTCCCCATAATTAATGCTTTATTTTTCTTTAGCTTTTTAAATCTTTTTAAATCTTCTTTAAAAAGTATTTAGCTGTCTCATGATGTATATTTTTGAATTTTTCCTGCTTGGGATTCACTGACATTTTTGCACCTTTTAATTTATATATGTGGGGCACCTGGGTGGCTCAGTTGGTTAAGCATCGACTTCGGCTCAGGTCCTGATCTCACAGGTTGTGAGTTCGAGCCCTGCATCAGGCTCTGTGCTGACAGCTCAGAGCCTGGAGCCTGCTTCAGATTCTGTGTCTCCCTCTCTCTCTGCTCCTCCCCTGCTCATTCTGTGTCTCTCTCTGTCTCAAAAATAAATAAAAAAACAGTAAACAAAATTAATTTATATATTTGTCATCTTATTTCAGACATTATTGTTTTAATTTTTTTTCTACAAGCCTGCTTTCCTGCTTTTTATCCCCTGTTTCTGGGACTCTGATGGCATAAACCCTAGATCTTTGGTTTTATCTCATGGGTCCCTGAGGCTCTGTTAATTTTTTCATTCTCCTCCCCCCCCACCACCACTTTTATTCATATTTGTAAATTTCTGTTGATGTATCCTTAAATTAGTAAATTATTTCTTCTGGTATCCCCATCCGCTACTGAGTCTATCCAATACTTTATATATATATATGTGTTATTATGTTTTTCATTTGTAAATTTTCTATTTTGTTTCTATTTCTATTTTCTGCCTTTTATTCTGAGATCCTAGATCTTTTCAGTTGTTTCAAAAGCACTCAACCTTACTTCTTAGATCATGTTAACAATGGCTGCTTCAAAGTCTTTTCCTGACAATTCCAACATCTATGTAACCTCAGAGTCAACATTAGTTATTTATTTATTTATTTTTCCTTTTGCAAGAATCCAGATTTCCTGTGATGTCATATGTTGAGAAGTTAAGGATCACATCACATCTGTGTGTTTTGGGTACTATGTTATGAGTCTCAGAGTCCTAACGATAATGTTGATCTTTATGTTTTTTTTTAAGTTTATCCATTTATTTTGAGAGAAAGAGAGATGGCGTGAGCAAGAGAGGGGCAGAAACAGAAGGAGAGAGAGAGAGAGAGAGAGAGAAAGAGAGAGAGAATCCCAAGCAGGCTCTGCACTGGCAGCACGGAGCCTCACAAAGCGCTCGAACTCATGAAACTGAGATCACGACCTGAGCCGAAACCATGAGTCACACACTTAACTGACTGAGCCACCCAGGTGCCCTGATCTTTATGCTTTAGTAGACAATCGACCACGTTATGTTCAGCAGCTTACATACCTGAGGGCTCTATTGCCAATCTCAGGTCAGTTTTCAGAACCTGAAAATAAAAGTAATTTAAATAAAAGTAATTTTATTTAGGTCTTTTCCATGTGACCACTCGATGGCCAGCCCAGGACCTGAGTAGTGGTCAGTGCTTTAGTTCAGTTCCCAAACTATCTGGTGTGTTGGACAGATTGAGTCATGCCCAGATTTAGGAGGAGTTCAGGACTTCATACACAACTATAAGGGGTCATCTTCTTGAGTTGTCTCTGATTTCCTTGAAACTTCCTTGCACCCGGGGATCTGTGTTCTGACCTTCTGAAAGCAAAACCTGGACATAATCTTCTTATTCTGTCATGAACTTTCTGTGGCTATGGCTGTCTCTAGACAGACCACCAATAACTTTTCTCTTGGAATTGTAGGTGTCTTTCTGGTTACTTCTGCTTGTGTGCCACTGTGCGATTGCCCAGGGACCAGCTTGGGAGAGAACAACAATGAAAAGTTAGTGGGCTTTCTCTTATTTTATCTGCCCTATAAATGCTCCCTGTCCCACGTCTTGCACAGAGAGATTCTTCTGAGGTTCTTTCTGGCCACATACAGACTCTAAGTAGCATGTGGTCTTTGATTCCAGGCTAGGAAAAAGCAAAAGGAAATAAAAAGGGAAACTTACTATTAGTTCAATAGTTGCTCAAAAAATCTTTTTTTTTTTTTTTTTTTTTACCATAACCTTTCAGCTATTATTTATTTTTTGGATTCCTCAGATTGTTTCTTGATACGTTCAGTTCAGAATTCTGGTTGCATTTAGTGACAGACACATTGACGTCTCACTTACTCAGCTTTACCAGAATTAGAATCTCTTAGTTTACTATTAACTATTTTTAAATTATAACTGATATGAGCTTCAGTCTAGCTTAAAAATCCTGCACAGAAAAGAAGGGAATATCCATGGCATTATATGCATTCCTTTGTTTTTGTTGTTGTTTTCTGTTAGTTATACATTTTAAATCACCAAAATCGGAAATCAAAATTTGGCTTGATAATTTGGGCAAGCCCTTTTTGTTGCTGCAGTCCAAAAATGAGGATCTAGAACATCAATATCCAACTAACTCAGAGTATTAAGACCAGCTCACAATAGTCAAATTCATGGAAGACTTAATTTTTCCATTAAGCCACAGGGGGCAGCAAGAAATAGCAAAAGACCGCTGGCAGAAAAGAAGACGCCAATTTGGTTACTTAATAAGCTGTAAAGCCTTGGGTAAGTTATTTAACCTATATTGGCCTTCATAACTGAATCTGTAAAGCAGGCTATAAGAAAATTCTAGCTAGATTTGCACTTGATGCATGGAGACAACACAAATGGAAAGTGCCCAGTAAAGGGAGGCACTCCAAAAAGCAAATTAATGACATAGGATACACGAGACTTAAAAAAAAAAGAAACCTTATTAACCACAAAGACCACAAAATTAAATATGACATCAAAAAAAAAAGGCACATTATGTAAGTTTAGGGATAGTTATAGCTATCTTGAGAGGTTGTAAAAGGACTTAGAGATAATGTAGGTACATGCTTGGGAAGAATGATAACAGTGGCTCTTAATACGTGTCTAACGCTTTCCATGTTTCAAACACAGTTCTTGGTCCTTCACACATGTTATCTCATTTAATCAATTGCTTTTGAAATAGGTGCTATTATTCTCTGTATCCAACAGATGATAAAACTGAGGTAGAACAAGTTCATACAGCTAGAAAGTGAAGGTTAAGAGTCTAACCAAGGAGCTCCCATTCTATTAACCACTGTACCATGCTACGGACTTCGATAATTATAACTCACATCCTCATTATTGTTATTACATGACTGTTATTCCTATCATTTCTGTTCTGTATTCCTGTTATTTCTAACATCTCCCTTTGGAATAATAGCATACACTCTTCCATGGTTTGTTTTGTTTTGTTTTGTTTGTTTTGTTTTTTTGTTTTGTTTTAATTTAGAGCCATGCCTGAGTAACTAAATGACTCATTACAGGACTCATATGTGTCAAAACACTCTTTAGCTGTCGATTATTCTCAGGTAAGGACAGCATTCTGCCACCTTTTAGAGAATCTTTAAGAACAAGAGAGTTGGCAGAAATCACATCTTTGAGAAGGACACAAATTTTGTTTTCATAAAATGTAGCTGATGCCAACTTTCCTAAGGAATCATGTGCTAAAGCCAGATCATCAAATAATAATGTATTTGTGAAGCCATTGTGTTATGGGAAGGGAGATGAAGTTATAATTGATAATGTCACATAACTCTAGGTAAGGAATAAAATAGTTCTCCAACATATGCAAAAATATTTATAGCAACACTAACCATAGTAGCTGAGAGAGAGAGAGAGAGAGAGAGAGAGAGGGAGATCAGCTCAAATGTCTGTTAAAAGTAAACTGGATTAATACATTTTCTACTTATGGAGCAAACTGTTACAGTGAAAGTAAATGAACTACAGTCACACTTTACAATATGCATGAATCTCAAGAAAGTACTTTTGAATAAAAGATATACCGTATGCTTTTATTTAACATTTTTAAGTTCCAAAGCAGGCAAAATTGCCTATTACTTTGGAGGGAAGATAGAAACCTGGGAGAGGCGGGCCAAGGGGACTTTTCAGGTACTGTCGATGTTCTCGATCTCAGTGCCGATTGGTTGAGTGTGAGCATGTTGTGTGATTGCCCAGCTGTACCTTATGATTTGTGTGTGTCACTGTGTGTATGCACTACTTCGTACAAGGTTGCATTTGTAAAAATGGAATGAAACGAGCATGAGGGATTCTGGGAAATTGGGTTCCCTCTCTGGGATCTCTTTTTTATATCTGCAGAATAAAGAAGCACAGACACACACAATCTCGATGTTCCACTCCATTTGTGATATTCTATGATTTCTTTGTGTTCAATTTTAAACCTTGGGTTCTCAGTTAACAAAGGATCAAGACTTACATATGCCTCAGAAGAGCACAGGGAGTTTAGTCCTTGCTTCTCCTCTCTGCTCAGTCCACACCCCTCCTTTTCCTTCAACTCCACATTCAGTGCATCAGATATCCTGTTGATTCTGTCTTTACAGTAGATCCAGATGCCAGTCACTTTGTAGCATGCCCACACGTCTATGCCTCTTGTTCTGAGCCACAACCAGCACTATCACGAAAGCTTCTTGGTTGGAATCAGTTGCCCTTTAACATAGCAGTCAGAAGCTTTTATAGCAGAAGTTAGATAGGCTTCAAACTTTGTCGAGTAAGAAAATTCTCAATAATCTGAATGTTTTCAGAAATCTCTGTGTTTATAGTAAGTAAACAATGGCATTGTAACACACTCTTGCTAATTTGAGTGTCTACCATTAAAAGGGATTTTTGTCTGTGGTATTATATTTCTTTTTAAGTTTATTTATTTTGAGACAGAGAAAGAAAGCACAGGTAGTGGAGGGGCAGAGAGAGAGAGAGAGGGAGAGAGAATCCCAGGCAGTCTCTGAACTGTCACTGCAGAGCCCACAAAGTTGGATGTGGGGCTCGAGCTCATGAGCTATGGGATCATGACCTGAACTGAAGTCAGATGCTTAACTGACTGAGCCACCCAGGTGCTCCCATAGTATTATCTTTCTGCTCCTTCCGTCTTCCCTTCTTTCTTCCCTCCCTCCCTCCTACCTCCTTCCCCGTCCTCCTTTCCTCCCCCCTCCCTCCCTTCCTTCCTACCTCCTTCCCTCTCACTACCAAAATACAGAACTTGAAGCTCCATGGTACAACACTTATTTTCAGCAATGCAAACAGCCAACGATAAACTTTTGTCAAATTGGTCACAAGGATGGAAGGTAGAGGGGAGTAGAAAAAAGTTGAAGTGGATATATTTCCCAACGTCCTTTTTCCTCAAAAGAAAAAGAAAAAAGAAAGATTTGCAAGTTGCTTTTCTTTCTCATTGTGTTTAACTCTGTGTTGGCAAGAAAACAACCCCTTGGGATGTCTGAAGGGCCTACTGGATACGGATCCTCTTGGGCTGGTGGATGTGATTCAGACACATCTCTCTTTTCAAAGCGAGTGATTCAAGTGATACTTTTAAGGTTTTCATTTTTTTCTTTTAATTTATTTTTAATCACCTGGAGACACAGTTGGTAAACAATGAATGCAGCTTGGGGCAGACACACTTAGGTTCAAAGTTTATGCCTCTCCTCCTCTAACCATGCTGCCCTGTATGTGTGTTAGACTAAAAATGGTTACCAATAATCAGCGTATTGACAGAGAATCCTTCAGCTGGCACTTGTATTCTTAGCAGGCTTTCATTGTCATGAGCATTTCCCATGAACATCAGAGTGTGAAAGACAGTGTGTCTCTTCTGAGCCCTGAACCTGATTTTGGTGGGCTACTGATCTCTGGTGTGGGCAGACAAGTAGGGCAAATCAACGGCAAAGTGCATAAAACCATCATTAATTTTAATTTACTTGTAACACAGAGGTCCTTATGGGTATCCTGGTACTTTGACATCTAAGTAGAATCAGACGGACCAATCCCAAGCCAGAAAAAGTCTAAATTCTCCTCTGTAATTTCTTAGAAGTCCAGCTGGCATCATATCACAGACTCCTGGGCCTCAAATTCCCCCACTTCCTCCTAATGTAATCTCTTTATGTCTCGCTCTCTTGTACATGCTGCTTCTTCCTGCACTGCCTCACTCCAGGCAGGTACTCCCCCTCTCCATATTTTATAAAAGATAAAATGACAGGACATAAAAGACAAATGCAACAAAAATAAAGTGTGGCACCCGTGTGTGCTGTAGACTCTATTGGGCTCGAGGTGAGGCAGCGTGGAGGAGGGGACAGATATCTCCACAGCTGTGCAAAACTCTCCAAATTCAATGTCAAGCTGCCTCTGGTTAAAATGTCCCGTGGGGGGCTGCCTGGGTGGCTCAGGGGGTTAAGGGTCTGAGTCTTGAGTTTGGCTAAGGTCATGATCTCGCAGTCATGAGTTCAAGCCCCACTGGGGCTGTGCACTGACAGGGTGGAGCCTGCCTGGGATTCTCTCTCTCTCTCTCTCTCTCTCTCTCTCTCTCTCTCTCTCCCCCAAAATAAATAAACATTAAAAAATATCTTTAAAAAGGTAAAAAAATAAAATCTCCTTTGGTCAACCTTCCACTTGCCTTTTCCTACTTGCTTCTTTCTGTAGGGAACCTGGCTTCCAAATGCCTACTTTTCCTACCTTTGCACACAAGCTTCCCTCTCAGCGTCTCCACAGCCTCTCTCCCTCACTCACTGAGCACCAAGTCTGCCAATGTGCTGAAGCAGAGCCCTTGAACTTTTCCCATGCTTACTTGCTTCCTGCCAACATTCACACCCTCCGGCTTCCCCTTTCCTCCCCAAAGCTTATCAAGGTATTTCCCCAAACAAAACCATTTCCTTTTCTAAGAAGTTATATTTCCTGCAGGCAAGAGGACGTTTCAAAATTTCCTCCGCACATATTTATGCTCTGTTGTCTCCGGCAGAATCCACGGACTTAAAGAAAGAAAACAATAAAATAAAGAAGTTCCCCTCTTAACTTTAGAGAACAAACTCGTGGGTACCAGAGGGGAGGTGGGTGGGGGCTGGGGGAAATAGGCGACGGGGATTAAAGAGTAACTTATCGTGATGAAAAAAATAATAACAAGGGGCGCCTGAGTGGTTCAGTCAGTCAAGCGCTTGACTTCGTTTCGTGGTTGGTGAGTTCAAGCTCCACATCGGGCTCTCTTCTGTCAGCACAGAGACCACTTGAGATCCTCTGTCCCTGTTTCTCTCTTCCCCTCCCCTGCTCACTATCTTTCTCAAAAAATAATAAATAAACATACAAATAATAATAAAATAAAATGTAAAAAATAAAAAGCGGTGTCTGATCTGTGGCATTAGGGGGCTAGCAGCGCTGCATGAGGGCTCTCTCTCCCAGTGAGATCCAGTGGCCATCTTAGAGAATCTCTGTTCTCTCCTAATCCAAGGGATGATATGAAATCCTCAGTGTAGAACCTGGCAAAGATGATGGTGGGCCTTGTTGAGGGACTGGAACCTCACCATACCTTTAGTGGTCTACACGATCAACACCAGAGACTGCAGAAGCTTGCCTCCTCTGTCTTTCTCCTCCCCAAACAGGATTATGGAGCTGCCTTTCTCATGGACTTTGTCCCCAGATTCAAGGCTCCCAGCTGTCAAGTAATCATGAAGTACTGTTTCCACAGGTGAATTCATTGCCAAGACTTTCTGGGACTTGGGCTTCTAGTGTTCTGATCCACACCCCATCCTTCCTCTCCCAGCAAAGGTTTTGGAGGAGTTAAGTACATTGGAGCAGTGTGAGAGTCAGAGAGGTTTAAGTTTGGATTGGGGGAAAGAGAACCAGAATTCTGGCTTTCTGATGGTGTTGGGTTTTTACTGGAATTACTAACTGAGAGTTACTATTCATATTCCAGCTCGGCTAATGTGCCACCCTAGATAAGTCATTTAACCTCTTTATGCCTTCTGTTGTTCATAGTATTTGTCTCTAAAGGATCACGTAGCAAGTACTCAGGAAAGTATACTCCTTAATAATATTAGTTGGCAAATTCTCATACTCATTTTCAAGTATTTGTTACACGGTGGATACGGAGAAACACTACCCCACATCTAGAAAGACAAAACAGACAAGTTTCCTATTTTCAAAGGGCTTTCATTCTAGGGAGGAAGAGAGATATCACAATTATTATGTAATTACAATTCTTTTTTTTTTAAGTTTATTTATTTATTTATTTTGAGGAAGACAGAGACAGCAAGCATGGGGGAGGCGCAGAGACAGAAGGAGATGGAGAATCCTAAGCAGGCTTCGCACAGCCAGCACGAAGCCCAGTGCAGGGCTTGAACTCATAAAACCGTGAGATCATGACCTGAGCCAAACCAAGGGTTGCTTGACTGACTGACACAGATGCCCCAATTACAATTCTTATCAATTAATTTATGGAAGAGGAAAGCAAGAGAGAGAGAGTTCAGTGGAAACATATACTAGAAAGACTTACCCTATACTGGAAGGAGAGAGGTAGTCTCTCTCTCTAAGGAGAGGACATTGAATCTGAGATCTCAAAGATCAGGGAGATGCAGGTGAAGCCACGTGGTGATTAGGCAAATGGCAGAGTAGGGTGTGTTTTAAGCAGAGAAAGGCATGTAGGCAAAGGTCCATGGCAGGGGAGGAGTTGGACTTGGACAGCCAAGGAAGAATGGTGGCAATAGTCTGTGCTGTGACAGAGGAGAATCTGAATCTGGAGGCAAGACTTATCATGGGGGAGGGGTTTGGGGGAGGCAAGACTTATCATGGGGAGGGGTTCACCTTAGAACTTGTGAACGTGGTTCTAGGAGCCACTGGGAAGTCACTGAAAAGTTCCCACTACTCCTTTTCTAAAAAATAAATATTTTGGTACATTTATCTCCCTAAATCCGGTCACCAAGATGTTGAGAGAACCTGAAGTGTAGGGCACACTTAAAGACATTGGATTAGGGGCGACTTGGGAGTTCAGGCAGTTAAGTGTCCAGCTTTGGCTCAAGTCATAGTCTCATGGTTCGTGAGTTTAAGCCCCGCATCAGGCTCTGTGCTGAAAGCTCGGAGCCTGGAGCCTGCTTCGGATTCTGTGTCTCCCTTTCTCTCTGCCCTTCCCATCCTTGTTCTCTCTCTCTCTCTCTCTCTCTCTCTCTCTCTCAGTCTCTCAAAAATAAATGAATAATCATTAAAATTTTTTTTTAAATTAAGACATTGTGTTAGTTTAACCCTAAGGAGTGCTCAAAAGTACATGAAAGATTTGCATTCCTGCCATGTGTAAGAAGGAGTTCGAACATGCTGGGGGGCCTATTGTGTCCCTCACTTCGCCCTGACCCATATCCATTCTCCTTTTTTCCAGGATGTACCCTGATTTTTGTTCAGGGAATTCGCTCTTTCCTAATTAGCAACCACGTGATTTAGGTGGGATTCACTGGAGACAGTTCTAGGAGGAGAATGTATGAAGCTCCAATAGTGTGCACATCCCACATTGCTCTGGTAGCATGGTTAGATTAAGGAAATGAAGCTAATTAAACCAATAAGAAATTGACTGGAGATTTGAGGAATGGAAAATATTGCCTTTTCCGTGAGATTTAACAGTATTCACTTTCCTTTTTTAGACCTATTTAATTTGAGATTTCTTGCTTCTTTTTTTCCTTCCTCTCTCTCTCCCTCCCTCTGCCTTACCCCCCCTTCTCTTTCCTCCTCTCTCTTCTTCTCTTTCTCTCCCTCTGTTTCTCCTTCTCTCTTTTATTTTGGCCAATAGTGATGATAAAGTCCCTAATTGATATGGGTCCTCACAAGTAAAGCTAGGATCAGTGAGTGGAAGCTATAGAGAGACCAATATGGTCTATATCAGATGGAGAGAGAGAGAGAGAGAGAAATAGAGAGATAGCTTTAAGTTCCTATACACCAAATTTGCTTGTAGCTTTGCAAGTACTGATTTAAATTTTCATATGTTTAATTATGCTGTTTGTTCTGCTCAGAACAGTCTTTTTTCCCCCAATCATATCTGATTGGTTCCTATTCTTTTCTTGAGACAGCTTCTGGAAGCCTTCCCCAAGCCCTCACATTTCTGGGCTGGGCTGAGAGCCCCTTCACACACAAATCGGACTTACTCACCTTTGTATCTCCTTCACCCAGCTGCATGCCTGACACACTGTCTTCACTCTGTCAAGGTGCAGAAATGCAATCTCCTCGTCTCAAGACAGAATGATCTTTGCAGTGATGCTGAAGGTGTTCAAACATACGTTACACGAGTGCTGTAACTTTTTATTACAGCCCAAGATGAGATAAATAGAGAAAGAAAAAGTGTTTAGACATTTTACAGAAATTGAAATTAACAAGCTTTCCAGGTTGTCTTATATTGTACACAAGGATCCATCTGCGAGGATTGAAATTTTTCTTAAACAGTGGGGGTTCTTCACCACATCTAGTTTGCTAGTTGGTTTGGGATGATGTGATTGAGTAACTTCAAACATCATTTGAGGAGTCCTATGACATGACTTGTTGAGTCTCTCTTGTTTTATTGTGAAAGGACAAAAGAAAAATAGAAAAGCCTATTGTTCACATTTAAAATGTTATGACATATACATGTTTTCCATCATGTTCTCACGCCTGTCCTTTCTTTTGTCTCCTTCTTGTCAAATGGAGTTCATGTTGCCTGAGTCTGCTGTCCCAGGGAGACCACCCATTGGGATTTAAGTAGCATACCATTGCAGGGTCGATGTCTACCCCAGGGGGTGGCTCTTTATACTTCAGTGATGGGGCAGTGGGAGAAGTGTGGGTGAAGCTGGAGTCCCTGTCCTCGCTATCTCCCAAAGTGAATGCCTGTTCTGTCACTCTGGCGGCCAGGCCCTAGAAGAAGCTTTTAGTTGAGAAGTATGGGTGAAGTAGAGGAGCTATTTCTAAATAGAAATATTTTCCTCCTAAAGTCTTGGCTTCTAGTCTACTTCTGCCTTATTCCCTTTAACAAATGTTGAACATCTGTCACATATTTTCCACTTGGCTCTTGGGCATTGGGAATAAACTATTTTATATCTTAGGGGCTGTGAGGTAGTTGTGAGTGTGTGTGTGTATGTGTACTTAATCCAAGATTGGTGCAGTCCTAATGGAGAGAGGAAAAAAAAAATCCACCGTAGGTACTTATCCTGGTATTAAACTCACTGCATTAAGTACACCATGCACTTCTTCCTCTTTTTATTAAAACTCGCAGAGCCCTAATGAGCTATGGTCTCACCTCTGCGCAAGGATCACAGTTCTAATGACAACACTGAGTTTTATAAAAATGCTTTAAAACAGCAGTTGTGAAAACATCTTCAAAGCGAACTGCCTAACCGAGCCTGCATTCCCATTTCAAGGAAAAGTCAGTCACCCTCCCTGGCAGGCATGAGAAATTCTGGGTAAAAGGTGGAAACTCTTTCTTTGCTTCTCTGTGAAATGCTTCCGTGGAGAACTCCTGCAGATTCATGAATACATTGTTCATCCCCTGGAGAAGACCTAAACTTTTCATGTTTTTAATAGCGCTTGCACAGGCTTTCAATCTAGGCAAGCTAGTGTTGGAATTCTGTCTCCAACACTGAGAAGTTCTTGGATTTTTGTTAATTAATTTCACCTTCTTGAGCTAGTCTTTTCCAATCTGCAGGTCACAACCCATTAGTGTTTGTAAAAGTCATTCAATACTCGCAACATATGCAAATAGGAGAGAAATTATCAGCGTCAACCATATGCCTTAGGAATGAAACTTTTTATTTCTACACAATACGACATATTCCTTTGTGTCTCTGAGTTTCTGAAGTTATTTTTAAAACAATGCCCTGAGCCTCAGTGGTACTGTCTCCACCATTTTAACTGTTCAAGATCCATCGAAAATCAGAGTTGACTGTATCCCCTTCTTTCTGCTAAGGCAGGAGCTAAGTCCTTTCTTCAGTATTTGGTTCTTTGTTTAGGGAAATGCTCTACGAGGCTGTGTAGTGACTGGAAGTTGAAAATTCATTAGCATAAGATCTGGTAGAGACACTGAAAGCGAGACGGGGCTCAGTGTTTCCACATCAGAGATGGATACAGGGCTTGGGAAGGGTCAGAGGTAGTGTGAAAGACTGTCAGCTGGATTGAGGAGAGACAGGGAGGAGGAGACCCTGATGAATAGCAGGGCTGTGCATACAGAGGCAACTAGTAAGGAATTCTGAAGGGAAAGAATGGCCAAAGGATTTTTCTAGAACACTGATGTCTAAGCTTTAGTTTTCGATATTGTTTATTTTATGAGCTGTGTACACAGTGCCAAAAAAAAAAAAAAGAAAGAAAGAAACTAAATATAATCTAGTGACATTAAAACAAGATAGTTTTTGGATTGTGCCATAATGTAGTGACTCTTTATTTTTATCATGTTTTCTGTCCAAGTATAGAATACTTATACTATTCTGTACATGTCTTATGTAGCGATATGTTATGAGTCTTATGTAGTGATATGTTATGAACTGAACTGTGTCCCCTCTAAAATATATGTATTGAAGGCCTATCCCCCAGTGTGACTGCATTTGGAGATAGCACCTGTAAGTAGTAAGTGAGGTTGAATGAGGTCATTACGGTGGGGCCCTCATCAATGGGAGGGGTTTCCTTATGAGAAGAGGAAGAGATCTCAGCAATGTTCTTGCACAGAGGAAATGCCATATGAGGATACAATAAGAAGACAAGCAAGGGAAGGAGGGCTCAGGAGACACCAAACCTGACAAGGCCTTGATTTTAGACTTACAGGCTTCAGAACTATGAGAAAATAAATGCATTTTGTTTAAGCTGCCCAGTCTGTGGTATTTTGTTATGGTGGCCCAAGGAGGCTAATGCATGTTATTTGCAAGTGATTATACAAAAGGGTCAGTAACTATGTTTGCATTTAAAAGCATTATCGTTAGGAAGTAAAACAAAAGAAAGATGAAAAAAAAATGTAAGATAGAGAATTAGAGTAAAAAGGTCCCTGGTGGATTGTAACTATTCACTCCTATCCCAAATCTCCAGAAATATTTGATGGTATGCTGAATTTTTGCTGGTATGTCTACAGCGGGACACTCCTTAAAACTGTTAAAAGACAGAATGGAAACTTGAAGCTACCAGGCAATTAATACCTGGTTTACATTCAGATGATACATAATGAGACTTATGTATAAATATATGTAAATGTAAATGACCAAGAAAAAAATGAGACTGACATTCTCATGTGAATGAAGATTAGACAAATGTATCGATTATTTTAATATCCTTGAATATCTGTAGACCAACTGTTGACAAAGTAATTTATAGTGCCCCTTAGTGAGATGTAGCTAAAAGGTCACAGACTAATTAGAATATCAGAGTTTGATGTCAGAGTAATTCCACTTCATACTGTAGGGATTTGACCTGTTACATGTCCAAATTTGTATTTAAAACAATAAAAAAAGGCATCCTGTATTAGTAGTTTACCGCATAGTTTTCAAAGTAACTAGCACAAAATGATCCTCAATAAAGATCAAATTCTAAAAGAGAGAAAGAAAAGAAGGAGGAAACAAAGGAAGAAAGAAAAGAAAGAAAGAAAGAAGAAAGAAAGAAAGAAAGAAGGAAAGAAAGAAGAGAAAGAACCTACTGAAATTTTCAGTTTGCTTCTAGACATTAAGATAGTATACACGCTGCTTTGCAATAGGTTTGTGTGTATACATACATGTGCACACAAGTATGCTTGTGTATGCGTGTGTGTTTGATGCCTAGTTTTGGGGTCAGTAGGGTTCTTCACCAGTATTGTAGTTATTACCATGGTTCATTTGTATAATCCACTGCTCTGAAGTTGAGTATGCCATATGGCTTGATTTGGCCAATGAAATGTGAGGAGATGTGACATCCATCACTTCTTGGTGACATTAAAATATTTATCACACTTTCTTCTCATTTTCGTGGCTACCATTTCAAGATGGTGGAGGCCTTGAATGAGTCTGTTGTGGACCAGATATATTTTTATATGCCTTGAAACAATCCATTGACATTTGGAGATGAGCTGTTATTAAAGCGTAACTTAATCCATCCTGATTGACACAGATGGTGATATAGGTAAGAGGATACACTGTAATGTCTGACCACCTGAGTTATAATTCTGATTTGCCAGCAAGAACTATGTGATATTGGGCAAGTTATTTGACCTATATGTGCTAAGACCTTCTCAACTGAGAAATGAAGATCAAGTTATTATCTACCTCTTGGAGTTGTTGGGTTGATGTGAACACCACCTGTGTTAATATATGTGAAATACTTAAAGCAATGCCTAGTACCTAGGGTGCATCTAATATGTATTCAGATATTTTATAATGATTATCACCATGACAAACATAGTTTTAAATGAAATCAATTTGGCTTCAAGGTAGAAAAACAATTTTTTATTAAGGTTTTGCAAAACACTTTTTTTAATTTCCCCAAAGGAATTTACTTGGCACGTTAATATATTTTTAAATATGTACAGTACGTAAGGTATGTTTATATGTTACATTTTATTTTTTGCAGCCACCTTGGGAAGATGATCATTGTGTTTTTATTTTGTTGGTTGACAAAAGTGATGTTCATTCAGCATGAAACACATAACCAGTTTTTTTGTGATACTACGGTCAATGCCATCCTTATCCCGCCCCATGTCCAGATGAAATGCTACAGCTATGAGAGTAACATGATTTTTATGGTCATTCTGATAAGAATTGCATTTTAAACTAAGCTTATTACTTAATTCAATTGAATAGTGGTAAACAGAAAAGTATCCCTTGGTGGCAAAAAACCTAAGCATGAGAAGAATGGACATTAGTGGATATGATGGGGTCTCCCGCTCAGGAATCTTCCTTTCGTAGTTCTTGAATGTAATTTGGTATTCCAAGTTGGCTTTTTTTTTCCCAGAAGACAATAACCAACTAGTCAACATGTGGCCTTGTAGAAAATCCCATCACTGAGAACTGTTAATTAAATATCTCACTCTGACCAGTCTATCTCAAGGTTGAGTCTTTTTTTCAGGACCTGATTTTTTTTTCTCCCAGTGGACTCCTTTTCTTGACTTCATGTCTCTGGTCCTGGGGGAGTCTCCAGCCTTTTGAAAACTTTTCTAACTTTTCTTCATTGTCTTAATTTCAATTTTTTCATTGACTTAATTTAAACTTTTATTTTCTGCTATTAGTGGACCCCGTAACACAACAAAAGAAACATGTCATATCCTGTGACCAAGACCAGAAATGGTGGTTCACTGTTGGTAGTAATGCATTTTCCCTAGCATCTCAATGCTTAAGATATTTAGAGTCTGAATGAAAGTGGCAACTGTTTACATTATTCATTCATTAACAAGGGTTTGAGATGTTTGGGTGCATGTGTGAATAGATTTTCCCCAGACTAAATCACTTTGGCTGCTGTGAGTCATACAGGAAGGTATGAAAAATCATCTGCCCTTGTGCCATGGTTATGTAGAATGAGTTTAATAGAATAGGCTGATACCTGGAAGCCAAGAGGACTGGATTTTTGGCTATACTTTGTCACATCTGTATGTGATGTCATACTTGCTATGTGACAATGAGAATAAAACCACACATGTGTTTGGTCTTTGCTACTGTGACAATAACGTGACGGCTTAACACATGCAAACTGTGAATTAGAGTTTTGAAAAAAACCTTGCAGCTTTAAAGAAAAAGTCCAAATTGTAAAAAGGCCTCATATGCAAAGGTACTCATGATGTTACTAATTATATAATACAAATGTCCTAGGAGGGGAGGAGGAGACAGCTGATGGATGAGACAGGGCATAATTCATTAAATCAGGATAATAATTACTACTGTCATTTATTAGAAGAGTCCTATGAGTCAGAAATTTTACTATATTTTTGAAGTGTACTATTCTGTTTAAATACCCCATGAATCCTTAACTTGTAATCATATACTACCCACATTTTAATGTGAGAAGACTGGACTTCCAAGAGGTAAAAGCAATGAATCTTCATTCGTAGAAAGTTTCAGTACACTTACCACACAATCTAGCAATCACACTCCTTGGTGTTTACCTAATGGAGTTGAAAACTTATGTCTGCACAAAAAGCTACAAACGGGTGTTTATAGCAACCTTATTAATAATTGCCCAAACTCGGAAGCAACCAAGTTATCCTTTCATCGATAGGTAAACTGTGGTTCACTCAAACAATGCAATATCACTCAGCCCTAAGAAGAAAAGAGCTATCAAGCCATGCAAAGACATGGAGAAACATTAAATGCATACTTGAAGTGAAAGAAGCTAATATGAGAAGGCCACATACTGTATGGTTCCAACTGTATGATATTCTGTAAAATATAAAAGTACAGAAACAAAGGACCAGTGTCTGCCAGGGGTTGGGACCACACAGGAGAATGAATATATAGAGCATAGAGGATATTTAGACCAGTTCAAATACTTTACGTGACACCGTAATGACGGATGTATAACATTATACATTTGTCCAAACCCATACAATATATGACACCAAAAGTGAACCCTAAAGTAAACTATGGAGCTTGGAGCTTATAATGTCTCAAGATAGGTTCAGCAGTTGTAACAAATGTGCTACTCTGGTAAGTGATGTTGATAACAGGGGAGGCGTTTGTGGGGGCAAAGCGTATATGGGAAATCCATGTACCTTCCTCTCAATTCTGTTCTAAAGCTACAAGTTCTCTAAAACCGTTAAGTCGTAAATTTAAAAAAAAAGAGCAAAATGAAACTATAACACACACACACACACACACACACACACACACAGGCTGAAAAAAGTTATATGCCAAAGTGTTAGCAGTTACATTCTTCAAGTTGTGGGACTCTAGAATTTTATCTATATGTTTTCTCTGCACTTGTGTGTTTTTTGAGCAATTTGCTTCATGTGAAATGAATATGTCTCATAATCGAAGTTATTATTTTTGAAACCAAAATAAGGGTGATCAGGCAAAAGGCTCACTCATGCCTTCAGCTCTCACAGCCTGTATTAGTCATGTCATATTATGTACTCCATTGACTACCCTTTTTGACATCGTCCAAGGAATGATGGTAAACACAGCTGACATTTCGTGAATGCTTTGCATGTGCCAGGGATTGTGCTAAATGCTTTATATTTGTTCTCTGTTTAATTCACAGGCTCACTTTCTACTAAGGGTTCTGTTCTTCCTTTCATCTTACACATGAAGTTCCTGAGACCCAGAAAAGGAAGATAACTTCTCAAGTTCATTCATCTAGTAAATAGTGGATCCAGGACTCCACTCAAAATGTGTCTAATTCTGGAGTAGGCACTGCTAACCATTTACATAGCCTACCTGTCCAGCCACAGAGTCATAAAACCTGGCAGGTCACAGCTTACACGAGGTAATTTCAATCGGCCTTCTTATATGAGCTGAGAAAATGGACTGTGAACTTTTGGATTCATAGTCACAAGGAACATTAGGAATTTTAGAGTTGACTTTTAATGGATTACTTTATCAATTTCTCATTTATACTAATTTATTTGGTGGAGAAAAAGCAACCCCTGTCCCAGTTTACCCCCCAAGCTATTTCCTTTGTTTGGAAGCATTTGAGACAAAACATACACCCTTTAATTATAAAAGCAATTTTGGTAAAAAAAAAAAATGTCAGCATTTTTATTCATTGATGGATTGATTTTTAGAATGCCCATAGCTAGGCAATCTAAGACTCTGCGATAGGAAAAGAAATTAACATTCAGAAATAACACAAAGTAAAATGTCTCGTGTATGGATCCCTGCAGTCGCAGGTAACTGTAATGTTTCAGAAAAAAGTAAACACAACCAAAGTTTAGCCCGGGAATTGTTTTGTAATTATATCCAGGCATACCACAGTCAGATTTACTTATTCATGTAATGATGCAGCTGGGAGGTGACCTGTGAGCATCTTGTCAACACTTACTCACTTGCCCCCAAACACCTGACCTACTCTTCTTTCCAAGCCTTTGATAATATGTCAGCTCTGCTCATCACACATGCATCCAAAGCCTGCCGTGAGCCAGTAATTCTCCTGAGGACTGAAGAGGTAATCATTAAGACAAAGTCCCCATCCTTCGGGCCCACTGGCTCCCACTCATAGACTGCTTTGATTAAATCATCTCCGAGTACATTTTATGCACTGGTTAGGTTTCCAGAATGGAGCCACTGCCCAAATATTATGAAATTGCAGGAAAATTTAAGCCCGAAGCAAAGCAGTTGATGTGTTATAAGTCAGAGTTAATGGAAATGTCCAGTGGAGTGGAGACACAAATAGGGAAGAGAAGCAGAGTGGACATTTTTGTTTATCTAACTCCCAGGGGGAAGTAAGACTCAGCGCACAAGACCTCACAAATACTTCAGTCTATTAAAACTTGACAGGGAGGTAACCACAGAGATAGGAGTGGTGGTTTTCTGAATAGAAGGAAAAGATGAGGGACAGCAGCCAGTCTGCCCTCTGGCAGTTTGTAGGGCCTTCTGGTCAGGCTTCTGCAAAGAGCTCCTGGTCAGGCGGGTCTCTGAAGGCCACATCAATGGACCATGGGACCCTCATTTCACACAATACAAGCCAGTGAGCCCATGCAATCAACAGGGTCAAGTGTGGCAGGTTAAAAAGGTAGGTTCTTCAATCTCCAACCTCTACCCTTACTTAGCAATCATCAAGATCAAATACCCCTTACGTGGATCCAAATGACACCTCCTAGGCACCCTCAACACGTTCCCCTTTTGAGTCTTCTGAACTGCAAAGGTCATCTGAATTCCAAAGCTCCAACTAACCACATAAGCTAACCAAATGTGCAATGGTGTAAGGTAACTGTGTTTGCTTAGGCCTCTGCTCAATTCCCATCACAGCTAATATTTTAAGCACTTTACCAAGATGTGATCCACATGCCATGCATTGCATCCATGTAAAGTGTAAAAATCAATGATTTTCGTATATCCACAGAGATGTTCAACTCTCACCACGGTCAAATTTCAGAACATTTCAACACCTCAAAAGAAACCCCGTGCACTTTAGCTATGATTTCCTTATCTCACGCCCTTGTAGTCCCACAAACCACTCACGTGCTTTCTTTATCTACAGACTTCATATTTCATATGAATTTCATGCAACTGGAATCATACAGTATGTGGTCTTTTGTGGCTTGCTTCTTTCATTTAGCATAGTGTTTTGAGGCTCATGTATCAGTATTTCATTCTTTTTATAATTTTTTAACGTTTTTTATTTATCTTTGAGAGAGACGGGGGAGGGGGTACAGAGAGAGAGGGAGACACAGAATCCTAAGCAGGCTCCAGGCTCTGAGCTGTAGCACAGAGCCCAATGTGGGGCTCGAACCCACAAACTGTGAGATCATGACCCAAGACAAAGTTCAATGCTTCACCAACTGAGCCACCCACGTGCCCCAGTACTTCATTCTTTTCATGACCAATAATAGTCCTTCATGTGGACAGGCTACATTTCTTAAATCCATTCATTCGTCAGCAGACATTTGAATTGTTTCCAACTTTTGGATATTATTCATTATGCTGCTGTATAATCTTTCATGTAAAAGGTTTTGTGTAGACATATGACCCTCCCTTTGGTGTAGAGTTCTCCACGAGTGAACATGCTGGGTCACATGGTAACTGCATTTAGTTGTTTGAAGAACTGCCAACTACTTGCAAAAGTTGCTGCAACATTTTGTGTTTCCACAGCAGTGAATGGGGGTTTTTATTTCCCCACATCTTTGCCAATACTTGTCATCGCGTCACTGTTTGATCCTGGTGGGTGTGAAGTTGTTTCTTACTACTTGTGACAAATAAAGCCAAGCTTTCCGTGTACTTCCTAACCATTTGTGTATTTTCAGAGGAATACTTATTTAGATCTGCATATTTTGTGTGTTTGGCTTGAAATATTTAGTAATTTTTTAATGTTTATTTGATTATATGGACATACAATGTTACATTAGTTTCAGGTGTATAATATAGTGTTTCAACAACTATATATATATTATGTTGTGCTCATCACACGTGTACTATCATCTGACACTACACACACACACACACACACACACACACACACAAGGCTATTGCAATACCATTAACTATATTCTTTATGCTGTACTTATTTATTTATACTGAGTTGTTTATTCCATAACTAGAAACTGGTATCCTTGTCCTGCAACCTTATGGAACTCACCTATTAATTCTAATAATGTCTTAGTGGATGCTTTTGGATTTTCTTCACACAAGATTCTGTCATCTGCAGATAGAGATAGTTTTACTTCTTTTTCAATCTAGATGCCTCTCAAGTACTTTTTATTGCCTAATTTGCTTGTCTAAAACCTACAGTGGTTGTGTTGAATAGAAATGATAAGTGCAGACATCCTTGTCTTATTTCTAAACTTATTCGGAAAAGCCAGTCTTTCACCATTAAGTATGATTTTTGTTGTATTTTTTTTTCTACACACCCTTAACCAGGTTAGGGATGTTTTCTTCTTCTAGGATTTTGAGAGTTTTAATCATAAAAAGATACTGGATTTTGTTGAATGGCTTTTCTAAACCTATTGAAATGATCACGTGTCTTTGTTTTGTATTCTATTGATATGGTGTATTATATTAATAGATTTTTTAGACATTAAGTCAATATTTCATTCCTACTTAGTCATGATTTATAATTCTTTTTTATAGGCTACTAACTTCGGTTTGCTGATACCTTGTGGAGAACTTTGATAAAATCAATGTCTTTTTTCAAACACTGCAGACTCTTGATTCTTTATAATTACTAGGTGTAAAGATTAAAACTGGGGAGAGAGAACTCTTTTGAGATTTTGATGAGGTAGTTGCCACCATGGGGCTGGCTGTGCAAAGCAGATGAAGCTGGGCTTATTTAAATTTAAGACCTGGAGCGGGAGCTGTACTGAAACTCAGATATCCAAGAATGGGGTCGGCTGGGGTCGGTGCCTCCCAAGGTTCCCTTGGGGGTGAGACTTCTGAGGAGGGCATCTAAGGGGACACCGTGACACTAGTCTTGCAAATGCTGGAAATACTAAAAAGTGAATTAAGTGAGTCTTCCTAGTGTAAACCACAGCCACCAAAGTGAAGAAGCAAGGCTGGTATGATCCTCAAAGGAACAGGAAGTGGAGAGGTGGGGCAAGGCCCTCCTCCCGCTCTACCTTGCCGGGTCCTCTGCACTCCCCACGGGGCAGAGCCACACGGAAAGCACCCGACAAAGTGGCAATGTGCTTTTGAGTCTCAGCCCCAGCATCACACGGCAGAGTATAAACTGCAGGTTTGAAGCTGCGAGACAAAACCTGTAGAACTGGCACACTTTTCATGGAGCGGATTCTAGGGTCAGCTCGGAGGGAGGTGCCCAGGAGAAGACAAGGACCCACTTCAAGGAAGGCCCGATCTTTGCACAAGGGCTGCGGGGAAGGGGAAACACGTATTCCGAAGCCATAATCACGACAAAATGAAATTTAAACTCATACGGTATGAGAAGTAAGCACTGGAAAGTGAGGTGGGTCTGCCAGGGGAAGACAGGTTCTTGGCAGAGGGGTTGATCGCAAAACTGCAAGCACTCGAAACATGGTCCAGCTATAAAATCAGATAGTGCAAACGTGGGCTCTCAGGAGTCCATAGCAGGGGGGAGTGTGCAACTTGTGACTGTTTCCTTTTTTCTTTTTTCATAGTTGATGAGAATTATATGAGAATACCATACGATTTATAAGCAATCATAAGTGAGAGGTAATAATTATCATTCCACGTTATTACTTAAACAGAATTACCACTGTTTTTATTTATTTATTTTTAATTATTTTAACTTATTTTAACATTTCCTTATTATTTTGAGACAAAGAGAAATTGAAAGTGAGCAGAGGAGGAGTAGAGAGGGAGGGGGAGAGAGAGAATCCCAAGCAGGCTCTGCCCTTGCCTATGCAGAGTCCAATGCGGGGCTCAAACTCACGAACCCTGAGATGGTGACCTGAGCAGAAATCAAGAGTCAGAGGCTTAACGAACTGAGCCACCCAGGTGCCCGGCAACTGTTTTTAATTTAAAGTACAAGAAAATAGTGCCAGCGCTACCAGGTTATTGTCCCTGCAATCATAATGTCAACGGGTGATATGCAGTGCAGCTATGAAGCATCGTTGTGGGTATGCTTCTTGTCCTGGATGTACTTTTGTAGCACCACAGAGAGCGTGGCTGAAGACGATGAGAAAGCAGGGAGCGATCTTCACACAGTGCTGTAAGGATATATGATTTCAGCAACATTATTATTATTTTGGTCACTATGAGTATAAGCATGATCTCCTTTTTAAACTGAACTTTGTGCCTTTTAAAGCAATTCCACTTCCATTGCTTCATTTACTCTTTGACTTAACCATATCAGTGGGATACAGGGAGACCGTGTATCCGTTTACAAAATGTTTTTCGACACTTTCTTTGTCCCAAGGCCAAGGAGGTAGATTTCAATTATATAATCCCCATCCTTGTCTTTTACGCCACGTTAGGAAGACCCAAGTTCCTGTCATGAGAGAGATTTCTGAATAGTGACATCCAGGGAGTTACATCCTAGCATTTTGGGATGGATATGGAAACATCTTTGAAAATATATTTGAAACATTACAGAAAGGAAGATACAGATGAGTGGCACAGAAAAAATTAGCACTACTGTGTGTTTCAAAACACACCAAACAATACTGTAGTGATTGTGAAAACTTGTATGTGGAGTAAAATCATTAAACATATAGAGACATGGTAACACCAGCTCCAGAAACCTGCTATTCCTGGAGAGGATGGGCAGATGTCAATTGCAAGAATTAGAGGCTTTCAACTGCTGTTTCTTTAAGAGAAGAATGGGAAGCATGATTAATAAAAGCAAACACGTGTCACATCAGCCTGGTATGCACCTGTTGTATTATTTCCTGTAACTGCATGTTTGAAACAATTTGCCAATTCTTCTTTTTTTAATTTTTTTTTCTATATCAGGGAGGGAGTGTGTAACTTGAATTGGGTTTAGGGGCCAGGGCAGTGAAATTTAAACACGGGAAACAAGTAGGAGGAGATGATAGGGGTTAATGATTTTTGACAGAAGAAAAAAATGAAGATACAGTATCTTCACTCTCTGACTCACAGTTACTGTTAATGTCCCCCCCCCCCCCCCCCCCCCCCCCCGCTGCTGCCTCTGCCCCAGTTACTGTTGCAACAACTCCTGCTTTCTGAATTCTAGTCTGTTCCTCCAGTACTCATGGACTCAAACCTGAACAGCCTCAGTATTTAAAAAAAAAAAATTATTTATTTTTTTGAGAGAGAGAGAGGGAAGGGGAAGGCCAGAGAGAGGGAGAAAGAAATCCCAAGCAGTCTCCATGCTGTCAGTGCAGAGCCCAACATGGAACCTGAACTCATGAACCAGGAGATCATGATGTGAGCCGGATGAACCCAAGAGTCGGATGCTTAACCAGTTGAGCCACCCAGACGCCCCTTGGACTGTCACAATTTCTTTTTTTTTAAATTTTTTTTTTCAATGTTTATTTATTTTTGGGACAGAGAGAGACAGAGCATGAACGGGGGAGGGGCAGAGAGAGAGGGAGACACAGAATCGGAAACAGGCTCCAGGCTCTGAGCCATCAGCCCAGAGCCTGACGCGGGGCTCGAACTCACGGACCGCGAGATCGTGACCTGGCTGAAGTCGGACGCTTAACCGACTGCGCCACCCAGGCGCCCCATGACTGTCACAATTTCTAAACAAATGACAGTCTCCCCTTCCCACTGTCATTTCATGTTCTTCTCAGAACAACCCATGTCTGGTCCAGCTTCAGAGCACAGGAAGCGATTATTAATAATACGGCAACATCGTGGCAAAATACCGATATTTTCTCATCCTGTTGCAAGCAATCCTTGCAACGATGGCAATTTCGATTGCTAAGGAAAAAGCAAGAATCATCCGCTTGACTAGTTGTCTGCCTCAGGAGATTTCTAAATGAGATTGTGGGCTTGATTTCTTAAATGTATATTAAAGAGACTGGTTACCTCAGTCCAATCAAAGAATCCTGCTACTCTGCTTTCAGTGCTGGAATAGCAAAGAGAGCAATCATAGCTCTCGGCAAGCAAGTCAACACGTCTCCTAGTTGAAGAATGTTATAGGGATGATGTATGGTGTGCCCCATGGTTATGGAGGAATGGAGATGAGAGCCCATTGTGCAAGATGTAGTGTGCTTTTCAAATGGTACGTGTCTGTATATCCCTCCAGGGTATGTGGTTTCGTGGTGTAGTGCCACCAGGGTGCCTCTCCCTTCTTCTACTTGTTCCTCATAGGACTTCTGTGAATATTGACAACTCACCTCTGGAAAAATTAACTTGAACAAACTTTTAATTTAATTTTTAATGTTTATTTTTGAGACAGAGAACGAACAGGGAAGGGGCAGGGAGAGAGAGAGAGAGAGAGAGAGACAGAAACTGAAGCGGGCTCCAGGCTCCGAGCTGTCAGCCCAGAGCATGACGCAGGGCTCGAACTCACAAACTATGAGATCATGACCTGAGCCAAAGTTGCATGCTCAACCGACTGAGCCACCAGGTGCCCCACAAACCTTTAATTAATAAAAAAAAAAAAATAGCATCTAATAAGTGTCAAGGCAGTTGTGCCACATGGAACCAAAATTGTTTGAGGCTGACAACTGTCATGAGTTCAAAGCCAGCATAAAACACTGACTAAAGAAGGAAGGCTTTGGATGTGGGTACAATCATTGATCACTTTGGAAAACACTATCATAGGATAGTCTATGGCAGAAAGTCCATGTGTCCCACCTGCAATCTCTTTTGGACCCACCTACTTCTAGACAAGACTTAATGTGACTCACAAACTCATCCCAGGTATACAGTTGCTTATATAAAGCAGAGATTTACTCTTTCATTCAAAATATAAATAGAACCTATCACCCTATCAATCAATCATTTTATCTATCTATGTATCTATCTATCATCTATCTATCTATCACCCATCCATATATCTATCATTTCTTTATTATTTACCTCTCTATCTATTGAATGACTTCCAAACACATGCTATTCTGAGTATTGGTGATAGGATATAGCATAAACATGCTCACTGTATCTGTTCTCTCAGGATGCTTCATTCAAACCAGGCTCTGACTGGAGAGGATTTATCTTGGAATCACACGCTTCCAGGGATATTCATTCCAGCCAGGAAGTAGGACACTCTAGGAATCATGTCAAGGCCAAGACAACGGTGGGCCTCAGGTGCTCAGAGCCTCTAAGAGCATCACACAGTTCCACTCGCAGCCAACTTTTTACATTAAATTTTTTATGTTTATTTTTTTTATTTTTGAGAGAGAGAGAGAGAAAGAGCATGAGTTGGGGGGGGGGGGGGAGAACAGAGAGAGAGGGAGACAGAGAATCCGAAGCAGGCTTCAGGCTCTGAGCTGTCAGCACAGAGCCCGATGCTGGGCTCAAACCCACGAACTGTGAGATCATGACCTGAGCCGAAGTCAGATGCTTAAATGACTGAGCCAGCCAGGTGTCCCATTGCAGCCAACTTCAATGGGAAACTTACAGCACTCCATTGCCTAGATACGTTCAAACAAGATAGGGATGAAGGGGTGACCCCTGGAGAACTGAGGGTGGGAACATCTCCCATGTGAAGAGAATATTATAGCTCCTGAATTAGTGACTAGTCAGGATCCTGCAGGAAAACAGAACCAATAGAAGATGTGTGTGTGTGTGTGTGTGTGTGTGTGTGTGTGTCTAAGAAGATTTAGTATAAGGAATTGATTCACAATTGTGGAGGCTGGGGAGTCCTAATATCTTCAGGGTGGATAGGAAAGCTAGGGGCCCAGGAAATCTGATGGTGCAGTTCTGGTCTGAAGGCACCTGGTCCAGAACCAGAAAGAGTCCATGTTTCAGTTTGCGTCCAAAGGCAAAAACAAACAAAACAAAACAAACAAAACAAAACAAAACCGGAGATATACCAGTTTGTCGTCAGGCAGGCAGGAAGAATTCATTCTTACTTGGGAGAGGATCAGATATTTTTTTTTTTTTTAATTTGGGCCTTCAACTGCTTGGGTGAGGACCACCCACATTAGGGCAATCTGATTTGTTCCGTCTACTAAGTTAAATGTTAATCTCCTCTAAAAACACCTTCACACATATCTAAGAGCAATAACATCTAGAACAACACATGGCCAAATATCTGGGCATGCCACAGCCCACTCCAGTTGACACATGAAATTAACCATCACAGCTACTTAGATCTTACTCATCTCTGTAACTATTTTTTTTTTTTTACTAATTATAAATATTTATTTATTTTTTTATTTTTTTCAACGTTTTTATTTATTTTTGGGACAGAGAGAGACAAAGCATGAACGGGGGAGGGGCAGAGAGAGAGGGAGACACAGAATCGGAAACAGGCTCCAGGCTCCGAGCCATCAGCCCAGAGCCTGACGCGGGGCTCGAACTCACGGACCGCGAGATCGTGACCTGGCTGAAGCCGGACGCTTAACCGACTGCACCACCCAGGCGCCCCTTAAATGTTTATTTTTGAGGGGGGGGGGAGTGGTGGAGAGAATAAGTGAGGGAGGGGCAGAGAGTGGGAGACCGAAAATCCAAAGCAGGCTCCAGGCTACCTGCTGTGAACACAAAGCCCGACCCAGGGCTTGAACCCACAAGCCACGAGATCATGACCTGACCCGAGGTCAAATGCTCAACTGCCTGAGCCACCCAGGTGCCCCACTCATCTCTATATCTTAAAAAGCAAGCATATCACCTGGCATAATAGGTATGTTTTAGATACCTATTAAAGGCTCAACCAAATGGAATAAATTAATTATAGCCTGTTGCTACCTTGCGATGCCTGTAACTTCAATGTAACTGTAATGCTCTGGGCTCCAGTTATTTTCTGAATACAATGAGGCATAATAGTGATTCACATTATTAAAAAAATACTATTTATTTTGAGATAATTATAAATTTACATGTAGTCATAAGAAGTAATACAAGAAATAATTCATAAACATACATGTATCCTTTACCCAGTGTTATAGGATTGGTTGTGTGTCACAGCCCTAACCCTCAGTATCTCAAAAATGTGTCTGTTTTGGAGATAGCATTGTTAAATAGGTAACGAAGGTAAAATGAGATCACTAGGGTGGGCTGGAATCCTATCTGACCAGTGTCCTCATAAGAAGAGGACATTAGGGCAAAGGCATAGAGGAAAGACCATGTGAACCAACGGGGAGAAGGTGGCGATCTGCAAGCCAAGGAGCAAGAAGGTTCCTGGGTGAAACCACACCTAATGACATCTTAATCTCAGACTTTTAGCCTCCAGTACTGAAAGGAAATAAATTTCTGTTGTTTATTTAAGTCATCAAGTCTGTGGTATTTTGTTACAGAAGCCCTAGAAAACTAACACACCAAGTTTCCTCTCATGGTACCATGGTGCAACACTGTAGCAAAATATCACAACTGGAATATTGACATTGATCGAGTCAAGATAGAGAACAGATCCATTGCTATGAGGATTTTTCCCTTGCTTTTTTAGCATTGTATCCATCTTCTTCCCACCTCTGTTTTCTGGTCCCTGAACCCTAGCAGCTACTAATTTTTAATTTCAAGAATGCTCTATAAATGAATGATATAATACATAACCTTTTGGGATTGGCTTTTTTCCCCTACACAGAAAGTTACCTAGAGATTTATCCAAGTAGGTGTGTGCATCAAAAGTTTGTTACTGAGTAGTACTCCCTGATGTGGTCGAGCCCGAAGGATAGTTCACCAATCACCCATTAAATAATGTCTGAATCATCTCCTGTTCTGGGCAATTGTGAGTGGATCTGCTTTGAATAATTGTGGACGGGCTTTTAGGTGAACCTAAGTTTTAATTTCTTGGGATTAAAGGCCCAACTATGCAATTGGGTCCTATGGTGGTTGCATAATCAGTGTTATAAGACACTAACAAATTGGTTTTCAGAATCACTGTACCAGTGTATAATCCCACCAATAATGTATGAACGACCCAGTTTTCCTGTATATTCTTGGTATTGAATGATTTTTAATTTCAGCTTTTGTGAAAAATGTGTAGTGAAAATTTATTGTGATGTTCATTTACATTTCCACGATTGATGATGTTGAATATTTTTCATGTGCTTATTTTATATTTATATATATTCTTTGGTGAAATACCTATTCATATCTTTTGCCCATTTTCTAATTGGATTGTTTCTATACTGTTCAGTATTGAAAATTCTTTACATGTTAGACAAAAGCCCTTTGTCAGATACGTGATTTGCAAATAGTTTAGCCCATTCTGTAGCTTCCCTTTCTTCCCCCCCCCCCCGTTAATAGGATCTTTTATAGAACAAATATATTTAAGTTTGATGAGTTACAGTTGCTCAATTCTTACTTTTATGGGTCAAGTTTCTGGTGTCAAGTCTAATAAGTCTTTGCCAAAATTTTGGATCCTAATTATTTGTCTAGTTCTTTTTTTTTTTTCTAAGAGTTTTATGGTTTTCTATTTTACATTTAAATTTTTTTTTTCTTCAACGTTTATTTATTTTTTGGGACAGAGAGAGACAGAGCATGAACGGGGGAGGGGCAGAGAGAGAGGGAGACACAGAATCGGAAACAGGATCCAGGCTCTGAGCCATCAGCCCAGAGCCCGACACAGGGCTTGAACTCACGGACCGCGAGATCGTGACCTGGCTGAAGTTGGACGCTCAACCGACTGCGCCACCCAGGCACCCCTCTATTTTACATTTAAATTTAGGATACATTTTGAGTTAATTATTTGCACAATGTGAAGTTTCCTTTGAGGTTCTTTTTAAAAATTTTGCTTATGGATGCCCAACTACTCCAGTACCATTTGCCAGAAAGGTTCTCCTCCATTGAATTGTGTTTTGTTAGTTTTGTTTTGTTCTTGTTTCTGTTTTGTTGTTTCATTTTGACAACAAATCATCTTGGCCTTTTTGTGTGGGTCTGCTTCTGGGTTATCTTGTTTGGTTCGTTGATCTATGTGTTTTCCATTCTTCCACCAACCCGCTGACTTGATATATATCTGTACTTACATATCGGGCCTTATATTAATAAAGTGATTCTTACCACTCTATTTTTCTTTAAGTCTGTTTGAGCTGTTTTAGGATATACACCTTTCCATGTAAATTTTATTGTGAGTTTATCTTTGCAAAATGCTTGCTGGGGTTTTGATAAGAATTCCATTAAATGTAATGATCAGTTTGGAAATAATTGAATCTTGGTCATGTTTATTTAGATGTACTTTTTTTTCCCCGTCAGCACTTTCTGATTTTTAGCATACATATTCTATACATATTTTATTAAGTTTATGACTATATATTTAATTTGCTATGCAGCAATTACAAATGGTATTGTGTGATTAATTTTTGTTTTCATGTTCATTGTTAGTATATAGAAATGCGACTACTTTCTGTTTGTTGGTCATGTATCCTATGGCCTTGCTGAACGACTCATTACTTCCAGGGTTTTTGTTGTGGTGGTTAGTTTCCTTTGGATTTTTAAATTTTTTTAATGATTATTAATTTTTGAAAAAGAGACAGAGCATGAGCAGGAGAGGGACAGAGAGAGAGGGAGACACAGAAGCTGAGCAGGCTCCAGGCTCTGAGCTGTTAGCACAGACCCTGACATGGGGCTCGAACTCACCAGTCATGAGATCATGATCTGAGCTGAAGTCAGATGTTTAACTGACTGAGCCACCCAGGTGACCCTCCTTTGGATTTTTAATAGACAATTGTACCATCTGCAGATAGGGGCAGTTTTATGTACTTATTTCTAGTCTGCATATTTTTTTTCCCCTTTCTTTCTTATCTCATTGCAGGGGCTAGAACTTCCAGACTTTGTTGAGTAAGAATGGGGAGAGTGGATCTTTGTCATGTTGCCAAATTTAGAGGGAAAGTACTCAGTCTTCCATTATTAAGTACAATGTGGGACATAAAGGGTTTTGTAGATGCCATTTATTAAGCTGAAGAAGCTCCCATCTATGTCCATCTTGGTAAAAGTTTTCACATGAAAAGGTTTTGGATTTTGTAAAATATTACTTCTATATCAATTGATATCAACATATGATTTCTCTAGTCTGTTCATATATATGGTAGATTATGGAGATTGGTATTTGAATGTTAAATCACTTTAGCATAACTGTTCATAACTGAATAAATTGTGCTTGGAAATGTTATATAATTTTATGTGGACATGGCTGGATTGGATTTGGTATATTTTATTGAAAACTTCTGCATCTAGGTTCCTGAGAGATATTATCTTAGGCTTTTTTTTTCTTTTTGTTTTGTCTCAGTCTGGTTTTGGTATGAAAATAATACTAGCCTCATAAAAATAACTTGGGACATGTTTTCTCCTCTTCTGTTTTCTAGAAGTAATTGTATAAATATTAATTTCTCTTTAAATGTTTGGTAAAATTCTCCAGGGAAACAATCTGGGCCTGAAGATTTCTTTTTTCAGGAACTTTAAATTAAATGGAGGTCATCTGAGAAACAGCCTGCCTGCCTGGGAGGATGGGAGAAGGGGGAGGAGAGGAGAGGTGAGGTGGAAGAAAAACCATCAGCTTCTTGCTAGGTCCCAATGAATTCACAGTGGGGAGGGAGGGGAGCATCCTGGTTTTTCTGCTGGTATTTAGCTGGAGTAGAAAGTATATTACCAGAAAACATCTCCTAATGCTGGGCTGTCCTGTTTTGGCCATTTGAGAGAAAGCAGGCTATCGTGGAGCTTTTTTGGTTTGTACTTGTTGGTGGGTCAGGATTGCATGCCGCTGCGGGGCAGAAGAAACTCAGAGAGCCCCCTGCCATGCTGTCCCTCGAGTCCTCTGGTCTCAAAGCCACATGCTTTCTTCTTCTTACCTTTCAGACACTTCCCATGCTTGTTTGTTGCTTTATGTGCAGAGCTTTTTCATCGTACAGGGCAAGACCAGTGAGGATTGGGACTACTCCACCTTGCCAGATCTGAAAACCCATTCGTTTCACCCTGTTTTTCTGAGAATAAATTGAGATAATGTTTGTGAGGATGAAATGATATGTTTACCTCAATTCCTGAAGTATTATAAGCATATAAGGTGAGCTATTGGGGGTCTTCTAAAGCTTTTGGGGAGAAACAAGTTCAGAAGCAAGAGGGTGGGGAAGAAATGAGGAGAATGGAAAGCAGGGAAGGCCAAGGTATGCAGGGTAGGTAAAAGCTGCGAGGGAATGAGGTGACAGAGGCCTCCCCATCATGTTACCAGATAGATACTCCACCTGGTGACCTCAAAGGGCTTGGCAGGACTGGGCAACACTCCCTCCTATCTTTCAGGGTCAGTCCACTTCCCTGACATCAGACATTTCTCGGTGGAAGAGGAATCTTGGGATAGCTAATGGGGAGAAAGTGATAGTTCGCTTTTATTTTCATCTGAGGGTAGATAGAAATGAACTATTTTAATCATCTGCACTTTTTTCCTTGGCTTTAATACAAACTCACATTCAGGATATCAACGATAATCTAGCAGTGAAAAATTCAAATTTAAAGTGATGCCAACAATAATGCAATAATTCATAGAGGTAGGCAAAAAAACTGAGGCTGGAAAATAAAATATTAATGTTTGGTGATTTAGAAACACTACTAATGAGTAAAATGAAGCAAAGTCAGGAAATGTAAATATAATCTCCGTATCTATATTTACTCATGATATTTTATCAATCCATAATTCTTTTCATTTCTTTTGAATTTTGATTGAAGTTCACTTGAATCACAAAATTATCATCCATCTTTTATAAACTTCACTAATGTAAACAATTCAAATATTGATAGTAAAATTAACTTTATTTTTTTTAACATTTTTTATTTAGTTTTGAGAGATTGAGAGAGACAGAGTGTGAATGCAGGGGAGGGGCAGAGAGAGTGGGAGACACAGAATCCAAAGCAGGCTGCTTAGAGTCTTCTAAGCTGTCAGCACAGAGCCTGACACTGGGCTCGAACCAACAAACTGTGAGATCATGACTTGAGCCCAAATTGGATGCTTAAACAACTGAGCCACCCAGATGCCCCAATAGTAAAATTAACTTTATAAGTCCATCAGATAAATGCCATTTAAAAAATTTTTCTTTCCTGTTTTTTTACTCTTGTTGAGATTGTTTATTTATTTATTAATTTTTGTTTATTTATTTTTCAACTTACATCCAAGTTAGTTAGTTAGCATATAGTGCAATAATGATTACAAGAGTAGATTCCAGTGATTCATCCCCTTTGTATAACACCCAGTGCTCATCCCAACAAGTGTCTTCCTTAATGCCCCTTACCCACTTAGCCCATCCCCCAATTACAACCCTTCCAGCAACCCTGTTTGTTCTCCATATTTATGAGTCTCTTATGTTTTGTCCCCCTCCTTTTTAAAATATTATTTTTGTTTCTCTTCCCTTATGTTCATCTATTTTGTATCTTAAATTCCTCATAGGAATGAAGTCATGTGATATTTGTCTTTCTCTGACTGACTAATTTTGCTTAGTATAATACCCTCTAGTTCCATCCACATAGTTGCAAATGGCAAGATTTCATTCTTTTTGATTGCCGAGTAATACTGCATCGTATATACATACCACATCTTCTTTATTCATTCATCCGCCGATGTATTTGGGCAATAGCACTGCTCTAAACATTGGGGTGCATGTGCCCCTTTGAAACAGCGCATCTGTATCCCTTGGATAAATACCTACTAGTGCAATTCCTGGGTTGTAGGGAAGTTCTATTTTTAAGTTTTTGAGGAACCTCAATAGTGTTTTCCAGAGTGGCTGCACCAGTTTGCATTCCCACCAGAAGTGCAGAAGAGATCCTCTCTTATCGCATCCTCACCAACTTCTGTTGTTGCCTGAGTTGTTCATTTTAGCCATTCTGACTGGGGCAAGGTGGTATCTCATTGTGGTTTTGATTTGTATTTCCCTGATGATGAGTGATGTTGAGCATTTTTTCATGTGTCTGTTTGCCATTTGGATGTCTTCTTTGGAGAAGTGTCTATTCATGTCTTTTGCCCATTTCTTCACTGGATTATTCGTTTTTTGGGTGTTGAGTTTGATAAGTTCTTTATAGATTTTGGATACTAACCCTTTATCTGATATGTCATTTGCAAATATCTTCTCCCATTCTGTCAGTTGCCTTTTAGCTTCGCTAATTGTTTCATTTGCTGTGCAGAAGATTTTTATCTTGATGAGGTCCCAATAGTTCATTTTTGCTTTTGTTTCCCTTGCCTCTGGAGACATGTTGAGTAAGAAGCTGTGGCCAAGATCAAAGAGGTTTTTGCCTGGTTTCTCCTCTTGAATTTTGAGGGCTTCCTGTCTTACATTTAGGTCTTCCATCCATTTTGAGTTTATTTTTGTGTATGGTGTAAGAAAGTGGTCCAGGTTAATTTTTCCGCATGTCGCTGTCGAGTTTTCCTAGCACCATTTGCTGAAGAGACTGTCTTTATTCCATTGGATATTCTTTCCTGCTCTGTCAAAGGTTAGTTGGCCCTACGTTTGTGGATCCATTTCTGGGTTCTCTATTCCGTCCGTGGATCTGAGTGTCTCCTTTTGTGCCAATACTACACTATCTTGATGATTACAGCTTTGTAATACATCTTGAAGTCCAGGAATGTGTTGCTTCCAGGTTTGGTTTTCTTTTTCAAGATTGCTTTGGCTATTCGGAGTCTTTTGTGTTTTTTCATACACATTTTAGGATTGTTTTTTTCTGGCTCCTTTAGGAAGAAATGTTCCGAATATATCTGTTAAGTCCATCCAGTTCAGAGTGTCATTCAAAGCCATCGTTTATTCATCGATTTTCTGTTTAGATGATCTGTCCATTGTTGTAACTGGGGTGTTGAAGTCCCCTACTATTATGGTATTATTAATCAATGAATTTCTGTATGTTTGTGATGAATTGATTTATATATTTGGGTACCTTCATGTTTGGAGTATAAATGTTTACAATTGTTAGATATTCTTGGTGGATAGAGTGCTTAATTATGATATAATGCCCTTCTTCATCTCTTGTTACAGTCTTTATTTTAAAATCTTGATTTTCTGATAAAAGTATGGCTACTCTAGCTTTCCTTTGGTAACCATTAGCATGATACATGGTTCTCCATCCCATTATTTTCAATCTGAAGATGTCTTTAAGTCTAAAATGGGTCCTTTGTAAACAGCATATAGATGGATCTTGTTTTCTTATCCATTCTGTTCTTTTTATTGGAGTGTTTAGGCCATTGACATTTAGAGTGAGTACTGAAAGATATGAATTTATTGCCATTATGTTGCCTGTAGAGTTGGAGTTTCTGGTGGTGTTTTCTGGTTCTTTCTAGTCTTTGTCGCTTTTGGTCTCTCTCTGTCTCTCTCTCTCTCTTTTTCTTTTCTTTAGCCTTTTCTCCCCTCAGGGAGTCCCCCTTAAAATTTCTTGCAGGGATGGTTTAATGATCACAAGCTCTTTTAGTTTTTGGGAAAATTTTTACTCTCTCCTATTTTGAATGACAGCCTTATACTCTGCTTTCTCTTCAGATCACATAAATCTTTCGCCTTTTTTTTGAATGGCAGACTTGCTGGATGAAGAATTCTTGGCTGCATATTTTTCTTATTCAGCACATTGAATATACCCTCCCACTCCTTTCTGGCCTGCCAAGTTTCTTTGGATAGGTCTGCTGTGAACGTGATCTGTCTTTCCTTAGAGGTTAAGGACTTTTTCCTCCCTTGCTGCTTTCATGATTCTTTCCTTGCCTAAGTATTTCGTGAATTTGACTATGATGTGCCTTGTTGATGGTCGGTTTTTGTTGAATCTAATGGGAGTTCTCTGTATTTCCTGGATTTTGATGACTGTATTCTTCTCCAGGTTAGGAAAGTTTTCCAATATGATTTGCTCACAAAAACCTACGCTTTTCTCTCTCTTTATATTCTGGGACTCCTATGATTTGGATGTTATTCCTTTTTAATGAGTCACTGAGTTCTCTAATTCTTATATCGTCCTCTTTTGCCTTAGTTTCCCTGTTTTTTTTCTGCTTCATTATTCTCCATAAGTTTGTCTTCTATATTCCTGATTCTCTGCTCTGCCTCATCCATCCTTGCCACCATAGCATCTATTCAAGATTGCAGTTCAGTTATAGGATTTTTTTTTTTTTCATCCTGACTAGATTTTACTTCTTTTATCTCTGCAGGAAGGGATTCTATGTTTTTTTCAACCCCAGATAGTATTCTTATTATCGTGGTTCTAAATTCTGGTTCAGACATCTTGCTTATATCGATGTTGATTAAGTCCTGGCTGTCATTTCTTCCTGTTCTTTCTTTTGGGGTGAATCCCTTCATTTCATCATTTTGAAGGAAGAAAAATAATTTAAGAAATTTAAAAAATAAATAAAAATTTAAAAATTAAAAACAACACACAAAGATCAAATAAAGAATGTTAGATCCTGGGTGTGTTTTGGTCTGGTTGTTGAAAGAAGCTTGATAGAATAGAGAAAAAAAGGAAAGAAAAGGAAAAAAAAAGGAAAAAAATTTGACCATTAAAAAAACTGAGTACAGTAAAATAGAATACAACCAAATGATGAAAGTAAAATAGAATTTTAAAAATTTACAAAAAAGTAAGAAATATGTAGAAAAATGAAGAAAAATCATTTTTATAAAAACGGAAATTAAAAAATTTTTTTCTTTCTGTATTCAGGAATAAGAAAAGAAAAGAAGGCTTCTCTGGAGGCTTCTCTCTCCTCCAGTTCACCTCTCCGCACACATACCTGCTGAGTTCTATGGTTCAAGTTGTGCAGATTGTTGTGTTAATCCTCAAATCACTTTTCTAAGTGTGCAAGATGGCTTGGTGTTGATCCAGCTACATTTCAGGGACGAGAGAGGCAAAAAAACCTTTGAAACTGCTCCACCATCTTGGCCCCTCCCCCAGTGTCATTTTTCTTCTTCTTCTTTTTTTTTTTAATGTTTTTATTTATTTTTGAGACACAGAGAAACAGAACATGAGCAGGGGAGGGGCAGAGAGAGAGGGAGACACAGAATCTGAACCAAGCTCCAGGCTCTGAGCTGTCAGCACAGAGCCCAACATGGGGCTCAAACTCACGGACTGTGAGATCATGACCTGAGCTGAAGTGAGACACTTAACTGACTGAGCCACGCAGGCGCCTCGCCCGTCATTTTTTTTTCAACAACATAGTGGACATTTTTTTTTCAATAGCTAATCTGACATGTTATAAGTTCCCTGTTAACAGCAGGCCAAGAAAGCTTCCAACAACCTCAAAGAATCATTGAATTCAACATCTCTTCTTTTCGGAAGGGACCATTATCCGTATGCTGCTAGATAAATTATGTGTTCCTTTTTATGTTTCCCTTTTTCTCCCACTTTTTTTTTAACAATATGGTAAACATTTTTATTTTGAAATAAATCTAAACTTATATAAAAATATCAAGAAAAAACCCAACAATTTCTTTATGCCCTTCACCCAGATTCAGCAACTGCTGACATTTTGTCCCATTTGATTTTATTATTTTCTCTTCCTGAATCATTAGAGAGCAATCATTGGACCCCTTTCCCACTAAGTACTTCAGTGCAACTCCCTATATCACCACAAAAACTGGACATTTTATATTGATGCAATTGGCTAACGTGCCGATTTCAAGCTTGGTCCATTGTCTCAATGTCTGCAGTTTATATTCCTGCTCCACGGTCCGATCAGGAATCTCATACTTCACATTTAGATTTGGCATCTTTTTTATTGATATATAATCCACATTTAATGGCAGTCACTCTCTTAAAATGTATGGCTCTTGCACTTTTTAAGCTTCTAGTATGTTCACCATCATCAGCACCAGTATTTAATGCTGAGAATGTTTTTATTTTTCCAAAAGAGGAGCCCCATAGACGCTAGCAGTTACTCCTCATTCTCTCCTCCCCCAGACCTGGTGGCCACTAGTCTGATTGTGGTCTCTTAGATCCGCCTATTCTAGAAAATTCATTTATATGAAATTATATATGTGGCTTTTGTGTCTGGCTTCTTTCACTAGAATAATGTATAAGTTTGGGGTGTCTCAGTCAGTGAAGCATCTGACTTCGGCTCAGGTCATGATCTCACGGTTCATGAGTTCAAGACCTGGTTTGGGTTTGGGCTCTGTGCTGACAGCTCAGAGCCTGGAGCCTGCTTCGGATTCTGTGTCTCCCTCTCTCTCTGCCCCTCCCCCACTCATTCTCTCTCCCTCCCTCCCTCTCTCTCTCTCTCAAAATAAACTTAAAAAAATTCTCTCTCTCTCTCTCTTCCTCTCTCTCAAAATAAACTTAAAAAAGTTAATCCACATTGTAGCATATATGAATATTTTCTTTCTTTTAATGGTTGAGTAGTGTTCCATTGTATGAATATACCACAATTTGTGTATCCATTTCTTAGTTGATGAACATTTGTGTTGTTTCCAGTTGGGGCTGTTGCGAATGATGTTGCTATGAACACTCATATACAAGTTTTCTGTGTGTGAACATACGTTTTTAAATCTCTTGGATATATACTTAGTAGTGGAATTGGTGAGTATATTTCACTCTCAATTTGACTTTTTTGGGGAACTGGCAAATTGCTTCACAAAGGAGCTTCACCAGGGCACCTGGGTGGCTCAGTCGGTTAAGCGTCCATCTTCAGCTCAGGTCATGGTCTCATGGTTTGTGAGTTCAAGCTCCACATCAGGATCTGTGCTGACAACTCAGACCCTGGAGCCTGCTTCAGACTCTGTGTCTCTCTCTGCCTCTCCCTTGTTCATGCTTTCTCTCTCTCTCTCAAAGAATAAATATTAAAAAATAAAAATTTAAAATAAAAATAAAGAACTTCACCATTTTATGTTTCAACAAGGAATAGTTAAGAGTTCCAATTTCTCTACATACACATCGAGAGAGAGTGTGAGTAGGGGAGGGGCAGAGAGAGAGAGAGAGGGAATCCTACGCAGGCTCCACAATGTCAGTGCAGAGCTCAGAAATCTTGAGATCATGACCTTAGCTGAAATCAAGAGTTGGATGCTTAACCTACTGAACAATCCAGCCATCCCTATTTTTTTGTAATTTCATTTCCAGATTGTTCATTGCTAGTATATAAAATTACAACTAATTTTTGTATATTGGTATTGTATCTTGAAACCTAGCTGCACTTATTAGATTGAAATTTCCTTATATACTTTTATATATTTCTAAGAATTTTCTATACACAAGATCACATGATATGAAAATAGATAAAGTTTTATTTCTTCATTCCAATCTCAATGTCCTTTCCCCCCCCCCCCTTTTCTTGCATAATTGTCTTGGCTACAATCTTTAGTAAAATATTAAGTAGAATGAGAGTGGCTATCCTTGTATTGTTTTTGAATTTAGGAGGAAAACTTTTAGTCTTTTGCCATTAAGTTTGATGTTAGCTATGGGTTTAATCAAGTGGTTTATCACTATGTATAGATATAATTACATTTTCTCCTCTAATCTGTTAATAATATGTATTACATAAATATATTACCCTTTCTTGAAATACATCATACACTTGGGATAAAGCATTTTTGGTCATAGAATATTTTTCTTAATATACCGCTGTGTTTGATTCAGCGTATTTTATTTAATATGGAGGTGAGATATAATGGAATAAATAAGAATACAGATATATTTTCTAGACTACCTGGTTTTATCAAAAGTAGTTGGGACCATGAACAAAAGTAGTTAATCTCCTTATCACTCAGGTCTCTCCTTTATAAAATGTAAAATAGTAGCATTTAACGTATAGTGTATTTTTAAGGATTAAATAAACTAATATAGATGAAATATTATATGTTTTATATTTTTATAATTAGTTATTATTAATGCATTTTTACAGAAAAGAGTTGGTTTAACATTTATATTTTTTATCTTTTTTTATTCTGTTTGGTTTTAATCTTATTATATCTTTATAAAATTTCTTAGCTGTTTCTCTTTATTTATGAAACAAATATTCATGTGTGTTTCTCTGAAAAAAAATGTACAATGTAGAAATTGTTACTCCCTTGATGGTTTCCTAACACTTGCTTGTTAGTTCAAAACATTTGTGAAGTAATAAATAATATTTTGTGGTAACTTTTATGTGCTGACGTAATTTCTCTTACAGTTTTGACGATGTTTAGGTTTTATATTTTGGAGATAGTTAATTTATGATCTTATATATTGATAGAAACTGTCATTTTTACCTGTTTTCTTATGTATTCATTTGAAGTTGTTCATAATTTTCTTTTGATTTTTAAGTCTCAATTATATATCTATAATTATTGTCAATTTTTCAAACCCAATATTATTTGGGAGTTTCTTTATTCTTTGCCTTTAACCAGTTCTGACAGTGTTTTGCCTGTGTCCGGGCCTTCAGTCTTCAAGGTCTCATACTTCTGTGTACAAATGAGTTATCGTTGTATTCTTTACCTTTAAACTGAACTCACACATGTGTGAGTGTATAACTTCTATGGAGTCCAATAGAAGGTGTGCTCCTTATTAACTCTAAATCCATACTCTCTAGTTAAATGACAAAGTATTTTTAAAATATGCACAGCGGGACATCATTTTTATAACATCTATGCTTATATGATTATAAAATGCGCTATATGCATGGAATGAATCTAAATTTAAGTGCACCAAGGCATTAGCACTCATTACCTCACTGTAGTTGAATTGGAGATGATTTTATTTACCTGATCTGCCATTTAGCATTTCTCAGTAGCAACCATTACTAATTTTCTTTTTAAGTGGAAAACAATTCTTTTGTATTGTACTGGTATTTTCCAAAATGATTCCTTTTAATTATATCAATCATTTTCTCCAAATGCCTCAATGATTTGTTGCTGCCTAGAGGGGAGAGTTTAAATTCTTTATTCTCATATTCAAAGTCCTCTGTCAGCTGGCAGCAAGCTGCACTTCCACACTTATCCTCATTCTCACACTCAATACAATGGCTCCAACCAAATGCTGTTACCAGCTGTTCCCACAAATTTCCCTCTCCTATCTTTGCAGTTTTTGTTCATTCTGTTCCATCCCCCCAACTGAAAATATCTCTATGGCTTTTTCTACGAGTGCAAATACCTAGCCTTCAAAATGCAATTACTCTTTTTCATCTTTCATAATGTCTTCCTGGGTAAAAATAAAAGTCCAAAGGGAGCTTTTCTGCTTGGAATATCTTAAGGCTAATATCGCTCTACTAATTTTCTAATTAATATTTTACTACTCTGGCATTCATTCCAGTGGCACCAACTCAGGATCGCACACACTCCCCTGTGTTTTGGGACCTGTCCAAAGCTGTCCAACCAGCGGGGTGAGTGGGGAAAGGTATCCAACACATTCTGGCTACTCAAGCTGTGTGCCCTGGTATAAAGCTGCGTCTGCTCAGAGGAAGGAAGGATTATTTTAAACAGTTTCCATCCATAGGGGAGGTCACGTTGCCATTATAGTCTGTCCAGAGACTGCATCCTTGTATACGCTACACAGTGTTCTGGAAAAAAAAATAATTTCATAGCTCCTCATAATTGACATTTTAAAGGAATTCTATCAGTTCCATCAAATTAAGATATGGAGTAGGTTCTGTAATTTTTTGGTATATATTTGATCAGCTAGCACAATGCTGCATGAATTGTTTATGAAGAGATATGCACAATTCAGATATATCTTACAAGGAAGTAAAATCTCAGGGGTGTCCCTCAGACAGATTCCTACATTTCAAGCAAATTGTAGCTGCAGAGACTTTGCCGTCGACTTTTGCAGACACCACTGAGCACAGAAGAAGAGCTTGGAAGGTAGTAATCACATAACCTTTACTCTTTTGCAGACCTAATATCTCCGTTATTCCTTATGTTTTAATTAAAACATAAGCATTGTCTATGAGCAATCACAACAATACATAGGATTTAAAGACTCTTACAGGTTTCACATCCATCATCATTAGGCAATAACCATGTCCTTTCTATTTCTTCTTTGATGCCCAGGCTGGTGCCTGGAATAGTAGCCATCCAGCAAATATTTCTTAAAAGAATGAAACAAATTCATGGGGCTCCTGAGTAGCTCAGTCGGTTGAGCGGCCGACTTTGGCTCAGGTCATGACCTCGCAGTTTGTGAGTTCAAGCCCCGTGTAGGGCTCTGTGTTGACAGCTCAGAGCCTGGAGCCTGCTTAGAATCTGTGCCTCCCTCTCTGTGCCACCCCCCCCCCCCCCGCTCATGCTCTGTCCCTCTCCCCTTCAAAAATAAATAAACATTTAAAAATTTTAAAGAATAAAACAAACTCAGTATTAATTATCACTCCATTTATAAGTCAGCCACCATTGACTTTTTTTTTTTTTCAATTTTTTTTTTTCAAACGTTTTTTATTTATTTTTGGGACAGAGAGAGACAGAGCATGAACGGGGGAGGGGCAGAGAGAGAGGGAGACACAGAATCGGAAACAGGCTCCAGGCTCTGAGCCATCAGCCCAGAGCCCAACGGCGGGGCTCGAACTCACGGACCGCGAGATCGTGACCTGGCTGAAGTCGGACGCTTAACCGACTGCGCCACCCAGGCGCCCCACCATTGACTTTTTAATACAGATGAGCATCCTCAGTTGGGAGTGTGAAGGGTCAGTCACATGGCCAGCAACTAGAATGTTCTCCGCACCTCCACTTCCCTACTAGAACAGGGAGTGTGGAAAGCATGTTTCCTACCAAGCATAAGTAATAAAGAGTATACTAAGCTATATAAGTCACTTAAACATTCTCTTAAGTGTACACAATGGTGTTTAAAATCAAATCGTTTATTTTCTTCCAAACAGAAGCTTTTGCTGATAGAGGCCATGCTGTCTGTGGTTATTTGCGCCACAAACACAAATTAATATGCGTGTAGTGAAGAGGCTTCAGCCAGTGACCCTGAAAAATTATAATGACCAAATATAGAGCCGACTTTTGTGATCAATGTTCTTAGAAATAGCCATTTTGAAAGTTGTGTCTGGTGTATTAATGGCGGAGATGTCGTCACGTCCCGCACGCGTCTTTATGATGGTTGTTAAAGAACATGGGTGGAAGGGCAGTCCACCATGATGCAGGATCAAGCTCCACTTTCCAGCTGTTGCCAGAACAATGTGTGCATTCCCTTGCAGAGAGACTACGCTAGGTTTATTCCACACACTGTCACTAAAAATGCCTTCCCTCTTCGAAACACCAGGAAGTCGTGCTCTTTGACAACATGACACTTGTGACCTCTCATCTTTTGTGGGGCATTAGCTTCTAGGGAATTCTGAACTAAGCTTTAATTGTGCAAGACCTTGCTGCATGCACGGGTTTCTCTGTGCTCATTTTCACTCAGGACTCAATCCTTTCTTTTGATTTTTCTTTGATTTTAAAACCAGATTTTATCTTAATTATCCACGTTTTTGGTAGGCTGCCTAAAAGTCTTTGGAAAGAACTGGGGTAGACGTGCAGAGAAGGGGTTCTGTAATACAAGCTATCAAGTTAAACGTAGAAACAGAAAGATAGGGGAGCCCATTTTACAGATAAGGAGCCTGAGGCACCAAGCTGTAAAGTGACCTGTCCAAGGACAAACACAGTATTCTAAACTTGTAGCTGCCTGAGTTTTCTCATTCCCATCCGTTTGCCTCTTCTCACAGGGACAGGGGGCTAGTGAGCACAAACATGCAGTTTCCCCTTCACTGCTCTCCACTCTGCACCACCCCCCACCCGCCCCCCGCCGGGGTTCTGTCTGCCTCATTTGCAACAGAGGCTAAAAAGATAAAGAGGGAGACTATTGACTTAGCTGAGACTGTGACCTTAAACACCGAGTAGGTTTCCAGGTAGAAAACAGGGTGACGCAAGCTTTTTAAAAATTTTTGTTTTATTTTATTTATTTTGAGAGAGAGAGATTACGAGCAGGGGAGGGGCAAAGAGAGGGAGAGAGAGAGAATCCCATGCAGAGCCTGACTTAGGGGTTCCTCTCCCAAACCATGAGATCAGAACCTGAGCAGAAATCAAGAGTTAGATGCTAAACTGACTGAGCCACTCATATGCTCCCCCCCACCCCCACTCAGGCTGACTTATTTTAAGCTTCACTTTTCCTTTGTAAAATTTCCACTAGGAATCTTAAAACAATTCCACATCTTAAACCTTTAATTTGGAATCTTTTCTGAAGATTTCTCATTGATAAATAATGTTTGGGACAGGGTTTACTCGGTGGAAAATACTGTACTGTTATACCCAAAGCCTGCAAGTTAAAGTTCCTCAGTGTGACCAATACTGAAAAGGAAACACAAAATTACATCTACATCAGGACTCCGTCAGAAACTGTGCTGAGGAAGGTCTGAAGTGGATGAAGATATTACCAGGTACCACAAAGCTAATTAGTGTGTCAAATCTTCCCGTAGAAGGAAATTTGCTGGCCTCACCCTTGGGTCCTAATTTGAGAATGACCTCAAGCCATACTCCCCAAGGTACTTTTAAAGAAATACCATATCAGGGGCTCTTGATAGATACACAAAGGAAATCTATGTTCTCTCCATACATAAATAAATTTGTTTCTTTAACTATTAAGGCCAAATGGTTTATTTTTATTAGAAGTTTCTTTATTACAGAGAGCCTTAATATGTTAATAAACACTGTCCATCTCCAAGAAAGAAATGCTGTGATCAGTCTTTAGTCTGTCTCTAGCTTCTCTGGCCAAGGGTGAAAAATTCCTGGAAAAAAGTGTCCCACGGGTCCCAGTTTGCGAAATATTAAGACACATAAGAGGAAATGTATCACTTCACTTATGCATATTCTAAACAATAAAAATGCAGGTATGCCAATAGTCTTAAGTGCATATTTGGTTTTCAGGGTGTGGAGTCCTGCTGCGTGGGTTTGTAACCTGGATCCACCACCTGCCAGTTGTGTGAACTGGGAAAAATAATTCGGTTTTCTGTTCTTGGGTTTACTCATAGGCAAAATAAGGATGATGACGGAAACCATACCGTGGGTATGTTATAAAGTCAAATTGCAATGATAAATGTATTTAGAGGCTGTCGCTGCACATTTTTCACCATCCGATTCATTTTTCCTCTCTCTTGCTCGAGCATATGTGTAGTGTGCGTGAACTTGGCACAGCCTTCTTCCCCTCTTCACTGCCTTCCACTGCCTCTCCAAGTGTGCCCTCCTCCCTTTTTGTTAGGCAGAACTGGTTTGGTTTTTTTTAATGTTTATTTATTCCTTTTTTTTTTTTTTTTTTGAGAAAAAGAGGGAGAGTACGAGCAGAGGTGGGGCAGAGAGAGAGAGACACAGAATCTGAAGCAGGCACCAGGCTCCGAGTTGTCAGCACAGAGCCTGACATGGGGCTCGAACCCACGAACCGTGAGATCATGACCTGAGCCGAAGTCAGACGCTTGACCAACTGAGCCACCCAGGCGCCCCAGAATTGGGTTGCTTTAATGATTCCTATTTATAGAAGAGTCTGGAGAAAAGAAACTCAGTGAATATTAGCTAATGTATACATGATTTCTTTTTGTTATATATATTATTACATATAAAATATATTATATACCATATGTTATAAGAAATATATACTTTTGCATGTTATTATACTTAAATATGACCTATATGATTTATATATTTATGTTTATTTATAGGTTAGCTTGTTATAATTTTTATTTTATAACACATATTTTAATATTTATATATTATTATAGTTATATATAGTATAAATACTTGTCCAGTCATGAATAAAATATTTTTAAATGATATTTAAAATCATCTCCAAGTTGATAGTTTATATTTTCACTGTTGTAATAAAATATACATTCAGTCTCACGCATCTTCAGTCCTGTAAAGTCTCTCTAGCGTGCCTCCGAGACTCAGAGGTCCTTCAAGAGTTGGAGAAGTCTTGCAGCCAGAATCTTTGCATATTTAGCCTCTAGGTGCTGTTCTGAGACTATGTCCAAGCATATGCCTCCTTACAAAGCATTTAGCCCAGCATCGACTACCGTCAGCCGAGTCCCTGTTGGGTGCAGGATCCTTGACACCTGCTGTTTCTAATCCTCATATTAGTCCTATATGGTCAATAAGTTCCAAGTTGAAAACCCAAGTTCTGCATTAGTAGTAACATATGGAAGTGGGGTTATAAACCAGGACTTGCTGGTGTTAAAGCTCACATCTTGGAGCTCCATCCCACAGCTCTATAAACTCTGAAACCACATCTAGCCACCACCTCTCACACGCAGAGGCTAGGCGGTGAGGCCACTGAGGCAGAGCCCATCGAATTAACAGCAGCAAAATCCAGAAGCAGGAATTATCCCAACCAATCAGAATACTTCATGCTGTCCTGTGGGTTTAATGTAAAATGTGGGAAAAATGACTAAAGATCATTTTCCTGATTTTTTACTTTTCTATTCATTAGAGTTTTGAAAAGTCTGTTTAAGTTCTCATAAATAAATTGTATGACTTGGCTTGACTGTGAGGCTTGCTTACTTGGTTACATTACTTGGTTTTTTGTTTGCTTGTTTTTTTTTTTTTTTTTTAAGTTTATTTTTGAGAGAAAAGACAGGGTACAAGTGAGGGAGGAACAGAGAGAGGGAGATATAGAAGCCGAAGCAGGTTCCAGGCTCTGAGCTGTCAGCACAGAGCCTGATACAGGGCTGGAACCCACAAACCATGAGATCATCACCTGAACCGAACTTGGATGCTTAACTGACTGAGCCTCCCAAACATTCCATAAATGAGCTAAATTTCTAAAAGGACTAGGCTGTTCCTGGGAGTCTAGAGACCCATGGATACCCTATCATTGGTCCAGTGCTAGAAAGGGCAATCAGAAAAGAGTATGGAAGAAAAATCCCAAATTCAAATCAAACTAAATGACCCCCTGAGACCTGGCATGAGGAATGAGAGTTCCCAGATACCCTGATCATTGAGTGAATCTACAAGAATCAGCACTTTTGTTTTTCCCATGGGCCTTTCACCATGGGCAGCAGTACAGAAAAGACTCAGGAGTAAGCAGTAAAGGGGGTAGACATTCTCCCCAAACATACACAAGACCATTGCCTGTATTCCTGCTAAGCCGCAGCCTAATGAAGGGTCTTAAAATAACAATGATAAATACATACCAAAGCCAGGTGGAAAAGGAAAGTGATCTATGGGATCAGCTGAGGAATTTCAGCAATGTGAAGGAAACTACAAACAGGAAGTCATGGAAATTTTAGGATTTAAAAAAATACATTAGAAATGAATAGTCATTTGATAGACATGACAGCAGAGCGGACACCACAAAGAAAACTGACATGCAGAGACCAAAATAGATTTTAGAAAACTGAGCAGACCATCCGAGACTTGTGGGAGAATATTAAATGGTCTCATACACATGTAATTGAATCCTAGAAGGCGATGTGAGAGGGGTTAAGATATAATTTTTTTAGCAATGAAAGAAACAAACCCACAGAATCAAGAACAGCAGTAAACTTCAAACAAGATAAATACAATCCTAGCCACACTTAGGCACATCAGAGATGAACTTCTAAAAATCTAAGAGAAAACGAAAATCTAAGAATCCTCCAAGGAGTCGGACATATGACATCCAGGAGAGCAAAAATAAAGATGTCTGACATCTACTCAGAAATAGTAGAAGCCAAAAGACAATGGTGTGGAATTTTGACCCAAGACAAGAAACATTCGATGTATAGCCAGTGAACGTCTTTCAAAAAGAAGATAATATAAAATTATACTACAGGGGCGCCTGGGTGGCGCAGTCGGTTAAGCGTCCGACTTCAGCCAGGTCACGATCTCGTGGTCCGTGAGTTCGAGCCCCGCGTCAGGCTCTGGGCTGATGGCTCAGAGCCTGGAGCCTGTTTCCGATTCTGTGTCTCCTTCTCTCTCTCTGCCCCTCCCCTGCTCATGCTCCGTCTCTCTCTCTGTCCCAAATAAATAAATAAACATTGAAAAAAAAATTAAAAAAAAAATAAAATTATACTACAGACATAAGCCAATATAGTAATTGTCAGACTAAAGAAGAGTAATCATGTGAGCATACGAATTAATGTGGAATTTTTTTTTTACAAGATTCAAAACCTATTTATAAACAACAACTCTCCACCAATTAGGAATGAAGAGAATTTACCTCCATTTTCTGAAGAGTCCCCACAAGAATCCTAAAGATAGCATCCTACTTAATGCCAAGAGATTGAATGCTTTCTCTCTAAGATTGGGAACATGGTAAGGATGCTTGCTGCCATCATTCTCATTCAACACAGTACTGATATTTCTAGCCAGTGCATTCAGAGAACGAAAAATAAAAGCATACAGATTAGGAAGGAAGAGATAAAAAAAGAAACTACTTCTATTTATAGATGAATTGAATGTCTTCGTGAAAAATCCAGAAGAATCTGTAAAAACAACACATCCTAGAATGAATACATGAGGTTGGCTAGGTCACAGGATCTAAGACCAGTACACGAAAATCAGACACATCCCTATATACTAAAAATCAACATGTGGAAATAAGAATTAAAAAACAAAATACCATTTGCAGTCATTATAAGAAAGTGGAACAGCCCAGTATACCCTTAACAAATCATGTATAAGATACGTATGCTGGAAAATATGAAATGCTGATAAAAGAAATAAAAGACATAAATACATGGAGAGACATCATGTTCATAGGTTAAGAGACTCCACATAGTAAAGATTCCAATTCTCCCCCACATTATCTATAACTTTAAGACAATTCCCACTAAAATCCCAGTAAGATGTTTTTCTTTTGCAGACAAAAACAAATTTTTGATTGTGTTCCTATGTAAAGGCTTTAGAATTTTTTTTAATGTTTATTTATTTTTGACAGAGAGAGAGACGGAGCATGAGCAGGGGAGGGGCAGAGAGAGAGAAGGAGACACAGAATCTGAAGCAGGCTCCAGGCTCTGAGCTGTCAGCACAGAGCCCAACGCGGGGCTCGAACTCACAGACCGCGAGATCATGACCTGAGACGAGGTCGGACGCTCAACGGACTGAGCCACCCAGGCGCCCCAAGGCTTTAGAATTTATATGAAATCTGTATGAAAAGGCACCAGGTTAAGTAAACAGAAAATCTCGTAAAGGGAGGGCAAAATGAGAAATAACTCTAGCCTCATGTAAGAGTTAATATTTACCTACACTAATTAAGATAGCATAGCATTGGTAGAATGAGAGGCATCTAGGTCAGCGAGAGCAAACAGGGAACCCAGAAATAGACCCACCTAAATGTGCTCAGCTGATTTTTGACAAAGGTACAAAGGCAATTCAGTGCAGGAGAGATATCCTCTTCTGGAAGTGGTGCTGGAGCAAGCAAAGGTCCACAGGAAAGGAAGTGACAGAGAGAAGTGCCTTCTATGGAGAGGTTGGGGGCAGAAGCCCAATTGCAGTAGACGCAAGAGACAACAGCAGAAAGACATTTGAAAACCACACATACAAAATATTGTTTGGAACATATTTGTTACCAGGACCAGAAAGAATTGTGAGAGGGCCGCCTGGTGGCTCAGTAGGTTAAGGGTCTGACTCTTGATTTTGGCTTAAGACCTGAGCCAGTCATGATCTCATGGTTCATCAAATCAAGCCCCCCGCTGACCCGCTGACAGCTCAGAGCCTGCTTGGATTCTCTCTCTTTCTCTCTCTCTCTCTCTCTCTGTCCCTCTTCCCCACTTGTTTCCCTCTCTCTCTTTCTCTCAAAATAAATAAATACACTTAAAAAATTGTGAAAGTGTCAAGAAAAGCACGTGGGATCAAGAAAGTAACACTGACACAACCTCTGTTCTCATTTAGAAAAGGAACTATAGATACCGGGCTACGGTATTCATTAAAAGTAATGCTTACAATCCATTTAATTAATATAAGCTATTTGCCCCTACAAATTTCTGTTATTGCACATCGTCATTATAGTTGGATTTTTACACTTTTGGCTGATTGTCTCCTCTGATATACTAAAATATTATTTAACAACCTTTACTGTGGTTTTCTTCCTCATGGTCCCAGTGTCTAGTAACCGCCAAGCTTGTAACTGGAGTTTGAGAGATATTCATTAAATGCAATTAAACTAAATGAAGCCAAGTTACTAACTGGCTTGATTTCAGTTTCAAAGCTATTGCTCTTATGCCCTTTATCCCTGAAAACTTTGCTTAAGCGATTTCCCCCACGACTCTCTCCAGGGGAATCTAAGTTCAGCCACAGGTCTTATTCTTTCTTTGCTATCTGAAGAGAAACTCAGCTTAATTCTTTCAAATGCATCTCTTGCAATTACTAACAAGGTTCACTGCATTGTTTTCTCTGAAATCTAGTACTTATCTTTCCAACTGATATTAACAGCAACTGATGTAACAACTCTGCCCTAGAGTCGGCACGGCCCTTACATTGTGCTTGCTGATTATATCTTTCCTCTCAGAGAGGGAACATGAATCTTCTGTTTCCTTTGTTCCTTTTTGTTCATCCTAACTTCTAGTATTCATCAAATATGAAATCAATGCTGTGGTTATTCCATGCACATATTAGACCACATTTGACTCTATGGTGGAATGTTTTGGAATACAACATTCCAAGCTATGGGTCTAATGAAATAGATTCCTTTCTTGGATATTTTATCTTAACAATAATCTTTCTATTCTAAACGTCTGTAGCTTATCTTCACTAGATCACCCAATATTTACATGAAATTTCTAATAGTTAATTATAATCTGGTTAAGATAAGTAGCTCTAACGGTTTTTTTTTTCCTTTTTCTCGTCACTAGCTACATGTCTCTTGATTGAGTAGAAATAGCTATGGGCTGTTGAAGCCCATGGCTCAACAATGGCATGGATTTCTTTCTAGGGACAGCAGATCTCAATGAATGTGTAGATTGTTTATAGATCAACTGTTTTTTGTTTTTTGTTTTTTTTTTATTGTTGATAGACAGGGGAAGTACAAGAAGAACTAATTAGGTCTGCATAGTAACCAAGAGGTGTTTATGAGCTATGTGTTTGTTGTTTGAGATGGTTGATGAGAATCTAAACAGTGAATGTAGAGAGTACTTCAGGGACAGCAAGATCCATACAAGGAAAAAGTGATAAACTAGATCTCAAAAAAATTAAAAATTCTTGCTCTGTGAATGATCTCATTAAATGAACAAAGGCAAGATTAAAGAGTAGGAAAAAAAATTTACAAACTACATACCCAAGAAAAAAAGAACTAGTATAAATAACTCCCAAAAGTCAACAGTATGAAAAAATAAAGGAAATTTAAAAAAAATCCACAAATAATCCAACTAGGAAATTATACACACACACACACACACACACACACACACACACACACACAAACACACACAGACATTTCACTGAAGAAGATATAGAGCTGGTGAATAAACACTTGAAAAGATGTTAAACGCTGTTGGTCATTAGGAAAATGCAAATTGAAACTACAATGAGATATCACTACACACCTATAAAAATGGCTTTTTAGGGGCCCCTGGGTGTGTCAGTCGGTTAAGCGTACAACTTCAGCTCAGGTCATGATCTCATGGTTTGTGAGTTTGAGCCCCACTTCGGGCTCTGTGCTGACAGCTTGGAGCCTGGAGCCTGCTAGGGATTCTGTGTCTCTTTCTCTCTCTGTACCCCCCCTCCCCCCGCCTCACGTTCTGTCTTTCAAAAATAAATAAATGTAAAAAAAAAATTGAAAAAATGGCTTTTTCAAAATAGCCACCAAAATGGCAACCAAATGTTGCCAAGGAAGGGGAAGATCTGAATCACTCCTGCATTGTTTGATGCACCAAAATAAATTCTTAGTGGATCAAAGATTTGCATAAAAATAATATATGTTGTATAAGGTTTTTAGAAAAAAAAAACATTCTAATTATTTTGTTCCCTTGGTATCAGGAAACAAGAGAAGGAACCAAAGATTTATAAAGCACAAACTATCAGATTCTCTTATATTAAAATAAGATGTGAGACAAAGAGATCATCTTATCAGTCTACAAAAGACCCCCTAAAATTGTGAATAGCCAAGAGAAGTGACTCATACACACGTTGTGTCAACAAGAAAATACCCAATCAATATATGAAAATGTGGCTTCATAGAAGTACTAGAGATAAAATGATTAAACATCAATATTTGCTCTTTAGCTATTTTGCTTTCTATCCTGCAAATTCTGATTTTGTCACATAGAAAGCCTACAAGCCATCCATTCAGCTTCTTGGTATATGAGAAAAAAATGGATATGTGAGGAAGTTGGTACTCAAGTGGACACTTGAACATAGGCAATAGGAATTGGTAAATAAATAACCCTCTTTTCTGTAAACTGGTAGACAATTCTTGGCTGCATTCTCTACAGGTTCCTTGGCAGAATCTAGCCATAGCTACTCATGGTGGCCATCAAGTAGGTAACATATCTTTGGGTAAACCTCCCACATGTAAGGCTTTTCTCAGTCTTTGCTTTTTTCACAGAACTTAAATTAACTTCTGTCTTTACTACATAGCAATATACATTAATTTTATAACTATAAAGTCATTTAATCATCTATAAAACTATCTATATACTTTACTCACCATGAAAGACTTCTTGAATGCCTGTAAGTCCAGAATTACGTGAGGCATGGATCTAACAGTGAGTAAAACTAAAAAAAAAAAAAAAAAAATAACAGGGAAACTTTGTTCTCAAAGAGTTTATAGTCTAGTGGAGAAAGTGCACATTTAACCAAGAATCACACAAAATAAAATTAATAAATGTGAAAAGCAAGCATGAGGGACTATCAACTGATAAAATAAGGATAACAGATCTAGTTGGGGAGACTGGGGAAGGTTTCTCTGAAGAAGTGGTGACTGGACAGAAACCAGAAGAGTAGAGGTTATCGAGGCAATGAGTATAGGGTTAGGGGAAGAAAGAATATTCCAGAAAGAATGGCAGGTGCAAAGACCTGGAAGCTGAAGGATTCATGATACATATATCGTGAATGTACAGAACATGAAAAAATCAAAAGCATTTGGGGCAAGATATCAAGAAAAAGCTTTGTGCAACCTAAGACAAGGGAGATAAATAGGGCCAATGCCAGGCGATCCTGTGGGCCATGCTAATAAGTTTTTTTTCTTTCCCTTAAGAGACATGAAATTGATTGAAGCATATTTTTTAGTAAAGACTTGTCATTATTGATTTGTTTTCAAAAGACCATTCTATTATGGCTAATATTCATTGAGAGCTTACCCTGTGCCAGACACTGTTTTGAGCACTACCCGCCTGTTACCCATTGGATGCACATGACTTCCCTACAGGGTTTGTATTGCCATCCCCACTGTAAGAGTGAGGAGACTGAGGAAAGGAGCAATTATCTGGTCCATGTTCACCCAGTGAATATGTTGCAGAGTAGACCCCAGCTGTCAGACTTCAGCACTCACACTGTGAATTCCCAAACGAAACTGCTCCTACAGTGGAAGAAGAGGGGGAGAGGAAAAGAGTAGATGTGGGTGCTTGGTTAGAAGGCTATTTCTGCCCTCCAGAGCGAGGGAAATACAAGCTTGATCTATGTGATCCAAGTGAGATGGACAGAGGGATGGATAGATTATGATTCTCAAAGGGGACCTATTTGCTCTATACTCCCAACACAGGACATTTGGCAACATCTGGAGTAATTTTGATTGTCAGAACTTCAGAGGGTCATACAACTAGTATCAAGTGATAGAGGTCAGGGATAATACCAAGCCTCCTACAATGCATAGGATAGTACCCCATAGTGTAGAATTAGCCATCCCAAAGGATCAATGGTGTTAAGGTTGAAAACTCTGCTATAAAAATATTTTAGGAGGAAAGTTAACAAAGCTTGATGGTGGACAAGGTATGTGGGATAAGAGAGTAAGAGGTATCAAGGATATCGTGCAAGAGAAAGACTGTAACAACACTATAGAAAACATAGGAAACATACTGGGTTTGAAGGATACAATGCCAGATTAGTCAATCAAAGAGAGGTGTCATGTACTCACTAGGTTTTAGTTAGTTCTAGAGCACAAAAGAGAATTGTGCATTAAAGGCATATGTTGTAAGTCATCTGGGTACAGACGATATTTGAAATCATGAGCAAAAATAATGTCTCCTAGGGTTAGAACACAAGGTAAAAGGAAATAATGCCTTAGGACTGAGCCTTACAGAGGTCCATTGTTTAATGGCTTTTTACTGAAGGAAAAAGGAAAAGCAAGAAAGAGAGAGCAAAAAGGGAGAGAGATATCAGAGAAGTAACAATAAAAACAAAATAATCTGGTATTCAAGAAACCAAAGGAGAATAATTTTTTAAAATAATAGTACTGATAAGTTAAATAAGGAAAATGGAAGAAAAAAGTCTGTTTCAGGGACATGGAGGTCATTGGGCCTCAATCAAGAGCTAATTTGGAATAAGAGCTTTTTAAAAAATGTTTTAATTATATATATATATATATATATATATATATACACACACACACATATATAGTATATATTATATTATATATTATATTATATATTATAATATATTATAATTATATATGTATATATTATAATTATATTATAATATATACGTATATATAATAATATATATTGTATTATAATTATATTATAATATATATACATATATATTATATGTAATGTATATAATATATACATATATGTGTATACGTAATATAATATGTATATATATTATTGTCAAGTTAGCTACTATACAGTGTGTACAGTGTGTTCTCAGTTTTGGGGGTAGATTCCTGTGATTCATTGCTTCCATACAACACCCAGTGCTCATCCCAACAAGTGCCCTCCTCAACGCCCATCACCCATTTTCCCCTCTCCCCCACCCCCCATCAACCCTCAGTTTGTTTTCTGTATTTAAGAGTCTCTTATGGTTTGCCTCCCTCCCTCTCTGTAACTTTTTTCCTCCTTCCCCTCCCCCATGGTCTTCTGTTAAGTTTCTCAGGATCCACATAGGAGTGAAAACATATGATATCTGTCTTTCTCTGACTGACTAATTTCACTTAGCATAATGCCCTCCAGTTCCACCTATGTTGCTGCAAATGGCACGATTTCATTCTTTCTCATTGCCAAGTATTTTCCATTGTGTATATAAACCACATCTTCTTTATCCATTCATCAGTTGATGGACATTTAGGCTCTTTCCATAATTTGGCTATTGTTGAAAGTGCTGCTGTAAACATTGGGGTACATGTGCCCCTATGCATCAGCACTCCTGTATCCCTTGGATAAATTCCTAGCAGTGCTATTGCTAGATTGTAGGGTAGTTCTATTGGAATGGAGTTAGTCGTATGCATAACACACACACAGACACACACACACACACACACACGCACGCACACACACAGAGATCATTGCCAAAATAAATCTAAATACCTTATTGAATACTATGTAGGTTACCATGTTCGAGATCCTATACATGCAAAATAATAAATGTTCAGCCAAATAGCATATGAGATGTGTTGGTATCCTCATGTCACAGAGATAAAACGAAGGCTCAGTGATGTGAGGTGATTCGTCAGAGGCTACATTAAAGGAATAATCTGGTCCCTAATCCAAGACATACAGTCTCCAATCCCCACCTTCTTTCCCTTAAACAACACATTAAGGAAAAGCTCTAAACTCAGTGGCATCTGCATCCGTTGACTGTAATCTTATTTGCAAAATTTGGATTCATCTCACTCAGATACGAAATTGTTTTCGCATGTTTTCTCCCTTTTTGTAAGCAAGGTGGACCAGGGAGCTATTAATCATTGCTGAAACAGATAAAGCTGACTCGTAAAAACCAATCTCCATTATTCATTTGGAACCATATTGTGGACTGAGATACTGTATCACCCAAGGAAACAGATGGTCCATGTTCCTGGTAAAAATGCTTTACAAAGGCATTCCTATCTGCAGTTTGCAGGTTCTGAATCCATTCCTATCAAATGTGATACTCACACGGTCATCATATACAGTTGACCTTTAATTACTTCGCAATGGAAAATATAGCATATTTGTAAATGACATCAGAAAAAAAACACAGTAAGTTTAGTATAGATACATAAAACTAATAACAGTGTATTCTGATTTCAGATCTAACAGTGAGAAAATGCTAATGAAATTTGTTCTATAACTCCTCCTAAGTTATAATGATATTCTGAAACAGGAGTTGATAAACTATGTTCTGAGGATGGAATCCAGCCTGTTACTTGTTTTTTATGGCCTACAAGCTAACAAACTTTTCTACATTTATAAATAATTGAAAAAGAAGTCAAAAGAAAATACAATTTCATATCACATGAAAATTACATGAAATTCGGATATCAGAGTCCATGAAAAAAGTTTTCTTGGAACACAGCCATGCCCATATGTTTATGTATTGCCTATGGCTGCTTTCATGCAACAACAGAGTTGTGTAGTCCCAACAGAGATTGCTTGGCTCACAAAACCTAAAGTATTTACTATCTGGTCTCTCATAGAAAAAATATGCCTACACCCAAATTAAAGACTATCCTTAGGGAAGAGAGAAATAGGAAGCTAGAGAGATAAGTGAAGTTATAAAAGTCAAATTGCTTCATCAAGAAATTTGGACTTATAATAAATCTGGGCTTTATGCATCAAAATATATCCTTTTGAATTTTTACCTCTTTTAGATGTACTTGTATGAGACACATAGATCGATGTATATCATAATGTTGTATATTACAGTTAAACGTGTCTGAAATATGTATGGGTAATCACTTGGGTGCATTTTGCTGTTTTATATCTTTTGCCTTCAAAGCACTATTCTTCATTCCTAGAAACTTCTCCTCTACTATCTCATTAACACTGACTTTTTTCAAAATTTATTTAGCCATCACTTCCTCAAAGAAGATGTCCCTGACCCACTCCTTCCCTTACTGTTAGGTGCCCCTTTTATATGCTCTCGTAGTTTATTCTTCTATACAATGGGCATTTTCAGATTGTTATGTTGTGGTTAATTTTCATAACTGAGCCTGAATTTTCATAACTGAAAGCCTAGGATTCTTCCTTATTTATCTTTTTTATCCCTTGTGCTTAAGAAATTGCCCCATACACAGTAGACACTTACTAATAGAAACTTATGGATTGATAGTCAAGAAAAGAAAGGCCACACATCTTTGATCCAGTGTGATCCTGTTTCCACCCAAAGGCAAAGACTGGGATCCTTCTTTGATAAAAACCCTGGAGATGTCAGAGAGTCCTAGTGATCTGTTTGCACCTTTGGGAAAACTAGGAGCCCCTTGGGAGACTTAGAAAGAATCTTCATAAGGGACCTGAACTTTGTTTAAGCTAAAATACCTTTACGTGTGGAAAACAAAGTTGTTAATCGTACCGGATATTCTCTAGTGGCCATCAAACGATAGATAAAGAAGATGTGAGATTATATATATATATATATATATATATATATATACTTATAGATAGATATTTATAGATACTTATAGATATATATATAATATAGGTCTATCTATATATAGCTATAAATTATCTATATATCTATAATATATACAATATAATCTATATATCTATATATAGATATATATATACACATATATGTGTATGTATGTGTATATATATATGTGTATGTATATATATATACATACACACACACACACACACATATATATATATATATATATATATATATATATATATATATATATATATTCCAGTATATTATACTACTGGAATATTACTGGAATATTACTCTGCCATAAAAAAGAATGGGGCAGCTGGGTGGCTCAGTCGGTTAAGTGTCTGACTCTTGGTTTTGGCTCAGGTCATGATCTCATGGTTTGAGGTTTGAGCCCTGCATCAGGCTCTGTAGTGACAGTGTGGAGCCTGCTTGGGATTCCCTCTTTCCCTCTCTCTCTCTCTCTCTCTCTGCCCCTTCCCCACTCCCTCTCTTTGTCTCTTTCAAAACAGAGAAATAAACTTAAGGAAAAAAAAAGAATGAAACAAACAAACGAAGAAACAAAATAGAAAAGAGAAAGACTCATAGATATAGTGAACAAACTGAGAGTTGCCAGAGGGAAATGAGGGTGAGGAGATGGAGAAGAAAATAGGGGAAGGGGATTAAAAGGTACAAGCTTCCAGTTATGCAATAAATAAAACACAGGGATACAATGTACAACATAGGAGATATAGTTAATATTGTAACAACTTTAGTAACAGATGGTAGCTAGACTTATGGCTGTGATCACTTCATAATATACATAAGTAAACTATATTGTACACCTGAAACTAATATAAAATTGTATGTCAGTTAACTTCAACAAAAAATATAGTCACCAAAAGCTTACCGCATAGGGATAAAATAAACACCAAGAAGAGTGCTTGCGATATCATAGGCACTCGATATGTATGTGGTAAGTGGATTTTTTCAATCAATAGACAAGTAAATCGCTAATAAGTGATAGCATAGAGTTATCATAGGATATCATCAAAGTTTAGTCACAGAGTTAGAACATCTTCATGAAACTCTATAATTAACAATATACTAATGATTTCTATTATTAGCACTATTGCACTGCCTCTTTGGAGCAAGGCACCATTCTAAGTGTTCTACATGCATTTCTCGAATGTTTGAAACCTACTTATGAGGGAGGTACATGTATCACACCCACATTGCAGGTGATTTCTTATAATTCATGGCACATATACAGCTTTTTTTTCCCATGTATATTTCTGGCTTCTGCCTCCAACATCAAGCACTCACTCTCCATATATCTTACACTCAGACTCCTGAGAAACATTTCTTTGTTCATTTAAACGCAATCTTCTTGGAGGTGTGGGTGGCTCAGTAAATTAAGCATCAGACTTTGGCTCAGGTCATGATCTCACAGTTTGTGGGTTCGAGTCCCACATCAGGCTCTGTACTGACAGCTGGGAGCCTGCTTCAGATTCTGTCTCCCTCTTTTTCTGTCCCTCCCCCACTCGCACTCTGTCTTTCAAAAATAAATAAACATTAAAAACAAACAAACGGGGGCACCTGAGTGGCTCAGTCAGTTAAACATCTGACTTAGGCTCAGGTCATGATCTCGCGGTCCGAGAGTTTGAGCCCTGCGTTGGGTTCTGTGCTGATGGCTCAGAGCCTGGAGCCTGCTTCAGATTCTGTGTCTCCCTCTCTCTCTACCCCTCCCCCATTCATGCTTTGTATGTCTCTGAAAAATGAATAAACCTTAAAAAACAAACACACAAACAAACACAATCCTCTTGCTTTTACCTATCTTGGGCTAAGATCTTCATGCAGGACCTCTTCACAAGCTCCTGCTTATCCTACAGATTGGCTATAGATTTCTCTATGGAAGACATCAATGAATATGATCTTTTACTTACCCAATGTTTCCCTCATATTCCATTTATTTAGCTTTTACATGCCAGACTGTGGGAATTCAGGAATAAAATCATGGTGGCTCATAGCCACGGCCTTCCTGAGCTCATAGGCAATGAATATGGTAGTAGGTACGCTCTGATTGAAGCATCAGAGATCACAGCCCACAACAGAAACTGTGTCTAGGCCAGCCTGAGGGGCCAAGAAAGTCTTTAGGGAAGCAACAGAATCTGAGTAGAGAAGCATCCAAGGAAATGAAGTGCATTGGGAAGGGTGGCAGGAACAGACAGCAGCACAAGCAGAAGCACAGAGGCATGAGCCAGCCTCTTGTGGAAGAAGTCCTGCTAGTTTATTGACCATGGAGTGAGAAAGGAGAGCAGTGGGAAGGAGCCCAAGGTGGATGGGTGTGGTACCCAATGGAGCTGGACTGATAGACCTGGGGGTCGCAGCAAGGAACCTGACAGGTGGAGAGAGTGTGGCCTGGAGATAGGGCAAACAGCATGGTCCAGCTGACTATGGTGCAACGTGGGAGACGGTCATCTTACGTGATTTTATGTTTTGCTGCCCTGTTAAACAGTCAGGGCTATATTCCCCACGGGAGATGTGAGTTCTATCTAATGTGGTAGGTGCTGAAATAGCATGATTAAAGGTGTGGTAAGATTATAGAAATGGGATTTGAACAGCGACTCATTATTCTGGGATTTCACAAGCAGTTAATTAAAAGAATGTGTTGGTTCACTGCAATGTTTTCTTTTAATTGTGTGTGTGTGTGTGTGTATACACACTTGCTACCAATTTTGCATAATTTTCTACTTTTTTCCTTTTATTCTCATTTGGTATATCACTATAAATTGAGCAGACATTTCAAACTGTGGGTGGAAGATTAGTCAACTGATCATGGAAAAATTAAGGGACACTTTATCTTATAGGCACGTGTTTCCAAATGTTGAATTGTTAAGAAAAAAGAATAAGGTATTTTAGTTAATCTAAGGAACATTCTCTCCTTTGAAACAACTTGCTTTGTTTTTAAATAAAAGAGAAAGCATTCTTATGAATGAATGAATGAATGAATGCGTAAATGGATGAGTGGAATGAATGAATGAATCTTAAAAAAGTACACTGGTTTATTTCTTTATTGTAGAGCTTCCTGAAAAGACCTGCGCATAGGGAGTGGGTACCCCTAATGAGGCTTTCCAACCTCAACTAGTAGGAAATTTAATTAAAATGGAAAGTTCTGTAAGAGAACATTTTTACTATGACATTTCATCCTTATAACAAACTTGGAAGTTAGATCATATTATATCTATCTCATATAAAAGTAACCAAGGGAGGTCCAGAAAAGTGAACCATCCTGCCCAAGGTCAAATGAAGGTCTATCTCCAAAGTCCAGGACTGCTCCTGGGTTACCCAACCTTCTGGGAAATTGGTTTGAGGCACAGACACCCTGCTTTTCACAGGCACAGCTTGCATGTAAATGCCATAACTTCAGGGCTTTTTGAGATTAAAAAAAGGGGGGGTTGTATTTAATGCTGGAAATAAATCTTCAGCTATCAGAGGGTATATAAGTGTGTGTAAAAGAACATTACCTGCACCTTGCACAGGATTATCAGTAGGAGCATCATTGCACCAGAATTGTACGGAATTGAAGTCTGTTTTAAGAGACAGCTTATAAACCTAGCATTGTTTTAAGGTGAACCTCGGTGATTTTTTTCAAAGCTGCAATCCGTAAAATCAGATCATCTTAAAGCCAGAGAAGACCTCTGAGGTCATCTGCTCCTAATGCCATCATTTTCCATTGCTGATGAAACCAAGAACCAGAGAAAAGGAGAAATTCTGGAGAACATTTGATTTCAGTGGCCCCTGGGTGACTCAGTTGGTTAAGCCTCCCACTCTTGGTTTTGGCTCAGGTCATGATCTGATGGTTCCTGAGTTCGAGCCCTGCATCAGGTGCTGACAGCCTGGAGCCTCCTTGGGATTCTCTCTCTCTGCCCCTCCCCTGCTCATGCTCGCCCTCTCTCTGTCTCTGTCTCTTTCTCTCTTTCTCTGTTTCTCAAAATAAATAATAAAATAAACTGTAAAAAAATAATGTTCGATTTTAGCCTATTGGGTCAAAATATGTGCTACCATTCGCTCAGTCTTTTATGAATGGCATTTATAATAGCACAATGTGTCAAGATTGATACCAGTATCTTTATAACAGAGATAAGGCCCCTAAAACTGGAAGAAATCGGATGTCTTTCTCAGGGATGCACATCTAGTTTAGATGTTGCACAATTCATGCAGTGACAAGACTATACTGAAGCTGACTTTGTTTGGTTCTAATTTCTGCCTCATCTGATTAAGATGAGGACCACAACACAGACGATGTCACATCCTTCAGTGTGACATCTCCTATGTCACCTACCATGTGGCTATCTTGCCCTCATGACACTGCCCCAGGATAGGGCAGGAGAGATGAACAGGGGCAGGGAAAGGACATGAAGAATAATTCTAGTTCATTGTAATTGTGATTATCCTCTATTTCAAAGCTTCCGCCAAATTTTATCTCCCATAATCCCCTCCCCCACCCCAACCCTCATACCCTAAGTGCACAGAACTGTACCGCTCACCAGTAGTAAGTTCTGTGCTTGGCTTCACGAGTGACTCATTTCATGACCTTGATCAAACCACTAAGCCTTTCTTTATCTCAGTTTCTCCATCCATAATGTGATTATAAATAATATATGCCCCCTAGCTACTTCACGGGGGTCACAAGGGCATTAATAATGTAATTATTTCTAAAGTACTTTGAAATCCTTGAGTGAAATATGATATTAAAAATATCACTGCACTCAAAATATGCCCTGACAGGCAGACTTAAATGAGAAAACTAGTGCTCTCTGAGTGGAAAATATGTCTCACAGGGTACATAATTTTCCTTGAAAAAAAAAAAGCCTTTCTTACAAGGGTCTCAAAACCTCATTAGTTTTGTTTTAGGTGCTGCCACTCTGTGGTTTGGGCACGATGGGTAGGTAGGCAGTGCTCTTTTCTGTTCACCCTTATAACTCCATTAAAACCAGAAGAGGGAACGAGATTGTAAAAGCCCCCAAACGAGGGTTGCCAGGTAAAATGCAGGACACAGACACTCTTGAATTTCAGATAAGCAAAAAACAATGTTTTATGTAAGTACAGCCCAGGGATTATATGGGACCTACTTATACTGAGAAAATTCATTACTTCCATGAAATTCAAATCTATTGCACGCTTGTTTTTATTCACCAAATCTGGCAAGCCTACTTCTACTCCTTTTCATTTAACTAACTCGATTATTTGTCAGTCTGAATTGGTAACAGCCCTATGTTGAATGGCTGTAAAGACAGATAACCTCATCAGCTTTAGATAACCTAAAAATTAAACACATATCAGGAGTCTCACCAAGTTGTGATTACTGAAAGGCAAAGACTATGCTTCATTCTTCTTTATATTTCCTGGATTCAGCATAGTTTCTGTAACATTGTAAGCAGCAGATATGCATTTGTGGAATAAATGAATGAATAAACAGCGGAATGAATGAACAGCTTGAATTTAACTGAAGGAATTTAAGGCATTTGGAATTAAACTGAAGGAAGTTGTTTTAAAAACATATTTGGGTTATAATCAGTTACCGTAATCATTCTATAAGGTGGCTTCTCCTAAGATAACTGAATTAGTTTATTCACTCGCTTTCCTTACAAGCTTTTATTAAATTCAGCAAACATTTATTGAAGGCCTTTTTATACATACAGTGTTTATCTTGGTGGTAGATTGTACTGTTTATTACTTATCATTTGTTATGAATTCTGCAGCAAATTTTACCATCTTCAATTATAGAAATAATTACATTATAATAACTGCTTGCTTACTTGTAATTCATTGCAGAGTGAGGCAGCCCTAAACAAAAACAGGAGTGGTGAGAATAGAGAATATGGAAAGATTTTTGAAAAACTGTATTTTCCAGTTTTTACTGTGATGTAACTGACAAAAATTGTATGTATTTACTTTGTAAAATACTTTGATATATGGGTACAATGTGGAATGATTACCACAATCAAGCTAATTAACATTTTCTATCACGTCACATGGTAATTTTTGCGGGGGTGGTGAGAACATTCAAGGTCTGCTCTCTTGGTAAATTTCGAGTATATAATATAGTATTGTTAAACTATAGTCATCATGCTGTAAATTAAAGCCACAAAATTTCTTCATCTTGGATAACAGAAACTGTATCTTTTGACCAACGTCTCTCATTTCCCTTACCCCCAGCCCCTGAAAACAGCCATCCTACTCTCTTCTATGAAATTGTTATTTTTAAGATTTTTTTGTTTATTTATTTTTAGAGAGACAGAGGGCACGCAGGGGAGGGTCAGAGAGAGGGGGACAGAGGACTCAACTAGGCTGACAGCAGAGAGCCCTATGAGGGTCTCAAACTCACGACCTATGAGATCGTGACCCGAGCCAACTCAGATGATTAACGGACTGAGCCCCCAGGCGCCTGTGAAATTGCTTTTTTTTTTAGATTTAATACATGAGGAATATCTTGCAGGGTTTCTTTCTTTTTTCTTTCTTTCTTTCTTTCTTTCTTTCTTTCTTTCTTTCTTTCTTTTTTCTTTCTTTCTTTCTTTCTTTCTTTCTTTCTTTCTTTCTTTCTTTCTCCCTTCCTTCCTTCCTTCCTTCCTTCCTTCCTTCCTTCCTTCCTTCCTTCCTTCCTTTTCCCCTGTGCTTGGCTTGTTTCACTTAGCATAATGTGCTCAAGTTTCACCCATATGGTTGCAAATGTGACAGACACTTAGGTTGATCCCATGTCTTGGCTATTGTGTATAATGTTGCAATAGACATGGGAGTATTTATGTCTCAAGATACTGATTTCATTTCTTCTGGAAGCAGTGTTGATGGATCATAAAAGTTCTATTTTTTTTTTAATTTCTGAGGAAATTAAAAAAATTCCCCATACTACTTTCCATAATGGCTGTACTAATTTACATTCCCACCAACAGTTTACAAGGGTTCCCTTTTGTCAATATCTTTACCAACACTTATTTTTTTATGTTTTTAATAATAGGGATTCTAACAGGTATGCGGTGATCTCTTATTGCGGTTCTTGATTTGCATTTTTCTGAGGATTAGGGATGTTCAAGATTGTTTCATATGTGTAGACCATTTTTATGTCATTTAAGAAATGTCCATTGGGGTCTTTTGCCTATTTTTAAATTTTTTTATTGTTATTGCGTTATATGAATTCCTTATATGTTCTAGATATTAATTTTTATCAGCTGTATGATTTACAAATATTTTTCCCCATTCTCTAGGTTGTCTCTTCACTCTTTCGATTATTTTCTTTACTGCGCCAAAGTGTTTTAGTTTGATACAAAACCATTTGTCTATTTTTGCTTTTGTTGCTTGTGCTTTTGGTGTCATATCCATAAAATCACTACCTATTCCAATGTCAAAAAGATTTTCTCCAAAGTTTTAGTATAATAGTTTTAAATACTTTAGGTCTTATATGTAAGTCTTTAATGCATTTTGAGCCAATTTTTGTATATGGTATGGGATAAGAGTCAATTGCATTCTTCTGCATGGGGATATCCAGTTTTCCCAACACCATTTATTAAAGAGACTGTCCTTACCCATTGTGTGTTCTTGGCAACTTTGCTGAAAATAAATTGACCATAGGGATATAGATATACTTCTACATTTTCTACTTTGTTCTTTTGGTCTATTTGTCAGTTTCTATGCCAGCACCAAGCTGCTTGGATTAATAGAGCTTTGTAGTATATTTTGAAATCTGGTAACTACAGCTTTGTTCTTTATACTCTAGATCCGTTTGGCTTTTGAAGGTCTTTTCAGGGTCTGCATCAATTTTAATATTACTTTTTATTTAATATTTTATTTAATTTTATTTAACATTTATTTTTTCTGTGAAAAATCCCATTGGGATTTTGATAGGGATTCCATTAAGTCTTTAGGTTTCTTTGGGCGGCGTAGATATTTTAACAATATTAATTTTTCCAATCCATGAACACAAGGTATCTTTCCATTTATTTGTGTCATCTTCAGTTTCATTCATCAGTATTTTATAGTTTTCAGTGAACAGATTTTTCACCTCCTTAGTTAAATTTATTTCTAGTTTATTATGTTTGATACTATTATAAATTGGATTATTTTCTACATTTCTTTTTGGATATTTTCTTGTTAGTGTATAAAAGGGCAACTGATTTTTGCGTATTGATTTTTTATGCTGCAAATATTCAAACTGTAGTAACTTTGTTTATACGTGCTAACAGTTTTTTGTTTTTCTGTTTTTTTTTGGCAGAGTCTTTAGGGTCTTCTATACACAAGATCACATCATCTACAAACAGGCCCAATTTTACTTCTTCCTTTTTATTTATTTTATTTTATTTTTCTTATCTAATTGCTCTGGCCATGACTTCCAGTGCCATGTTGAATAAGAAGTGGTGACAGTGAACATATTTGTCATGTTCCTAACCTTAGAGGAGAAACATTGAGCTTTCTCACCTTTGACAATGATGTTAGCTATGGACTTGTCATAGACGGCCTTGATTATGTTGAGGTACATTCCTCCTATACCTAATTTGTTGAGAGTTTTTATCATGAAATCATGTTAGGTTTTGTCAAATGTTTTTTCTGCACCTGTTAAGATAATCGTGTGATTTTTTTCTCTTCATTTTGTTAATGTAGTGCATAATATGTATTGATTTGTGTGTGTTAAACCATCATCGTTGCATTCCAAGAATAAATTCCACTTGATCATGGTGTATGACAATTTGAATGTGTTGTTCAGTTCAGTTTGCTAGTATTTTGATGAGGGTTTTTGTACTGTGCATCAGAGATATTGACCCGTAGTTTTCTTATATCCTTGACTGGCTTTGTTTTGAGGGTAACTCTGGCCTCATTAAATGAGTTTGGAAATATTGTCTCCTCTTCATTTTTTGGAGGAATTGAGAAAGATTGGTGTTAATTCTTTTATAAATGCTTTGTAGAATTTACCAGTGAAGCCATCAGGTTCTTGGCTTTTCTTTGTTTGGAAGTTTTTAATTAGTGCTTTAATCTCCTCACTTGTTATTAATCTTTCAGATTTTCCATTACTTCATGATTTAGGTTCAGTATTGAGTAGAAAATGGGTTGTGTTGGGCAAGGAGAGACCAGGGACCACCCGGGAGGTGGGGTGTAGCTACAAGTGGGAGGCTGAAGAAGCAGCAATGGCAGCAGAGTTTGGGGAAGAAGAGGAGAAGATCAATGTGTTCTGGACCTGCCTGGGCCAGGTGTCAGGGGTGAGGTCTCACCAACTTGCTGATAAGGTTCCAGTAAAAAACCAGGGACAGAAATCACCAGCGGCAAACCAGTCGGGACCCCTCTCACTCTTGAGAGCTTTACACTTTCTCTCAATAAATTCTATCGCTTGGCTCACTCTCTCTTGTCCACGAGTTTCATTCTTTGACTCCGTGAGACAAGGACCAGAGTCCCTCCCACCCTCCAGTAACAAGTATGTTTCCAGGAATGTATCCATTTCTTCCAGGTTATCTGGTTTGTTGGTGTGTAAATTATTCATAATAATTTTTTTTTAAATTTTTTTTTTCAACGTTTATTTATTTTTGGGACAGAGAGAGACAGAGCATGAACGGGGGAGGGGCAGAGAGAGAGGGAGACACAGAATCGGAAACAGGCTCCAGGCTCTGAGCCATCAGCCCAGAGCCCGACGCGGGGCTCGAACTCACGGACCGCGAGATCGTGACCTGGCTGAAGTCGGACGCTTAACCGACTGCGCCACCCAGGTGCCCCTATTCATAATAATTTTTAATCATCCTTTGTATTTTTGTGGTATCAGGTCAACTGATCACTTGTAGTTTTATTTATTTCAGTCTTCTCTTTTTTCCTTAGTATAGCTAAAAGTCTACTTTCTTTATCTTTTTAAAAAAATGAAAAAAAATTCAAAAATATGTGGAAATTAAGCAATATGCTCATTAGGAAATAGAAAAAAATCTTAAGACAAATGAAAACGGAAATAACATACCAAAATTAACAAATGCAGCAAAATCAATTCTAGGAGGGAAGATTAAATCTGTAAATGCCTATATTAAGAAATAAGATAGATCTCAAACAGACAACCCAATGTTATAACGCAAAGAACTAGAAAAAGAACAAACTAAGCCCAAAAGTAGCGGAAGGAAGGAAATGACAATAGAACTGAAGTGAATGAAATAGAGAATAGAAAAACAACCAAATTTTAACTATAACTTGGAAATAAACATGTGGAGGTGAAGAAAGAAATCAAAGGAGAATGAAGCCTCCACTGGCATGTGAAATGGATCCTGGGGTCTGGAGGCTGACAACCTGGGTTCAAATTCTGATCGCTTTCAGCATTTGCAATCTTGAGAAGTTTACTTAACCTCTCAATGTGCAGTGGCTTTAACTGTAAAGTGGGAATAACAATGAAATCTACCACATGAGATCACTGTGAGTATTGAACAAGATACTGCAAGGGAAGAACTTCGCAAAGTCACTGGCGGGAAGGACAAAGTCTGCTTTCCAGTTGTTTTTTGTTGCCATTCACTGTAATTGAAGCCAGGAGGTGAAGGTAGCATATCTCTGATTACTTATTTGCTTGCATTAAGTAATTTAAAAAATATATTTTAGGAGTGCCTGGGTGGCTCAGTCAGTTAAGCACCTGGCTCCTGATTCTGGCTCACGGAATGATCTCACAGGTTCCTGGGGTTGAGCCCCACATCGGGCTCTGTGCTGACAGTGTTGAACCTGCTTGGGATTCCCTGTTCCCCTCTCTCCCTGCCCCTCCCCAGCTTGCTCTCGATCTCTCTGTTTCTCAAAATAAATACATAAACATTAAAAAAATAGAAAATAAAAAATAGATTTTAATAAAAACAAATATAATTATATTCCAGAGTTACATTTACAATTCACATAGAAATTAACAAAAAAATGTGTTCATACACATTTAATGCTATTTGTTGACCACATCAGACTCTGTCTTTGGATTGCTGTGGTATCATTTTTACCTCCTCTGCTATTAGAGTTATTATAATGGTATCTCTGAGAAGCTCCAGGGTGAAAAAAAAACAAACAACCCCCCCCTAATTAAGCATATTTTAGTGTAGAGTAGGTGCTCAATAAAAAGCTGACCATTATTTTATTCCATACTGTTTGTATTTGGTATCATGTTTAACTCCCATGAGCTATGGTTATGTTAGGGTTCACTATTCCTGATGTATATATGAGAAAAGAGAAGCTCCAAGGAACAGGAAACTGTTTCAGGGGAGCCTAGTCTAGTTCATGAATGGCTAGAGACCTACATGTGCCCGATGCCAAATCTCCTTGCCTTTTGATTTTGTATCATCTTTTAAATGGAAAAGTGTGGCCAGGGTCTGTGTTGTGGGCAGGAGTGGCCCTACCTGAATATATAGAAAAGGATCCAAGGGGGAGCTCTTACATTTATTTTGCTCCATAATGAGCTAGGCCATTCAGACATGCTCCCTTTCCTAGAACTAACCTCACGAACCAGCAAAATAAACTCATAAACTGAAAAATGATCGTTACCGACCTTGACAAATAGCACTGATAATTAAATGCTAATGACTTTAGGAACCTCACTGTTTCTGATTCTCTCTCACAGCTACTCCAGGAGCATCACCACTGACAGACGGGTGTGAGGGTATTCCCTGCAAAAGGACACTCCCTGCTGGGGCTGGAAGCCACGTCAGGGAGTCTCGGTCCGATGGCAGTGTTAATTTCAAGCTCTAGTAAATACATCAAATAATCAGTGTACAATATCCTATTCAGAAGAAAATTACAACACAATTAACTGCTTCGCTAACAGTGGATAAATTACCCTTTGACACAGACTTTGCATTGATCGTGCAAAAAATGAGATGCTAGAGGAAAAGCAGCACTGATGTGCCTCCAACTGTTTTCCCCAAGGCCTGCCTTGCTCTTCTGTAGGTTCCTTGTTTTTCTTTCCTGCAGCCTCACGTTTTAGGCTGGCTTGCTCCCTGCACTTTCCTTGCTCCTTCAATCCACATGATTACTAATTACCTCCTTAATGACCTCTCTCCTGTCCTCCCTCGGAGCCCAATTTTGTCTCCAGTCCAGTAGTTGAACTTCAGCGTGCATCCCGGTCTCCTGGAGAGTTCGCTAAGATAAAGACCGCTCTGCTTCACGAGAGTTTCTTTCTCAGGCCCAGAGTTTGCATTGGTAACAAGTTCCTAAGTGCTGCTGCTGGGCCAGGGCACAGCTGGGAAATCATTACTCGGGCCAGAGAGATACTGTATGGCCCAGAAGGGCTTTGGGCTCAGTATTCAGCTGTTTGTTGCAGGTAACTTACTCTAAACTTTTGCTATGGGTAACAGATTCTGAGGAATCCGTTGTTAGAATCTAAAACTCTTGCAGTCTGGACCTTTGTAACTCCTTGCCTAACTCCTACTACCTCCCCACCGAGCACTCATTCCTTGACTGATTATACAATACCTCTCTCCCCCCTGCATTCATACCAGATATTTATAGTGCTTATTGGGAAACAGTGTGGAAAAAAAAAAATCAGACAGGAAGCACATTCTAAAGTAAGACCCATCTGGGTGTGAACCTTAGCCCTGATGACTACATTTTACTGGTTCCCTAATCTCACTGAGTTGCTTCCATATCTTAAAAGTCAACCTAAACAATACTCAGCATGCAGAGAGCAGGCCAGAGACCATGTTTTGAGAACCACTAAACACGGTCTGGCCATGTGTAGGGAGTAAAACTATGATTTTGTTCTCTTCCTTTCAATTTTGAGTGGTCCTTCAAGTCTTTATGATTTGGATAGATCTGTCAAACATCCTTGTCCTCAAGTTTGCCTCACTTGATTTCTCTAAATTTGACATTCCCGGGGTGCCTGGGTGGCTCAGTTGGTCAAGCGTCTGACTTCGGCTTAGGTCAGGATCTCACGGTTCCTGAGTTCGAGCCCTGCGTCGGGCTCTGTGCTGACAGCTCAGAGCCTGGAGACTGCTTCGGATTCTGTGTCTCCCTCTCTTTCTGCCCCTCCCCTGCTCATGCTCTGTCTCTCTCTCTCTCTCCTTCAAAAATAAATAAAAACATTAAAAAAATAATAAATAAATAAACTTGACATTCCCATGTACCAGTTCAAAAGTACATTCTATTTTTATTCTTTACCCTCATGGCCAATCTGGCCCCATGGCAGCGCATTTCCTTTGGTAATAGGGCATCTTTATCTAAATTTCAGGCTCTGCATATTCCTCTGTTTCTCTCCATTTTCAGCTCTCTGTGGTCTCACCTCAGAAACTCTGTCCCATAATCAGTCACACACTCTTGCAGCAGTGGAGTTGTGAGCCTGGGTTGTTTTCTGCTCCAGGTGAAGGCAGATCATCTGAACTCTTGCCGTTGGACAGGCTTTGGATGCAGTACTCTGTTAAAGCAAACAGACTGTCTCAATGCAGACAGCTGTGTCTGCCCCCGAACACTTTCAACTGCTGAAAAGCACCAGCAAGATAAAAGAGCATCAGATTCATTCGTAAATTTGTCTCCTGGCAAGAAGCTTCTTGTTCTGTACTCTGGAAAGAAGCTTTTGAGGCTCCACTTCAGGTTTCATCTCTCTGTGCCCCTCCCCCTTTCCCACCCTTGTGAGGGGGTGCGCCCCACACTCCCCCATCCCATCGGGTCTTGCTGAAGAGGTACAGGGAACAAAGATCAGACTGTGCTTTTAAAAGATAAAAGTTGCCATACTCCATCTATAATACTCTTCTATTCTCCTGCATGTTTCATCTCGGGATCTCCACCCACTACAGAAATGCTTGACAAAACTGGCTATCATCCTTGGTTTCCAAAGGGGGCATTGGTTGCAAAGCACTCTCTTGATTAATACGGCATCTCATCAGCTCCGGTGGATTGTAGACGAATGCAAAGAGTCCGTGTGCTTGCTGGAGCTGCTATCGTTTCTCTAAAATGTACTAATTGCTTAAATGGCATGGTGGGTAAATATTAAAAGGCAGTTTCTGCGTAAGAGTGGTCTCTCACAGTGCATTTTGGAAAATTGAACTTTAGGACCAACTCCATACGATAAATGAAATGTGACAGATGGAGTGATGATTCGACAAAACTGACTCTTCAATAGCACACAGGAGACAGAAGACAGAATCCACGGAGACACAAATACATTGCGTATCTACAGCTCATCATAAAATTAAATAGAGAGATACACTTTAAATGTACACGAGCACACAGATACACACACACAGACACACACACAGTGGACACTCTAGATAATGAAGAACAATTTGCAAGAAGAGAATATCATCCTTCTCGTACAGTGTTTCAAGAGGTGTTAGACCCTCGATGTGAGACTCAGCTACTCTGCCTTCCAAAGACCGATAAAATGCTACAGAATGAATCTGGGAGCAAAGTCCTAACCCCAGTGCTCAGAGTTTCATTGGCCTTCTTCCTTGCTAAATATCTCCTCTCACTAATTTTTCTTTTTCTCTTTTGTGTGAATACAAATTGGAGTTTCTAAAGCAGATTTTACTCTAAATGATTCTGTCTATAGTTAGTTAGAAGTGGATCAATTCACAGAACTTATTGTGTACTTATGGAGAGGAAGCCATGCAAACACAATTCCTGCAGTCAATGACACGAGGTCCATTTGCAGAAACAGTTATCCCTCATTGAAAGTACAGTGACCTTCATTAGCTGTCTGCTCTGGGGCATGGGATTGCATATATTATTTTGTTTGTACTAAACAACAATGCTGTGTACCAAATATCAACAACCAGTCTATCAAGTTAGGTCAGAGGCTTAGGGAGGATATGTAACTTGGTTGATTGTATATCCTAGTGAGAGAATCAGATTAGAAACCAACCTGAATTAAAAAAACAAAACAAAACAAAAACAAAAAAATCCCCCCAAAAACCTATATTCTCTATTCTTGGCAACTATTTCTTCTATCATTGATAATGGGAGAGATATTGACCCTGGCTTTACCAAATTTCGTTGTTTATTCTTATACACACATCATGGTTTTGTGTATGTGATTTATTTAGACTTAGCAATTCGAATTTGGTATTTGCTTAGCTTGAACTGTAACTGGGAAATGACTTGTTAGGTTAAGAAGATTTAACCACACTTAAAATAGTAATTACACATTTAGATTTGATTTCAAGGATCACTTAGCCAGGCTAGTAGTTTTTCACATCCAGGGGATGTTTTGGTTTATTGAAGGATGTTGCTGGTGGTTTCAGGGGACAGAGACAAACATAGTAAAGCTGGACGGGTCCCCAAAAAGGAATTACCCTGTATTCTGCATCATTATCAAATAACTTAATGGACATTCGTACAGGAGGAAAAACCTGTTTAGAGATTTTGAGCCTGGAACCTAAATCCATTTTACGTTTAGAAAACATGTTTTTTTTTCATGGTTTTAATATTACTATTTTTTTCAAGAATGCAACTAACCTGTAAATTGAGGCAAGCTTTTACTTTCTTTTTCTTTCTTTCTTTCTTTCTTTCTTTCTTTCTTTCTTTCTTTCTTGGAAGGCTGCCAGGAATTGTTCACTCTTTTGGAAAAGCACATCATGAGCAATATGCTATAGTATTTGAATTGCTAATAAAATACACCTGTTTCAGACAATTTCTATAGCTGTGGTATCATTATCATTCTGTGTACAGATGCAAGCATTTATTTCTTTATGTCTTCTTTACTAGAGCTTCCTGGTCATTTGCAAGTTGAAAAGCATATTATTTCAGTATAAATTACTTCCCTTTTGTTTTTCCTTTATATTAGTCTTAGAGAAATAGTTTGAAAATATTGTGTTGGTAAGTTACATTACCTATAAATTCCACTTGCAAATAGTAGAGGGGCATTATGAAACATTTATTATAAAATGGTGGATCACGTGGGTGGCTCAGTTGGTTAAGCAACTGACTATTAATTTCTGTTCAGGTCATGATCTCACGGTTCATGAGTTTGAGCCCCACATCCGCTCTGTGCTGGTGGTGCAGAGCCTGCTTGTGCTCTCTCTCTCTTTCTCAAAATAAATAAATAAACTTAAAAAAACCAAAATAAAATGATGTATTGGTCATTGTAAGGTCGAGAGCCACTATGTTAAGCTCTCAACAGCCTACATTAGTTCTTTGACTTTTGCTTCTTTTTATCTTCCAAACCAAAACAAGTCAAATGCAGGCTCCTACCTTCCCCTTGGCTGGAATCATCCTTCTTTGCTTTACCTTAACTTGAAGAACAGAGTTGTAGTCCTTCTAAAGCTGTAACCTGCATAAATCAGTTAAAAATTCAAGACAGTTAAAATAATACCATTGAAATAATACTGTCTAGAATTAAAATACTTGTTGAAACAGTAGGTTGTAAACAATGTGAGAACGGTGGTGAAAGCCCAGTGTTTGCATTGGGTACTGACAGTTACATTAAATATATGCATCTATTTTGAATTAGCAATTCCACTTCTGGGTGTGTATCTCAAGTATATCCCTGTATATATAATCAATGGGTCCATAAATAAACATATACAAAAATATTAAATACAATATGATGTATAGTGTCTGAACACTGGGGGCAATGTGTGTGGCCAGACGCAGGAGAGTAGACAGGTAAACATTTGGAGTTTTATGAGCATTACATTAGCATCACTAATGAAAAGCATTACATAGGAATAGAGATGAAGCGTAAAATCTAAGTGATTCATAAAAACATCGAAGAAAACCTGCCATATAACAATATACTATTCATAGAAATGGGAAAGTATGCAAACAACATATGCATTTTGCAATAATCAATAACAACAAAACTACGTATTAAGTACACTGGAAAAGTGGGCTGTACCAGACAAGGGCAACAGTAATGTGGTACTGGACTAAAAAGGAATAAAGGATTAATGTTTAATTTTGTTAAATTTATGCAGTCGAATGCAATATCAAACTTATGTGCTTTATTTATGTTTCTTCATGGAAAAGGTACACAATTTTATAACAACAAAGATAATCCTGTTTTTTAAGCTTTTAAAAATCCAGCTACTTTTCCCTTTATATAAAGCAGATACATGCTTTACACCAAGTATGGAGTTTACAGGACATATGGTTTCGCCTGGGCTACTTTCCTCAACATCCCTCCAGCCCTGGCTCTCACACACTCTCAGGGGCCTGCTTTCTTCTGTACTCTCACTCTATTTATTATCAAAGTTCTTGAGTCAATGTCACAAAGTGGGAGCCACTGAGGAGGATGGCGAAAGAGAGGAACAAGCCTGGACTCTCTCAGTGGGTCCAGAAGAGAGCCAGGGGCAGCCTCCCAGTGAATACCCACCCATACCAGCACCCTCTTTCCATCAGGGCAGCTCTGTGGACGCCCACAGACTCCTTTCACCAGGAGTGTGAGTCAGCCATTTGCAGAAATCATCTGCAAAGAAAATAAAAACCAGCAAAATGGTTCTCAAGTAGTGTTATCATTACAGAGGTAATTATTTATAAAAACATAGGGCATCATTGTGGCCCAGATATTCTGAGCCCTATCGTGGTACATCTTATTGTGGGGCAAACTTTTTCAACAAAGCTTACCTTAGATCCAGTAACCATTACCAAGAGACTATCCATTTGCCTTTGCTTCAATATTTTGATTATGAATTCAATCTTCAGAGGCCATGACTTCAAAAGGGAAGGGCCTATGACATGAGACAATATTTCAGTCATAAGAAAGGAAAAAACCCAATTGTAAAAATCACCCTGATATGTAATTTATACATCTGAGTCAAGTAAACTCAGTTTGCAGAAATACCCTTGAATCTAATCATCAGTTCCTCGGATGAAGTCAATTTATGAAATTCCATAATTAAGCTCAAATGGGAAGGAATGGGAGACCCAGCTGGGTGTTGACTAGAAATGAGACTCTGTCTGGTCTCTTTTGGATGTCATCTCTCTTTCTCATCCCATCCACTGTGGCTTAAAGGAGCATCTAGCCCCAAGCAAGTATGCCCATGGTTGAAAACAGTTTGTCTAAATTATGACATTGTCTTTATATCCCATTCTTTAAATAAAAGGGACGATTTAATTTAACCATGCACTCTACCAACCTACCATATGCCTACACTGTGTACTTCATGAAAATCTGAAATGAATCAAAGGTCATCAGAGTCAAAAATTGAGTTTTCTACCTTTCATCAAGTTCCATATCAAGAAAATCCCCTAGTTATTGTAGATGAAAAGAATATTGGAAGCACTCACCCTAAGAAGAAAAACAAGGAAATAAAATACATAGCTCTAGGGTGTTCTCAAGATGTCCTTCATAACTGCCCCCTAACATGTTCTCTAGTCCTTCACTTCTCCCTGTGAAATCATCAATCATCCTGGCTTGGGATGGATTTGATTTACACATTTCTTTCCTGAGGGGGTTTAGAACACCAGGGTCCTGCTAGAGTGAGGGACATGGGGTTACCAGAGGCAGGTCGCCTTCTCTGATATGGCAGGTAAGTCAATCAAGCCGAACCCAAGTTTGGGTAAGAGTATTAACATTCTAAACACATGACCTTTACCTCGTAGGCAGTGAGCAGTTGGTGATGGGTATTTGACTGGAAACCTATATGAGGGAACAACCATGTTTTAGTAACCATAATTGTGCAGGGCTGTGTACTGCAAAACTTCTGGGTCTAAGGGCCAGGAAGACATGAACTTGGTCTAGCTCAGCTGGGTTTTGGCTGTACAATATCTGGCAAATTACATAAACCCTTTGAGCCTCAACTTTCTCATTTTATTTATTTTTTATTTTTTTATTTTTTTAATTTTTTTAACGTTTATTTATTTTTGAGACAGAGAGAGACAGAGCATGAGTGGGGGAGGGTCAGAGAGAGAGGAAGACACAGAATCCGAAACAGGCTCCAGGCTCTGAGCGGTCAGCACAGAGCCCGACGCGGGGCTTGAACTCACGGACCGCAAGATCATGACCTGAGCTGAAGTCGGGCGCTTAACCAACTGAGCCACCCAGGCGCCCCTCAACTTTCTCATTTTAAAATAGACATACTAACCTTTCAAAATTGTTGTAAGGCTTGAATATGTTAATGTATACAAATCATTTAACAAGTTGCCTCACATGTGGGTATTTTTAACATTTTTAAGGTATTCTTGAGTAGAACCATTGGTGTTCAGGGTATAAGAGGAGGAGAAATTGCAAGCAGGGAGAACATATGGTCTAATCCGGGCTTTGCTCTTTGTTCATATTGTTTTAAGGATTTGGACTGGAAAGGGAGATGTATCTAGCTGAGTCTGGTCCAGTATACATAACTTATTTGGATTCAATGAGTAAACTGTATTGATGACTGTTTTCTGTCATCAACAACTGTGCAATCATATTCATGTCTGTTTCATGCAAAAAAAAAAAAAATGAGTGTGCTTTTGAGTGCTCGGTACTTCAGGGACAGAATGTGAGATCATAGTTAGGATATAACTGAGAATGTCAGCCAACTAAGCTAAAAGCAAATGTTCCTACCTAAGAAATAGCAGCCTGTGCCAATAACAGTACATCTGCTAATGAAATGAGGATGCTAATAAAAAATGTGAAAATTTATAAGGACTTTGGAATGTCAAATTTTGCATCCCTTAAAGGGGCAAAAGTTTCAAAATATAATTTTTCTGGAGTCTAGTGCAACAGTCGCTGCCACTTATTAAGCCCTTCCTACATTCCAAGCTCTTTGCACACACGGACTTGTATCAACCTCACAACCCCTCTGTGTGATGGGCATGGCCCCATATTGCTATGCGGGAAAGTATGACAGAAAAGGTGAGTTTAATTCCCAAGGTCACATAGCTGTTAAATGGTAGAACCAGTATTTGAATCTAATTCAGTTTCCGTTTTTCCTCTTAAAGTCCATGTTTACCAAATGGTAGTTTCATTTTTGGCTGTTATTTTTGGAGCCCAAATGATATAGCAAAAATGTTAAGCTGGAGTGATGAGAGAAAAGAAATGCAAACAAAACCACTCAGTTATTTAATAATTATTTTTTCATAGCATTCTGGTCTATAAGAGCATCATCTGGGAAACTTTTTGCTTCACCAATTCTGATTCATTCATTCTGATTTCTGATGAATATGTATTCATGCCTTCTTTAATTATCCTGACACAGATCTACAGAGCTTGAAAAGCAAAAACATGAAAACCAGTGTTCTTACCCCCACAAGTAAAAGAATAACCTGCTATTTAAAATCTCTGGTAGAAATACAGTTGCTTTTCACTGGCGTTAATTTATATGTGTTAATTACACACAGTATTCCGTGACGTCTGAAAGACTGTAAATTGGTCTTGATGTGATCATCTTTCTAGCATGCAAATATAGTGCTGCCCTTCAGTGACTGTGGAAGACAAGCTGCTAACAGGAAATAGTGACATCCTGGGATGACTGCCCATGTTGGTGGCCCCTGAAGACCCTCCCCACCCTGCCGGACCCCCACACACCACTTGGACACCTTTGTGAAGAGTCCACTGCTCTCACACTCCTGAATGTATAGGGCCGGCCCTGAGCTCCTGCCCAATCCTGCATTTTCTATTGCTTACATGACACTCATTTACTTCTTTGCCATCACCCCAAGTGCAATGGTTCAGAAACTTACATTATCCTTCTTTCTTCTCTGCCAGTGCGAGCTTATCTCATGAGTAGTTGACTTGTGTTGGTGAGAGCCTCATTTTGTTTTAAAGAAATCAGTGGAAGAGAGTTTGCAGTTGTGCAGTCACTTGAGTAAATACATATTCTAATTTTACCAGCTCAAAGCAGATTGACACATGTTAGTACCAGGAGAGATGAAGTGGGTTTGACAGCCTTCCCTGTGACTTAGGGAATCACCTGAGCTCCATACTGAAGATGGCGGAGGGGAGCTAAGGATTTTCTAAGAAAGTAAATTTGGTGCCAGGTGGAATGAACACAAAAGGCCTGTATTCTTTTCTTTGTGTTTTCTTTTTTTCTTTTTTTTTTTCAACGTTTATTTATTTTTGGGACAGAGAGAGACAGAGCATGAATGGGGGAGGGGCAGAGAGAGAGGGAGACACAGAATCGAAACAGGCTCCAGGCTCTGAGCCATCAGCCCAGAGCCTGACGCGGGGCTCCAACTCACCGACCGCGAGATCGTGACCTGGCTGAAGTCGGATGCTCAACCGACTGCGCCACCCAGGTGCCCCTTCTTTGTGTTTTCAAAATGTATTTTACAATAAATGTATTATCTTTTACAAAATTTAAGACACTCCTAATTTTATAAAGCCAGCTACTGCTCTTTATTAACAACAACAAAATCTCAACAGTATTGAAAAGTATTTAAAAAAAGAAACAACAAAATTTCATCATCTAGCCTAAATGATTATTAACACCCCCCAAATCTTGTTATGGGTATATACTGAAAGAGATATATAAGTACTCATACATAGCTTAATAGGTATTTAGAAATAATTTTATGAAACAATAAAATTATACCGCTTCACATACATCATCAAATTTATTTTAACTTGAAAATAACAAAAGAAAACAAAGATGAATTTTAAAAATGGATAAACATAAGGCAAATATTTAATCAAAGAAAGAAATACTGATTTCTAAAATGTTTTGCAAGCATTATAAAAAAATTAGTATTTTATGTTTACAATGACTTCACATTAACTACATGTTTCAGGGTTACGTATAGTGATTTTCTCCCTACTTCAGAACTTGAAAAAATAGTCACAAGATTTCTCACTTCTTCCATCCTCTGACCTCCATATATATATATATATATATATATATATATATATATATATATATTTTTTTTTTTTTTACTTAATTAAAAAGAAAAAAATTAACCCTGTTAGAGTTCGGAACATCTGCATTCTTTTCTGTAAGAGTAATTACCAGATGGTTTCAGTCCTATTTCAATATCTCAGAAGATGACACATTCACTGTTTGTCATAGCTTTTTCATTCCTCAGCCATTTATCTTGGTTTATATTTTATTCCTAGTTCATTGGAATATATCTATTATAAAATGGATCCGATCTAGCATATTCTGATTTCTGGCATTATTGGCGTTATCTGTACGTTGTTTTTTTTTTAATATGAAATTTATTGTCAAATTGGTTTCCATACAACACCCAGTGCTCATCCCAACAGGTGCCCTCCTCAATGCCCATCACCTACTTTCCCCTCGCTCCCACCCCCCATAAACCCTCAGTTTATTCTCAGTGTTTAAGAGTCTCTCATGGTTTGCCTCCTTCCCTTTCTGTAACTTTTTTTTCCCCTTCCCCTCCCCCATTGTCTTCTGTTAAGTTTCTCAGGATCCACATAAAAGTGAAAACATGGTATCTGTCTTTCTCTGTATGACTTATTTCACTTCGCATAACACTCTCCAGTTCAATCCACATTGCTACAAAAGGCCATATTTCATTCTTTCTCATTGCCAAGTAGTATTCCATTGTGTATATAAACCACAATTTCTTTATCCATTCATCAGTTGATGGGCATTTAGGCTCTTTCCACAATTGGGCTTTTGTTGAAAGTGCTGCTATAAACTTTGGGGTACAAGTGCCCCTATGCATCAGCATTCTTGTATCCCTTGAGTAAATTGTTTTTATATATCAGGAAAGCCTGGCTAAATATAAATTTATTCAGCCATTTAAAATTGCTTGGATACTTGGCAGTGTGGCTTCTTGTCCTCTGTAAGATATGACTTTTACCACAGCCAGTTGGATTTTGTCGATTTTATTTCTTTTAAAGAAAGTTGCATGCATACTGTTTATATTTCCAAATTCCTACACATTGATTATAACTTTCACGTCCTCTATCAATCAATAAAAGATTGACTGGGAGCATTATTTGGTCACAGTTTTCTCTCCTCCCATGTCATTCCATTTTCTTCGTGTAAACTACACTTGTGTTTTCCCTCATGAGTGAGTCAATTCTTATGATTGGCTGATTTAAACATTTTTCATCACTATTTTAGAAGTGCAAAAGCTCATAAAATTTACCTGTACTTCACTTTGTTCGTTCTCCCATGACTGCTGTCCATTCTGACGCCTTGCCCACCCACCCCCCTCCTCTAGAGCAGCAGCCCTGGTCACTGAGGACCCCCATCATCATCACCACATCCAAGGGCCAATTCTCAGTTCCCTTAGCATCGGAAGTGCCAGGAGCTGGGGATACCATTCTTCCTTGTCTTGACAGCCATTATAGTCTATTTCTATTAATCTCTTTGTATTTTTCTTCTGCATTTACTTTAATCATTCCAAGGCTATTTTCTATTTCATCATTTCCATTTTTATCACACTATTTAAAAAACTTTTCTCCCTTCACTATTTAAAAAACTTTTTTTAAGTTATTTATTTATTTATTTATTTATTTTGAGAGAGAGAGAGAGAGAGAGAGAGAGAGAGTGCAACTGGGGGAGGAGCAGAGAGACAGAGAGAGAGAATCCCAAGCAGGCTCCTCACACTGTCAGCACAGTGCCAGATGCGGGGCTCAAACCCACCAACAGTGAGACCATGCCCTGACCTGAAACTAAGAGTAGGATACTCAGCGGAGTGAGCCAACCTGGCACCCTATTACCTCACTATTTTTAACTTTTGTTTCTCTTCTAACAATAATGCCTTGTTTTTCACTTTCTATCCCGTGTGCCAAAAAGAAACTCTTTTTTTAAAAAAAAGTTTATTTGAGAGAGAGACAGCACATGTGCATAGGGGAGGGACAGAGAGCTAGGGAGAGAGAGAATCCCAAGCAGGCTCCCTGCTGTCGGCACAGAGCCCCACTGGGGGCTCCCTCTTGTGAACCAGGAGATCATGACCTGAGGCGAAACTAAGAGTTTCACCACCTGAGCCACTCAGATGCCCCAAGGAACTCCACTTACTTATTTTTTTTCAACTGGAGTGCAATATTTGTTTTAAGTTAAGCACTTGTTGACTGAATTGATGTCACCAATTTCTTCCAAAGCACACACACACAAATCAAAGGTGGAAAAAAGATCTAACAAGTCAGTGATAACCAATATTAATGTATCGATAGTGAGAATAATAAGGCAAAATACATTTACAGATGACAAGGGACACTGAATAATAAAAATAATGTACTGATAAAACATAAAAACTCTCGGGGCGCCTGGGTGGTTCAGTCGGTTGAGCATCTGACTTCGGCTCAGGTCATGATCTCACAGCTCGTGAGTTCTAGCCCCGGGTCAGGCTCTGTGCTGAACAGCTCGGAGCCTGGAACCTGCTACAGATTCTGTGCCTCCCTTTCTCTACCCCAACCCACTCACATTCTGTCTCTGTCTCTCTCAAAAATAAATATTAAAAAATATATAATTTAAAATATAAAAACTCTAAAATTATATATACATGATAATACAGTATCAAAATACCAAAAGCAAATAGTGACAGAAGTTGAAGTAGAAATGAACAAACCCACAATCAATATTATGTCAGTCAATATTATGTCAATTAATTTAATGACAGCAACCTAGTAGGGCTATAAAAGATTTTAACAACCCTATCATCAAGCCTAATATAACATATATAGAAAGCTATACCAACAACTTATAGAGTACACATTCTTTTCAAACACAAAAGGAAAAATGATCATGTATAGGTCATAAAAAATATCAAAAATAACAAAGGACAGTTATTCATATGGATCTTGTGTTCTGATCAAAATGAAATAAAATTAGAAACCAGTAAAAACACCCCTCAAATCTTTAGAAACAACACTCTAAATACTTACAGAGAAAGCTATGAAGCAATCTTTCAATAATTTCAATTAATGGTTTAATTTTTCTTCTTGTTTTTAAATCATTTTTTTAATGTTTACTTATTTTTGAGAGAGAGAGAGAGACAGAGTGTGAATGGGGGAGGGGCAGAGAGAGAGGGAGACATAGAATCTGAAGCATGCTCCAGGCTCCAAGCTGTCAGCACAGAGCCTGATGCGGGGCCGGAACTCACGGACCCTGAGATCATGACCTGAGACAAAGTCAGAAGCTTAACCGATTGAGCCACCCAGGCTCCCATGTAAATTTTCTTCGAGGTACTATGTTAGCTATATATCATTGTTTATAGTGTGTGATGTGTTATTGAGCTCAAATAATGTTTTCTAAATACCTATTAGGAAAAGAACTAAAAAGTTGTATTCAATTTGACAATAAAATCAAGGTCTTTCGTTGTATGGGAAAAATAATTCAAAAACAGTGGTTGTAAACATTAGCATGCATTGGTATCGCTGGGAGAACTTATCAAAATATAGATGGTTGAGCCCCACCCTAAAGTTTCCGATCCACTGGTTCTTGACTAGAGACCAAGAATTTGCACATGTCACATGATCACAGGAGAGGTCAATGATGTCTACCTAGGAACCACAATTTGAGAAGCCACAGGAGTAGAATGGTGAATTCGAGGTGATAAAGTGGAGACAACAAATACAAGTTATTCTCCCAAATGATGAAGGATACTTTGAGTTATTAGGAGGATAAAGAAAATGACTTTCTCATGGGGGAGATTAAGCACATATAAAAGCTACCGAAAAGGAGAAGGTAGGAAGGTCAGATATGTTCCAGGCAGAGACAGGGAATAATTTGTACATGAACAAGCGTAGAGAGGGATCAGAAATAAGTTTCGCTTGTTTGTGTGTGTGTTTTAGTGATCCAATACATATTTATTCAGAACTTGCTCTGCGTCTGATGCTGTAAAAAAGCATAAGACCGACCACAGGCAACCATTCTCTTCAAAGGGATCACAAGTGAGGGGAGCCAGCAGTGTAACAGTGAGTGGTAATTACAGTCGAGTTTGCTAAGGGTCAGCATGTGGTCTCTGGCTGCACAGAAATGGAGAATCCAAGTCAGCCTGGAGAGTTCAGACAACACTCCTCGGAAGAAATTCCACCTGATTTAAGTCTTTAATCCTATTTTAGGAAATAGAGGAACACTTAGTTTGCGGCAGAAGGGAATTTGCATTAGATTAGAAACCGTGGGATTAATAAACTACAGAACAGGTCCTTATTAAATGTAAATAAAAATGGAAGGAAGCACGGGGGGGGGGGGGGGGTGGGGAGAAGAGGAGGGCAGAGAAAGGAAAAGTTGAAGGAAGGAGAAATAAATAAAGATCATTTTGAAGTGGAAAAGGTATGTAGAAAGGTCTTGGGAGTCTTGGGGAAGCAGTAGGAAATTTTCATCGGCGGAGAGTAGGAGGATGTTAGCACTGGGGACAGTGAAGCACCTTTGCCAGAGGTGTGCTGAGAAGCCAACTGGAGATGAATGAAAAGGGATGCTAAGGTTCAGTGGGGCCCAGCTGCGGTTAGCACAATTTTATGGTGTGTTACCAGTTGTGGATGACATTTTCCAGCACAATCTAATAGCCTGAGGTGCTCGCTGAACTTCCCCTGTGTAGGGGCTGCCGAATGAAAGCCTAATGACATTGGATACTTTTACGAGGTCAGTGGGCAGTGTGTGATGTTGCTCGTTAAATTTCTGGGTCCAAAATGGAACACGCTGTGGTCTGTCAATAGATTTGGCCACTCTGACTGTATTGGAAATCTGAGTGATTATGATGTTGTTTAGCAACTAGCGGGTTTGGGCGGCTGAAGGCAACATCCGGGGATAAAAGTAGTTGCTTTTCAAACTCTTAGAGACGAAGTACATGTTGTTGCCATTTCTCCACAGCAAATTCCTCACACCTAGTAAGAGTCAGAGTATTTCCTAAAAGGACAGAAACATTACTACGCTATAGCTTAAATGGAGACTTAAGGTAACCAAAGAAAGACTGTGTTGGGTAGGGGCCTGAAACATTAGGAACAAATAAACAAAGAGACAAAAAACAGTACAGTACCCTCTAACGTGCAAGAGAGATGTTAAATATGGAAGATATGAGCATTCAAGTCAATGAATAGCTGTTCTCCAGGTAGAGACAATAGCTACCTGTGACAATAGCTGGTAGGAAGTTCTCTTTATGACTAACCATTTCTTTTCTCAGGAAGTACAGCCTCAGAGAGAAATTTGGAAAGTCATCATAGATATGCAATGCAAGTTTATACCTTCCATTTGCATATATTACTTGCAAAGGTGCACTAAGCGTAGGCTCTGAGCAGCAATTCTGTCTCACTATCTGACATGTAGGGTTCCCTGGTCCTCTCTCCAGGATGAGGTCCCCAGTGCATAAGACACCCTGCACAAAAGACACCCTCTCTTGACTATATTACTTGCACTAACCAGGTCAGCCTCATGCCCTCTATTTGGAGCATAGGTTGACTTGTAAACTTCCTTCATCTATCTCAAGTCTATTACAAAAACATAGTTTTCTCTTCCTCCAGCCACTTCACCTCCTTTCCCTTAATCTCCAGTACACTCAGCGATAGCCCAAAGATTCAGATCCTGATTTTAGCTTCAGTGATGTGGAGGCACAGTCTTGACTCTGACTCAGCTCTAACTCTGATCCTCTATTAAATATCCAATAGACACATGCACACTCATGCTTAAATTAACAAGAGGAAAACCCGATTCAGTTAGTAGTCCGTTTTCCAGCAGAGATTGAACCTTTGGGAAGATGAGAATTACACTAGATGCTATAGGACAATAAAACTTGCAGGAATATTTCTGTTTTGAGTATCAACATTGAATTTGCTGCAGGAATTATGATGTGTGTGAAGCCAAATGCATTTGAAAAAGAGAAAAGATATGCTATACTAAGACATCCGTTTACAGGAAAACTAGTTATAGCTTTATGTGTCACTCTCTGTTTAATTTCAGCAACTTCTATCCAAAAATAAAGCAAAACATTTTATGGGTAATGAACAAGAGATTTAATATTGTATGGGTGACTAATTTGGTTATTTAAGACAAAAGTTGGAAATGAACCGGATGTTCTAAACTTGATTAGTGTTTCTGTCATAAGGATGCTGCATTAGGTTGACAACAATTGAAACTCATAGCTCATTATTTTTGTATGGCTTCTCCATTAGCTATACTTCTTAGAGTTTCAGTGCTGTGTTGGAATTGTTAACGTTTGCTTCTTGCAGAAGTTTTTCTTGGGAAAGCCAGTTATGAGAAGCCCAAATAAAACAGAATTGAAGCAATTATATAGATCATTCTAGACCCAAATTCTATCCCCCTCTCTTTTCCTTTAATGTTACCTCAAATGTCATATCAGCTATAAAGACCTAGACTGAAAATGAACGCATGTAGTAAATACTGAAGTTTAGAAAATTCTAGGCAGGTACTGTCTTCTCCTTCCTTCATATGAAATTCTTTACTTCCACTATCATTTCCAGAAAGGTGTTCATTAAGATGCAACACCCATTGGTGTATCAAGTGAGTTATGAGTCATTCACACCTTAACACAAACTATTTTAATCAACCATATTTCTCTATAACACCTTACCAAAGAAATGAGCACTTGGGAGTGAGGAAAAGGAGAAGGAAATTTTTAAAACAGACACATCAGCAAAGACAAGATGCCTGAGTAAACATCCAAAGCAGAGCAATTTCGAGAGTCGGGGTAGGAGCTAGACGCCCCCCCCCCCCCCAACCTGAACTAGACATTTAGCAAACAGAGAAGAAATATTAGAAAGGTATCAGTGTCGAATGGTATTTATTTTTTTTTTAATTTTTTTTTCAACATTTATTTATTTTTGGGACAGAGAGAGACAGAGCATGAACGGGGGAGGGGCAGAGAGAGAGAGGGAGACACAGAATCGGAAACAGGCTCCAGGCTCTGAGCCATCAGCCCAGAGCCTGATGCGGGGCTCGAACTCACGGACCGCGAGATTGTGACCTGGCTGAAGTCGGACGCTTAACCGACTGCGCCACCCAGGCGCCCCGTCCAATGGTATTTATTTTGCCAACCTAGCACATAAGAGTTTTCTGCCGGACACTTTTGTTTGATACAGTAACACGTCTTAAAGGAAAGAGAAATGGGACATACATGGAAAGATCTGTCTTGTCCCCTGCTTTGGTAGAACAACAATTTGCCAACAATCTATACGTTAAAAAATAATTCTCCACATGACTAAGTCACCATATAACCCCTTCATGAGACACTCTATCTAGGGCAGCTGAGGCAACTTACTCACATTTACCATGGGGGTCTATCTAAAGGAGCAGCAACGGGGTCCTGCTTTGGTTTCAGAGTGTGTGTGTGTGTGTGTGTGTGTGTGTGTGTGTGCGCGCGTCTGAATGTGCGTGCGTGCGAGCATGTGCGCATGCTCACGTGTACAGCCAGGACCCTAGAGAGAAAAGGCAGAAAGCAGCCCCAAGTGGATGTCCCAGGGGAGTCAAACATTTTGGTCTTATTCCGGGCTTTTCTTTATAATCCTAACCACTCCCACTTCAGGCTTAGAATCTAAAAGGTTAGGGCTCATTATTCTTGACTCAGTCTGACTTCCCTTTACTCCTGAAGGGTTGACACTCATGGATCTTAGAGCGAATTGATAGGTTTAGCAAATCAGTATCGGCAATATGGCCTTGGAAGTATTGACTTAGAGATTTTTGGCTGGCCTTTGGTCCCCTACTTGGAATTCTGTCCCCGGCATGAGGCTGATTGACTTTGGATGGAGGTCCTTTTAGGAAATGGCAAGTCAGTAGCCAGGATCTCAATATCGGATCAGCCCATGTGGATCATACACTCATCTTCTTCTCTTGCTTCTGTAACTGGAAGATTGCCTTTCCTGGCTCAGTTGCTACATTTTTACAAAATTAGTTCCCTTTTTTCACTTATTAATATCCTTGACTGGGGTCTCATTTTTCTAATACTGGAAGGCAGAGAATAAGGATGACGGGGCTTTCTTCCTGCCCCCAAAATGCTCCCCGACCCCCGCCGCCATCCTTTTTGGGACCACCTTGCCACACACATATCTTTGCTCCTGAGTCTACTGAGCATCACCCTTCTATCCACCTCTGGATTTGAGTTCTCTCTTATTTTCTACAGACAGTCTTCTGAGAGTTGGCACCAAGATCTTACCAAGACCTGCTCTTAATGTCTATTGCCCACCTTTTCACATCCTGATACTTCCCAACATTGAGGGGAAGAGAAAGGGGAGAAAAAGAAAGTAGACCATATACCCACCACCAGGCACGGGTCCTCACATGCGTTATTCTATTTAAGCTTATCACAACTCTGATTGTTCACTGTTTGTGACCCCTTCCCCTATTGCTGTGACTTGCTGAGAGATTATGTTCTCTAGTGAATCCCCAGTGCCTACCAAAGTTGCTAGAACATAGTGGGATTGGTGAGTGTAAGCAGTATAATAGGTTTATGGAATTTACAGTCTTGGGAATTAGTATTCGGGAAATGGCCTGGAGTCGTGAATTGATATCGCAATTGTGTATACTCAACCATACTTCTGACACTTATGGTCAAAGTTACCTGTAAATTAAGAAGAATAGTGCTTCCCAAGTGTGGTTCGTCATAATCCATTTCACTGCACTGCTGGGTAGCCAATGGTTCCATGATACAATAATACTGGTAACACCGAGTTAAACAAACAAACAAAACCATATTCGTTTGCTGCAGGATGTCTTGGATGCTTTATTTTGCTAGAGTATGTACTCTAAGAGGAAATACATGTCCTATATTCTGTTGACCCCGGGGCATTATCTGGAATCAGTGTCCCTTGGGACACAGATTAGAAAAGTCTGCTTCAGTGAATAGGTAAAGATCTAGTTCAGTGGAAACTATAATGTACAGGGAAGGACTTAAATTATTGCTGAGGTTGATCTGACTCTAGAAAAATACGCCACAGGCACAAACTGTACTCAATCTTCCAATATTAGACTGCCATTGGTGAGCATAATAGAAGGACTTTCATTAAATTTCCAACTTTATCAAAACTATCTGGATTGTTTGCCGGGCTAAATCTACAGCCAGGATATGACTATGGTTTTGTGATTCAACGATGAGTGAGCCTAGTGGGTGGTATACAGGGAGTGATTAACAAAGCAGTTTGAATAACAAAAATAAATACAGTTGCTCTTCTATATTTTATTTAAGTAATAATTCCCTTCTGTTTCTTTATCACGAATTATTTTCTCCCCAAAAGTTAATCCTTAATTCTGATGTTTCTAAAAAGAAAACATATGCCTCTCTCAGGGTTGAAATTGTGAAAGGTTTTGGTTATTTAAAGAAAAAACTACCAATGTTATCTATTAAACACCGATCATCATAGAGCTATATCAAGGACAGATAACACTTATGGGTTTAAGGGTTTTTCCTCTGAAAGGAAGATGTGCCGCCTGGTAAACCAATTAATTTTGCTCACCTGTAAATAGAGGTGTGGTTTTTATACTTTGAATATAATCTCCTTATAAAACCTAGAATGTATTATTCTTGCATATTTGGAAAGAGATTGTAACTTACTTCTTTTAGTTGTTGAAGTAATAAGCTGTATGCAGATACGTTCTATATACATCCACATTCAAACATCTGAAATGCATATAAAACAATGGCCAGAACCATAGCAATAATGGAGCGCAATTATACCACGGAGGATCATCTATTCTACCACTTTAATCCTTTCCAATTGTTCACCAGTCGGTTGAAATCGTGGCTCCAAAATTTGGGTGTGTGTGAAAATCATCGTAAGTCCTTGTAAAAAATTCAGATTCCTAGGGCTTGGGACAAGAAATTCCAGTTCTGTAGATCTGGGAAACATTTCACTGGCAATTTTAGTGGAATGTGTAGCCACACTATCCAGAGTCTTAAGCTTTGCTTAGTAATCAAACATTAAATGATGTTACATATATGAGGTGCTTAACATGGTATGGTGCCACAGAGAGACCATTACAAAGGTTAGTTGTTTTTTTTTTTTTTTTTTTTCTATTCAAATATTTATTAACCACTAGCTATATGAAAAGCAGTCTTTTCTGGACCTCTTAGAGACACAGGTAGAATATAGACATAGGATATGGCCTTCGCAGAACTTGAAATTCTGGGGCAGAGGGTGGGAAGGCATGAGGTCTGCAGAAGACATGATTGTCCTTTCCACTGTTTTCTGCACACCTCTACTGGGAATTCCTTTCTTCTAGTGGTTTTGACCAAAGACCTTCCTGTCATCCTTGATACTGCCTTTTCTTTCAGGCTCTACGCCTAGTATATCTGCGCTGTATCCAGAGTGTGATCTGCGCTGGTCCTTCCATTGTCCCTACCCTGATCCCAGCTAGTGTTCTTGTTCCCATGTAGTCTGTTTTCACAGGGCAGCTGGAGCTACCTTATTAAAACCTACCAGCGGTCAGGTCACACCACCCCTCTGCTCAGTTCCCTCCACTATTCCTATGTCACCCAGAAGTAAAGCCAAAGCCATTAATTTTTTAAATGTCTGGCTCCACTCTCTCTCTGAAGTCATCTTCAGTTTTCCCCAGTTTTCTGTGCCCCAGCCACGCCATTTTCCTTGCTGGTCTTTAGATGAGGTTTGGCCAACCCCACCTCAAGGCGACGGCACTCTTTTTTTTTCTCTGACTAGAATGTTCTCTCTGACACCTGAACGTCTCCCTCTTCCATCCTTTTAAAAGTGTGTGCTAGGGTTCCTGGGTGGCTCAGTTAGTTTAGTATCTGACTCTTGATCTCAGCTCAGAGCTTGATCTCAGGGTCGAGTTCAAACCCTGCATTGGGTTTCATGATAGGCGTGAAAACTACTTAAAAACAAAGTGTGGCTCGCTATCAGTTTTTGGGGAGTCACTCTCTGACCACCTTCTTTAAAATTGTAACTCTTGGGGCACTTGGCTGGGTCAGTTGGTTAAGCAACAGACTTTTGATTTCAGCTCAAGTCATGTTCTCATGTTTGGGAGATTGTGTCCCTCTTTTGGCTCTGGGCTGTGTGTGGAGCCTGCTTAGTATTCTCTCTCTGCCCCTCTCTTCCTCTCTCTCCCTCTCTTTCTCTCTCTCTCTCTCTCATAAATAAATAAATAAATAAATAAATAAAATTGTAACTCTTCTGCCTCTGACACTCCCTGTCCTTTTCCCTATTTTAACTCCCTTCCCTAGTAATTACCATTTATATTAGATACTATAAAGTTTACTTCTTTATTTCACTGGCTGTTATTTCTTCTCCCTCTCCCCAACAGAATATAATAAGCAAACAAGAATAGGGATTATTTTGTCTGTTTAATTTACCGATACATCACTAGCACATAACAATAGAACTAAACACACATAGTTGTCACACAATAAACATATGAATGGATAAATAGATGAATGTCAATCAGTAACTGAATTGTAACAAATAAAACAAATGAATTATGAAAAATAATTCCATTTACTGGTACCCAATATATTCCGGATACTATATTCAACAATTTATAGGGATTATTTCTTTTAATCTTGACTGCAAACCTTTGATGTGAGTCTCACAAGGTAGGCACTTACAGATAAGAATCAGGCTCAAGCATGTTAAGTATCTTCTGTAATAGTAAGTAGCAAAAAGTTATTTGGAAGAAGACTCATCTGGTTCCAATGCATATATGCTGGCTTTTCTGGAGGACATTATCTCTAATATCTTTGGAAATACCCTACTCAGATCATATAGGCAATGTCTAAATCTTCTGCTGTGGGAAGTTTCTCTAATTGACTGCAACAGAAGTTACATGATTGGACTAAAATACCAGCATCTAATTAAGTCATGTTCATGAAACTTTATGTATTTTTAGGTAATTTTGCCAAAGAAATTTTATTAACTGCTAATCTTCAACATTGCTGTATCTTTTGGATTGTGAAATGTCTAACAAATCTGTACTCCATTGAGTCTTAATTAGAAGAGATTAATGTCACGTGAAGACTGTTGTAGACACTTGTTGCATCAGTATGCAATAACTGTGCTGGGTTGATTACAATGGGAGTATTGATCTGTATTTATTTAATGTTTCTTGTAATATACCATCAAGGACCTGTAAGTTATGGCATGTGAATCTTGTGTAGGTTGTCTGGTCAGACTTGCCCCACCCATATGGCAATATTCCAATTGACTATCTTCAAATATCCTAAGTTCATTCTTACTAATATGTCTTTATATAAATTATATCTCACTTGAAATCCCTGCCCTCTTCCTCAGTCTCCATCCAAAATCTAGGGTCTTTCAAGGTCCAGTTAATGCCTTCTCATTATCTATTAACTTTCTTTGCTGTTGTTCTAGTTAACATGAATTCATCTTTCTTATTATTAGTTACATATAACGCCTCGCCTCCTCAGTTGACCTCCCATTCATTTACATTTATTTATTAAAATTAATGACTTCGTATTCTGTATCACACTCAGAAGTCTCAGATACCAACATGAATATGACACGATCTCCACCTATATAAACCTATATAAACAGCTGTTGGGCATGCGTTGAATTTTCTTCAATTAATTATTGCTTGGACATCCACAACACTCTATATTCCTTTATTCAGAATGTAAAGAATGTAAAATAAAATATAGTCCCTGACCTGGGCACTTGGGTGGCTTAGTGGGTTAAGCATCCGACTTTGGCTCAGGTCATGATCTCACGGTTTGGGAGTTTGAGACCTGTATTGGGCTCTGTGCTGACAGCATGGAGTTCACTTTGAATTCTCTCTCTCCCTCTCTCTCTGATCCCCCCCCACCATGTTTTCTCTCTCTTTCTCAAAATAAATGAGTAAACGTACATATATATATATACATATACATACACATGTATATGTATATATATATATATATATATATACAATCTAATGAGAGAGAAAGGCTCTTATGATCACAGCATGATGCAGTCAATACTACAATTGAAATACATACAGAGTGATGTCAAGAGCAAAGAGGAAGCACATATGAGCTATTTTTGAAACGTCAAGCCAAGAAAAGGAAGAAAAAGTGAAACTTGAGTTGAATCTTAAAGCAACCATTAGAGTAAGCCCAACTAAGGCTGATTGGGGTGGGATGATTTTACAGGCTGAGAGATAGGCTGGTTTTGTTTCTTGGCTTTTCCCACCTCGAACCTTAAGAGATATTAAGCTCCCCATGAAGAAGAACCGTGGTCTTTCTCAATGTAAGACATATTGGTAAGTACTCAATTACTGTTTTCTGAGTGACTGCTTTAACTGTTTAATAAAAGGACCTATTAAGAGGGGCAAATTTATGTTCTATGCAAGGCACTTGCCTTAACTTTTTGAAGACACAACTAACAAAACTAAAACTCTACTTCCGGTCCCTATGTGTGTCCCTTAGACAAAAACAGAAAGAAAAAAAAAATCTGTTCCTCTATTGTGCTAACCTATTTTCTAGAAAGAATGAGAGAAGAAACTAATAAGTCAAATATGATATTTGTTGTCTAAGTTTCTATTTAAAACATTCTTCCAACCCTGATATAAAGTTCTGTTTTCTTTATTTAGTGACTTCATAGGTGAGCTGACTTCTTTGCCGTGATGTTTTCTTCTCACCTGTGGGTTTTTCCTAGTAGGGTCAATTGCAGTGTAACCTTCTGAGGATACACGGGGACAGGGAAACGAATCTAGTCCCAAACACATTTGGCAGCACAAAGCCTTGAAAAAGACTCCAGGATAAGAACATGTCCCTAAAATACCTCACCATTATGTTATAATCCTTTTACTTTCTCTATATGGCTTCAGCTCCTGCCACATGCTGTGGACTTAGGAGGCAGAAAGTCTGGTTCTGACTAAGGAGCTAATTAGTTGCGTAGCCCTTAGCAAGTCACTTAACCTCCCCGGGTCGCAGTAAATCTTCGTCTATAAAATGAAGAGTAAGTTGCTGAGATCCTGATTATGAAATTTTATGAAAATTTGTCTAGAAGATATTCCTAGCCTTCTCATTTCCTTGTGTTCTCAGCCCGTCTCTTTTGCTTAGATGTTCAGTGTGGCAAGAGTCCCGGAGAGAATAATGCCATTTACTTCTTTAAGGCCCCCTTCAAGTATCCTTTCCTTTAAAAAGCCATCAGGACTCTCTGTCTAATATAATTTCCCTCCTAGGTGTCTCCTTAAGGACCTTTAATGTACAGCTGTCCCTGGATTGTAATGATATGTCTGTCTCTATGAGTGTACCCTCAGCTCTGTCGTAGACAACTGCACACAGGAAATCGGGCTCTTCATCACATCCTGTATATGTAGATCACAGTAACTTCTCAGTAAATATTTCACAGATGAACAAATGAATGATGCGGTGTTTCCAACACATGGAACATATATTATGTGCACTGCAATGTCTCTCCAATACATTAAACAGAAATATTTCATTACATTTCCAGTTAGTTCCATTCTCAACCTCAGTATCATAATATTCTATTATTGCCAATTTGGATAGTTATTTTTTTATTTCCAAATATGTTTAACAGGGGCGATTGGTCACTAGTCAGTATAAATGTGTCTATTATCATATTTCATATCAAAACTATGCCAGTTGAGTTGAGTACTATGGACTTTTAAAGAATAAACATGTTCTACTGCTCTTTTTTTCCTTCCTTTCTTTCTTTCTTTCTTTCTTTCTTTCTTTCTTTCTTTCTTTCTTTCTTTCTTTCTTTTCTTTTTCTTTTTGATTTTCAGAAGACTCTGTGGTTGATAAGAGAGAGAAGTAACAAAGCTCTTCCTTTACCAACTCTCCAGTATGTCATATGCCCACATCTTTCTTTGCCTGGTGTGTGTGTGTGTGTGTGTGTGTGTGTGTGTGTGTCCTATTGGTTTTTGAGCTCCAGTAGAGTCTGTGTGTTCATTTTTTATTCAAAAATGATAAAAATAATAATATTAGGGTCAAACAAGAAACCAAATACTGAGTGTTATTCATACGTGACATATCTCTGTAGTCATAGACTGATCTAATTCTTTCTCAGAAATCCAGTTAAGAGAAAAAGTCAACTTGGACTAATTGGCTTAATGGCACAACAAGAATCCGATGCTCCTATTGGTAACTTCACTGATTTATGCTGGTGGTATGTTTTAAAATAAAGTCTATTCCTACAAAATTGAGGTTGAGTAAGAACAATTATCGGGAGAGTATTGTTATTGAAAAGAGTTTGCTTACTCATAGATACCAAGAGGGGGAGTACATATCGTGGTGGGGGTAGGGCAAATGGAAATTACCAGGATTGGTTATAAGGCAGAGGGAAAGGGGAGAAGAGGTAAGAGCATCAGCTGTGATTTCCTCAGGAAAAACAGGTGAGGCAGGGTAAGCGGTCTTAGGATCGGTTCATTTGAATAACTTCAATAGGCTCTAAAGCCTACTGGGACTGGCTGTCCCTGCTTCTCTGGTACCTGACTGGGGGTGAAGAGTACAGGTGTATAGTGGTTGCAGTTTGAATGCCTGATAAAGGAAGTGGTTGGGGTATGAACTCTGGATTGGTCAGTTTGTATTTGAAAATTATGCCCTTGGGAGGAGGGCTCCTGCTGAGGAGGAAGGGAGCTGGAAGGGAGGCAGGAGGTCAAGGGTGGGTAACTCAGGTGTATTATCATGTCCCAGACCAAGTGGGTCCAGCATATGCACGTAGGGCAGATGTTAAAGCATCAGGTTTACAGAAGCTAGAAATATGATCAACACATTGGTGTTCCCTGGAAGTGAATGCAAGTTGGGGGAAGGGCAGCAGAGACATAACACACAAACTTTCAATCAACCGAAAGTTTCCCTTTATATTTGCTTGATGACCATGAAGAGCACCTGAAATGTTTCATTTTATACTTTCTTTTGCTTTGCAAAACTATAGACAGTGAAGAGAAAGAAAAACACATAATTTTAGTTTGATTTCTTACCTTATTTTATTCTTAAGACATCACTGAACCATATAGAATGAATTTGGCCAATGGAGACACTAAAGAGAAGAAGAGTTAAATGACTTACCCCAAATTCAGACAGCAAGCAGCTAATAGAACCTAGTTCAAGGTGCCTGGGTGGGTTAGTCAGTTGAGCATCTAACTGTTGATTTAGGCTCAGATCATGATCCCACAGATTGAGAGATCAGTTCCCGTGTCCAGCTCTGAGCTGACAGTGCAGAGCCTGCTTTGTGCTTGGGACTCTCTCTCTATCTCTCCCTCTCTCAAAGCAAATAAGTAAACAACAAAAAAATAACCTAGCTTGAAAGCTAGCATTCTACCTTCTACATTCTGCTGGTGCAAAAGGACAACCAAAAGGAACATTAGCATTGAGAACATTCTCTGCCTTCCATGGTACTGTGTTTAGAGTGCTGCATTAAATGAAATAGAGGATTCAAAGGCGTTTAAAATATGAATATCATTCACAAAGAATATAGTGTCCAATTGAGAGACAAGGTACATATGTGACTTTTATTGTTAAATCATCTCCTTATTTACATACTGTAGAAAAGTAAAACCATATATCATATTGAAATTAGTGCCGAGAATTTTTCTTTCTTATTATTAAGTGATGCTTGGGGGATAGGTAAAGCTCTAGTAGCCAAAGTTATTTCTAGTCTAGACAAAGGAACAAAGATTCATATATGAACAAATCACCTGATTAAAAGTGGATACTGGAGCCCGGGGATTAAAAGAGAAGTTTAAAACATGGAAAGAGTAAAGGGCATGCAAGAATCTGTAGTCTGAATTTGGGAAATGAGAGTGAAATTTTTATTGAAGTATAATTGACATACAATATTCTATTAGTTTCAGGTATACAACATTGTGATTTGACATTAAAAAATGAGCACCATTATAAGTCTAGTTACCATTTGTAACATAAAAAAATAATATAATATTATTACCTATATTCCCCATCCTACACATTACACCCCCATGATTAATTCTATAACTAAAAGTTTGTACCTCTTGAACCTCTTCACTCATTCTGCTCACCCACCAACCTCTTCGCCTGTAGGAACCATCAGTCTGTTTTCTGTATCTGTGGGTATGTTTCTATTCTTGTTTTGTTTTGCTTGTTTTTGTTTGTTTGATAGATTCCATATATAAGTAAAATCATGTGGTATTTGTCTTACTTTGACTTATTTCACTTAGTATAATATACTCCAAGCCCATCCATATTGTCACATTCTTTATTTTGTCTTTTCGATTTTTTATTTAAATTCTCGTTAGTTAACATACAGTGCCATATTGGTTTCAGGAGCAGAATTCAATGAGCAATCAGTCACTTACATACAACACCTAGTGCTCATCATAACAAGTGCCCTCCTTAGTACCCATCCCCATCCACCTCCCTCCATCAACCCTCCATTCCTTCTCTAAGAGTATTTTATGGTTCATTTCCCTCTATCTCTACCCCCTCTTTCCCCACTTCATCTGTTGTGTTTCTTAAATTCTACACATGAGTGAAATCCTGTGGTATTTGTCTATCTCTGACTGACTTGTTTCACTTAGCATGATACACTTTGGCTCCATCTATGTTGTTGCAAATGGCAAGGTTTCATTCCTTTTGATAGCCGAGTAAAGATTTAATTCTGTTCTATGACCAAGTAATACTATATATTATACATTTGACTTGCAAAGTTAGTGCTGAAAAATCAGCTGATAGTCTTAACGGAGTTGATCTTGTATGTCATTAGTTATTTTTCTCTTGCTGTTTTTAAGGTTCTTTCTGTAGCTTTTGGCATTTTAATGATAATATGTCTTGGTGTGGATCTCTTTGGATTCATCTTGTTTAGGACTCTCTCTGTGCTTTCTGAACCTACATGTCTGTTTCCTTCCTTGGGCTAGGAAAGCTTTTGGCCGTTATTTTTTCAAATAACATTTCTGCTCATTTCTCTCTTCTCCTTCTGAGACTTCTATAATGTAAATGTTAATACACTTGATGACATCCTTCTGACCCCTTAAGCTCTTCTTGTTTTTATTATTATTTTTTCTTGTTCCTGTTCTGTTTGGCTGATTTCCATTACCCTGTCTTCTAGGTCACTGATCCATTCTATTCTATCATCTAGGTAGTATTGGAAACATATTTCTCTACTTCTTCATTTTGCTTGGTTCTCTGTGTTTTTGTGCATTATATGAAACAACAATCTCTCCCTGTCTTGAAGCAATGGCTCTGTGCAGAGGATGAAGCTTACCATTTAACCTTGCCGTAGTGCTTTGTTGTCTCTTGTGTTCACTCTCCTTCCTTCAGATTTGTGTGTTCCTGTAACACAATTCTCCCTTGTGATCTGAGTCTGGTGCACAAGGGGAGTCCTCCGTGTGGGCTGGTGTACGTGTTGGCTCTGTTGAGGCTGCGCGAGCAGCACACGGAGGCAGGACTTCTCATCTGTTGTGTCTGTCAGGGCTGCATGAGTGGTGTGGGGTGGGGGAAGCATATGTCCCCTCACTTGCTGTGCCTGTTGGGGCAGCACAAGCAGCAGAGGGGGCTGTGGATCTACTCACTCTCCATGCCTGGCAATACCACACGAGTGGTGGGGGAACTGGGGGATTCACCTGCTGCTATTAGGTCAATAGCGTGAAGGTGCAAAAATGGTGCCCACCAACACGAGTGTTGGTAACATAGAGGGAGCTCAGTAAAATGTCATCGGCCAGCATTCTGTCCCTGGAGACAGCCCCAAAAGGCTTTTGCCCCTTTGGCAGCTGCTTTAAGTTTATCAAGTGAATCTCCTTTACATACAGTCTAGGGGCTTTTTGTGTCCTGAGGTAAATGGGTCTGCACACAATCCCTTAAAGAGCAGAATCTTCATTCTCTACATCTCTGTTTTTACCTTGAATGTAATCTTCAGCTTTTCAAAGCCAGATGTTTCAGGGGCTTATTTCTCATGCAGGATTTGAGGTTTGGGGTGCCTGTTGTGGGGTTACTCCATAGAAGAAACCCCGTTTATATGTTTGTTGGTTTCTTTGTTTTGAGATTCCTACAAATTGTGGGTTGCCCTTTCCTCAGGGGTGGAGTTTGGGGCACAAATGTTTCTCTGCTTCTCCTACCCACCTCCGTGTGGTCATTCGATCCTTTGCTGTGGAACAGGTGTTCGGCAAGTTCTCAAGTTCTTTTTGGAGTGAATTTTTCCATATGCAACTGTATTTGATGTGTTAACTGAAGGAGCTGAGTTCAGGATCTTCTTAGTCTACCATCTTAAACCACCTGTGAGAGTGATTTCTTTATTAAGTTCATTTTGGGAGAGAGAGTGAATGGGGGAAGAGGCAGAGAGAGGGAGAGCAAATTCCAAGTAGCCTCTACACCATCAGTGTGGAGCCTGATGCAGGGCTCAAATTCACAAACCGTGAGATCATGACCTGAACTGAAGTCTGATGCTTAATTGACTGAGACACACAGGCACCCTAAGAGTGATTTTTTTTTACCTATATAAATGTGTAATATTGAATTTAAAGTTGTTTACATTGCTTTAATATAATCTCTTCACATCACTAAATTTTGAGTATTTCAGTGGCAATCAAAAGGGAGAGCCTAAAATCAGGGCTGATTGAAAGGAAGTCATTGAGAATATAACTTTGAGCTGACACATTAGTAATGGATCCAACAGGAAAAAAAAAAAAAAAAAAAAGAACTCAGAACCAGGATAAATATAAAACCATTACATTGCCAGACATGTATAGAAATTAGGAACATTTCTATAGGGGATGAAATGAGAGTGTGAAGAATGCCTTACAGGCTATAATGACAGGGACACTGACATCAGAGTTAACCTGTTTCACTATAACTTTGGCAACATGTTTCACAAATTCTATAATGATTTTCAAATGCTTATCAGAGAAATTAAGTTCTTCAGTTATGCTAAGTTTCTCCAAGACCTAAGCATTAGATGAAATGAAATATTAAAGGGGCGCCTGGGTGGCCCAGTGGGTTAAGCATCTGACCTGAGGATCATCATCTTGCAGTTGGTGAGTTCGAGCCCCGTGTTGGGCTCCGTACTGAAAGTGAGGAGCCTGCTTGGGATTTTCTGTCTCCCTCTCTCTCTGCTCTTCTTCCACTTGTGTGCATGTTCCATCCCCCACCATGTCTCTCAAATAAATATACTTTTTTTTTTTTTAAAGGAAATATTAGGAGTATAATTTGGAATTCTAGGTGATCTCAGCAGGCCATCCTGGTTCCAGAACTGGTCTACAAATATTTCCATCCTTCTTCACTAAAGCAAATATCAATTGCAAGGAAAAATCTTCATGCCTGTCTCTACCAGAAGAAAGGTTCTGCCAGTGCATACTGTCTGCATAGTCATTGCTGAACCCTCACTGCCAATCAGAATGGCGGATGACTGAAAAAAGACCCAACACCAAATGGTGTTTGACCTGAATTATGTTGGGGTTGGGTAGACTTCACAAAGTAATCGAATTTAAAGAGGCGGTGAGAGGTAGAATTAAACTCTGAGTTTGCTAAGTATAAACACCCAACACGGATTGTTTTTCTCTGGAACTTTTATTTGAAGGACCATGTTGAAGTTTATTCAAAAACAGGCCAGATCCTGTTCCCTTAAGCTTTTAATTTTTTTTTTAATTTAATTCAAATAAACAATTACAATTATTTCCAAATATTACTTGTGACTTTAATTTAAAACTTTTACAACCCAGCCCTTCTTAGTGTATGAAGGGGGATCTTCAGTAATTTATATGTAATTTACTCCATCAATAAGCCTCAGCATTAGAAATACATGCCACTATGTTCTCTAAGCCCTCAGATGTTTCAAACGGTGGTGAAGTCTATTGCAAGAGTCTCTTTTAAGTGTTCAGGGGGTGTGATTTTCCTTTGTTGGACATCATTTTATCACCTCCACCCAGTCTGTTTGCTTCGAGAAAGCTGTCTGTTCCAGCTCAGGGTGGTTCTATAATCCTTTTCTCAGTTGCCATTTATATAAATAGGCTCCTTTGCTTCCTAGATACTCTGTTTATGTTTCAGAATGCAATTGGTTCTAGTTCTATTTTTAATAGTCTCAATATTTAGGAGCAATTTATAGAAAGAGGCCTGAAAATGAATATTGAATTCATAAAACTTCAATCTATAATATTTAAAGAGACCATTTACTTTCATTTTAAGACAGGTGTCACAAAAAAAGCGTGGACACTTCTGCTTTCAAAGCCAATTTTTGCCTTATGTTATCTGTGACAACTGTGCATGGCTGGGTTCATTGTCTGAGCTATGGTTTATCCGTCAGAAAAGCTGGAGTAATAATTATATAATAATGAGCTTCTAAGACACTACAGAGCACCAAGATGATGTGTGAAGCAGGAAGAGAATGATCAGAAAATGGTGACTATTATAGTCATTAATTTCAAACATAGGTTGATTTTGAAGCGCAAAACATGTTAGCTAATTTGGGTCAAATGATTTGTTTTTTCTTCTATCTGTCACATCTTTAACACAGATGTAAGGCATTAACAAAGTGGAATGTTAGAATATTAGAGACAGAAAACTAATATTTATTCATTATTGACTTCATACCAACCTTTTTTTGAATACATTGTCATCATGCTTATCAAAAGGTATTTGTTATTGGATTTCCACCAGTTTAATAAGATTTTTAGGTACATTGTCTCACTGACTGCCTATATAACCTCTTTGTCTCTGTGTTGCAGATGAGTAAATTAAAGTTCTATGCAGTTAAATTAGCAGGAAGTAGATCTGGAATTTGAACCACGTCTGCCTGATTTCAGAATAAGTATGATTACTGCAGTTAGAAATTTACTGAGCACGTTTCTGTCAAACATCTCTTTAAGCATTTTTTGTAAATTACTCATTGGTCCCTTATAACAAATCATTTTATCTAATTACTATTATTATAGCTTAATTTATAGATGAAGAAAATAAGGCACTGAGAAGGAAAGCAACATTCTCAAGGTCACAAAGAAATGTAAACTCAAGGAGTTAATCCTAAACAGTCTCACTCCAAAACTAATATCCAAGCCACATTGTCTTCTGGGGAAAAGAGGCTGGACCCCTAAATCTCTCCAAATCTATGCTGCCTATAATCCTAAACACTCAGTGATTAAATTCCTGGACTTTTTCCTCTTCTTAATTATATTTTCAGGAACTATGTATTGGTAAACACTATATTTCTGTGAATTAGCTGGTTAGACCTCAAGGATACAGGAAGCATGGTACATGACACCAGAAACCTGTCAGAGAACCCAGTGCAAAGTAAAGCAGTGTCTACAAGGTCCAAATACTTCTTATTTGCATTAGAATGTGGGCACATATGAGGCGGGTAAGGAAGTACCTGGCTGAGAGAAGAGGGACTCTGTCTAGGAATGAGTCATGCATGAGACCCCAGAGAGATGTGATTCTAATCAACAAAATACGTTTTATATGGATTCTGATGGGCCATGTGGGGTGGGAAGGATACAAGGGCATGCTGTCCCTCTAAAGAGTTTTTCTAAAATGCAAATAAAGAAGAACAAGGGACAGAAAGCTCTTGCTAGTCATTTCCAACAGTCACATTGAGAGCTTTGATTTTTTTTTTTTTTTTTTTTTTTCCTCCTGGAGCAGACAGGAGGCAAGATTGCTAAGGCCCTTTCTATAATGGCCTAATCAGTACATTTCAAGTGTCATTATAGTTAAGCATCAACTATAGAGGGAGTTCTATAATTTTCTTTATTAATGGACAAAGAAATAGGAAAGGTAAGTTTAAAATCTCTGCTTAAAGGATGGTAGAACTGAATGGATAATGGCACAGCTCTGTTCATGCCAGAACTGTATCGCTGGGAGTTTAATTTCACTGCTTTTACACAGTGACCCTTTAAACTATAAACACTGAAAAAAAATGTCTCTTTATGTTACATTATGAACCCCAGAGAGCTGCCCATGTGAACCCAGAATGGAGCACGGGAGAGCAGGGTTTATGTTGAAATTTTTTCACATTGAAAGATTTTGGGCTGATTTGGGGAACTGTCAATTTAGAGCCTAGGTCTTTAGCTGCTGAGACGTAGGATGAGCTGTCAAAGAATTGAATCGCGCCTGGATGCCAAGAAGTGATTGTCCGGATGGAATTCAATACAGACAATCTAACACATATTACTTGACCATCGAGCAAAAGACTGATCTGCGCTGCATCAGATACAGAGGAGAGCAGGACTGGACAATCCAGGAGCACACAGGGCTGGAAACCGGCCTGGCTGGTAAATAGTTTTTCTTGTGCAGCTACACACATTTCACAACTCTTGTTTTGTTGTTGTCGTCATTTTTATTAAATAATTTTTAAGTTTATTATTTTTTTAAATTTATTTTGAGGGATAGAGAGGGAGAGCACAAGCCAGGGAGAGACAGAGAGAGAGAGAGGGAGAGAGAGAATCCCAAGCAGGCTCCGCACTGTCAGCGCAGAGCCCGATGTGGAGCTCGAACTCTCACACATGACCTGAGCCAAAACCAAGTCAGACGCTTAACCAACTGAGCCACCAGGCGCCCCTGTTGTTGTCGTGTTAAAAAAAAATGTAAGCCTAGACTAGAAGGCTTAAATTTAAGGCTTGTGAGTTAAATATAATCTACTGACTTACTTTGTTTATGTGTTCTTTTGGTTTCAATGAATTCTATTGGGTGGGAAACCCACTCTTTGTTTATAACATTAGCCTTACTATTCCATTTTCTTTCATCACCCAGTCCCTGAAGGTGAGTGAGTTTGCAATTTCCAATAGATTATAAGCTCTTTTATAGCAGTTTTGGATTGTGATTTTAGGTTTACTATTTTCACATGTACTGTGCAGAGGCATTAAGTACATTCACACTGTTCTGCAACCATCACCACCTTCCATCTCTAGAATTTTTTTTATCTTTTCAAACTGAAACTCTGTACCCTTTAAGCACTAACAACTCATTGCTTCTTTCTCTTGCCTCTGGCAGCCATCGTTCTACTTTCTTTCTATGTGATTTTTATTACTTCGGATACCTCAAATAAGAGGAATTAATGTACAATTCTGATTTGTTTATTTCACTTAGCATGATATCCTTAAGGTTCATTGATGTTTAGAATACATTAGAACTTTTTTACATTTTAAGGCTGAATAAAATTCCATTGTTTTATATACCACATTTTGTTTACCCATTCACATGTAGATGGACACCTGCGTTTTTTTCTACCTTTTGGCTATTGAGAATAATGCTACTATAAATGTGGGTTTACAACTATCTTTTTGAATCCATACTTTTAATTATTTTAGACACATGCCCAGAAATGGAATTCCTAGGTCATATGTTAATTGCATGTTTAATTTTATGAAAACCCACCACATGGTTTTCCATAATAGCGGCACCATTTTGCATTCCCACCAGCTATATGCAAGATTTCCAATTACTACACAGACTCAACAAAACTGACTTTTTCTTATTTTTTGTGCTCTTACAATTGCCATCCATCCAAGTGGGTGTGAAGTTGTATCTTGCTGTGGTTTGATTTACATGTCCCTAAGGATTAGTGATATTGAACATCTCATGTGCTTATCAGACATTGACGGATCTTTGGAAAAATGGCTATCCACGTTCTTTGCCCACTTTTGAATTGTTTTGGTGTTGTTGAATTTTAGAAGTTCTCTATGTATTCTGTATATTGATTTATAAAAGATGTGTGATTTGTAAGTATTCTCTCAAATTCTACAAGTTGCCTTTTTTAATCAGTTTATAGTGTCATTTGATGTGCGAGTGTTTAACATTTTGATAAGATCCAATTTGGGTACTTTTTCTTTTGTTGTCTTTGCCTTTAATGTCATATCCAAGAAATTATTGTCAAATCCAGTGTCATGAAGTTTTCCCCTGTGTTTCACTTTAAGGGTTTTATAGTTTTAGCTCTTACATTTACGTCTTTAATCCATTTCGCATCAATTTTTGTGTATAGTGTAAGGTAAAGGTTCAAGTTAATTCTTTTGCATATGGGTATCATACAGCACTGTTTATTAACACGATGTTCTTTCTGCATTGAATGGTTTTGGAACTCTTGATAAGAAGCATTCGTCCATAAATGTAAAGCTTTATATCTGGGCAATCTTTTCTATCCCTTTGGTCTATAAGTCTTTTTTTTTATGCCAGCACCACACTGTTTCAATGATGATAGCTTAGTAGTAAGTTTAGAAATCAGGAGGTGTGAGCCCTCCAACTTTGCTCTTTTTCAAAATGGTTTCAGCTACAAAACTAAATAAACATTAAAAAACTTTAAGAAAACAAAAAATAAATAAAAACAAAAGGTTTGTGGGTTCGAGGCATGCATCAGGCTCTTGTGCTGACAGCTCAGAGCTTGGAGCCTGCTTCAGATTCTGTGTCTCACTCTCTCTCTGTCCATGCCCTGCTGGTGCTCTGTCTCTGTCTCCCTCAAAAGTAAATAAACATTAAAAAAGCATTAAAGAAAAACAAAAAATAAAGAAAATGGTTTTGGCTATTCAGGGTTCCTTGAGACTTTATATAAGTTTTAAGAGGTATATTTCTGTTCCTGCAAAAAAAATATAATTTTTGATAGGTTTAATACTGAATCTGTGATCATTTGGCTACTACTATGGATATCTTAACAAGATTAAGTGTTCTAACCTATTAACATAAGATATCTTTCCATTTATTGGTGTTTTCCATAAAAAATTTTCAATAATATTTTGTAGTTTTCAATGTATTGAATATGCTTCCTAGGTTAAGTTTACTCCTAAGTATTTTATTCCTGTTGATGGTATTGTAAATGTAATTGTTTTCTTAATTTCATTTTTGCATTGTTCACTGTTAGAGTATAGAAATGCAGCTGAATTTTGTGTATTGAATTTCACAGAATTCATTTATGACTTTTACCAGCTGTGTGTGTGTGTGTGTGTGTGCGTGTGTGTGTGTGTGTGTTTGTGTGTGTGTGTATGTTGAATGCAGACTATTTAGAGCTTTCTGCATGTAAGATTATGTGGTTTCCAAGGAGAGATAATTTTACTTCCTCCTTTCCAATTTGAATGTTTTTTAATTAATAAATTGATTTATTTTTTGCCTAAATGATCGGTTAGTCACCAGTCACCCTTGCATTGTTCTTGATCTTAAAGAAAATATCTTTCACCTCTGATGGCTGTTTGTTTTGTTTTTTCCTGTTTCATTTTTTTTCAATCCCTACATCATGTTGGGGAAATGTCCTTTATGCATAGTGTATTGAGTTGTTGTTGTTTTTTAAAACAGGATAGGGTGTTTACTTTTGTCAAATGATGTTAGTTCTGATTGGTTATAGTATTGTTCAAGTCTTCTATATCCTTATATTTTTTAACATCCATTTTTTCACTTCATAAGTAATACACATTCATATTCACTGCAGAAAACTTGGAAAACAAAGAAAATTGTATCACTCAAGTATAGTCTTTGTTAATATTTAGGCAGATAGTCTTCTAGTATGTTTTTAAACACAGATAAACATGGCATTATGTTATATATAGGACTGTATAGCATGTTTTTATTGGTCTATGCATTATTGAAAATAGAGTATTGAAGTCCTTTTCTATTACTGTAGAGCTGTCTAGTTATCTTTTCAATTCTGTCAAACATTCTGGAATTCTAATGTTTAGTACAAGTATGATTTTAATTGCTTTATCTTCTTGGTAAACTTAACCTTTATCATTATATAATGTCTTTGTCTCTTGCTACAGTTTTTGACTAAAAGTATCTTTTGTCTCATGTTAGTATAGCCATCCCTGCTTTATTTTAATTAGTATTTGCATGGATTTTTTTTTAATTTTTACCATATCAATCTATACATGTCCTTAGATCTAAAGTTAGACATCTTATAGTTGGATCCTGTTTTGTTTTTTTTTTATTCACTCTCCTAGTTACATCTTTTGATTAGAGAATCAAATACACTTATATTTAAAGTCATTACTGATAGGGAATGACTTACTTTTGATATTCGTTATTTGCTCTATGCATGTCTTTTAGCATCTTGTCCTTCATTTCCTCTACTACTGATTTCATATTTGTTTAAAAAAATTTTTTGGTGACATTTTGATTCTCTTTTAATTCCCTTTAAATATAGTCTGTAGATACATTCTTTACAGCATAAAGATTACCATAGAGATTTCATATAACATCTTAAAGTTCTATTTTTAAAATGTTTTTTAAAGTTTTAAACCTCTATTTTAAATTGATACCAAATTAACTTTAATTTTTCAGTTTGTTTATTTTGAAAGAGAGAGTAAGAAAGCAAAAGCAGGGGAAGGGCAGAAGAGGGAGAGAGAGAATCCAATGTGGGGCTCGATCCCACAAACTGTGAGATCATGACCTGAGCCGAAATGAAGAGTTGGATGCTCAATGGACTGAGCCTGGGGACCCAGGCACCCCAATACCAAATTAACTTTAATTACATATAAAATCTCTACTCATGTACAGATCAATGTCTCCTGCACTTTATGTTACTGATGTCACAAATTACATTGTTATATATATTTACCCATTAACATAGATTTTATAGTATTTTATATGCATTTGTTTTTAAAATTCTGTATAAAATAAAAAGAGAAGTTACAAATCAAAATTACAATTATACTGGCTTTTATATTTATCTATGTGTGTATACCTTTAACAGGGAACTATATATTTTCATGTGACTTTGAGTAGCAGTCTAGTTTCATTTCATTTCAACTTGAAGGACTACATTTAGCATTTCTATTAGGATAGGTGTGCTGGTAATGAAGACCTTCAGCTTTATTTTGAAATGCCTTAATTTCTCTGTCATTTTTGAAGGACAGTTTGGGCAGATACAGATTTCTAGTTTTATAATTTTTTCCTTGGCTATTTAACATAGATTATCTCTCTGCCTTCTGGCTTCCAAATATGAGGCTTTCAAATATGAAAGCAGTTATGGAGGAAATGAAGGACAAGAAACTAAAAGACATGCATACAGCAAATAATGAATATCAAAAGTAAGTTGTTCCCTATCAGTAATTACTTTAAATATAAGTGGATTAGATTCTTTAATCAAAATCTGTAACAAGAAGAGTGAATAAAATAAAAAAATAGGATCCAACTATAAGCTGTCTAACTTTAGATCTAAGGACATGCATAAGTTGATATTGAAAACAATGAAAAAAAATTCCATGAAAATATTAATTAAAATAGAACAGGGATGACTATACTAATATGAGACAAAAGATACTTTTAGTCGAAAACTGTAGCAAGAGACACAGACGTCCAGGGTTTTGGTAAGAAATCTGCTGATAACCTTCTTGAAGATCACTTTTTAAGTGACTTGTTACTATTCTTGTACGCTTTCTAGAATCCGTCTTTGTTTTGTCTTTCAAATTGTTTGATTTTAGTATGATTTTGTGTGGGTCTCTTTGGGTTTATCTTACTTGAATTTCAGTGAGCTTCTTGGATTTGTAGATTCATATCTTCCCTCAAATTTGGGATGTTTCTAGCCATTACTTTTTCAAATAGTCCCTACCCACCTTTCCTTCTTTTTTCTCCTGCTACCATAATGTATATATTGGTTGACTTTATCATATCCCACAATCACGTAGGTCCTTATTCTTCTTCTTTCTTTCTTTCTGTTCTCACACTGAGTAATTTCAATTGTCCTATCCCCAGGCTTGCTGGTTCTTTCTTCAGCCTATTTGATTCCTTTCTCATAAATTTTAAAATTCAGTTATTGTGATTTTCAGCTCCATAATTTCCCTTCAACCTTTTTTCTCAAATAATATTTACCTCTTTGTCGATATTTCTATTTTCTTCCTATGTCATTTTCATGATTTTCTTTGGTTATTTATCAATGCTTTCTTTTAGCTATTTAAGCATATTAAAAGTTGTTCTATAGTATTTGTCTAGAAAGTCTGTTGCTTGTGTTTCTTCAGAGATGGTTTCTGAGATTTATTTTTGTGGTTTTTTTCTTAAGTGGATTATATTTTCCTGCTTGTTTATATGCCTGAAGATGTTTTGTTTCAAAATTGGGAAAACAGCCACCTCTTCAAATCTTTGTAGATTGGCAGGTAGAACTTCACTAATTAATAGGGCATTTTCTGAGCATTGGGATCCACTCTGGGTGAAGGCTTGAGATGGTCTCATGTCTCTTTTGCTGAAATGTCCTGCTTAGAATGGTGTGTGTGTGTGTGTGTGTGTGTGTGTGTGTGTGTGTGTTTAGAAAAATTCCATCATATACACAATGGCTTTTAAAGATCTTAATTTCCCAAAGATTAATTCCAGTTCTTTCTCAATGTCTTAGGGGTTTTATTGTATTTCTGTCACCAGAATCTCTGTGCCAGGTTTCCACAGGTGTTCAGACCTCCTGACTCTTACACAAATGGTAGGGTCAACCACTTCTTTCTGTGGCCTTTGCCAACCTGAAATCTGGGCTATGTGGACTTTCCTCATGTTAGCTCCCAGTCAGGAAAAATAAACCAGTCCTTAGGGCACACCATGAAAAGTTTAGACTTTTGCAAAAAAAATTTTCTCTGCCCCTTCCTATCAAGAGTAAACCAGGAACTGGGTTTCTTCTTCTTTATCTTGCCTCATGAGGGAGGGCTTGCAGTTAAGGTGAATGAAATTGCCACAAACTTTCTTATCATTTGCATGTATTTTTTTCTTGACTGAGCATTTGTGTGGTTGTTGCAATCTTTGACTAATTTCCATGGTAGCTATAAAGTATTTTACCCTTCTGTAGCTTTTTTTGTTTTTATGTTTCCTTTGGGGATTGAGGACCTGGAGTTTCCTGGTCTGCTATCTTGCTGATGTCTCATTTTAGTTGCATTTTTAAAAATTGCTTATCTGTATAGCCAAAGTATAGTATCTAAAAAAAGGTAGTTTTCAATTAGTACCTATTTTTTAAGTCAGTAAATGAAGAGTAAGAACAATAATGTGAGAAAGCCATGCATCACTAAAGTCTTAAACAAGAAAAAAACTAGGATTGTCAGGTAGATCAAGGCTTCAATAAAGGACCAGGGAAGGCTGCAAGAAGAAGTCTTGAAGAGTGAAAAAAAATATTGGCGGAGTTGTCAGAGGGGTTATCAGTTAATATTATACAAAAAATAAAAAAGGGGATGGAAAATTTATTCTTAGGGGAGAATTGCCTAAAAGTATATTATGAATCAGCATATGTGAACACTATTGTGTGCTCTAAGAGACTTTAAAATTCAATTTTTAAAAAAAAATCTTTATTTATTTCTGAGAGAGAGAGACAGAGTTTGATTAGCGGATGAGCAGAGAGAGGGAGACACAGAATCTGAGGGAGGCTCCAGCCTCTGAGCTGTCAGCACAGAGCCCAACATGGGGCTTAAACTCACGGACGGCAAGATCATCACCTGAGCCGAAGTTGGAGGCTCAACAAAAGGAGCCACCCAGGCGCCCTGGGACTTTAAAATTTTAAACTCATTTAGGGGTGCCTGGGTGGCTCAGTCGGTTGAGCCTCTGACTTCAGCTCAGGTCATGATCTCACACTCCACAGTTCGAGCCCCATGCCAGGCTCTGTGCTGACAGCTCAGAGCCTGGAGCCTGCTTCAGATTCTGTTTCTCCCCTTCTCTCTGCCCCTCTCCTGCTCATGCTCTGTCTCTCTCTGTCTCAAAAAAAAATTAAACCTATTCAATCTTTAGAAGAAACTTATGAAGTAGGTACTATTCCTATTTTACACTTGAGAAACTGAGGTACACAGAGGTTAAGTAACTGGGATTTGAACCCAGAGAGCCAGGCACTTTATCTACAGCACATGATTATCGCAAACACTCTGTAACATTGGTACACCTTTGTATACTTTTTTTTCTATTTGCAAGTTGGAAACACAGATAAACAACACCCAGTGCTCATCCCAACAAGTGCCCTCCTCAATGCCCATCACCCACTTTCCCCTCTCTCCCACCCCGCATCAACCCTCAGTTTGTTCTCAGTACTTAAGAGTCTCTTATAGTTTGCCTCCTTCCCACTCTGTAACTTTCTCCCCCCTCCTCTCCCCCCATGGTCTTCTGTTAAGTTTCTCAGGATCCACATATGAGTGAAAATACGTGGTATCTGTCTTTCTCTTCCTGACTTATTTCACATAGCATAATACTTTCCAGTTCCATCCATGTTGCTACAAATGGCCAGATTTCATTCTTTCTCATTGACAAGTAGTATTCCATTGTATATATAAACCACATCTTCTTTATCCATTCATCAGTTGATGGCCATTTAGGCTCATTCTGTAATTGGGCTATTGTTGAAAGTGCTGCTATAAACATTGGGGTACAAGTGCCCCTATGCATCAGCACTCCTGTATCCCTTGGGTAGATTCCTAGCAGTATAGGCTTTTTGTTTGTTTATGTGTTTGTTTCGGTCTGTGTCCAGAGTCCACATGTTTGGGTTATTGGTAAGAAATCAATTAGAAAATCTGGAGGGAAATTTCATGAGAAAATCTATTTGAATGTGAGGACGAGAAGACTCGATCTTGTTCTCTATGTAATTAGAGACTTTTAATTTTTGTTTTTTGAATGGGCATGCATTGATCTGTGCTTTAGGAAGATTAATCTGACATGATTTTGAGAGAGAAGGGATACTTGTTAAAAGACCATCTATCTAGGGCTTACGTGGTACAAAGGGACCTAGAAGAGGAGGCAAGCAAAAGGAACGGAGGGCAAAGGGAAAAGACATTATAGCAACAAAGAGCCTTGAAATGTTGGCACATGTTGAATGCCAAATACAGGGACAAATGCAATGGGCGAGATATTGAAGTTTTTCTTTTAGGTTATTTTCAGATTACTGGCCTATATAAGGTAGATGCTGTGCTAAATACTATGCTGGGCATGACCAGTGTAGAAAAAGGTGTGAGACACTGAAGACTTTTGCCCTCTTCCTCTCTCTCCTTTCATTGTGTCTGTCCCTTTCTCCCTTCAATCTTCTCTCTTTCCCTTCCTTCCTTTGCTTTTAATTTCCCTTTTTATCTTTCACCTTTTTTTTCTTTCTTCTTTTCCTGTTTCTATTTCTCCCTTCCCGAAAAATATGTCTATAATTCTTTTTCACCCTGTGCCAGTCACAGTGTTTTAGACACAGGGAGCTTGGTGGTAAACGAGACAAGTTAAGGCATCCATCCATGTCTTTGTGGTTTGCCTTCTCAGTGGAGATGAGAAAATTAATTAATTTAAAAACCAAATAACCAAATTTCAGGCACTAACACATATTTTGGAAAAAAAAAAAAGAAGGATAAAAACAAGCATGATGACAGAGGAGGTAGGTGCAGCTTTATAGATATGACAGTTAAGAAAGACCTCTGTGGATTTCAGGAATAATTCCCAGCATGTCTAACATACAGACATATATGTGGTAGGTGTGAATAGTGGTTCTTGACCAATATTGTTTATCGTTATTGCTGGTGGTGATGGTGGTGGTGGTGGTGGTGGTGGTGTGTGTGTGTGTGTGTGTGTGTTTTAAGTAAGTTTTGGTTTTGTTTTGTTTTCTGTTGCTTGTTTGTTTGGCAACCTTCCTAAAGCCAGGTAAAAGACTCCAGGATCATTCACTCCTCTTTTCCTATATTTTCGGGAAGAAGAACTCACTGATGCTAGAGAATTAAAAAGAAGTCCAAATATTTACAGGGTAGCAATTACATTGGAACAGCAATAGGAAATCTAATTCTGCAAAAATATCTTAAAATGCATTTATGTATAGCTCCAGGGAGTGATAACCATGACTACCATAAACCAACAGTAACAACGTGTATTTTCATAAACTGCAGTCCTTATATTTATAAATGTGTGTAAACAAGAGGAAACATACAACGTATCTAACAATTAGGGGTCTCAATGAAATACATAGTTCCAGTCTTCATTATGTGCTAGAAATAATACAAGTTTCAGTTAATAAGTACCAAATTTTAGAAAAGATACCTTAAGAAGTCAATGTTGGTGAAAGGGTATAGACTTCAGGTGTGAGAGGAATAAGTTCTGGATAACTAATATATGGCAGCGTGATTATATTTAACAATACTGTATTAGATCCTTGAAAGTAGCTAAGAGAGCAGCAACTTAAATGTTCTCACCACAAAAAGGATTGGTAATTATGGGAGGTGATGGGGGGTGTTAACCACAGCCCTACTGTGGGAATCATTTTGCAATATATAAGTGTATGAAATCAACACATTGCACATGTTAAACTTACAATGTTATGTGTTAATTATATCTCAACAAAGCTGGGGAAAGAAAAGACAGTTAATGGTAAATTGCTCTGAAAAGACTCTCTTCTAAAGAAATCCTCATTTGTGTAAAGGATTCAGTGAGTAACACTAGCTCTCCATTTCTAGAACAACACTATCTGTCCAAAAATTTCTCAAACTTGGCTTTGCAGACACCATTTTTAAGACGTGCTAGATGAATTCCCCAAGGTAAACAGTATGGTGGTAATTTTATCAAGGGAAATTCTGAGTACTATACCCCAACTTCCTAGTCACATGGACTGTTATTAGCATATCAAAAGCTCTAAGAAATATCTTTAATAAGAAATAAAATAAGGAAATCTGAATAACTCTATTGTATCCAGAGTATCTCATACTGACATGAACATGTTTTTATTTTTTTCATATATGCCTTTAGTATCCTTTTGAACAATATTCCTAGGGCCATCAGTTTGGGCCAGCTGCTTTAGGTTAATCTCTTTCTTCTCTAGCAGGAATTTTTTCTTGCTCCCAACTGGTGTTCTAAGGAATGTATTACTTTGTCATTATATTCTTCAAGATCACTTTTTCCAAACACAGGTCTTGTTTATTCTGTATTATCACTCAAGTCTGTTGCCTACATATCTCAATGGCAATTTGGCATTGCCATATCAGACCAATGAAGGAACTATAGACGCCACGAATGCCAAAAAGATTGATACTCAAATCTTTCCCCAACCCACCCCCAAAATACCCAAATGAGTAGAAATAAGACTAAATCAAACTTAAAAAGGAATTTTCCCCTGGAAGTACTAATAACAAAATCCCCACCTCTTTTGGTGCCCCTGCTCAGCGGGTATCCTAACTGTCTGCTTGGTCTGCTAATTGAAAATGCACACTGTCCTCAGGCGTCTGGGTGGCTTGGTCCGTTAAGTGTCCGACTTTGGCTCAGGTCATGATCTCAGGGTCCGTGAGTTCGAGCCCCGCATCGGGCTCTGTGCTGACAGCTCAGAGCCTGGAGCCTGTTTCGGATTCTGTGTCTCCCTCTCTCTCTGCCCCTCCCCTGTTCATGCTGTCTCTCTCTGTCTCAAAAATAAATAAACATGAAAAAAATAAATTAAAAAAAAGAAAATGCACACTGTTCTGTGTCTCATATCTTTAGCATTATTCACTTAGATTCACAGTAAAACAAATGCCAGCTCATGGACTTCCATCCAAGAGGAATTGAGTGGGTGGCAATATAGTTGGATGGTGCAGCTAGATAATGCTGTGAAGCTAAATTGGACACTATTACATGACAAGGAGATAAGAGAGAGGAGGGAAGAGAGATTATTTGAAAAAATAATGGCATAAAATGTCCCCAAATTAAGGAAAGATATGAATCTAAAAATCCAAGAAGTTCAATGAAATCCAAATGGGATAAACCCAAAGTTACTCACACTGAGACACTTAATCTAACTTTTAAAAGACAAAGACAAAGAGAGTATCTTGAAGGCAACAAGAGAATAGTAACCTGTCACTTAAAAGGAAATCTTCAAGAAGATCATCAGTAGATTTCTTAGAAAACATTGAAGGCCTGAGGGCAGTGTGATATTATATTTAAAGTATTGGGGAAAAATAATTCTATATCCAGGAAAACTTCCTTTAAAACTTATGAATAATTTAAGACATTCTTAGATGAACAAAAGTTTGCCACTGGAACTGTACACAAAAGAAACAATAAAACGGGAAATAAAGGATAAAAAAAGTTATGACAAAAAATAATAATATGGAGAAAGTAACTTCTTCCTTATTAGTAATTACCTTAAGTGTAAATGGATTAAAATCCACAGTCAAAAGGCTTAGATGTATGAAATGGATTAAGAAAACCCAACTCTATTATGCCCACATATGAGACTAGTTTGATATCTAAAGATACAAGTAGATTAAAACTGAAAGAATGGAAAAAGACACTTCATGTGACTAGTGAGAGAGAGCACACAAGCAAGCTGAGCCTCTATATTAATATCAGAAAAAATAGACTTTAAATAAAAGTCTCTCACAAGAGACAAAGAAAGACATTGTATACTGAACAAAGGGACAGTAACCATGAAGATATAAGAATTATAAAAATACATGTACCCCAAATTAGAGTATAAACAAATGTGAAGCAAAGCTGAGCATAACTGAATGGGGAAGCAAACATTTCTGCAAGATCACTGAATATCCCACTTTCAATAATGGATAGAATTACCAGATAAAAGATCAATAAAGAAAGAGGGCTTGAACCACACTATAAGGTAATTGAATATAATAGACTCATTCAGAATACTGCACCAAACAGCAGCAGCAAACATATTTATCTCATGTGTACATTGATCATTTTTTAAAATAGACCTTATGTTATGCCACCAAATCAGTTTTAATCAATTTGAAAACACTGATACTTTACAAAGTATCTTTCCGTATCACAATAGCATAAAACTAGAAATCAAACAGTAGGAACACTGGAAAATTCACAAATATATGGAAGTTATACAAAACACTCAACAAATGAATCAAAGAAAAATTATAAGAAGAATTAATAAATACCTTAAGACAAGTGAAGATAAGACACAACATAACAACATATTGTGCCAGGGAAAATAGTTCTAAGGAGGAAATGTATAAGAAATAACTTAGGGGCCCCTGGGTGGCTCAATCAGTTAATTGTCCATCTAAGGCTCAGGTCATGATCTTGCCATTCATGAGTTCAGGCCCCACGTTGAGCCCTGTGCTGACAGCTCAGAGCCTGGAGCCTGTTTGAGATTCTGTGTCTCTCTCTCTCCCTGCCCTTCCCTGACTCATGCTCTCTCTCTCTCTCTCTCTCTCAAAAAATAAACATTAAAAAATTTTCATCACAAAAAAAATAACTTAGAAACCTAACTTTACACCTTCAGGAAGTAGAAAAATAGGATCAAAATACTAGAATGGAGGAAATAATAAAGATTAGAGCAAAAGTAAATAAAATAGAAAATAGAAAAACTGTAGAGACAATCAAGGAAACCAAAAATTGATTCTTTGAAAAGATTAACAAACTTGACAAACTTAAGTTACATTTACAAATAAAAAGAGAAAAGACTCAAATTGCTAAATCAGAAGTGGAATTAGAGATATTATTACCAGGTTTATAGAAGTAAAAAACAAAAATAGAACAGTATTATGAATTATTTGCCAACAAATTGGGTAGCGTAGATGAAATGGACACATTTCTAGAACCACAAAACCTACCAACAATGAATCAGGAAGACATAGAGAATCTGAATGTACAATATGTCTAGCAAAAAGACTGAATCAGTAACCAAAACCCTCAAGGACATCCTGGTGGCTTCCAGATTGGGGCGATAATAAATAAAGTTGCTATAAAAACTTGCATGCAGGGTTTTTTTTGGTTTGTTTTTGGTATGGGCATAAAACTTCAAATCAGATGAAGGACAAATCAGTAGGAAGACAATTGCTTGATGATATAGTACGTCTACATGTAGCTTTGTAAGGAAGTGTCAAAATATCTTCCAAAGTGGTGGTACCATTTTCTATTTTCATTCCTACTAGCAGTGAATGAGAGTTGCTGTTGCATCCTCGCTAGCAGTTCATATTGTCAGCTTTTCTTTGCTTGTTTTTTCCATTTATCATTTGATATACAAACAAATCCTTTATCAAAGATGAATTTGCAAATAATTTCCCTGAGGCTGTGGCTTTCCCTGTCATTCCCTTACAAATATGCTTTCTTGAAGCAGAAGATTTACATTTACTAAAGCTCAAATTATTATTATTTTTTCAAAGATCATGTTTTTGGTGTTCTATCTAAAAACTCCTGGGGTATATACACACAAAGGATGAAATCTTTTTTACATTTTCACTGTGGGAACATGGGTTGTCTGGAGGTAAACATGTGAAAGCGTAGGGGTCTCTCTAAGACGGTAGCCTCAGGAATTTCTCACTAGCACTACTCCTACACTCAGCTTCCAGCAGTTTACAAAATTACCATTCCAGTGTTCTTGTTAGTTGATTCCTCAGCAGTTTCTCTGCCACCTAAGCAGTTCCTAGCTGTGACTCTCTGGAGGTGGAAGTTTGCCCTATAGCTATAGTTTTCAGCTGGATCCAAGGCATGTCAGAGATTCTCTGTCTAGCTTTTTCCTACAAGGATATGAGTAATGACCTCCATGCCTTGTGCTTGCCAGAGCTAGAACCTTCTATTAGACTTTAAGTTTTATGAGAACAAAGATGATGCTTCTTAAACGCATTGCATATCCAGTAGCTAGCACAATGCCTGGCACATAGCACATACTTAGTAAACATCTTAATATATTGGGGGAATGGATAGTTACCATTCAATAGGTACAGGGCTCCAGTTTTACGAGGTGAAAAGAGTTATGGGAAAGGATGGCAGTGATGGTTGGATGACAACGTGAATCTATTTAATATCATCAAACTATTTACTTAAAAAATGATTAAGATGGGGGCGCCTGAGTGGCTCAGTCAGTTAAGCTCATGCTTTCTCTCTCTCTCTCAAAAATAAACGTTAAAAAATATTTTTAATGATTTAGACGGTAAGATTAATGTTATGTATGTTTTACCACAATAAAAAAGAAAACAATGAACATATTCTTATCTTGCCTTCTATTACATACATTTTTTAAGGTGCGTATGTATAGAGTTAATTATTAAAAGGATACATATTTATTGTAGAAAAATTGGATAACACTGCTGATATGGAAAAGAAAGTAAGAGACTTTTCAAATCTATGTGATTTTAAAGAGGTGCCCGAACCAATCAGTTTTATTTATTTTTTTTAAGTTTATTTATTTTGAGGGGGGAGGAGCAGTGAGAGAGAGGGAGAGAGAGAGTCCCAAGCAGGCTCAGCGCCATCAGTGCAGAGCCCGACTCGGGGCTGGAAACCCAGAACCATGACATTGTGACGTGAGCCAAAATCAAGAGTCAGCCGCGTAATCAACTGAGCTGCCCAGGTGTCCCAAAACCAATTAGTTTTAAAACATTCTAAAATTGATTGCTAAAGCCTGTTTGAAGATCTTTTTTTCTTGTACTGTCAACATTGAGCATTATCCTTTGAATAAATGCTCAGTTGACAAAGAAAGAGATGCTCATTGCTATTTAATATGCATTTCTTCTATTTCCAGTAAGAAATAGTGGTTCTTCATAGTTTAGGTCTCTTTTACTTTGCGTGTGTGTGTGTGTGTGTGTGTGTGTGTGTGTGTGTGACACATTAATGTCTTTTTCTCATTTAATTTAGGAACGTGTTTCTTACTGATTTGTAAAATTGTGTTAAGAATATAAACTCTTTGCCTGTTAGCAAAGATTTTCCCTAATTTCTTTTGTTTATAGTGCATTTTGACATAAAGAAGCTTTTCATTCTTATATGAAAAAAATAAACAGAATTTTTTGTTTAAAAATAGTAATAATGGGCAGTGAATGAATAGAAATATCTAAGTCTATTTAAATATGTTAAAACCATCCATTTGTTAACAGAAGAAGAGTGCAATTCCTGAAATCATCTGCATTTGGGTAGGATAGTAGCCAATCATGCACAAAATATATTGTTAAATATTAATGTGAGAACAACAAATAAATGCAAGACTGCTGTCCTACCAGAACTAAGTAGTGGAAACAGTTGAGTTCTTTTGAAACTTATTTTTTAAATTAAAAGACCAGCACAGCTGGTTAATTAAATTTGACCAGCACATCTCCCAGGGTTGGGGGAAAGCTCCATGCGAACAATGTAGCCATACTGAACCATTGCACACGATGCAATCCCTAAAGTAGGAGACAGTTATGTATATTCACTGAATGTTAAATGTAGGGGTGAAGGTGCTCCCAAGACATGTGTTCATCTCTTTACCTCTGATGAATTATTTTGCCTAAGTTGTAGATAGAACACCCATTTTGGAGATCTACAGGATTCAGAACTGGGTTAGGAACACCAACCCAAGCCTAATGTTTTTAAATAATCTGTATGAAGCATCATGATGTGGCCTTTTCCTGCAGCATCCTTACATACAGCAGGGAATTTAGCTGTGCCTATCATACAGCAAACAAAAGAAAATCTCAGAATGCATGTAGTGTTTATTCCCCCCCGCCCCCGATTGCAATTCTGTGTGTTACTACATGGGTTCTGCAGAAAAAAACAAAGATAAAAAGTAGAGCTAAGGTTTTCTCTTCCAGAAGGCTAGCATTAGGCAAAATTACTCAGATGAATTAAACTAAGGAAACTACATAGTGAATAGAGGTCTCATGTCCCCTGGGGAGCTAATGATTAATTAGGGAAACCATAGATTTGGGAGTTAGTAGATGTTTCCAGTCATGGTAGTGTGTGACGCAGGTCAAGCTGATTTTTTTTTTCTTGTCTAGAACAAGAGAAAGATCTCAAAAATGCTTTAAAAAGTCAAAGGAGTATGTGTTATTCAAATACTCAGTAGAGGGGTACCTGGGTGGCTCAGTCAGTTAAGCGTCCCAGTCTTGATTTTTGCTCAGTTCCGGATCTCTGAGTTGTGAGATCGAGTCCCTTGTAGGGCTTCACGCTGGGCATGGAGCCTGCTTAAGAGTCTCTCCCCCCACTCCTCTCCTGCTCTCTCTCTCTCTCTTTGTCTCTCTCTCCCCCCATCTCTCTCTCAAAAACAAACAAACAAAAAACAAAACTCAACAAGTACATAGTAGGTCCTCCGTGATTGATAGGTGAATAATAATCCCATTCAAATGCAGGGTGGGACCGGATTAGAGAAGGAAAAACAAAGTATAAGGAAAGTAAGAAGGGTTCAATGGAGATGTGTCCTCTGGAGCTTTATTGTCCATCAGTTATATTCCTTCTGGATGGTGAGGTAAGATTAAAGGTGGACATCAGTTCCAAGTTATTTACACTAATGTGGTAAACTAGAGAGCCATGTATGTTTCAGTCAAACAGCAAGTACACATATGAAGGTTTTATTTCAGCAAAGATTTAATGAAATTAAAAAAAAAAAAAAAACGAGTGCTTTCTCCAACTACTGCTTAGCTTCTTTGGACTGTTACAGAGCGGGGTTGTCTAAAGAAATGGACACACACAATGCGCGCATGAACATACACAGGTGTGGACACAAATGCATGCATATGTGGACACAGTAATCAGATCCTGAAAACTACCAGTTTTTACCTGTTTCTTCAGAAACTTTGAGCTAATTTCTCTCAAATATATGTTATCACCAAGAATGTTCAATGATTCAAAAGAATAATTTTGGACAACATCTCTTGCCTCTGACTCAGCTACTTTGCCTTAAACTTGAAAAACATCATGAAAAGCTTGGCTCACATTTTACAGACATCACATGAAAGAATATGCCACATAGAACCTCTAATCCTAGCTGTGTGCTGATGGTGTGCTGAAATCACTCTGGCTGGCTGCAGGAAGATGGGGTTTCCCACACCGAGGAATCATCTCAAAAGGAGAAAATTATCCTTTCTGGATTTAGAACAGTTTATTCACAGTCAGCATACATTGGAGGCTTCTAAATTCATTCTTTTAAATCACTTAGAGGAATGCCTCCCAACTGAGTTCATTTCCAGAACAATTCAGCAAACTAGAGCTGAAAGGGCAACATATGGTTATTGGTCATTTGCAGCAGAACCTCTCTGAACTGACTTCCATTTAATAATGCAGTGCATTAATGTACACTCCATAAACCTTACAGGCCGATGTTAATGGAATCCCCAATAATCCCGCCTAGTAAGTCCTCATCTCATACGACTGCACAATTCTCCTCCTACTGGAAAGGCTTATCTCCCAAATTTTCTGGGCTTTGCATACTTTAAGTTAATATTACATGAACAAATTCCAAATGAGTGCAATTAAAAAAACAAACAGCTTCCATTCCTTCTGTATTCTGCTCTCTCTCTCTCTCTGCCCCATTTTTACTTTTTTATGTTATAAAAGCTAATTTGAATATTTGGAAAGACACGATGACATAGATTTGACACAATGCTGTGGTCTGACTTGCTTGCTGGGGTGGATCATATCTCAGTCCTGTTCTTTTGTGTTCTTTCTGGTATCTTCTCATACAGTGCGGTAGAACATTGATACAAGTTGCTGGAGTGAATTATGGCTTTTACGGAATCGTGCCTGAACCTTTATATTCTATGTATTATTTTAACAGCACCTGATAATGGAGTTATTTAACTTTGGTTTCAACTTTTTTCTCTAATTTCGCCTTGTTTTCAGTCTTGTCCCTTTTCTCTTTCCACCTTCTCTGTTCATTCATTTGTTTCATATAAATCTTTCTTTGTCCCCTTCTTTGTCAATGCTTTCTGGACTCCACATTTCATTGTGATAAACTAGTGTGGTTCCTCCAAAAAGCTCTGGACTGTGAGACAAAACATCCTGGGTATCAGTTTTAGGTTTCCCACCAATTTGCTATGGCTCTAGGCAAGCCACGTGACGCCTACTGTGTGTGGGTGTGCACACCTCTAAAGTACACAAGATAAATTATTAATCTTTCCAAATACTGCATAGCTCTGATATGCTAGTACTTTGAAAAACATTTAACTGAAAGGAGTTACTGTGAGCAGCGACTTTTTCAGCCACGGAGAAGCAGTTTTGGTTAGAAACTGAGTTTAAGAGACAGATAGCACTTGTAGACCTGATCTATTGAAATAAATGAAAAACCTTGTGTGTTCGGCTCTCTCAAGAGCCGTAGAGCTTTGAACTTGCCTTTGGTGATTGGCAAAATGAACAGAAGCCATCTAAGGCAATGGTGTTCTGAGGCTCCCTGCCTCTCCCTTTGCGTGGATTTTTAGATTTATTGAGTCTAAATTCCTGTATGGCTGCCTGCCACACACCTACCTGATGATTCAAGTATTTTCCTTGGCTAGTAAGGTCTGCATTTCATGGTTCCATCAACACTGAACAGACTGAAATAGAGTCAGGATCCAAATTTAAGGCCCACAGAAAACATTTCCAGAGATGACAGGATCAGCCTGGTTCTATCTATATTTTATTATCTTTTGCTGTTGTTCACAATTATGACATTTCTGGCAACAAAATGAAACTACTAAATTCAATAAATACACCTAGGGAGAGCTACTGGTCGTCAATCTTACAACTACACTGTAAGAGGCCTTAGGGGGAAAAATACACATTTAATGGAGACTGAAGAATTTTAGTTTTTCCAAAATGATCAAAAGCTTCCTTTTCGATTGCTGCACATCTAGTGGAAACATCCTTCCTTTGCTGTTTTATATCCACAATTTATGCTGCAAATAAATATCAGCAGGCCTCAAGCAATAGTAAGGTGGGGAGACACAGGTTAAAAAGGAAATACTTTGAGGTTCTTTGTGATCGATACCTTAAAACAATAAGTGATAAATAAGCAATGCATTTTTTTAAGGCTCCAATGTTACATTCATGAACACAGACACATGCACTCATTCACACTCTCATAGACAAATTATGAATCTCATATGGAAACTTCTGATAAAATGCAAGGACACAGGCAAGCAAGAACTTAGAATATGCTCATCTACAGGTATTCAATAATCATAGTAATCAAAAGTGATTTAAAGTCTCTTTGTAGAACAAAGGCTTTCCAATGTTACCCCTCTGCTTTTATAGGAACTTCTTTTCTGCTAGTTTGAGGCCGCCTCTATAGTTTCTTAATGCTCATTTAATGCCTATTATTAGATGATATTGTTTTGTAATTATTATCGTAATTAGTGTTAAATAATTATTTGTTTTCATTACAGGATGGATATATGCTTATGGTAACAACGATACAGAAAAAAAAATAATCATTTCCCTTCAGCTCCCTTCCTATTCACTCAAACCCATTTCATCTGTTCGAATTTTAGGGATACTTGCTGTTAATAAGACTGAATCTTCACAAACTTTTTTCTTCTGAGCCCATATGAATCTTAGTACAGTAACACCCTGGATCGCGAGTAACTTGTTCCGTGTGTGAGTGTTCCACAAGATGAGAAATATTTCTAATGAATTTTACCTGATAAACCAGAGCTGACTTGCAATACGAGTAGTACGTGAGGCTGAATGTCAGATGATCACAGCTGAGCCAATGGTTCTTGAAATTCGCTTTGATACACAAATATTTTGGATTAAAAGCATGTTCCTGGAATGAATTATGCTCACAAACCAAGGTTTTACTGTATTAGTATTGCACTATCACTCTGTTTTTTTTTCCTTGAACATAAAGCTTACCTAACTTTCTGTGTCAATAAATACAGATTTAAAAAAAAATTTTAACGTTTATTAATTTTTGAGACAGAGAGAGACAGAGCATGAACGGGGGAGGGTGAGAAAGAGGGAGACACAGAATCTGAAACAGGCTCCAGGCTCTGAGCTGTCAGCACAGAGCCCGAAGCGGGGCTCGAACTCATGGACTGCGAGATCATGACCTGAGCCGAAGTCGGCCGCTTAACCAACTGAGCCACCCAGGTGCCCCAATAAACACAGATTTTATACATTGTTTTTAATGACTTCTTATTATTCCTAACAATAGCTCTATTATTATTTATTACACTGTTCAGTTTGTCCTCACATAGATTATTTCCAATTACACCATTACAAACAGTGCTGCAACATACAGTATATTCATATTCACCTGCATAAATACTTCTCTGGATCAAATCTGAAAAATACAATTTCTACAGCAAAGACTATGCATATAGAAAATCCACAGTGGTTAAGCTAATTTTCACTTTGCACTTACAATTTATGGAATAACCACTCAAACCCCACATCCCCATGACAACCCTCAATATTATCAAACTCTGAAGAATTTTATCAATCTGGATAAACTTTGCATTTTAATTTTCTTTCCATTAATTACTAGTAAAATGGGGCGTTTTTCACATATTCAGGCCTTATGTTTGTATTATTTTGTGGAATTGTCAGTTTTTATCCTTTATCAATTTATCTTTTTACTTGTCGCCTTTCTTTTTTATTTGCAGAACTTTTATCAATTTGAGATATTACTTCTAGTATCTATTAGCTCTACAAGAAGAAAGCATTTTCATCCAGTATATAGCTTTTATTTATTTGTTTATTGATTCATTGATTGATTGTACCTTTTGCTGTTCAATTCTTTTAGTTTTTTATATAATCAAATCTTACCTTCTGCATTTTTGTCTTGCTTGCAAAAACCTTGCTTATTTACAAGCTCAATGCAATTCACTAAATTTTTCTTGATGATTTTATGAATCTATATTTTACATAATAGTTAACTTTTTTAATGTTTGTTTATTTTTAAGAAAGAGAGACAGAGCGTGAGCAGGAGAGGAGCAGAGAAAGAGGGAGACACCGAATGTGAAGCAGACTCCAAGCTCCAACTTGTCAGCACACAGAACCCGACACAGATCTCTAACCCACAAACCATGAGAACATGACCTGAGTGAAAGTCGGATGCTCAACCAACTGAGCCACCCAGGCGCCCCTTAAATAAATTCTTTTTTAAAATCCATCCACTATTTATTTTGAATATCAGTAAGGTAGGAATTAATTTTTTTCTAAATATTTAACCCAAGAAGCTTTCATCTCAAGCTGATTCCAACAACATTCGTTAAACCAGCAAACTTTTGGGAAAAGGAAGACTCTGATTCAAATATCCACTTTTCAACATAAATCACAATGCATACAAAGAAACAAGAATTTGGATCCTTTGAATAAAGGAACAAAATAAACTTATGGAAAATATACTTAAAAAAACAACTGAGATACTAGAATTACTGGATAACGACTTCAAAATAACTCTTAAAATGTCCAAATAGCTAAAGGACGACATGGACAAAGATGGAAAAATTTATGAACAAAATGAGAATATCAGTAAAGAGATACAAATTATTAAAAGAAGCCAAAAAGTAGTTCTGGAATGGAAAAGTAAAATAACTGAAATGGAAATTATACAAGAAGGATTCAAAAGAAGATTAGAGCAAGCAAAAGAAGGAATCAGCAAACATGAAAATAGGATGACAATTGGAATTACCAAGTCTGAGGAACAAAAAAGAAAGAAAAAAAAAAGAATAAAGAAGTAAAGAGAACTAGGGGTGCCTGGGTGGCTCAATCAGTTAAGCCTTTGACTTCAGCTCAGGTCATGATCTCATGTTTTGTGGGTTCCAGCGTGTGGAGGTTGCTTGGGATTCTCTCTCTTTCCATCTCTCTCTCTCTGCCCCTCCCCCATTCTCTCTCTCTGTCTCTCTCTGTCTCTCTCTGTCTCTCACTCTGTCAAAATAAATAAACTTAAGAAAAAAGAGGTGAAGAGAACTTAAGAGGTTTGTGAATTTCCACAGATCACTAGAAAAAGAGAGAGAAAAGATGGCAGAAGGCTATTCGAGGAAATAATATCTTAATACTTCTCAAATCATATGAAAGGCACAATTCTAAACTCAACAAATCCAGAGTAGAATAAACTCAGAGATACACACACAAAGACACATTACAATCCAACTGTCAAACATCAAAGATAAAGAGAGAATCTTGACAGCACCAACGGATAAGTAATTCACATAAAAGGGATTGTCAGTAATGTTTTCAGCCGATTGCTCACCAGAAACCTTGAAAGCAAATAGTCAGTGGAATAAGACCTGGAGGGGAAACAAACAAACAAGCAAACAATAAACAAATTTGAAAAACTCACAAAAACACCTGCCATTGAGAATTATATATCCAGCAAAGTTGTCCTTCAAAACTGAAGGAGAAATTAATATAATCCCAGATAAACAAAAGCTGAATGCGTTCAGCAGCACTAGACTTAACCTATAAAAATTCTATGTTATCCCTTCAGCTTGAAATGAAAGGCTAGATATTAACTCAAACCCATATAAAGATATAAACATCTATGACAAAAGTAAATGCATAGGCAAATAAAAAATGAATATTTTTTGTTTAAAATTTTTTTTCAACATTTATTTATTTTTGGGACAGAGAGAGACAGAGCATGAACGGGGGAGGGGCACAGAGAGAGGGAGACACAGAATCGGAAACAGGCTCCAGGCTCTGAGCCATCAGCCCAGAGCCTGACGCGGGACTCGAACTCACGGACCGCGAGATCGTGACCTGGCTGAAGTCGGACGCTTAACCGACTGCGCCACCCAGGCGCCCCTAAAAAATGAATATTGTTGCACTTTTATTTTATAACTCCATTTTTTAGTTATTATAGAATTTATAATACAAGTACATAAAATACTTATAAATCTGTTATTAGACTCACAATGATAAAAATGTAATTTGTGACACCAATAACACAAAGGAGTAGGGGACACAGTTGAATAGGATTACAGTTTTGTATGCAATTAAAGTTAAGTTGCCATCAGTTCAAAATAGATTGTTATAATTTCAGGATGTTAAATGTAATCCTCATAGTAGCCAGAAAGCAAATATCTATAGAATATCCACAGAATACAATGATAAAGGAATCAAAATATATCACTACTAAAAAAAGGGAAAAAGAAACCTAAACATGAAAAGAGGCAGTAATGGAGTTAATGACAAAAACTGTAAAACATACACAAAACAAACAGCAAAATGACAAGTAATTCCTTCCATATCAGTAATTACTCGAAATGGAGTGTATAATTTTGCAATTAATATGCACAGATTGGTAGAACAGACAGATACCCATGATCCAAATCTCTGTTGTCTACAAGAAATTGCTATAGACCTAAATAAGTCAAAATGACCTGAATAGGTAAAATACATTTAAAATGAGACAATGAACAAAGGATACAGGTGTGCTATTTCGAAGAGACACACGCATCCCACTGTTTGTTTATAGCAGCACTATCGACAATAGCCAAAGTATGGAAAGAGCCCAAATGTCCATCAACGGATGAATGGGTAAAGATGTGGATAAAGATGAATGGAAAAGATGGAGTATTACTCAGCAATCAAAAAAAAAGAAAGAAATCTTGCTGTTTTCAGCAGCTGGATGGAACTAGAGTGTATTAGTCAGAGAAAGACAAATATCCTGACTTTACTCATATATCCAAACAGATGACAAAACAGATGAACAAAAGGGAAAGGAAGCAAAAATAATATAAAAACAGGGAGGGGGACAAAACGTAAGAGACTCTTATATACAGAGAACAAACTGAGGTTTGGGGTTGGGGGATGAGCTAAATGGGCAAGGGGCATTAAGGATACTTGTTAGGATGAGCATTAAGTGTTCTATGTAGGGGATGAATCACTGGATTCTACTCCTGAAATCATTATTGCACTATATGCCAACTAACCTGGATTATTAAAAAAAATAATAATAATAATAAATAAATAAATAAGAGGATGAAAAGACATATTTCATGCAAACAGTAACCAAAAGGTAGCTGTGGTGGCTACACTAATATCACACAAAAGAGACCTTATGCCAAGTATTTTTAAGAGATAAAAGGACATTTTATTTAGAAAAACATGGTCAATTCATCAAGAAGATATAGCAATGATTAGTATTTGCACATCAGACATCAGAGGCCCCAAAATACATAAAGCGGAAGTAGACAATCGAGTGGAGAATGAATTCTACAATAATGCTTAAAAATTTTCAATACACTGGGGCACCTGGGTGGCTCAGTCGGTTGAGCACCTGACTTTGGTTCAGGTCATGATCTCATAATTTGTGGGTTTAAGCCCCACGTCCAGCTCTGTGCTGACAGCTCGGAGCCTGGAGCCTGCTTTGGATTCTGTCTACGTCTCTCTGCCCCTCCCACGACCTCACTCTCTCTCTCTCTCTCTCTCTCAAATATAAAATATGACAGAAAAAAATTTAAAAAAACCTTCAATCCACTAATTTCAAACACAGATAGAATATCTAGAGAGAAGATCAATAAGAAAATAGAGGACTGAAGACTATGAACAGAGTAGATTTAGTAGTATATATAAGACACTCCATCCAACAATAGAATACACTTTTTTCTTTTTCAAGGGCACAATAAACATTCTCCACGTAGACTGAAAGACTAGTTAGGCAACAGAAGTCTAATTTTTATTAGTCCACAAAACATGTCTCAAAAAAATTTCAGGGGTGCCTGGGTAGCTCGATTGGTGAAGCATCAGACTTACAGAATGATCTCAGGGTTTGCGAGTTCGAGCCCTGCATTGGGCTCTGCAATGATGATGTGGAGCCTGCTTGGGTTTCTCTTTCTCTCTCTCTGCCCCTTCCCTGCTTGCTCTCGCACTGTCTCTGAAAATAAATAAATCAACTTAAATTTTTTTTTCAAACATTTAAATCTTACATGGTATGTTTTGTTTCATGGAATGAAACTAAATGACACAGGAAAAAAAACTGGGCAATTCACAAACATGTGAAAATTAAATAGCATACCTTGCACAACCAATTGGTTCGAGAAAAAAAGTCACAAGAAAAATTAGAACATACCTGGAAATAAATAAAGTGAAAATACAGCATACAGCATGTCAACATTTATGAAATGCAGTGAAAGTAGTGCTAACAAGGAAATTTATACCTGTAAATAAATACATGCATTAAAACTAAACTTACACCTTAATGAGCTAGAAAGAGAACAAACTAAACCCAAAGCTTACAAAATAAAAGAAATAAGGGGCGCCTGGGTGGCGCAGTCGGTTAAGCGTCCGACTTCAGCCAGGTCACGATCTCGTGGTCCGTGAGTTCGAGCCCCGCGTCGGGCTCTGGGCTGATGGCTCGGAGCCTGGAGCCTGTTTCCGATTCTGTGTCTCCCTCTCTCTCTGCCCCTCCCCCGTTCATGCTCTGTCTCTCTCTGTCCCAAAAATAAATAAACGTTGAAAAAAAAAATTAAAAAAAAAAAAAAACAAAATAAAAGAAATAAGATAGCTTAAACCAGAGATAAGTATAATTGAGGTTAGAAAAACAAAAGAGAAAAATCAATACAGCCAATGTTGTTTTATTGAAGATATCAACAATATTTTAAAAACCATTAACTAGACTGACTAATAAAAAGAAGACTCAAATTTATAAAATCAGAAATAAAAGTGAATATTTCACTACTGAACTTACAGAAATAGAAGGGATTTTAAGAGTATACTACAAGGGCACTTGGGAGGCTCAGTCGGTTGACTTCTGCTCAGGTCATGACCTCGCAGTTCATAAGTTCAAGCCCTACCTTGGGCTTGCTGCTGTCAGCATGGAGCCTGCTTCAGATCCTCTGTCTCCCTCTCTCCCCACCCCTCCCCTGCTTGGGCTTTCTCAAAAATAAATAAAACTTTTTTTTAAAGAGTATACTATAAACAAATTTACCCAAGACATTGAATAACCAAGATGAAATGGACATATTTCTAAAAAAATATGAAGAATACAATCTACCAAAACTAAATTATAAAGAAATATAAAGTTGCAATTGGTCTATAACTAGTAAGGAGATTAAATCAGTATACGTATGGGAGGAGATATTTGCAAATGGCATATCTGATAAAGGGTTAGTATCCAAAATATATAAAGAATTTCTAAAATTCAACACCACCAAAAATAATCCAATTAAAAATGGGAAGAATGCATGAATAAACAGTTTTCCAAAGAAGACATACAAATGGCCAACAGACACATGAAAAGATGGTCATTACTGACTGTCAGGGAAATACAAATCAAAACTACAATGAGGTAACACCTCACACCTGTCAGACTGGCTAAAATCAACAACACAAGAAACAGCAGGTGTTGGTGAGGATGTGAAGAAAGGGGAACCCTCTTGTACTGTTGATGGGAATGCAAACTGGTTCCACCACTCTGGAAACAGTATGGAGTTTCCTCAAAAGTTAAAAATAGAGCTGCCCCACAGTCAACAACTGTACTGCTAGGTATTTACCCAAAGGATACAAAAATACTAATTCAAAGGGATATATGCACCTTGGTGTTTATAGTAACATTATATACAATAGCCAAATTATGGAGACAGCCTAAAGGTCCATTCACTGATGAATGGATAAAGAAGATGTGTGTATGTATATGTGTGTGTGTGCGTGTGTGTGTGTATGCGTGTGTATGTGTGTGTATGTGTATGCACACACACACACATACACACAATGGAATAATAGCCATAAAGTGAATGAAATCTTGGCATTTGCAAGAACATGGATGGAACTAGAGAATATTATGCTAAATAAAATAAGTCAGCCAGAGAAAGACAAATACCATAGTATTTCACTCATATGTGGGATTTAAGAACCAAAACAAATAAGCAAAGGGGGGAAAAAAGAAACAAAGAGAGACAAACCAAGAATAGACTCTTAACTATAGAGAACAAACTGATGTTCATTAGAGGGAAGTGTATGGGGGGGGGGGGTGAAATAGGTGATGGGGATTAAGGAGTGCACCTGTGGTGATGAGCACTGGGTATCGTACAGAAGGGTTGAATCACTGTATTGCACACCTGAAACTAATATTATGCTGTATGCTAACAAACTGGAATTTAAATGAAAACTTAAAAAAAGAATATTGATTTAAACAATAAAATGTTAGCATACCGATTTACCAGTGTGTTAAAAGAATTATAATGACAGCCAAGTTGTATTTATTTCTTCAGTGCAGGGTGGGTCAACATATGGAATTCAATAGATGTAACACACTACATTACTGGAACAAAGATAAAAATGCTACATGATACTCTAAACTGAAACAGAAAAAACATATGACAAAATTGAACATCTTTTTCTTGATGAATTTTTTCAACAGATTACGAATAGAAGAAGACATAATAGCGATCATATATGAAAAAATGACAGCTACTATCGTGCACAATGATGAAAAAATGAAAGCTTTCCTAAAGCTTAAGAACAAAACAAGGATTTCCATTTTCACCATTTCTGTTCAAAAAAGCATTGGAGGTTTTAGCCAAAGCACTTACCTGGGGGGGGGGGGAGGGGGGAGAAAGAAAGAAAGAAAAAGAAACTTCAAAACTGGAATTAAGTAAATAAAATTGTTTGCAGATGACCACATCTCATATGTGGAAAACCCTAAGGATTCCATAAAAACAAAACCAAAAACAAAAGAAGACCTGTTGGAGCTAATAAACAGATTCAGCAAAATTGTGGGATACAAAATATAAACAGAAAAGTCTGTTATGTTTCTAAACACTACCAATAAATATTCTGAAAAGCAAATTTTAAGAAAGCAATTCCCTTCATTATAGCACCAAAAAGAATAAAATATTTAGGAATAAGTTTAAGGCATTGAAAGACATACACTGAATGCTATAAACCATTGCTGAAAGAAATTAAAGAAGACATAAATAAATGAGCAGATATCCCATTCTCATAGATTGGAAGATTTAATAATGTTATAATTAAATTACTGCCCCAAGTGATCTACAGATTCAATTCAACTTTTATCAAAACCCCATTGGCAATTTCTTTGTAGAAATTGAAAAAAAAAAACCTAAAATACACATGGAATCTCAAGGGACCTGGAATATGCCCAAAAATCTGGAAAAAAAAAAAAGAACAAACTTGAGGACTCATAGTTTCTAAAACTCAAAACCTACTAGAAAGCTGCAGTAGTTAATACAATGTGGTACTGTTATAAGAAAGCATATATACCAATGAAATAGAACAGGGAAACTAGAAATAAACCTCACACATATGGTCAGATGATTTTTGACAAATGTGCCAAAATCATTCAATAAGAAAAGGACAATCTTCAAAATATGGTGCTTAAAAAGTTGGATATCCACATGTAAAAGAAGAAATGTGAGCCCTTACATGATGGCACACATAAAACCTAGATGAAAATAGATCAAAACAGAAATACAAAACTCTTATACTCACACATGGGGAAAAGTGTTCACAAAATTGAACTTGGCAATGATTTCTTGGCTATGACACCAAAAGCATAGGCAACAAAAGAAAAAAAAAGATAAATAGACCACATCAAAATTAAAATTTTGTGCATCAAAGTGCATCAAAGGGCATTGTCAATATTGGAAAAAATAATCAATGGAAGAAAATATTTTCAATCATATATATGATAAAGGTTATTATCCAGGTTATATAAAATCTCCTAAAACTCAACAGCAAAAACAAAGAACCCAAAATAAAAACGGGCAAATGACTTAAGTAGACATTTCTCCAAATATTATAAACAAATGACCAATAAGGTCATGAAATTGTGGTCATCATTTTATCATTTTGCCATTTTTATCAACATCTGTGATAAAAGATGTCTCCATAGGATGGCAAGGAAAAGTTACGGGCACATAAGTGAAGTCAAAAAGGTAGGCAGGGGCCAGGTCTTTCAGGGTTGTTTACGATAATAGGGTCTTTGTGTTTACTCTAAATGAAATCAAATTTCTTAAGGGTTTTATGCAAAAGGATCACATAATGTGATTCATGTTTTAAAAGAATAGTGCAAGGTCATATGTTGAGAAGAAATGTAGGGTGGCCATGTTGGAAACAGAAAACTTTAGATGTTATTGCCAACAGTCCAGGCAAGAGATGACCAAGGCTCCAATCAGGCTGGTAGCAGAGAACATAGGGGGTTGTTGGCAGATAGAGGACACAATCTGAAAATAAAACCCATAGTATTTGCTGATGGTTTTGATGTAAAGCAGGAGAAGAGGAAAGGAAAAAAAAATAATTCCGGGTTTTTGGCTTTAAACAGTTGGTGAACTAATGTTTTCTTTTGCAAAATGGGTAATACTGGTAAAGGACAACTTTTGGAGAAGCCCCATACTTGTAAAACATTACCTAATGATGCTTGTGGATTCCAAAATATCATCTTTGTCACAATCCTTTCTGTCGTGAAGCTTGGCAGGATGTGGTCATTATTATACTTCCTGGTTAGTCTCTGTAGCTTACAATGACCTCCACAGCTTTGCAATTCTGGATAAACTTCTCAGGAGCTTAAAAAACCTGTCTAGTTAGGAAGGAACCTGGCTCCATTTCTGAAAGAAAAAAAAATACGGGGTGTCTGGGTGGCTCAGTTGGTTATGAATCTGACTCTTGATTTCTGCTAAGGTCATGATCTCATGGTTGGTGAGACTGAGCCTCATGTCGGGCACTGTGCTGGCAGCTCAGAGCCTGCTTGGGATTTCCTCTCTCTCTCTCTGCCCCTCCCCTACTTGCTCTCTCTTTCTCTCTCTCTAAATAAATATTTTTTAAAATGTGTGTATATGTATATAAATATAAACATAACATAAACATATATATGTATATATACAAACATATACATATATGTATATGTATGTATGTATATATATATACATAAACATAAACATATATGTGTAAATATATAAATGTAATCCTCATTTCTCCTAGAGGCAAGAAATACAAAGATGCAAGTCGAGATGGCTTTGTATATTAATCCAATCCTATGTGTTTTAATTCTACCTAAGAATCATTTTGGTGATAAATCACAGGCTTTTTATCTATTTGACCCATTGATATAGGTAAGTCCCTTCTTAAATATTCATTGCCATTTAGACTTCTCAATTATAATGGTTAATGCTTTGTGCCTTTGTATGTATGGTGTGCTTGTGATCTGACTACCTTCGTTTGTTTTATTTATGTTTTATTTATAATTGGGTGTTTATTTTCTTATCTGGAAAATGCAGATGGAGTTCATGGAGCTACTGAACTCCCTCCACTGCAGACATAGCTTAACTCCTTTCCCTAGAAATAAACAGCAGGGTGTTATTAATGTCAACAGCATGCATTTGCCATTGCTGTGCGGATCTGGTGTTTAGGGAAAAGAGTGCCATCTTGCAATGGCTGATGGAGCTTCAGCCCAGGATCACCATGCAACTAACCCCCAGGGAAGCCTGCTGTGTCAAATGCTAGCTATGTTTGTGAAAATGCCATAGCTGATCTTTCTAACGACAAGGAAATAAGCCAGTGGGCACCGCAGTTAAGGTTATACAGCTGCTTCTGATATTACATGGCTTTGAACCGTTGCCTGTCATCTGATACGCGGCTGTGTCCCTGTGTTAACTAACACACAGATCAACAGATTCAATTTTACATATCACACTACTGGGTTTGTTTCCACCCCAACTGCCTCAACAGTATTTCTCTTTCTGCCAGGCATGAAGTTAGTCAGCACCATTTATTGAGTTTCCACAGTATGTATAGACACTTGAAGTGATGTATGAGTATTAATCACAGCAGGCTGCTTTGAAGGAGGTACTGAATAAATTATTATTTAATTAAAGCTCAAATCAAGGCTGATAATAAAATGAATGTTGGAGCAGTTGGACGGTCCCTGCCTGATCCAATTGGCCTATAATTATATACGGCCATGGACAAATCACTTCACTGGGATATGGATGCCTGCAAAAGTGGCTTGCCCCAACTAATGGCTATTGTAAATCAGGGGATGGTGATAGCTAATCAGATGAAGACCTTCCCATGGTGGGGGCTTGAAATTTCGTGAAAACAATTCCCAATGTTGGACAAAGTGAAGATAGATTGTCTTCTTTCTAAAGGCATCATGAACAAAACCTTGAGCAATGTCACCTTGAGTTTCCTCATTGTTGCCATGAAGATACTGGTTTATGAAAACATGAACATTCCAGGTGGAAAGGTAAGTGAGCTTGGAGTCACAAAAATAGATTTGAGTCCATACTTTTCTACTTAATTTTAGTGTGATCTTGGATAAGTTACTTAAGTTTTCCAATCCTTAGTTTTCGTATATATAAACATCATATAATAATGTATATTGGCAAGAGTCACTGAAATTGGAGATAGAATATGTTGAGTACTTATAATATGTTATTATTAGGTTCTAAATGCATAATGGTGTTGGTTGCTACCTGTCTTATAAATATATTATTTATTTCTAAAAATAGTCTAAAATTACTGCAATGTCCCATTATGTTTAAACCCTAGGGCTTGGGGGCTTATTTGGAACAGTACTTGGAGTTATCACTTTAACTAATGTGCTTTCACAAAATCAGTATTAACATTTTTTAATTAAGTCCTTTTTTTTTTTTTTAAGACCGGTTTTAGGATCACAGCAAAATTGGAGAGAGGACACAAAGCCTTTTCATATATGCCTTGCTTCCACACATGCATAGCCTCCCTCACCATCAGCATTCCCCGCAGGAGTAGTGCATTTCTTACAACGTATGGATCCACATTGACACAATCAAAATCGCTCAAAGTTGAAAATTTACATTGCAGTCCACTCTTGGTGTTGTATATTCTATGGGTGTGGGCAAATGTATAATGGCATGTATCCATCATTATTGTATAATGCGTAGTATTTTCAGTGTCCTGAAAATCCACTCTGTTTTGCCTATTCATCCTTCCTTTCCATGCCCTATCCCAACCCCTGCAACCACTGATCTTCTTACTGTCTCCATTGTCTAGCCTTTTCCAGAATGTCATGTAGTTGGAATCATACAGCATGAAGCTTGTTCATATAGGCTTCTTTCATTTAAAAATGTTTTTTTAACCTTTATTTTTTTGAGACAGAGAGAGACAGAGCATGAACGGGGGAGGGTCAGAGAGAAGGAGGCACAGAATCCGAGACAGGTTCGAGGCTCTGAGCTGTTGGCACAGAGCCCCACGCAGGGCTCGAATTCACAGACCGTGAGGTCATGACCTGAGCCGAAGTCAGATACTCAACCGAGTGAGCCACCCAAGCGCCCCTAGGCTTCTTTCATTTAAAAATATGCATTCAGTGTGTTACATTGTGTGTCTTGCTACTCCATATTTTATTAAATATTTGTTTAAATAACTGGTTAAGTATCCTGAAGCCAAAAAAAATCATAATTTGATATCTAAACACAACTGCTTTAACTTTATAATTATCCCACATAATTATTTTACATACAATTATCAGATATGAACAATCACTTGAATCAGCAGCTTGATAGTTCATTGACTATATATGCTGTAATATATCTTTATTGTCAGTCATTTAGATAATTTCTAATTTTATACTATTATCAATAATGTTTTCAATTTTCCTGGGATTTTTTTAACAAGATAAACATTTGTTGATATGAATAAATGTATTTATGTATAGGAAAATAAAACATAATTAAAGCACCATTTTCTGAGGATATGTTAGCTTAGGTTGCAGACTCTTACTGTTGAAACCAGTGAAAGTGGTGATGAGGATGGGAAACCCCTGTCCTTCAGAATTATTTCCTTGCTGCCTATACCATTCTCTCCACACCTTCTCCATATCTACATGAGAAATCCACTCTCAGAAATTCCTGATTTTCTGCCCATTCTTCACATCTAGATCACAATGATGTTTCCAATGATATGTCTAATTTAAAAACTACGTTTGACCCCAAACACATTTTCAACTTTGATTTTTTCAATGGTCAGTATTTTAGCAATGGTTTGTTGTCTTTTTTTTTCTGTATTCAATAATTGCTTTCAACATTTAATATGTTAAGTATTTTATCTAGATCCTTAAGTTTTTACTATTTATGTGCTAAATTCATTTAGTTTTTAAAGTCAAGGGCATACACCCCTACTTATTCTCCTTCTGAAAGAAGGATCTAGTAACCTATTAGAACATACACATTTTCCTAAATACGATAATCTGTTTAATTTTCTACAAGAATGAGTAAGTGAGGTAAGCCTCACTCCCTTGTGTATTTCAGGACACCACTGTCTTAGTTTGGAAACTTTGCAGAAAGTGGGCTAAGGGTGGACTGCCTTTAAATTGCACCAGATACCTAATGCTGGGAAGCCTGTGTGTTGTCGCTGCTTATGGTTACACCTACTTGGGGGTTTTCCTTCACCGAAAATAAATTAAAAAACAAGTTTCCAATAAGCACACTCAATGAAGTATAGTGAAGTTTGACTGCAGGTTATAACAAACCTCATATTCATTCACTGGCCAATTTAAAATGAACACTAATAAGCAGGCAAATAAGTAATGTATAAACCTCTTTTTCCTTAAAGTCCTAGAAATGACACCTTTGTTAATGACCTTCTCCAGTCAGCCTATTTCTCCTGCTTCTTCCCAACGTGACCTAGAATTACGAGTTGATTTTTTTCAAGGATTACTTCTTCAGAATGACTCTATTCATGGAAGAAGCTTTCTGCTAAAGTGGAAATGGTGCTTGGGGCCTTAGGGACAAGTGGCTGTTAGAATAAGAACATCTTGTACATTTTCAAAAATGTCAAAAGATTCTAAAGTGATCTTTCATTATAAATTATGTTCAGAATGATCTGGTCAAATTTTAGAATCATTGGAATTTGTCCCATTTTGCCATGAAAAGCAACTACTGAATTCGCTTCTTCCTCATCATTATTGTGTTCTTTTTTTATGATTTTCTCATGTATTTATACATTGTGTGTGTGTGTCTAAGTCTGGAAAGCACTGTATGAATATTATATAATTTATTAAGTAATACAACTCTAAGTGCAAGATTTTTATATTGATGAGGAAATACATTCTATCAAAATTTATTTTCTATTTTTTTTATTTTTTTCAACATGAAATTCATTGTCATATTGGTTTCCATATAACACCCAGTGCTCATCCCAATAGGTGCCCTCCTCAATGCCCATCACTTACCCTCCCCTCTCTCCCACCCCCATCAATCCTCAGTTTATTCTCAGTTTTTAAGAGTCTCTTATGGTTTGGCTCTCTCCCTCCCTAACTTTTTTTTTTTCCTTCTCTTCCACCATGGTCTTCTGTTAAGTGTCTCAGGATCCACATAAGAGTGAAAACATATGGTATCTGTCTTCTTCTGTATGACTTATTTCACTTAGCATAACACTCTCCAGTTCCATCCACGTAGCTGCAAAAGGTCATATTTCATTCTTTCTCAATACCAAGTAGTATTCCATTGTGTATATAATCCACAATTTCTTTACCCATTCATCAGTTGATGGACATTTAGGCTTTTTCCATAATTTGGCTATTGTTGGAAGTGCTGCTATAAACATTGGGGTGCAAGTGCCCCTATGCATCAGCACTCCTGTATCTTTGAGTAAGTACCTAGTAGTGCTTTTGCTGGGACCTAGGGTAGATCTATTTTTAATTTTTTGAGGAATCTCTACACTGTTTTCCAGAGTGGCTGCACAAGCTTGCATTCGCACCAACAGTGCAAGAGGGTTCCTGTTTCTCCACATCCTCTCCAGCATCTATAGTCTCCTGATTTGTTCATTTTAGCCACTCTGACTGGCATGAGGTGATATCTCAGTGTGGTTTCGATTTGTATTTTCCTGATGAGGAGTGACGTTGAGCATCTTTTCAAGTGACTGTTGGCTATCTGGGTGTCTTCTTTAGAGAAGTGTCTATTCATGTTTTCTGCCCATTTCTTCACTGGATTATTTGTTTTTCAGGTGTGGAGTTTGGTGAGTTCTTTATAGATTTTGGATACTAGCCCTTTGTCCGATACGTCACTTGCAAATATCTTTTCCCATTCCATTGGTTGCCTTTTAGTTTTGTGGATTGTTTCCTTTGCAGTGCAGACACTTTTTATCTTCATGAGGTCCTAATAGTTCATTTTTGCTTTTAATTCCCTTGCCTTTGGAGATGTGTCAAGTAAGAAATTGCTGTGGCTGAGGTCAGAGAAGTTTTTTCTTGCTTTCTCCTCTAGGGTTTTGATGGTTTCCTGTCTCACATTCAGGTCCTTGATCCATTTTGAGTTTATTTTTGTGAATGATGTAAGAAAGTGGTCTAGTTTCACTCTTCTGCATGTTGCTGTCCAGTTTTCCCAGCACCATTTGTTAAAGAGACTGTCTTTTTTCCATTGGATGTTCTTTCCTGCTTTTTCAAAGATTAGTTGGCCATACTTTTGTGGGTCCAATTCTGGAGTCTCTATTCTATTCCATTGGTCTATGTGTCTGTTTTTGTGCCAATACCATGATGTCTTGATGATTACAGCTTTGTAGTAGAGGCTAAAGTCTGGGATTGTGATGCCTCTTGCTTTGGTCATCTTCTTCAATATTACTTTGGCTATTTGGGGTCTCTTGTGGTTCCATACAAATTTTAAGATTGCTTGTTCTAGCTTTGAGAAGAATGATGGTGCAATTTTAATTCGGAATGCACTGAATGTTTAGATTGCTTTGGGTAGTATTGACATTTTAACAATATTTATTCTTCCAATCTATGAACATGGAATGTCTTTCCATTTCTTTATATCTTCTTCAATTTCCTTCATAAGCTTTCTATAGTTTTCAGCCTACAGATCTTTTACATCTTTTGTTAAGTTTATTCCTAGGTATTTTATGATTCTTGGTGCAATTGTGAATGGGATCAGTTTCTTTATTTGTCTTACTGTTGCTTCATTGTTAGTGTATAAGAATGCAACTGATTTCTGTACATTCATTTTGTATCCTACAACTTTGCTGAATTCATGTATCAGTTCTAGCAGACTTTTGGTGGAATCTGTCAGGTTTTCCATGTATAATATCATGTCGTCTGCAAAAAGCTAAAGCTTGACTTCATCTTTGCCAATTTTGATGCCTTTGATTTCCTTTTGTTGTCTGATTGCTGATGCTAGCACTTCCAACACTATGTTAAACAACAGTGGTGAGAGTAGCCATCCGTGTTGTGTTCCTGATCTCAGAGGGAAAGCTGTCAGGTTTTCCCCATTGAGGATGATATTAGCTGTGGGCTTTTCATAAATGGCTTTTATGATTTTTAAGTGTGTTCCTTCTATCCCGACTTTCTCGAGGGTTCTTATTAAGAAAGGATACTGAATTTTGTCAGATGCTTTTTCCACATGAATTGACAGGATCATTTGGTTCTTATCTTTTCTTTTATTAATGTGATGTATCACATTGATTGATTTGTGAATGTTGAACCAACCCTGCATCACAGGAATGAATCCCACTTGACCATGGTGAATAATTATTTTTATATGCTGTTGAATTTGATTTGCTAGTATCTTATTGAGAATTTTTGCATCCATATTCATCAGGGGTATTGTCCTGTAGTTCTCTTTTTTTGCTGGGTCTCTGTCTGGTTTGAGAATCAAAGTAATGCTGGCTTCATAGAATGAGTCTGGAAATTTCTCTTCCCTTTCTATTTTTTGGAACATCTTGAGAAGGATAGGTATTATCTCTGCTTTAAATATCTGGTAGAATTCCCCAGTGAAGCCATCTGGTCCTGGACTCTTATTTGTTGGGAGATTTTTGATAACTGATTCAATTTCTTTGCTGGTTATGGGTCTGGTTAAGTTTTCTGTTTCTTCCTGTTTGAGTTTTGGAAGTGTGTGGGTGCTTAGGAATTTGTCTATTTCATCCAAGTTGTCCAGTTTGTTGGCATACAATTTTTTCATAATATTCCCTGATCATTGCTTGTATTTCTGAGGGATTGGTTGTAATAATTCCATTTTCATTCATGATTTTATCTATTTGGGTCATCTCCCTTTTCTTTTTGAAAAGCCTGGCTAGAGGTTTATCAATTTTGTTTATTTTTTCAAAAAAACAACTCCTGGTTTCGTTGATTTGTTCTACTGTTTTTTTTTTTAGATTTTATATTGTTTACTTCTGCTCTGATCTTTATCATTTCTCTTCTGCTGGGTTTGGGGTGTCTTTGCTGTTCTGCTTCTATTTCCCTTAGGTGTGCTGTTAGATTTTGTATTTGGGATTTTTCTTATTTTTTGAGATAGTCCTGGATCTCAGGACTGCCTTTGCTGCATCCCAAAGCGTTTGGATTGATGTATTCATTTTCCATCAATACATTCATTGATGTATTTCATTTTCGTTTGTTTCCATTTTTTTTTTAATTTATTCTCTAATTGTCTGGTTGACCCATTCATTCTTTAGTACTCTGTTCTTTAACCTCCATGCTTTTGGAGGTTTTCCAGACGTTTTCCTCTGGTTGATTTCAAGTTTCATAGCATTGTGGTCTGAAAGTGTGCATGGTATGATCTCAATTCTTTTATACTTATGAAGGGCTGCTTTGTGAAACAGTATGTGATCTATCTTGGAGAATGTTCCATGTGCACTCGAAAAGAAAGTATATTCTGTTGCTTTGGTATGCAGAGTTCTAAATATACAACGCCTTTCTTCATCTCTTGTTACAGACTTTAATTTAAAGTCTAGTTTGTCTGATCTAAGTATGGCTACTCCAGCTTTCTTTTGACTTCCAGTAGCATGATAGATAGTTCTCCATCCCCTCACTTTCAATCTGAAGGTGTCCTCAGGTCTAAAATGAGTCTCTTGTAGACAGAAAATAGATGGGTCTAGTTTTTTTATCCATTCTGATACCCTATGTCTTTTGGTTCGAGCATTTAGTCCATTTAAATTCAGTGTTATTACAGAAAGATATGGTTTAGAGTCATTGTGATGTCTATAGGTTTCATGCTTGTAGTGGTGTCTCTGGTACTTTGTTGTCCTTGCAACATGTCACTCACAGAGTCCCCCTTAGGATCTCTTGTAGGGCTGGTTTAGTGGTGATTAATTCCCTCAGTTTTTGTTTGTTTGGGAAAATCTTTATCTCTCCTTCTATTCTGAATGACAGACTTGTTGGGTAAAGGATTCTTGGCTGCATATTTTTCCTGTTCATCACACTGAAGATTTCCTGCCATTCTTTTCTGGCCTGCCAGGTTTCAGTAGATAGATATGCCACTCCTCTTATGTGTCTACCTTTGTAAGTTAGAGCCTGTTTATCCCTAACTGCTTTCAGGATTTTCTTTTTATCCTTGTATTTTGCCAGTTTCACTATGATACATTGTGCAGAAGATCGATTCAAATTACGTCTGAAGGGAGTTCTTTGTGCCTCTTGGATTTCAATGCCTTTTTCCTTCCCCAGATCAGGGAAGTTCTCATCTACGATTTGTTTAACTACACCTTCAACCCCTTTCTCTCTCTCTTCTTCTTCTGGAATTCCTATGATACAGATATTGTTCTGTTTGATTGCATCACTTAGTTCTCTAATTCTCCCCTTCATACTCCTGGATTTTTTTATCTCTCTTTTTCTCAGCTTCCTCTTTTACCATAATTTTATCTTCTAAATCACCTATTCTCTCCTCTGCCTCTTCAATCCATGCTATGGCCACCTCCATTCTATTTTGCACCTCATTTATAGCATTTTTTAGCTCCTCATGACTATTTCTTAGTCCCTTGATCTCTGTAGCAATAGATTCTCTGCTGTCCTCTATGCTTTTTTCAAGCCCAGAGATCAATTTTTGACTATTATCCTAAATTCTTGTTCCGTTATATTGCTTAAATAGTTTTTGATCAATTAGTTAGCTGTCACTACTCCCTGGAGTTTCTTTTGAGGATAAATCTTCTGTTTCATCATTTTGGGTAGTCCCTGTGGTGGTTCCAAACTGCAGGGCACTTCCCCTGTGCTGTCTTGATGGGCAGGGTCGCAGTCAGATCAGAGGTCTGCCCCCAGCCCACCACTGAGGCCACAGTCAAACTGGTGTGTACCTTATCTTCCCCTCTCCCAGGTGCAGGACTCACTGTGGAGTGGCCCCTGTCTGGGATGCTTGCACAGTGCCAGGCTTGTGGTGCTGCTTCAATGTGATCTAGCCAAGGGCATATTAGCTGGGGTGGATCCGCAAGGTGCATAGGGGCGGGACGGGCAAGCTTAGCTCACTTTGCCATCTTGGTCCCCTGTGGGAGGGGCTCTGCAACACTGGGAGGGAGGCACACCCGTGGGAGGCATAGATCCACAGAAGCACAGTGTTGGGCGTTTGTGCCGTGCAGGGAAGCTCAGTGACGGGAACCGGTTCCCTTTGGAATTTCAGCTGGGGGATGGGAGAGGGGGATGGCACTTACCAGCACCTTTGTTCCCCCCCCTGAGCTGAGCTCTGTCTCCCCAGGGCTCAGCAACTCTCCCTCCCGGTGTCCTCTTGCCCTCCCACTCTCGGAGCAGAGCTGTTGACTTATAACATTCCAAGTGTTAAGTCCAGCTGGCTGTCAGAACTCACGCAGTCTGGCTGCTCCGCTTTTGCAAGCCAGACTCGGGGCTCTACCTTGCCGGGCGGGCTGCCCCTCCACCGCCCCGTCTCCCTCCCTCCAGTTCGTGTAGCACGCACAGCCTCTCCACCCTTCATACCCTCTTCCGTAGGCTTCTTATCTACACTTGGCTCTAGAGAGTCCATTCTGCTAGGCTCCTGGACGTTTTCTGGGTTTTTTAGGCAGATGTGGGTGGAATCCAAGTGATCAGCAGGACAAGGTGAGACCAGCATCCTCCTATGCTGCCATCTTCCCGGGTCTCTCTCATTATTGTGTTCTATTAGGGAAAAAAAAAATGTTTATTTCTAGGGGAGGTAATTTTTGTTCAGAGAAGATTTTGTTCAACCAAAAACCAAACAAACAAACAAACAGAAAAAAAAAAAAAAAAAAAAACTCTGGGCATTTAGATAATCTAGACATCATATTACAATAGTGTTAACATATGAACCTGGTGTTTTTGTACTAGGTTCCTTTAAATAAGGTCACAGAATAAAGTAATGACTGTATGATAGGCTTGATCTTTTAAGCAACCATAACACTTGTGGCTAGCATAGCATAATGCATAGAGTGGTTGAATCACTATTATACATCTGAAACGAATGGAACATTGTGCATTGATTACACTTCAATAAAAACAATAAGGGTAAAAGTCAGATGTATAGGAACACGTGGCACGAATTAGAATGTATAGAGTTCTAGACAAATTACTGATACTGCTTTTGTGCATACTAATAAAAGAAAGTTAAGCTCCCTAAGGAAAATCATGGAGTCTTTACAATTCTTCCTCTGTGATCAGATACCTTAATTTACATTAGGGACCTTTTTGGAAAGTTCTACCATACTTTAACCATAGTTGTTAATAACCAAAACCCATCACACCACAAATCACTCCTAGAAATAAGGTGATAAAGGTAGTAAGGCAGTGAGTAGAAATGTAATGTGTGGAAGAGGGGCTTTTATGAGGTGCCTGCACTTTGCCATTGTCACTTTTATATTTAGCACTTTCACCAAGAAGTGGGAAGGATATAGAGAGAGTCTGTATATCTGTATATACAAGAGTAAAGTCTGTTTAAAAAATACCAGAACAGGGGCGCCTGGGTGGCTCAGTCGGTTAAGCGGCCGACTTTGGCTCAGGTCATGATCTCGCGGTCTGTGAGTTCGATCCCCGCGTCGGGTTCTGTGCTGAATGCTCAGAGCCTGGAGCCTGTTTCAGATTCTGTGTCTCCCTCTCTCTGACCCACCCCCGTTCATGCTCTGTCTGTCTCAAAAATAAATAAACGTTAAAAAAAATTAAAAAAAAAACCAGAACAACCAAAATAAAGAATAGAAAATGTCACAATGGTCTGTTAGACTGAGCTAAGTCAACCCAATGAATTACACTGAATTGCAATCAAGTAAAACAGTAAAAAAGTAATTTTCTGAATTGGCATAAAAGTTGAAACATAAATAAATGGCAAATCTTTAAAAATATATAAAACTAGTAAAGTCGAGGACCAAAGGTTGGGAAATTGCAACTGATCTACAAGTAAGGAAATAGATTGGTATGAGATCCAAACAAAATGCTGAAAAGTTTTTACAGATCCAGATATGGGAAAAGCTTGGGTAGAAGTAGATGACTTTCCTTCTTTCCGTATCTGCAGCAATAAAAAATAAGAACACAAAAATAACCCTGCTCTCTAATGGAAACTAAGGACAGGTAATATTAAGTTACCACAACCTTTGAAGAAAGACAGGACTGAAATTTCTTTTCTATGTATGTAAGAAGTAATTGCAATAAAATTCTGGATTCCATGAGTTCTCTAGAGTTTGGGATGGAGGCTGAGATATCTGTGGATATCATGTGGATCCAGTGAATGGAAGCCAGAGGATCAGTGAACTGTGGAACCAAAGGATTTAATTTCTTCAAAGTAAAAATGTGCTTCCCTGGTGAGCAGGCAGCACTTGGACCAATGCCAGTCAAGCTTGAGGCAGACTGTACCCTCCCCTGTTCCAAGGAATGGACTACACCTAAAAGAAGACATCAGCTATGGCCATTGATGGAGAAAAAGTGGGATGTCCTTGTCCTTTAAATTGTAGGAGGTAGTTTCAAGAATGAAGCTAGGAAAATGTGTGCAGAATAATCCAGTAAACCTGAGATTCAGTAAGTCATGGATTCACAAACCATGGAATAGCCCCCTGTGGTACCTTTGGAGGCATGACACTTTTGTTTTTTGGTTGTTTGTTTGTTTGTTTTTGGGTTTTTTGTTTGTTTGTTTTTTGCTGTTGGGACAGGTGTTAGCACAGAGAGGAAGCCACCAAACAAATTTCAAATTTGACTGGGGGTTGGAGAAATGACAGGAGTTTCTTCTTACAGACTACAGGCTATTCCGTGATACTGAAGATGACCGTAGCAAGAAAGCACATAAGCCTCATGAGAGTCGGTGCCTGGCAGGGGTCATGAATTTCCCCTGCTCAATTTCCTGTGACTCTGGCCCTTTGTACAGGTCCTGGGTTGCTGAATCAGCTCCCCAGCCCCAGATGCAAGAAGAGACATCTGAATGTAAATGTGACATATCAAAGATAATTATCCTTGCTTTGTTTTAAGAGCAGACACTAAATCTTAACAGTTATCTCATTTTAAAAGGATGAATAAAGATGGGAAAAAATCATATTAAACCAAAGGAAATCTTCTATTATGTCAGAGACAAAACACAACAATAAAAGGCAGAAGTACATATTTTTCAAGAGCTTCACTGTAGGGAAGAGGAGTAAACTTTAAACAGCATCTGCTGTTATCTTAGTCAAATTTATGGAGCATGGATTCTACAAAATGAGAGATAAGATAGGATAGCAGTGTGAGGTGAAAAGTTAATTGAAAGGCAAGCAGAAATGTAAAGCAAATAAGTTAGATAATATAAAGAATACTATAAAATCAAATATGCATCAACATAATTATAAACAATGCACATTACACATATCCTTAAAAAGGATACATCAAAAAGCAAATTAGTGATATAATGGACATTATTGTGTGTGTATTTGGTAGCCTAGTCAAAAAGTAGCCTTTAAAGTGGGGGGAATAGCTCAACATGAGAAAAGGATAAATAAAGCCCTGCTCCCCTTAAAGATGGGTCCATATTTCCCCCTTTGTCTCTGCCATATTGTGAGTCTGTGTGACCATATTGATAGCATGGCTCAAGAATTTGAATGGAATGCTGTTCCACAGAAAAGTTAGGGAATCTGGGGGAGAGATTTCTAGTTGGTCCGGCATTTGTCAGTGTGGCAGCAAAGGTCCTGGAGAGGAAAGCCCCAGTGGACACTCTTGCATGTCCAGGAGCATTGACAACAGTGGCCTAGGTGAGTGCCCAGTGACCATGGTGGCCATGCAAGTGTCTAAGTCAGATGGTTTCTGGTGAGGCTCTATCTGTGTTTTGCCTCCATCTGTTTTCACAAACTCTTTGTACTCAGTTATGCCACCCATTCACTGCTACAGGGAGCGATTTGAGTATTTGAATATGCTTTCTCCAAATGCTTTTTTCTGCTGTGTTTTGTGAAAAGTTCATTTCTGTTGCCTACAACCAAGATTTTTGACTGATTCATGCGACTTGGGGGATGAATTCAGAAAGTTACGGGAACACACCGAGAGGAAATAATGTTAGAAATAAAGGAGAAGGAATGGATGTCAAATATTCCTGAAGAGATAAGAAAAAAAAAACAAGATAGAAATAATAGTCAACAATGCGGTATAACAAAGCCTTTCTACTGAAACGTAATATGGGAATTTATATATTGAAAAAGTTTACAAGGTATCAAAAATTATTTAAAAGTACTAATATTTATAAACCATTTCTTAAAAGAGTGACTTGTCAGCGCGTCTGGGTGGTTCAGTCGGTTAAGCATCCAACTTCGGTTCAGGTCATGATGTTTCCATCTGTGAGTTCAAGCCCCACATCAGGCTCTGTGCTGACAGCTCAGAGCCTGGAGCCTGCTTCGGATTCTGTGTCTCCGTCTCTCTCGGACCTTCTCTTGCTCACACTCTGCGTTTCAAAAATAAATAAACATTAAAAAAATTTAAAAAAAAGAATGATTTGTCCATGGGTATGGCTAAAAGGGATAGGAAACACGTGTTTGAATATTTAAATGGGTTTGGAGAACATTGGATAGAGCCATGATTCACCAGGTTTCTTAATTGCAGGATTTCTCATAGCCTGACATGTTAGTGTGCACCATAGCTCTTTAGGAAGGGTGATACAGTATAATCCACTTATCAAATTATGAAACCATGAAAACTTTTTTTCAAATATATCTCTTGGAAATATTGTATCATGGCACACATCAGCAGATGTTGACACAGATATATCCTGGTGAAACAATGAACTTCAAGTTAAGTAATGAGTTCTTAAAGCACGAGGCAAACACACACACACACATACACACACACACAATAAAAAAGCTCAGAGAGGAAGCATCACCATGATGTTAGACTTCTCTACAACATTATTTCCAGGAAAGCAATGAATTAGATTTTGAGAGCAAAATTATGTCTCAAAAGTGTTCTATCTATTGAGCCAAGTTGTCATTCATATGAGAAAAGTACGTAAGATGTTCAAATTTGACTGGTCTCTGATAATATAATATGCAATTGTGATCCCATATTTTTGCCTAGATTTGAAAGACATGTACAGTTAATTCTAGATATCCAAAGAAAGATTTTAAGTGATGAAATGAAATCTCAGAATGTTATAGGACTCAATATATGCTACATTAATAAGGAAATTGGAAACATTTTGGTACATCAAGAGAAGGATCACTGACACCTTAAATTTCCTGTGCCCTTAGAAAAACCTGATAGTGTGATCATGTGGCCATGGCCAGTCAAGATGAATATGGTGAGCATCATATATTATCAATAGTTAACAGCCCATGTGTGACTTCACTGATTCCTTAGAAGGTCTAGAAGAAGGCCAAACATTAATGCAATCAGTAATGGTTTGCTGATGCCAAACCTGCAAATCACACCGTACCAGGTGCCATGGAAAATATAAAATAGGTTGAAGGAAATTTAGGTCCATTCTCCTGAGACCTTTGAAATGTTGGAGGAGTCAGAGGCGGCATACAATCATTGAAACTGCTTTCTCATTTTAATGACATTCTAACTATTTTATTTAAAAAAAATTTTTTTTCAACCTTTATTTATTTTTGGGACAGAGAGAGACAGAGCATGAACGGGCGAGGGGCAGAGAGAGAGGGAGACACAGAATCGGAAACAGGCTCCAGGCTCTGAGCCATCAGCCCAGAGCCCGACGCGGGGCTCGAACTCACGGACCGCGAGATCGTGACCTGGCTGAAGTCGGACGCTTAACCGACTGAGCCACCCAGGCGCTCCCATTCTATTTTAAATGATATGAAAATACATAGAGATCTTTCTAAATTAATAAAATAATGATCTTGCAAGGGTTGGAGTGCTGGTTTGTAAGCAGATGGTTTGAGAACAATGCTGTGGGCTCTTCTTCTGGTTTCTAGTGAGTACTCGCTTTTACAGACTCCTGACCATATGCAGTGGTCTCCCCAAGCTCTGTGTTTTTATCTCCTTTTAACAAGATATGACAGTCATAACAGACTTGTTTATTCAAACTGCTTCGTTGGAGTCATGATTGAATGGAATCAGGTTAGGCAGATAATGGTGTTGTCAACCAGATTGGAAGTCAACAATATCTGGCTTGAGATGATGTAAAGTGTATAGAAATAATTCCTTTTCTCCATTTGAAATGCATTTAATTAGATATTTTGACTACTTTTCTTGCTCTGACTTGGATAATAATGCTATTAAATTCTTATAGTTGTGTAGCACAGATACATAATCTTTTATCTGAAACTTCTGGGATCAGAAGTATTTCAGAATTCAAATATGCACAAAAAAGAAATATAAATATAAATACAAACACAAATATAAATATATTATATAAATAGTATTTTCGAATGGTAATACAGTGTGTATATATTTTATAATGCATCCGCCCTAATTAAAAAGTAAATCACAAAAGTATAAATATTACTTAAGTGGGAAAACAATAATAAATGCTACACATAGCTGCAATTTTGCCACAAATGTCAAGTAGAGTGAGCTTCTGTTGCCACACACACAAAAAAGTTTTTTTTTTAATTTTTGAGCTTGATGGACTTGAGAATTTTGCATAAATGGCTGTGGGTCTGTATTGTCTTTTAGAAAACTCTTTCATATTCATAAGTGTACACATACACCTTATTTTATGCGGCAACTGTGTTAACAAGAAATAGTATGCATAGGGGCGCCTGGGTCGCTCAGTTGGTTAAGCGTCCGAGTTCGGCTCAGGTCATGATCTCGCGATTCGTGCGTTCCAGCCCCGCATCGGGCTCTGTGCTGACAGCTCAGAACCTGGAGCCTGCTTCGGATTCTGTGTCTCCCTCTCTCTCAGCCCCTCCCCTGCTCACGCTCTGTCTCTCTCTGTGTCGATCTCTCTCAAAAATAAACATTAAAAAATAAAATAAAAAGGAAATAGTATGTATGTAAAATCTTTTCTTATACATTAAAATGTCGACTCTTTCTTCTCACGTGCAAATGGCATCATCCAACCAGGTATCAGGTGATAGAGATTCTCTCTCTGAGGGTCTTTTAAAACTTATATCTTTTTGCTGGCAGAGTGTTGTTCTAAAATACAAACCTATGCATGAAATTACTCTATGTAAGGTATGCCCATAGCTCCCCATACATTTGAATAGGAAGTAGACCACAAGACCCTTTTGATCCTTGTCTTCATCTCTCATCCTCTTCTGCTGCTGAATCATGACCCTGCTCCCCCTCAGTTTCCCTGTGCTGCATTTCCACAAGCTTCTTTTTTTCCCTGGGTTCCATGGTACCACATCTATTCCCACTCATATTTTAGAATGATGTTCCCAATCTTTGTTTGCTTGCCCACTTCTCAGCTTCCCTAGAATCTTGAAAATACATTTGTAAAAACATTTAAACCATCAGCTAAAATTTTGTTTTTGCTTCTTCTCAGTTTTACTCGTACTATAGCCGCTAAAAGTTACCTTATGCCAGAAACGATTCTACAAACTTTTTCATTTCATCTATAAGCTAGGTTACAGTTATTAGCTTCCCCATCCCATTGTTCAGATAGACAAATTGAGACTCAAAGAGCATGTGCAGTTACTGCTTTTGCTCTCTTTTGCTCTCACATGCCATTTAAAGGACTGTCCTTGACGATAAGAAGCCACATGGAGAGAGAGGCCCTGGGGAATAAAAGGACCCAAGAATATGGAAAGGAACAACCAAATCCTACCATGCCAGTCATGCCAGCTGAAATAGGAGATTTGTGCTCAGGCCAATCATGAGGAACTCAGGACTGAGCCAAACGGATCAGAGATAAGGCACCCAGCTAAGCTTAGGACCAAATGGAAAATTGTGAAGATATAAATTATGGCCACGGTTTCAAGTCACTGAGTTTTGAGGTGTTTGTATATACATTATAGTAGTTGGTATCAGGAAATGTGCCTGAATAGAAACCTAAAATGTGCCATTGGGTGTGGGACAAGGACGGGCACCAGGGCAGGAAGAGTGGTAAAGAATTTGTTCTCTGAGACTGAAGAAAGGGACACTGGTGTTCAATAGTGGCAGAACAATCGGTGAATTTTCTCCTGTGGTAGGGTGGAATATTGAACATGTAATTAACGAGCATATGGAACGGCTATGGAGATTTCCAGGCACACTACTGAAAGTGGCGTTTGAATTTTTTCGGATTGCTATTATAAGGCATGTGAAACAGAAATGAACTTATGAAGGAAATGTTTAGTTCTCAAGCAGAATGTAGAAAAAAATCGAGAGATCCAGCATATGTTTGAATTGGAAATAAAGCTGTTTTTCATTTCATGTCGGCCCAGAAGAGATTCCCAAAGTAAGAATTAACCCTGAGGCAAGAACAGAAATTTGAAAACAAAGCCGAAAACTCTTTATTAAGCCCTCTCAAAGATTTAAGAAATGCCTGGTAAAACTTTACAGCTGAAAAAGAAAAAGTTTATACAAAATAGAAATAATAGTGTGTAACCCCACAGCAGCATCATACATGACCCAAAATAGAATGATTGTTTCCAGGACAATTCTAGATGTGACTATTGAGGCATGAGAAAACCACAGCCAGATTTCTAGGAAACCCACATACTTCAAAATAGAGTTGTATTATTGAAAATAGTGTCACACTGAGGCAGTTCAAAATAAAAAGAGGTCTTTTCCCCTCAATTTATATGGTCAGAAAGCAGGAGGGGAGAACAATGTAGTCATAACTTTAAACTTTTCATGTTTTAAATTTAAAATTTAAAATTTTTCATATTTAAAAAATACTGTCTTAGATTATTCAAGAGGGGAGAGACAAGAACCAAGTGGAAGAATGCACTAGAAAAATACTCCTAGAGAAAAAAAAAATAAAAAAAAATAAAAATGCTCTTCATCAAGAAAAGGATCATACCTGGATCTTAGAGTAGAGAGATCCGGCAATATGTGTGCTTGACTGAATTTCAGAATTGCTACAAACTGGCGATTACTGTGTTCTCCCACTATTCTTTTTGGGATGTGAATGTCTGATGGTTATCCTGTCTCATCCCATCATTGTGGAGGTGAGGGATGGGGTAGATAACTTAGTTTTCTAGTTTATAGGTTTCTGGATCAAAGGGAGCTATATCCAAGAAGCCTCATCTGTCTATGAGCCAGATTCAGTTCCTGGGATACTGAATTTTGAGTCTAATGCCATTACTGGGTGAAACTTATGGGTACTACGAGTGAATTTTTAATGAAGGAGAAATGTAAATAATTATAGTCAGATAAGGTCTAAAACAGATTGCAAAATATGGCCACAAATTCTCCCCAATCTGGTATGCATGGCCATTTCAATGCAACTTGGCCAGTCCTATCCAGAGGTGGAGTACTGGGTTTCCCACTCCTTGGATGTGGGTTGGTTTTGTGATTTACTTTGACCAATACAATTTAGCAAAAGTGATGTTACACAGTTTCTGAAACCAGACCTTAAGTGACCTTCCATATTGTGTTTTCAATTTCTTGGAATTCTGTCCTAAGACCTTCACGAACAGAAACCAGTGTCATCTATTGAGTATGAGAGGCCACATGAAGAAGAAACCAAGACTCCCAGGCCAACAGCCAGCAGCAACTTTTAGATATGTGAATTAGGTCATCTTTCCAGACTGACCCTCTAGCAGCTGCAGAGTAAGCCAACAGGAACGTTAAGAGGATCCACCTAGCCAGTGGACAGAATTATAAGAATTTTGTTTTGTTTTGTTTGTTTTGTTTTATGTATGGGGGGGCATTATGCACTAGAGGTTAATTCCTGAAAGAAGTGGCATCATTCCCTAGCAGAGAGTCACTGAGGGTTACAAGAGGCATTGCTAGGGAGAGAATAGCATGTGTGTGAGCCAACTGTGGAGGTCAAGACTATTACACCATGTTGAGTTCGTTGAATGTTGGTATCTGTGTGAAAGGAGCATATGCAGTACCTGAATTAACACTATTTCAAAGTTAACTTTAAAACTTGAATGCGATCATTAGTGCCAAGTACTTGGTAAATGGGTACTCACCAAACTCAGTGTAATTTTCATGTGTTCTACGTTTTTTTCAGGACACAGCTAGTCCTTTCTTTCTTATGTAAGATTTCACATAGGAAGTATTGTCATCTATAAATATCAAGAACCATAAGAGACTCTTAAATACAGAGAACAAACTGAGGGTGGATGGGGGGGGTGGGGGAGAGAAGAAAAATGGGTGATGGGCATGAGGAGGGCACTTGTTGGAGTGAGCACTGGGTGTTGTGTGTAAGCGATTAACCACGGGAATCTACCCCAAAAACCAAGAGCACACTACACACTGTATGTTAGGCATTTGACGATAAATTGTATTAAAAATAATACTTAAATAAATAAATAAAATAAAAAGAACATCAGAAGATTCTTTACATGTGAAAAAACCAAGTAACACCTAATGTCAGAAGTACTAGTTTTATTTTCCTAGTTACTTCTGGGGGAGAAAAAAAAATATCAACATTAAAGAAAAGACAAGAGATAATCCCCCAAGCATATGGGGGACAGTTGGGGACTTTAGAGACAGAGAGTTGTAATGTCACATGATAGAAATTTCTAGCACCAGGTGTTTAGAAAGATATTAGGCACAAAGGATATAACAAAGTTGACAATATCCCTTCAAGGATGTGGACACTAAAAACATGCGTTGGTGCTGGTGATGATTTCATTAAGATGATGTCATCATAATTCTTGTTAAGAAGAAAAATTATTTGAGAAAAAAAATGTCATGGGTGTCTGGGATGTTCAGTCAGTTAAGTGTCTGACTCTTGATTTTGGCTCAGATCATGACTCAGGGTCATGAGACAGAGCCCAGTGTGGGGCTCCACGCTGATAGCACAGAACCTGCTTGTGATTCTTTCTCTCCCTCTCTGTCTGCCCCTCCCATATTCGTGTTTGCTCTCTCTCTCAAAATAAATAAATAGACTTTAAAAAAAGAAAGAAAACAGTTATCGATATATATCAAGACCTAATATTTCACAATTTTCAATTTTGAAATTTGACCTTTTTTATTAAATGTTTTTATTTTATTTGTTTTATTTATTTTTGAGAAAGAGTGTGAATGGTGGGGGCTAGGGGGCAGAGAGAGGGAGACACAGAGTCTGAAGCAGGCTCCAGTCTCTGAACTGTCAGCACAGAGCCCAATGTGGGGCTCAAACTCACAAACCAGGAGATCATGACCTGAGCTGAAGTCGGACACTTAACTGATGAGCCACCCAGGCATCCCATAAATTTGACCTTTTTAACTCTCTTTTTACAAAATTTAAATTTAGGGAAACCATTTTGTGTTTGATTTTGCTTATTTGTAAACCTAGGCATAATAGAGAAAAATCAGATCCAATACCAATTCCAAATGTAGTAGAGTGACTACTTCAAACACAGCACACTGATACTAGTAAATTCTGTGCAAACATTACAAACGACATTCACAAGGATTTAATATTATATCCTACTTTTAAAAGGATAAACTTTATTTTACCATAAATTAAAATATATTAAACTTGCACAAGTAAAGGAACTAAGAGACATGTCCCTAAAATTAATGATAGATCCTTGGAAATTATAAGATCATCGAGGATTACTTTTTTCTTTATACAGATTTAATAGCATTTAATACATGTCTCTCCTGCATTTAGCTTTTCATTAAATTTACTTAATTGAAAGTTAGTAAATCATTCCTAGTCACAATGCCATAATTAAACTGACTTTTACAACAGGAAATGCCCAAGGATCTGGATATATGACCAAACATAAGGAAGACTAGACCTAAGCTTTAGTGGAAATATAACTCCTCTTCTTAGGAGGGAGTATGATATGCAGGAAGTAAGTGTAGAGATTTAAGGAAAATAACTGATATCCCCAGTTTGGAAGTTCAAAGACTGGCGTCCAGGATGGTACACGGGGGACTCTAGCATCAGTGGGGAACTCTCATAGATCCAGAAGATAAACTAGTTGAAGCTACTTTCACAACTGTAGACTAAAAGCAACAAAGACAACTGCATGGTAGATAATATATGCCATCTTCAAATCGTAAAAGACAGAGACTCTGAGTTTTTCCTCTCTCAACTTTGCACTAATGAGACAGGCTCACACCAAAGCAGGGAATGAATACCAGTGGGATTCTGAAACTCCTTAACGCCAGCAAGCTGACCTACAGTTGATTTATCTTGTACTGCAATAGAATGAATGTAAATTAAAAACTTCTAAGCCTCATATTCTCTCGATTCCCCATGAGCCACTGAACGCATGGACAACTTGAACTGTACCAGAAATGGCGGTTGCCACAAAAATGCCGTCTCTCAGTCCCTGGACATAGCATGAGAAAGGGAGGCTCCTTCAACGAAGTCCATTTGCCTGGCCCCTTCCTGTCTGAATGTTACCATGTGACCCGCTGATGCAGGTGTCTCCTGAACAGAGGCGCTGTGTTATTACCAGCTGTGCCCCTTATCAACCTATCACCAGTCAACTATAAATTCATGCTTTTTCCTGCTTTGTCATTAAAAAAAAAGCTGGGTCCTGCAAATATTTCTTTTTATGAGGGGCACAATTTCAAGCCTTGTAATAGAAAGGACAGGGGGAATCATGGGGGAAGAAAGGGTTGTCTCTTCATGGTTCTAGACTAGCCCACGCACTAGGCTACCACAGAGCATGCAGTCTCCCCTGGACCACCCCTTACAGGTCTAGGCTCCTGCAGGCCACAGCTTTCTTTGGTTTTTAGACACTACAGTCTCTTTCTAGCTCTTCATTCAGGCGGTGACAGCATAGCCAGGAGCCCTAGGTAATGGGAAGTGTATGCTTCAAAGCCCCTTCTTCTCATATCCTCTCCTAAGGCAGAGAGAGAAAAAAAAACATGTAAAAGTTAGAGGCCTATAATAATAAACAGGCAAAATATTTGGTAGAATATATTCCTACTATAACTTGGAGGACCAGATTAGATTAAGGGTATTGCCTCCTCATTACAGCCTATTTCTTTTAGATGATCCTATGGTAGCACCTATTAAATGATTTAAGCTCCATAAATAAGGCAAGGAAGAAAAAAAAAAGGGTTTGAGAACTTTGTCTTAGTCTAAGTGGTAACTATTAATGTGGTTCCTGGGATTTTGAACAGAATAGAATGCAAATAGATCAGAAGCCTACATTGTTCCTGAAGGAAAGAGACTATCAAAGAGAGGCTCAATCCCAAAATCCTGTGATTTAATGGGAGCATCCTGCCATCATTTAAGAATGGCCATTCCAAGTATACATTCAGTAAGTGAGGAAATAAACACAGACACAGGAGGGATATGCAGATCTACTAAGTATATGGGTCACTCTTATGAATTTGGGTCAAAACTCCACCACATGCCCCATTTTAAATTTTTTTTTAATGTTTATTTATTTTGGGGACAGAGAGAGACAGAGCATGAATGGGGGAGGGGCAGAGAGAGAGGGAGACACAGAATCGGAAGCAGGCTGCAGGCTCCAAGCCATCAGCCCAGAGCCTGACGCGGGGCTCGAACTCACGGACCGCGAGATCGTGACCTGAGCTGAAGTCGGACGCTTAACCGACTGAGCCACCCAGGCGCCCCCCACATGCCCCATTTTAAAAAATGGACCACAGTGGCCAGGACTCAGTGCCCAGGAATTAGTGTCACAGGGCTAGTATCTAGTAATCTCTGAAAAATCTACATATCTCTTCTCCCCAAGACACAGTTTTTCAAGTAATTGGTCATCAATTTCTCAGAAGAAGTTTTGGAGGATGATTTACAGTGACAGAACTGCAGTGTTTACTCAAGGGAAATGAGCCTCTCCTTCGATCAAGAAGACTGCAAACTGGGGGCACCTGGGTGGCTCAGTCAGTTAAGCATCCAACTTCGGCTCAGGTCGTGATCTCACAGCTTGTGAGTTTGACCCCCCACATCGGGCCCTGTGCTGACAGCTCAGAGCCTGGAGCCTGCTTTAGATTCTGTGTCTCCCTCTCTCTCTACCCCTCCACTCATGCCCTGTCTCTCTCTCTCTCTCTCTCTCAAAAAATAAATGTTTAAAAAATTAAAAAAAAAAAAAAGCAAACTGGCTTAGATTTGAAAATAGGGTGAGAAGGTGCAACTCTCCATTGTGGTGATCGGTTCATGTTTCTGGCCACCAAACAGGATTTTTTCCTGTTACACAAGGAAACACCCATTTATTTCATTCCTAGGAACATTACCATGAATGAGCTACTGATCAAGATCCTACAATTAAACATTCTGATAACCATTTGGTACCTGCTGAACATTAGGATAAATGCACCTGCCTCATCTTTAATAATCAAACACTATCATTTGGCCTCTGCTACTCTGGGATTTTATAATTCCCACTGAAATCAGGAAGTTTAATGGTGGTCTTTGCCATCATCATTCCTGGCCAAGACAGGACAGCACCATAGAGCTTTCCCTCACTAGATTTTTCAATGTCTTACTGAGGATACTGGTCTCTGGGGTGTCTTAGAGGATGAGGTAAAAGAATGCATATGATAAATCCTCTCTGACATTTCTATCTCATGCAGCTGTTAGGGATCTTCTATGTTTGAGAAGGAAGTTCTGACATCTCAACCTCATTATATATCAGTCATTGCTAAGCCAAGTGCAGTCAATTAACCAAATGAAATATAGGAGACATTCCTAAAATCTCTAACAAGTGCACCCCTATAAAAAACCAAACCCAAAACTAAAACCAAAACACAAACAACAAAACAGAACATCTGATTTGGTGTTGTATTCTGTATTCCCTGGTCTAACAGCTTTTGAATGACAATATACACATACCTTAGGGTTCTGCTTAATTAAATTAATGATGCAAAACTTTGCAAAACTGAATGTGTAAGTTACTTCCTACTGAATCAGACTTTGTAATTGACATGTGGAACATGCTAATATATTACCATAGTTGTGGGTCCAATGGCAGCAAAGATTGGTTGGGGTGGGCTCTTGGGGATAATTGATATCTTTATATAAAGCATCTTCCCTAGATAAACTTAATATAAGATTTTAAAGAAAAAGATTAGTTTTCTCACACTGGGTAGGGAAAGGTCCTTCTATGTCAATGAAACCCACAGTGAGGTGTAGCTCCAATATTCTTAGCTTCATATTACTCCAAGCAGAAGTCCCCGTTCTCTTTTTAATTATTATTTTATTAGAGAGTGAGAAGGAGAGAGTCTTAATTAAGCAGGCTTCATGCTCAGTGTGGAGCCTGATGCAGGGCTTGATCCAACAACCCTGGGATCATGACCTGAGCCAAAATCAAGAGTTGGATGCTCAACTGACTGAGCTACTCAGGTGCCCCCAGAAGTCCCTGTTGTAAGTTCTAACTTCTACAGGAAAGACTGGTGAGTCTGTGAATTCAGATTGTGTTATAATTCTATAACCCACACAATCCAATTTTGGTTTTATTTTCAGAAATACTATCTCTGTGGCTATAAGAAAAAAGAGAGAATTTAAGGTTTCATTAGAAGTATTCTCATTCTCTGTGACTTGAGTTGAGAGTCTAATTGCTTTAGTTTGTAATCTCTCTATAGATGCTCTAGAATAATCATGAAAATCTGTCCCATACCAAAGTCTTTTAGTCATGATAATTACTACAAATGAATAGTGGCAGTTCATTGGTCACCCAACAATTTCTTTAGTTCTAATTTATCACAGTAACCATGAGTGAAATTTGGGTTAATCATGGGGCCATGATATTCCATGGATTAGAGAGACTTCCATTACCCATTGGCAAGTAGCCAATGTTGTGTTCAAACCCAAAGATACAGCCCAACGGATATGACCAAACCTCATCTTGAGTTTCCACTTCTCAGTACCCCTGCTGGTGGCAATGTCAGCATCATCTATGGTATGGTCAGGCGTCGGAAATCATGACAGCTATTTTAACAGAGATAATATAAGATAAAGAACTGCTGATCAGATATAAATTTGGTAACTAGATAACTATAAAGGCTAAAAAGAGATAAGACTAAGATATTTTTAGAGGCAGTCACTTCAGGAGGCACCTATTATCCCGAGAGCTGGAGGAACAAAGCAAAGAGTTTGAAGGTATTAAATCTTAGATGTCTCGAGGAGGGGTTCCATCACTGTGAGGCTGAGAACTGCTGGGCTAATATTTGTGCCTCTGAGGGAGGTGCAAGCTGGCTATCCCTGCAAGTGTTGGACGAACGCCAAACTCTGGGATTCATCTGGAAGGACCAGTCGCTCCTGCAGCTGTGGTGAAGAAACATCTCTGGGGTGCAGATAGGAAAGCACACATTTCTTCTCTCTACTTCTGCCTAGCAGCTTTCCTTCAGTGCCCCTATTGGCAGAAGCTACGCGGGAGCCAGCTGGCAAAGCAGAAGTGTGGCTTGACTAGTGCCAGCATCAGTACCACGAAGCAGAAGGTAGAAGGGTGTGTTTGGAGATGGCATAAGGAAGGAGCTGTATGTCCTCCAAGGAATGCACGCTCCCCAGTGGCACCTTGGAAAGCACTAGAGGAGAGGCAAAGAGTTTTAACCCCGAAGGCCGTGCCAAGGGCATGTGGAGAAACGTGGACAAGGTCATTATTCCCAGGGAGCAGAAGCAGCATCCAAACAAGAACCTTTCCCCATTGGCAGGGCAGGGGTTTTCCTAACACCTGCCTAGCAGGTACTTAGCTCACTGTGGACGCATATAGCCGAGGTTTCTTATGCTTCCGTTTACCGAATGGGACTCTTTCCTGCTCGGTGGTGAGGGACAAGATGATGTGTGAAATCACAACCAGAAATGAAGGCAGGGAGTCTGAACTCTGAGCTGGGTATTGCTACTGGATGGGGCTTTGGCTTGTCTTTTGGAGAGGCCTGAATGTGTACTAGCTCTGAGAAGGATGTTCACTGATAATGGTCAGAGAGACAGACTAGGCAGAGGTGGAAGACGTCCATCAACATGTGTCCTCCTCCCTCCCATTACGTTGGTATACAGAAATATACAGAAGCTGCCCAGGAACCCCTCTCCTCCATTTGTAGGTATGGCTATGGGCCATCATTGAGTCAATTAAAGGCTAACAAGTACAAAGTGTTGCTCTCCCCCAGGGCAGTTTAAATAGCAGATAACGTTTTCTCCATATACTCTTGTTCTTACCCTTCTACTAGCCAGGTGAAAACAAAAAAGGAGGACCCTAGTGAATCCTACAGCGATCAGACGGAAGAGGTCTAGATCCCCTAATTATCTCAGACCAGGAACACCAACACAGGATTGTTTTGTAGGCAGGAAACAAATGTCTGTTATGTTAAGTCCACGAAAATGCTGGACTTCCGGCTAGTTAGAGATATAGTTGCCCTACAGAGTTTAGAAATCTGTGGCAACTTGCCCATTACCTTTATTCACACAGGGGTGACTGAAGTGATACAATGGTAAACAAAGTTGCCAGGAAGAATCTTCTCAGAGAAAAAGGAAGACCGGTTAGAGATGTTTTTATTCAGAGATGAAACAATACAGACAAACTACAGGAGCTGTAAAAATCACTTCAAAAAAAAAAAAAAAAAGAGAACTGGAAAAATTGGTATTTTCAGAGAACATGCAGAGTTTGGGACAACTCAGCTCTAGGAAAGAATAGAACTTTAGGCAAAATTATTTTGTTTTCTAAAGGAAAATGACAGAAGTGTTAACACTATGGAACTATAGATAAAAGTTATGATGTTAAGAATGTAGACTAAGGGGCACCTGAGTGGCTTAGTTGGTTAAGCATCCAATTTTTGATTCAGTTCAGGTCACATCTCATGGTTCGTAGGATCCAGTCTACTGTTGGGCTCTGTGCTGACAGCAAAGCCTGCTTAGGATTCTCTCTGTCCCTCTCTCTCGGCCCTGCACCCCCCTCACAAAACAAACAAACAAACAAACAAACAAACAAACAAACAGAATGTGGACTAAAAATGCATCTATGCGAGCAAATAGACCAATTCACATATACAGGTAATATGATCACAGAATTTAATATATCAGAACTAGTGATTTCAAGAAAAGTATTGCAAGGAAAACAGACAATAGCAAGTAAAATGTATAAGGTTTGATTTCTCAAACAGAAAACATAATAATGAACAAAGCAATTTCCCGAAATAAAGTAGGAGAAAAATTTTTGTGCTAAAGGAATTTGTTGATTAACATTGCCTAGTAATTCTCTAGTATAAGTAGAAGTAACATGTATGAGGTTATATTTTTGAGTATTTAATTTTAAGCATAATGAAAAAATCCTACCAACATTGAGATTGGACTAAAGTTCAAAGGGGGAAAAATAGGCTGTTCTGAGACTTCTACTCAATTACACCATATTCAAGTTCCAGAATAAAGTATAATATAATCTATAGCTTTGAAGAGATATCTGTTAAGATTTATTTCCATATGCAGTTAAGTTGTTGCACATGTGTGAATCCCAAGCAAGACATTCTCAGATATGAAAAGATTCAATAGCTTTATTACCACTGATATTTAATGGAGGAAAACAAATAAACAAGCACTTCAAGCTTGACCAAGGAATCTACTCATAGGAAACATGAATTTGCATGTGAAATAACTTATAGAGAACATGTTGTCCATTTAAAAATGAAATCAAGTTTATATCAACTATGATACATTATAATACATAGTATGAAAGCGCTATAATTCTTCAAATGATAGCTATATGACATAAAAATAATGTAAAAATTCTTCCTTTGGAGAAAAACCCTATTGGATACCCATGACACTAAGAGGTGTGGGTGGTGGACAGGGTGGAAGGAATGGTAACATGTTAATGTCTTCATCTTTCATGATGGCAAGTAAACCACTACTGTTACACTTCTGAAACTGATTCACGTAGAAATATAAATGTAAAAGCTCTTCGTCAGAAAAGTGTATCTATGTTAATTTTGGAAAAAATGTGCTTTGGTTACATAGTTGCCAGATTTTGTGAGGAAACGTTGAACTACCTTCTTTTAGAATGGAGTTTTGATAATATCTTCAGAACTGTACTTTTCTCTTACAAATCAGTGAATCTACAGATATGGCTGGAATTGCCCATTTGTTTGTATTTATCTGGTAAGGGCACGAACTAAGCAGCCAGGAAGATCTTGTTTTATATGAATGTTTGGCACCAAGCACAAATGAAACTGAAATATTCACAGTGTTGAGTAATGTCTTTAAATTTCTTACATTTTAAAGTATATTTATTTATTTTGAGAGAGAAAGAGAGTACACTGGGGGAGGGCCATAGAGATGGAGACAGAGAATCCCAAACAGGCTCCACACTGACAGCACGATGTGTGGCTTAGACTGGTGTACCGTGAGATCATGACCCGAGCGGAAACCGAGAGTCAGATGCTTAACTGACTAAGCCACCTAAGTGCCCCCAAATTTCTTCATTTTTCTTTAACCTCATGGAAGAACTGTGTTTACTTTTGCAATCATGATACAAAAGCAATGATGGGTAACGCTGTGATGCCTTAGCAAAAATCAAGGTAGTGGCACCCAAATGTACTACTGGTCATTATATTTTTCACTGATTGGCACTTGCAAGTAAAAAAAAAAGTCAATTTTACTTAGGAATATCTGTTTGCTTGGATCTCCTTGAGGACTAAAGATAATGAAATTTGGTCCCTGCTTTCTCGTCTGGAACGTTCAGGGGGAGCTAGAGGGATTTCACTTGAGGGTGGTTTGGATGCCTCCCTTTGTTACATTATTTCATAATATACAGATTTGGGGAGGGAGAGGGATTCAGGGATGAACAAATACACTGCCACCTTCCCAGAAGTTAGTTGGTAAAAATGTAAATAAGTAAATATATTAATCTTTTCTTGGAAGGCTAATTTTTAGAATAATTTGCAAACATATTATTGTTCTTCGCAAGTGGACTTTCCATTTGTTTGTTGTTGCTTTATTGATTTTTTATTAATTTTATTTACTCTTATCTTTCTCCCACTATAACGTAAAGCTCATGAGAATGGCGCTGATGTCTATGTTCTGTTTGTTACCCTGGTGCTTAGAATAATGACACATTATAGTCATAGTAGGCACTCAACAAATAAATGTAAAATGAATGATTTTCATTTTTATGTTCCAAAAAAAAGAATTGTGTTTTGATATATGGTATGACAAATATTCTTATTTTTTACTTACTTATTTGTTTGTTTGTTTATTTATTTATTTATATTTAGATGAGGTTAGTTGATTATAACAAAATGCATGATAGCCTCAATTTTCCCTTTCTCACAGGTTATGTGGAACTGTCTTAAGGCCCTTTCCCTCTCCTTGAACAATACTGCTGCAGCAAAGATGATCTCACTGACAAGTATTTAGGTAATTACACTTTTGTAGTGGCTCTTTTCCATCTCTTGATGCCTTGCATTGATTTTACAAGTTTTTGTATCTGGCTTCACTGAAGTACAGTCTCATAACACAGCAACTGGAAAGATGTTAAAGAAGTGTAAACATTAGAGACGTGTCTTGTGTGTCCTGCTAAGCTTGCCTCTTGGCCATTTAAGCCTTCAGCACACCTTGGGACCACATTTTTGTCCTTTCTTCAAAGTCTCAGAAAGAGCATGTGTTTTGAATTTTCCGTTTCATTTTTTTTTTTTTTGCTTCAATCAACAATCCACTCCCATCTTTCTTTACATTCGTCCCAATTGCTGTCATTCTTTCCTGGTAAACCCTGGATTGTTTGCATGAGTTTAGGCTCTGTGTGACTTTGTAGAGCTGGAAAGTACACTTTCATCAGCCTGGACTAGCATAGTTCTTCTGAAGAACTCCTCCCTCAACAAAAACAAAGGAAGATAGAGAGACAACCAGAGAGAAAGAGAGAGAGGAGAGGAGGGAGGAAAGAAGGGAGGAAATGGGACGGGGTAAGGAATCTGACATCGTTCTTGTAGTTTCATAGATCCCTAAGGCTTTGTTAATTTGTTCCAGACTCTTTCCACCTTGTATTTCAGAATGTGTAATTGCCATTGTTCTATCTTCTGGTTCACTGATTCTTTCCTCTGTCCTCTACAATTTGTTGTTGAGGCTATGTAGCTATTTTATTCTGGTTATTTCAATTTTTAATCCTAAAATGTCTACTTTTATGTCTATGTCTATATCTATATCTATATCATCTATATCTATATCTATATCTATATCTATCTATCTATGTTGATCTAACTTCTATGTATTTTCTAAACTTACTATTTATTTGCTGACACTTAAACATTTTCATTTGTTTCAAGTATGTCTGGAACATCTCATTACAACATTAGATGGTGGCTGCGTTCTTTTTATTTAAGTTTATTTACTTATTTTGAGAGAGACAGAAAAAAAGCACAAGTAGGGGAGTGGCAGAGAGAGAAAGAGAGAGAGAGAGAGAGAGAGAAAGAGAGAGAAAAGGGAGAATCTCAAGCAGGCTCCACACTCAGCACAGAGCCCAAAGCGGGGCTTAAACGCATGAACCATGAGATCATGACCTGAGCTGAAATCAAGAGATGCTCAACTGACTGAGCCATCCAGGCATCCCATGATGGTGACTGCTTTAAAATACTGTCAGATAATCCAAGTGTCTGTGTCATCCAGTGACAGCATCTTAACATTATCTTTTCTCCTTTAAGATCTTCCTGGTTCTTGGCATAATACGTGATATTTTACTGAAACCTGGGCATTAGGGGCATTGTTGTTTAAGGTGGAATTTATTAATATATTATGTTTTAGGAGGAGTCCTCTGTCAGTGTTCAAGTACGTTTAGGGGAGATTCCACCTTGTTTTCAGGCAAGTGGTGAATTTCCAGATTTTATAATTAGCTTCCATTGACATCAGGAGGTGGGCTCCTCACCACTTCTGAATGAGAGCAGGGGTTCAGGTATCTCACTGTGCTTCCCTCTTGGCTCAAAAGGTCACGGACTCCTTGTTACCACCAACCAAATGATTTTCCCTGACATCGTTGAGATGTGACCTTGTTACCACTGAAAGGTGGTATAAATCATTCCTTTTCTTTGGCCTCCTCTCACACCACCTTAGTGAGGTGGATGAAGGTGATATCACTAGTTATGTGTTATGTGTGGGGATGGACATTCAGCATCCCCACATGGTCTCTCCTGACAATGCAGAGTGGTTGGTCTCACTTCTGAGTGGTGGTGAAAGTCCTGGGGCTCCAGTAGCTTTCTCCTGGAACGACCCCTACAAGGACCTGGAAACACACCTCAATATTACCATTTAGGGCTTCTCAACTAGTTTCCATAGACACTGGCAGGAGAGGTGTCTCATTACAACTTGGCAAGGGTGGGAATCTAGGTTCCCCCTTTGACTTGGCTAGTATAAGGTGAAGGCCACATTTGTATATGTGTGACTGTATGTGGGTAACACTTGACTGGGCTAGAGTGTTCATTGTCTAAAAATGTTCTTCCCCTTTCCTGGTCTTTTGGCTGCAGAGAGCAAACTCCAGGTGGAAGGAAGTCTTCCTTTTTTTGTTATCTGTGCCACGGGGTTTCCAGGTTGCCAGCGTCTCCAGTATCCAATGTAGGATATTAAGGATGATGGATGAACAAGAAAACTCACTGTTATGTGGTTACCTGACTCCCAAGTCTCTAGAAAATCAGCTTCTTTCTACCTATTTGTTTTATATATAATTCCATGGGTCTTTGTTGTACTTAGTGGGGGAAAGAGAGAAAGTACATTCGGTGCATGTCCCCAGAAGTGGAAGTCTCTGATTTTTAAAAATTAAATTAACATTATTTTCTTTACAGAGGGCTTGTAGTTATTATGGACATTTTTATAATTTGTAATATATAATGTTCTAATTTAGGTTTTGTAAATTCTGCAGCAGTGGTTTTGATTTCCTGTTTGCTTAAAATAAGCTACTTAGGATTTTTCATTTGTCTGTTTATTTTTTCCAAATAGTTGGGAGTTTGGGGCCATTGACACTCCACCAGTTAAATGCACACTGATAATCAAATTGGTATGCTATTATGCCCCTTATGAGAAAGAAAAAAATAATAAAATAAATAGGATATAGCAGTTCTAACATTAAATTATTTTGTGAAATTAATATGTGGATATAATAAGCTGTGTTATAATATTATTCCTAAAAAAATATATTTTTAATTTTTTAATGTTTATTTTTGAGAGAGAGAGAGAGAGCGCACAAATGGGGGGTGGGGGGGAAAGAGGGTGAGACACAGAATCTGAAGCAGGCTCCAGGTTCTAAGCTGTCAGCACAGAGCTCAATGCAGGGGTCAAATTCATGAGCTATGAGACCATGACCTGAGCCAGAGTCAGATGCTTAACTGACTGAGCCATCTAGGTGCCCACCTAATATAATTTCTTAAACTAATATAGGGCAGGTTATTTGCACTAAACCTCAACCAAAGCAACTAAAAAGCTAAACACCTCAGGCCACTTCAAGGACGTTAGCCAACTGGAGACCCATTCATAGTAGGCTGAAGACACAAGGAGACAGTAACATAAGGGTAAAGATGAACCCATGTAAACTTCCCTCCACTACATCACAAGGATTAGAAAGCATACATACTATGGCCCAGAATCAGATAGGAGGGAAGCAATGATTCTGAGATCTTATAACAGCAATCTAGCCCCATGCGCTCCCCACCTCCCCCAAAAAAACAACCAGCCAACCAAACAAAAAACAATAAAAATCCAAAACAAAACCAAAATCCAAAAAAAATAAAGCCAAGGATTTAGTTTAAAATATTCCAAGTGGTAGTTCTACTAGGTGCTTGTTAAAAGAATCCTCAAATTGTCCATTTAGTTTCAGTGCCTCAGATAGTTTATAGATTATAGATACTATTTTAGAAGAAGGAACTTTCATCCTAGGCCCCAATCCACACAAATAATCTTTTGAGAATGAGGACACGTGGGACAAAACCAAACCAAACCAAACAAACAAACCTAAGCAGACACAGGAAAGATGCTATGAGAGAGAAGAGAGCGAATTAACACATACAGACCTACACACACATAGAAGAATGAGTGTTGCAGACACACGGGTTATGAAACAAGTATGCTTACTGTTTAGAGAAATGAAAAAAAAAGGAAGTCTTTCTTGAAAATTTCCCCAGGGCGGGGGAAACTATAAAATGTGACCAGGTAACTCTGAAAACAAAAATCCAATTGATGTTTTTGAAAACATTTAAAACCCAGTGGATAGGTTGAAGAGCAGAATAGATAATCCTCAAGAGAGAATTTCTGAAGATAAGTCAGAAGAATCTTGAAGGATGAATCACAGAGATAAAATTTTAGGATAAAGATTCAGAAACATGGAGGAGCAAGTGTAAAATGATTGGGGCAGAGAAGGAACTGGATAGAGGCCATATCTGAAGATACAAAGGGACAAAGTTTTCTAGAAGTAATACAAGAAATTAATCTAAAGTTTCAATTAGCACAACACACTCCAACCAGGAAAAATATAAAGAATGAGGCACATCTAGGGTAGGACAAAAAAAAAAAAAAAAAAAACAAGCAAACAAACAAACAAAAACAACAGTAAAGACAGAAAATTGAAACTAGAGCTACAGATTAAAACAAAAACAAACAAGAAACAAAAAACAAACAAACAAACAAAAAACCCCCACAAACACTTTAACCTTATGATAGAATACCAGCACTGATGGGATCTAGCAAGTAATAGAAAAATATCTTTACTTACAAAGAACTGCCAACATAGGATTTTATATGCACGGAAAACTGTCTTTATGATAACTGACAAATGAAAGACATTTTTCAACCAAGAAAACTAAAGGGTTTGAGAACATCAGATCGTTAATAAGCATCAATAAGATGCTTGAGACAGAAGGAATGCGATCCCAAGTGCACAATGAATGAGGTAAAAATAAATAACGATTTGGAAAAAAACTAAACTTATGATTAAATCTTAATAAATATTGAGTGGATTAAACAGTAAAAATAATGTCACGTGGAGTGTTTTAAAGAATTAAATAGAATAATGAAGATATCATGGGCATAATAACAGAATTTGGAAGTGAGGCAAATATAATCATTTAAGATCCTTAATCTGTGGGAGGATGTTTAAAAAGCATTGGTTAAACTAGACACAGGTAATTTAAATATGTGTGTTGAATATTCTAAGACAACCTCTGAAAATATATAGCATATAATCTCCAAATTTGTAAAGGGGAAAAAGAGTGGTAAAACATTTAATGCAAGAAAGAAGTCAACAAAGAAGACAAGAAACATGGAAAATTTGAAATGTATAGAACAAATGTTATAAAATGTTATACTTACTGTTTATATTAATCAATAATGACAGTGTAGTTGACCTTGAATAATGACCTTGAATAATGTTAAGGACAACATCATACACAGTCAGAAATCTGTGAATAATTTTTGACTCCTCCAAAACTTAACTTCTAATAGCCTACTATTGATTGGAAGCCTTACTGATAACATAAATAATCAATTAACACATATTTTGTATATTTATGTATTATATTATGTATTCTTACAATAAAGTAAGTTACAGAAAATGTTGTTAAGAAAATTATAGGGAAGAGAAAATACACTTACAGTATTGTACTAAAAATTCTGCATGAATGTACTCATGCAATTCTAGGGTCAACTGTAAATGTGAATTATGCAATAAATAGCAAAAATTAGATTTTTGAGATGCCACCTATGTGCTATTTAAAAGAGATATATCTAAAAAAGGCTGAAAGTTTGAACGAAAAGAGTTGAGAAAAGATAAATTGTGCATCTATGAACCAGGAGAAACCTAAATAGCTTCAGTAACACAAATAAAATAGACTTTAACATGAAAAAGTAACACTAGACATAAAAATTTTCACTTTTTAATAAACATTGACTTAATAAAAAAATATTTAAATTTTAATTCATACTTACTTAATCATAGAGTCATAAAATTTTAATCCAATACTGAACAAAACTGCAAGGGGAAACAGACAAATTTATTACCATAGTGGAGTTCATTAAACTCCTTTTAGTAACACACAGACTGAGCAGAAAATCATCACCTGGAATAAAAACATCAATATGGAAGGCAAAATTAGAGTTGACCTACTGTATGTGGATCCACGTGGGTCAATTTACTCAAAACTGAGTCCTTTAGGTGGGCTGTCCATAGATACAATTGATCTTCTGCAGAGTTCCATAAAAATAAATTACAGTTGAACTTGTAAAGCAATTGATCTTGGCAGAGTTCTAAGGTCAGCGGTCAAGCCATTGGTTCAAGACATCAAAGAGTTATAAAAGCAAGGCTTGCACTCCAGCTTCTTGATTACGTGAGGGATGATGTAACCATGGATGCTTAGGTGGTAGCACAGAACTCGGAGCCAAGGTTAGCTGCCTTGTATTGAAGGTCTACCAACTGGAACTTCATCTCTTGATCATTTATCAGTAATGCAGCCCCAAACCCCTGCACAATTGAATATAATAATAGATATAGATATAATATCAATCTCCTTTATGTAGTCTGACATCTGGCCTCAGTAGATCCCTATGAACTGACCCTTGAATCTGGTGAGCAAAGAGAATTATGCATATTTGTTATCTGTTGCTTCTGTACCTAAAATACTTGTTGCCCAGAAGAGGTACAGGGGGTGCTACCTTCCCATTTGCTCTTGCTTCTCGAAAATGTGAAGAAAACACATTACTTTCAAGCATAAACATTTACAAAAATTAACTATTACATTGGTCATAAGGCAAGTCTCAGTAAATTTCAACTAATTGAAATCATACAGAGCATATTCTCTGATCACAATGAAACTAACAAAAAAATTTCAAAAACTAAAAAATAACCAGGAAGATTCATATATTTGGAAATTTTATTTGTTTATTTATTTATTTATTTATTTTTCCAATATATGAAATTTATTTTCAAATTGGTTTCCATACAACACCCAGTGCTCATCACAAAAGGTGCCCTCCTCGATACCCATCACCCACCCTCCCCTCCCTCCCACCCCCCATCAACCCTCAGTTTGTTCTCAGTTTTTAAGAGTCTCTTATGCTTTGGCTCTCTCCCACTCTAACCTCTTTTTTTTTTTTTTTTTCCTTCCCCTCACCCATGGGTTTCTGTTAAGTTTCTCAGGATCCACATAAGAGTGAAAACATATGGTAACTGTCTTCCTCTGTATGGCTTATTTCACTTAGCATCACACTCTCCAGTTACATCCACGTTGCTACAAAGGGCCATATTTTATTCTTTCTCATTGCCACGTAGTACTCCATTGTGTATATAAACCACAATTTCTTTATCCATTCATCAGTTGATGGACATTTAGGCTCTTTCCATAATTTGGCTATTGTTGAGAGTGCTGCTATAAACATTGGGGTACAAGTGCCCCTATGCATCAGCACTCCTGTATCCCTTGGGTAAATTCCTAGCAGTGCTATTGCTGGGTAATAGGGTAGGTCTATTTTTAATTTTCTGAGGAACCTCCACACTGTTTTCCAGAGTGGCTGCACCAATTTGCATTCCCACCAACATTGCAAGAGGGTTCCCGTTACTCCACATCCTCTCCAGCATCTATAGTCTCCTGATTTGTTCATTTTGGCCACTCTGACTGGCGTGAGGTGATATCTGAGTGTGGTTTTGATTTGTATTTCCCTGATGAGGAGCGACATTGAGCATCTTTTCATGTGCCTGTTGGCCATCCGGATGTCTTCTTTAGAGAAGTGTCTATTCATGTTTTCTGCCCATTTCTTCACTGGGTTATTTGCTTTTCGGGTGTGGAGTTTGGTGAGCTCTTTATAGATTTTGGATACTAGCCCTTTGTCCGATATGTCATTTGCAAATATCTTTTCCCATTCCGTTGGTTGCCTTTTAGTTTTGTTGGTTGTTTCCTTTGCTGTGCAGAAGCTTTTGAACTTCATAAGGTCCCAGTAGTTCATTTTTGCTTTTAATTCCCTTGCCTTTGGGGATGTGTCAAGTAAGAGATTGCTTCGGCTGAGGTCAGAGAGGTCTTTTCCTGCTTTCTCCTCTAGGGTTTTGATGGTTTCCTGTCTCACATTCAGGTCCTTTATCCATTTTGAGTTTATTTTTGTGAATGGTGTGAGAAAGTGGTCTAGTTTCAATCTTCTGCATGTTGCTGTCCAGTTCTCCCAGCACCATTTGTTAAAGAGACTGTGTTTTTACCATTGGATAGTGTTTCCTGCTTTGTCAAAGATTAGTTGGCCATACATTTGTGGGTCTAGTTCTGGGGTTTCTATTCTATTCCATTGGTCTATGTGTCTGTTTTTGTGCCAATACCATGCTGTCTTGATGATGACAGCTTTGTAGAAGAGGCTAAAGTCTGGGATTGTGACACCTCCTGCTTTGGCCTTCTTCTTCAAAATTACTTTGGCTATTCGGGGCCTTTTGTGGTTCAATATGAATTTTAGGATTGCTTGTTCTAGTTTCGAGAAGAATGCTGGTGCAATTTTGATTGGGATTGCATTGAATGTGTAGATAGCTTTGGGTAGTACTGACGTTTTGACAATATTTATTCTTCCAATCCATGAGCAGGGAATGTCTTTCCATTTCTTTATATCTTCTTCAATTACCTTCATAAGCTTTCTATAGTTTTCAGCATACAGATCTTTTACATGTTTGGTTAGATTTATTCCTAGGTATTTTATGCTTCTTGGTGCAATTGTGAATGGGATCAGTTTCTGTATTTGTCTTTCTGTTGCTTCATTGTTAGTGTATAAGAATGCAGCCGATTTCTGTACATTGATTTTGTATCCTGCAACTTTGCTGAATTCATGTATCAGTTCTAGCAGACTTTTGGTGGAGTCTATCAGATTTTCCATGTATAGTATCGTGTCATCTGCAAAAAGTGAAAGCTTGACTTCATCTTTGCCAATTTTGATGCCTTTGATTTCCTTTTGTTGTCTGATTGCTGATGCTAGAACTTCCAGCACTATGTTAAACAACAGAGGTGAGAGTGGGCATCCCTGTTGTGTTCCTGATCTCAGGGAAAAAGCTCTCAGTTTTTCCCCATTGAGGATGACGTTAGCTGTGGGCTTTTCATCAATGGGTTTTATGATGTTTAAGTATGTTCCTTTTATCCCAACTTTCTGAAGGGTTTTTATTAAGAAAGGTGCTGGATTTTGTTAAATGCCTTTTCTGCTTCGATTGAAAGGATCATATGGTTCTTATCTTTTCTTTTATTAATGTAATGTATCACATTGATTGATTTGAGAATGTTGAACCAGCCCTGCATCCCAGGAAACAATCCCACTTGATCATGGTGAATAATTCTTTTTATATGCTGTTGAATTCGATTTGTTAGTATCTTATTGAGAATTTTTGCATCCATATTCATCAGGGATATTGGCCTGTAGTTCTCTTTTTTTTTTTTTTTACTGGGTCACTGTCTGGTTTAGGAATCAAAGTAATACTGGCTTCATAGAATGAGTCTGGAAGTTTTCCTTCCTTTTCTATTTTTTAGAATAGCTTGAGAAGGATAGGTAATATCTCTGCGTTAAATGTCTGGTAGAACTCCCCTGGGAAGCCATCTGGTCCTGGACTCTTATTTGTTGGGAGATTTTTGATGACTGATTCAATTTCTTTGCTGGTTATGGGTCTGTTCAAGCTTTCTATTTCCTGGTGATTGAGTTTTGGAAGAGTGTGGGTGTTTAGGAATTTGTCCAAATCTTCCAGGTTGTCCAGTTTGTTGGCATATAATTTTTCATAGTATTCCCTGATAATTGCTTGTATCTCTGAGGGATTGGTTGTAATAATTCCATTTTCATTCATGATTTTATCTATTTGGGAAATTTCCCTTTTCTTTCTGAGAAGCCTGGCTAGAGGTTTATCAATTTTGTTTATTTTTTTCAAAAAACCAGCTCTTGGTTTCATTGATCTGCTCTACAGTTTTTTTAGATTCTATATTGTTTATTTCTGCTCTGATCTTTATTATTTCTCTTCTTCTGCTGGATTTAGGCTGTCTTTGCTGTTCTGCTTCTATTTGCTTAGGTGTGCTGTTAGATTTTGTATTTGGGATTTTTCTTGTTTCTTGAGATAGGCCTGGATTGCAATGTATTTTCCTCTCAGGACTGCCTTCGCTGCGTCCCAAAGCATTTGGATTGTTGTATTTTCATTTTCATTTGTTTCCATATATTTTTAAATTTCTTCTCTAATTGCCTGCTGACCCATTTATTCTTTAGTAGGGTGTTCTTTAACCTCCATGCTTTTGGAGGTTTTCCAGACTTTTCCTGTTGTTGATTTCAAGCTTCATAGCATTGTGGTCTGAAAGTATGCATGGTATGATTTCAATTCTTGTATACTTATGAAGGGCTGTTTTGTCACCCAGTATGTGATCTATCTTGGAGAATGTTCCATGTGCACTCGAGAAGAAAGTATATTCTGTTGCTTTGGGATGCAGAGTTCTAAATATATCTGTCAAGTCCATCTGATCCAATGTATCATTCAGGGCCCTTGTTTCTTTTTTTTTTTTTCTTTCTTTTTTTTTTTAATTTTTTTTCAACGTTTATTTATTTTTGGGACAGAGAGAGAGAGAGAGCATGAATGGGGGAGGGGCAGAGAGAGAGGGAGACACAGAATCGGAAACAGGCTCCAGACTCTGAGCCATCAGCCCAGAGCCTGACGCGGGGCTCGAACTCATGGACCGCGAGATCGTGACCTGGCTGAAGTCGGACGCTTAACCGACTGTGCCACCCAGGCGCCCCAGGGCCCTTGTTTCTTTATTGACCGTGGTCTGGATGATCTATCCATTTCTGTAAGTGGAGTGTTAAAGTCCCCTGCAATTACCACATTCTTATCAATAAGGTTGCTTATGTTTGTGAGTAATTGTTTTATATATTTGGGGGCTCCCGTAATCAGTGCATAGACATTTATAATTGTTAGCTCTTCCTGATGGATAGACCCTGTAATTATTATATAATGCCCTTCTTCATCTCTTGTTACAGCCTTTAATTTAAAGTCTAGTTTGATCTAAGTATGGCTACTCCAGCTTTCTTTTGAATTCCAGTAGCATGATAAATAGTTCTCCATCCCCTCACTCTCAATCTGAAGGTGTCCTCAGGTCTAAAATGAGTCTCTTGTAGACAGCAAATAGATGGGTCTTGTTTTTTTATCCATTCTGATACCCTATGTCTTTTGGTTGGCGCGTTAGTCCATTTACATTCAGTGTTATTATAGAAAGATATGGGTTTAGAGTCATTGTGATATCCATAGGTTTCATGCTTGTAGGGATGTCTCTGTTACTTTGTCTCACAGGATCCCCCTTAGGATCTCTTGTAAGGCTGGTTTAGTGGGGACAAATTCCTTCAGTTTTTGTTTTTTTGGGAAGACCTTTATCTCTCCTTCTATTCTAAATGACAGACTTGCTGGATAAAGGATTCTCGGCTGCATATATATATTTTTTTTCTGTTCATCACATTGAAGATCTCGTGCCAATCCTTTCTGGCCTGCCAAGTTTCAGTAGAGAGATCGGTCACAAGTCTTATAGGTCTCCGTTTATATGTTAGAGCACATTTATCTCTAGCTGCTTTCAGAATTTTCTCTTTATCCTTGTATTTTGCCAGTTTCACTATGATATGTCATGCAGAAGATTGATTCAAGTTACATCTGAAGGGAGTTCTCTGTGCCTCTTGGATTTCAATGCCTTTTTCCTTCCCCAGATCTGGGAAGTTCTCAGCTATTATTTCTTCAAGTACACCTTCAGCAGCTTTCCCTCTCTCTTCCTCCTCTGGAATACCAATTATGCATATATTATTTCTCTTTAGTGCATCACTTAGTTTTCTAATTTTCCCCTCATACTCCTGGATTTTTTTACCTCTCTTTTTCTCAGCTTCTTCTTTTTCCATAATTTTATCTTCTAGTTCACTTATTCTCTCCTCTGCCTCTTCAATCCGAGCTGTAGTTTTCTCCATTTTATTTTGCAACTCATTGATAGCATTTTGTAGCTCTTCCTGGCTGTTCTTCCATCCCTTGATCTCTGTAGCAAGAGATTCTCTGCTGTCCTTTATACTGTTTTCAAGCCCAGCGATTAATTTTATGACTATTATTCTAAATTCACTTTCTGTTATATTGTATAAATCCTTTTTGATCAGTTCGTTAGCTGTTGTTATTTTCTGGACGTTTTTCTGAGGGGAATTCTTCCGTTTCATCATTTTGGATAGTCCCTGGAGTGGTGCAGGACTGTGGGGCACTTCCCCTGTGCTGTCTTGAATAACTTGCATTGGTGGGCGGGGCTGCAGTCAGACCTGATGTCTGCCCCCAGCCCACCGCTGGGGCCACAGTCAGACTGGTGTGTACCTTCTCTTCCCCTCTCCTAGGTGCGGGATTCACTGTGGGGTGGCGTGGCCCGTCTGGGCTACTTGTTTTTTTTTTTTTTTTAATTTTTTTTTTCAACGTTTATTTATTTTTGGGACAAAGAGAGACAGAGCATGAACGGGGGAGGGGCAGGGAGAGGGGGAGACACAGAATCGGAAACAGGCTCCAGGCTCTGAGCCATCAGCCCAGAGCCTGACGCGGGGCTCGAACTCACAGACCGCGAGATCGTGACCTGGCTGAAGTCGGACGCTTAACCGACTGCGCCACCCAGGCGCCCCCTGTCTGGGCTACTTGTACACTGCCAGGCTTGTGGTGCTGGGGATCTGGCGTATTAGCTGGGGTGGATCGGCAAGGTGCACTGGGGCAGGAGGGGCAGGCTCAGCTCGCTCTTCCTTAGGTGATCCACTTCAGGAGGGGCCCTGTGGCAGTGGGAGGGAGTCGGACCCGCTGCCAGACGGGTGGCTCCGCAGAAGCACAGAGTTGGGTGTTTGTGCAGTGCAAGCAACTTCCCTGGCAGGAACTGGTTCACTTTGGGCTTTTGGCAGGGGGATGGGCGAGGGACATGGCCTTGGCGAGTGCCTTTGTTCCCCACCAAGCTGAGCTCTGTCGTCTGTGGCTCAACAACTCGCCCTCCCGTTGTCCTCTAGCCCTCCCAATTTCTGAGCAGAGCTGTTAGCTTATAACCTTCCAGATGTCAAGTCCCGCTTGCTGTTGGAACACACTCCGTCTGGCCCCTCCGCTTTTGTCAGCCAGACTCAGGGCCTCTGCTTGGCTGGTGGCCGCCCCTCCACCCCAGCTCCCTTGTGCCAGTCCGTGGAGCACGCACCGCCTCTCCGCCCTTCCTACCCTCTTCCGTGGGCCTCTCGTCTGAGCTTGGCTCTGGAGACTCCGTTCTGTTAGTCTTCTGGCGGTTTTCTTGGTTATTTAGGCAGGTGTAGGTGGAATCTAAGTGATCAGCAGGACACGCGGTGAGCCCAGCGTCCTCCTACGTCACCATCTTCCCTAGAATCTCTATATTTGGAAATTTTAAAACACAATTCTAAATAAATGATATATAAAAGATAAATTTTGGAAATATGTTTAAGTGAGTGATAAAAATATTATGAATAAAAGCTTATATGATACAGCTAAAAGTAATCAGAGGAAATAATTAGACTTAAATGTATTTATCCAAAAAGAAGTATTGAAATTAATGAGCTAAATATCCATTTCTAAAAGCTTTATAAAGAACTGCAATACAAATGCAAACTAAACATAAGAGATTAATAGAGTTAAAAATAGAAATTAATGACATGGAAAACTAATACAATGGAGTGGATCAACAAAACAAAAGTAGAAATATTTAAAAGGGATATTAAATATGAAGGTTGTTCTATAAAGAAGGAATAAGACAGAAGTAAGCAATGTCAGCAATGAAAAAAAAAGGATATTACCAAAAAAGTTTTCCCTATTAAAATGGATGTATTACAAGTATTTTGAACTTGATTTGAAAATATAGATAAAATACAAAATATATGAAGAAGTTCTAAACCTCAACACCCAAAAAATGAATAATCCAATTAAAAAATGTGCAGGAAACATGAATAGACATTTCTCCAAAGAAGACATTCAGATGGCCAACAGACACATGAAAAGATGCTGAGCATTATTAATCATCAGGGAAATACAAATCAAAACTACAATATACCTTGCACCTGTCAGAATGGCTAAAATCCACAACACAAGAAACAACAGGTGTTCGTGAGGATGTGGAGAAAGGGGAACACTCTTACCCTGTTGTTGGGAATGCAAACTGATACAGCCACTGTGGAAAACAGTGTAGAGGTGTGTCAAACATTTAAAAATAGAACTACCCCATGATCCAGCAATTGCACTAGTAGGTATTTACTCAAAAGATACCAAAATGGTAATTCGAAGGGATACATGCATCCTAATGTTTATAGCAGCATTATCAACAATAGCCAAATTATGGAAACAAACCAAGTGTCCATCGGCTGATGAATGGATAAAGAATGGGTGGTGGATATATACGATGGAATATTACTCAGCCATAAATGAATGAAATATTGACTTTGAAACAATATGGATGGAGCTAGAGAGTATTATGTTAAGCAAAATAAGTCAGTCAGAGAAAGACAAATACCATATGATTTCATTCATAAGTGGAATTTAAGAAACAAAACAAATGAGCAAAGGGGAAAATAGGGAGAGAGAAAGGCAAACCAAGAAACAAACTTAACAACTGGGAACAAACTAAGGGTTACCAGAGGGAGGTGGGTTGGGGGGTGGGGTAAATGGATGCTGGGTATTAAGGGAGTGCATTTGTTGTGATAAACACCAGGTGATGTATGGAAGTGTTGAATCCCTATATTGTACACCTGAAACTAATATTACACTGTATGTTAATTAACTGGAATTTAGATAAACAGTTAATTTTTTAAAAAATAATTTTTTTAGGGGCGCCTGGGTGGCGCAGTCGGTTAAGTGTCCGACTTCAGTCAGGTCACGATCTCGCGGTCCGTGAGTTCGAGCCCCGCGTCGGGCTCTGGGCTGATGGCTCAGAGCCTGGAGCCTGTTTCCGATTCTGTGTCTCCCTCTCTCTCTGCCCCTCCCCCATTCATGCTCTGTCTCTCTCTGTCCCAAAAATAAAAATAAAAAAAAAAAATAAATAAATAATTTTTTTAATGTTTCATTTATTTTTGAGAGAGACAGAGACAGAGTGTGAGCAGGGGAGGGGCAGAGAGAGAGGTAGACACAGAATCCGAAGCAGGCTCCAGGCTCTGAGCTGTCAGCACAGAGCCCGATGCGGGGCTCGAACTCACGAATCGTGAGATCATGACCTGAGCTGAAGTCGGACGCCCAACCGCCAGAGCCACCCAGGTGCCCCAATTTTTTTTTAATGTAATAAAATAGACACACAAAAATGGAAGTTACCAAATTGGACACAAAAAGTATAAATTAACTTTTCTGTAATCATGAAATATCCTTATTCCATAGTCAGAAATTTTGTGACAAAACTCCCTGATCAAGTGACTTCTCTGACCAATTCCATCTATATGTCAAGGAAAAAATAATTCCAATCATTCACACATTTCCTTCAGAGAGTGGGGAAAAAAATAGAAGAGACAATTTCTCAACTCACAAAATGAGGTTAGCGTAATGTTAATACCAAAACTATGTAAGGAGGGGAGAAAACTCAAGCAAATCTCACTTATGAATGTCTAGGAAACAGATCTCACGAGTAGATAAGGATAATATGCTGACAAGTGATTTTTTTTTTACATTAAGGTACAAGTCACAATATAAAGTTCAACATTTTAAACATTTAGAATTGTACACATCAGTGGCTTTTAGAATGTTTACAACACTGTGCAACCATCACCACTCTCCGGGAAATTTTCATCACCCAATAAAGAAAACTATATCCATCAAGCAGTCCCTCTCATTACCCTCCCATTACCACCCCTCCAACTCATGGCAAACAATAATTTACTTTCTATCTCTCTGGATTTCCCTACTCTGACATTCCATCTGAATGGACTGAGACACTATATGATCTCTTGTATCTGATTTCTTTGAATTAGCATAATGCTTTGGAGGGTCATTCATTTTGTGGCATATGTTCCTATTACATTTTTTTTTTTATATTTGAGTCATGTTCCACTGAATGGATAAAATACACTTAGTTTACACAATTATCATTTTTGGACCTTTGGTTTGTTTCCATCTTTTGGCTATTGTGAATAGTGTTGAAATAAACATTCGTGTAAAATATTTGATTGAATATAAGTTTTTATTTCTCTTGGCTATATTCCTTGGAGTACCATTGCTGGGTCATAGGCAACTTTTGAGCCACCAAACTTTTCCACAATGACTGAATCATGTTACATTCCTACGAACACTGCCTGAGGGTTCCAATTTCTCCAAAAGTCCTTACCAGAACTTTATTTTCCCTTTTTTTTTAAAGTTATAGCCTCCCTACTGGGTGTAAGGTAGCATATCATGTGGTTTCGATCAGAATTTACCTAACGGTATTGAACATCTTTCTATGTGTTTATGGATCATTTGCGCATCTTTAGAGAAATGTCTAACCAGATTTTTACCATTCTTAATTGGGCCATCTTTGTTTTGTGTATTATTAAAGTTTTTTTTTATATGTTGTGGATACCAGACCCTTATCAGCTGTGTGGTTTTCAAAAGTTTTCTCCCATTCTGTGGGCTATCTTATTATTTTCATGATAGTGGTTTTTGATGTATGATGTTTTTAATTTTTCTAAAGTCCAATTTATCTATTTTTTTAATTTTTTTCTCATGCTTCACATATTAGATGTAATGATCCACTATGAAACTCAAGTTTATAAAGATTCACCATGTTTTCTTCTGGGGTTTTATAGTGTAAGCTCTTGTATTTAGGTCATTGGTACAATTTTACCTAATTATTGTGTAAAGTGTCAGGTAATGGTCCAAGTTCCTTTTTTTTCGTGAGGATCATCTAATTGTCCCAGCACCATTTGCTGAAAGGGCTGTTCATTCCCTATTATATGATTTTGGCACACTTGTTTAAAATCAGTTGACCATGGATGCATTGGTTGATTTATGGACAGTCAGTTCTACTCCATTTATTTATATATCCATGATTACTCTTTCATGATTACTGTGGCTTTCTAAAACGTTTGAAATTGAGAAGTCCTCCAACTCTGCTTTCCTTTTCAAGTATTTCTTTTTCTGAATATTCAGTGTCCCTAACGATTTTATATACAACTTAGGAAGAGCTTGTCAATTTCTACAAGAGGTAGGATTTTATAAGGATTGTTTTGAATCTGTATATCAATTTGGGGAGCACTACCATCATAATATTTATTGTCTTCCAATCCATGAATATGAATGGCTTTCTATTTACTTAGGTCATCTTTAATTTATCTTAACAATGTTTTGACATTTTCTTTGCACAAATATTTTACTTCCTTAGTTAAATTTCTTCCTAATAGTTGTATTTTTTGATGCCATTGCAAATGATATCGTTTCCTTAATTTGCTTTTTGAATTGTTTGCTGTTAGTGCATCGAAATACAAATGAGTTTGTATGTTCATCTTCTATCTTGCAACTTTGTCAGAATTATTATTTCTCAAAGTTTGTTGTGTGGATTCTTCACAATTTTCTCTATATAAGACTATGTTATCTGCAAATAGAGATAATTTTATTTTGTCCTTTCCCATTTGCATACTTTCTATCACCTAATTGTCTTGGCTAGACTAATTCTGAGCTAAGGAGACAAGATGAAATTGCGTACATACAATATAATTTTGTTCATGCAAATTTCGAAAACAAGCAAAATTAACCTGTGTTGTTTAGGAGCGCCTTCACAGATATGAACACTATAAAGCAAACAAGCAATTTAGTATCACATGATTCAGGAATTTGGTTTTTCTGGAGGGTGTCAGAGAGAGGTTTATGTTACGTAAAGGTGTCAAGGGTTGGGGTTTTCTAGGGTCCGGACAATGCTCCATTTATCTGGATTGTGGCAAATGGGTATTTGCTTTACTGATACTGTTTAAGTTTACATGTCTATTTTATGTGCTTTTCTGTAAGTATATTTCATATAATAAGAACAATGTAAAAAATATACTCAGGGTATATGCTGATGCCACCAACTGCTTTCTTGATCTTTTGACCCAATTCGCTTTTCAACAGCTCCCGGCCAATAGTCACCTAAAAATCCATGTGTTCAAATCTTTAGTCCTACCCCCCTCTCTATCTGTCATTCTCTCAGCCTTTCTAATCTTGATCAATAACAGTATTAATTCAGACGCTCAAGCTTAAATACATGGAATCACCAAGGAATCCTCTTTCATTCATGGGACACTTTCAGTGCCGTAGAAAATCCTTTTGGCTCTGCCTTCAAATTCTATCCTGATGTTTCCACCACGTATCAATTCACTGCTACATTCCCTGAATCACACTCACATGCCCTTATGTGATTGCCTTCCACCCAGCGAGTTATCAGCACGCTTTATTTCTTCATTCACTGCTCTGAACATTTCCTGTACCTTTGCATTTCTTTCTCTTGAAGAAACCACATATCCTTTAGCCTGCTCAAAAGCTGAGTGCTCTGCTTTTATTTTTTCAGGTCTATTGAGATACAGCTAACATATAACATTGTGTAAATTTAAGGTGTACCGCTGTCCAGTGGGATGATTTTATATATGTATATATTGCAAAATGATTACCACAGTAAGGATGTTAACCCGTCTGACATCTCACATACTTAGCTTTCGTGTGAGTGTGTAGGTGGTGAGAACTTTTAAGATCACTCTCTTAGCAACTTTCAAGTATACAATACAATATTCACCATGATCATGCTGTGCAATAGATTCCCAGAAACCTATTCCCAGAATCTGATAAGCAGAATTTTAAACGCTTTGATCCCATTCTGCCCTTTCTTCCTTGCCCCCACTCCTGGCAACCACCAATCTACTCTTTATGACTCACTTTCTTTAACATTCCACGTATAAGTGAGATCTTGTAGTAGTGTTTTTCTCTGCAGTTTTCACTTAGTATAATGACTAAAAGGCTCATCTATATGTCGCGTATGACAGAATTTCTTTCTATTTTATGACTGAATAATATCCCATTGTATGTGTATGATATTTTATTTATTTATTCATCTGTCAATGGACATGTAGGCTGTTTCCATGTCTTGGCTGCCTGTACATAACACTGCAATGAAGGCGAGGGAGCACATATCACTTCAAGACCCTGATTTCAATTCCTTGGATATACACCCAGAGGTAACATTTCAAGTTTGTTAGGAAACTTCATACTGATTTCCATAATAGTTGTACCAATTTATATTCCTGTGAACAGTGCACAAGAGTTCTTATTACTCCACATCCTCACCAATACTTATTATCTCTTGTATTTTAATAATAACAATTCTAACAGTTGTGGGGTACTATTAGTCTCAATGTGGTTTTGGTTCACATTTCCCTGATGATTAGTGATGTCAAGCACCTTTTCATGTACTTGTTAGTCATTTGTATATCTGTTTTGGAAAAGTGTCTATCCAATTATTTTGCTCATAATTGTATTATTTGGTTTTGCTATTGAACTGCGTGAGTTTCTTATATATTTTCGATATTGACCATGTATCAGAAAAATGATTTTCAAGTATGGTCCCCGTTCTATAGATTTCCTTTTCATTCTGTTGATCATTTCTTTGGCTTTGCAGAAGATTTTTAGTTCGATGTAATCCTACTTATTTATTTTTGTTTTTGTTGCTTCTGCTTTTGGTATCACATCCAAAAATCATTTCCAAGACCCATGCAGAGGAGTTTTTTCCCTATGTTTTCTTCTAGGAGTTTTATGGTTTCAGGTCTTCCATTTAAGAATTTAACCTATTTAGAGTTAATTTTTGCAAGTGGTGCAGAATAAGGGTCCAGTTTCACATTTTTTTGCATGTGGATATCTAGTTTCCCAAAGACTATTTATTGAAGACACTAACTTTTCCCATTGTATATTCTTGACAGCTTTGTTGAGCATTAATATACTGTATAGTCATTTGTTTATTTCTGGGCTTTATATCTGTTCTATTGGTTTATGTGTCTATATTAATGTCAATACCATACTATTTTGATTTCTGTAACTTTGTGTGAATTCAGATAGCATGAAGCCTCCAATTTTATTCCTCTTTCTTATGCTTTCTTTGGCTATTTGACATCTTTTGTGGTTCCATACAACTTTTAGGATTGTTTTCTTTCTATTTCTATAAAAAAATACCATTGAATCATAACAGAGATCACACTGACTCTGGATGGTTTTGTGTTAGGATGGACATTTCAGCAGTGTTCATTCTTCCAATCTATAAATGTGGGATATCTCTCCATTTATTTTTGTTCTGATTTTATTGATTTATATTCTTCAATTTATTTCAATGATGTCCTATAGGTTTCAGTGTACAGCTTTTTCACTTCCTTGGATAAATTTATTTCTCAATGCTTTATTGTTTTTGATGCTATTGTGAATGACATTATTTTCATCATTTCTTTTTGTGAGAGCTTGTTGTTAGTGGATATGAATACAACTGATTTATGTATGTTGATTCTGTATCCTGCAACTTTACTGAATTTACTTTTTCATTCTAACAGTTTTGTGGTAGAGTCTTTAGGGTTTTCTATATATAATATGTCATTGAAGACAGAGACAATTTTGCATTTTACTTTCTGATTCAGGTTCCTTTTATTTTTTCTTTGAATGTTTGCTAACATTCATCACTGAAAGAATCTGGTTCTGGGCTTTTCTTTGGAAGTTTTTGTTGTTGATTTAATTGCCTTGTTATTTATCTATTCAGATGATCTATTTCTTCTTCATTCAGTCTTGATAGGTTGCTTATTTCTAGGAAATTATCCATATGTTTAGATTGTCCAGCACTTCCTTTCACTATCTTTACTCTTGCCCATTAACCTTGTTTCTCATTTTAATGAGAAAATAAAAGTAATCACAAGATGACTATGAGACTCCTCCCACACATATAATCACCAACATCTATGTTGATCCTTAAAATCTCTATTCCCTCCTGTTCCTGTGAGTAGATGAGCCTTGCTCCTAACTAAAGATTTTGTTTTCATATACTGCCTGGCCAATTGAACATCCAATTTTATAAAGTATATTTTTAAGTATATTGGCCATTTTACAATTAGATTGTCTATATCTCATTGATACGTAGATATTTTTTATACATTCTGGACATGAGTATTTTTCAACCTTTCCAGGATTTTTGCATGATGCGCTGGAAGGTTCATTTTTTTTTCTATACTATCTGCAGTGGTCCCAACACCATTTATTGAAAATATTATCCTCCTGTAGGGTATTATGTTGGGTGAAATAAGTCAGTAAGAGAAAGACAGATATGACATGATGTCACTCATATGTGGAATTTGAGAAACTTAACAGATGTTCATAGGGGAAGGGAAGAAAAAAGAAGATAAAAACAGAGAGTGGGGCAAACCATAAGAGACTCTTAAATACAGAGAACAAACAGGGTTGACGGGTGTGAGGAGGTGCGGGGTTGGGGAAAATGGGTTATGGGCATTAAGGAGGGAATTTGTTGGGATGAGCACTGGGTGTTGTATGGAGGAGAGGAATCACTGGATTCTACTGTTAAAACGAAGACTACACTGTATATTAACTAACTTGAGAATGAAAAAATATATATATTATCCTATTTTTACTGCTCCAAAAAGCTACCTTCATTTTAACTTATATTTTAATTCATACTTAGGCATGGATATGTTTCTAGTCTCTTAATTCTGTTCCATTGGTCTAATTACCTTATTTATGCTAGTGCCATTCTGTCTTAATTACTGTAGCTTTATAAGAAATCAGTACATTTGAGGGGTGCCTGGCTGGCTCAGTCGGTTGGGCGTTGGACTTCGGCTCAGGTCATGATCTCGCGGTCCGTGAGTTCAAGCCCCGCGTTGGGCTCTGTGCTGACAGCTCGGAGCCTGGAGCCTGTTTCAGATTCTGTGTCTCCCTCTCTCTGACCCTCCTCCTTTCATGCTCTGTCTCAAAAATAAATAAACGTTAAAAAAAATTAAAAAAAAAGAAATCAGTACATTTGATAGGAAAAATCCTTCCAACTAGAAATTCTTCATGCATCGTTTGGCTATTTTTGTAACTTTGCATTTCCATATTGTAATGGATCCATGATCCACCCTTGATTGTGCTTTCCTGTATCTTGGTGCGCTGATTTCTATGGACTGTAGCAGAAGCTTCCAGGTCATCCAACGTCTAGTTATGTTTTAGCCACTTGGAGACAAAGCCAATTAGAGTGCAGGTGGTGAGTGAAATTAGGTTCTTCATTTCCCTGGCTTCCTCGTTTTCAGGTTTTCATTATTTGGCTGCATCACCCTACCTATGGCCTCGGTTTCTAACGAGCATCTCTCCCATATAATTACCTATTTGGGGGTTGGTTCAATAACAGTTTCGACTCCTTGGCCTTTCAAGAAACTGTATTGGAGGTATAATTACAACAGCAAATAAAAAAGGGCACAGCCTCAGTCTTCTATATAGTGGTAGAAATACATATATAAATTAATATACCATTTTCCTTTCTCTTTATGGTTCTTGTTTAAGGAGATGAATTTTGAGAACTTTAAATATGGTTATAACATAGGTTTTTGGGGAAAACTAATAAAAAATGATATTGAAGTAGAGACAATTGTGAGGGATTTTGTATACAGGCTCTCACCGAGTTATCCACTTTTTTTACTGAGTGATATAACCCACTGGGTTTCTGTTTTGACATGATAAATAACTAAAGATGTATGTATGTGATTCAATTTGCATATAAAAATTTTCTTCTCCTTACTTCCTTATTTTTATTCTCTGTTATTTTTACATGCATTAACATTTTTTGGACTGACCTGAAATTTTATTGTGAACTATCTGGTCCTTTCATAGCGAAATTGTATAGGTAAATCAATAATGTAAAAAGTAAAAGATATTGAAACTTGGTCCCAAAGATAGTAGATTCTTAAGATGTATTCTACATTGAAAAAAATGCAGTTTGTAGAAAAGAAATCAACATTTCAACCAGTGAGAATTAGTTTCGAGGTAAAATAACTTAGCAGTGTAATCATCTGTCTACCCAATGTTTACAATGTGAGGGGCTGGTTGATTTGTTTGTGCGGTTATTTCTGACGTGTTAAATATGATTAGAATGAATTCTCCCTCTGGGTGCCTTTGCACGCCATGAAACAGAGATGCACTGACTACTATTAGAAAGTCAAAATCTATAAATAAATTTAGAGTTACAAAAAATACTGGGCACCGTGAACATTTTATTATTCAATATGTTTTTTGCTGGTGGCATATCTACTTATTCCAAAAGATCCATGTTTCTCTAAACCAGGCAAACATTTAATATCTAATACTTTAAGACTCCCTTTATATAAGCAAATGTTCTTAGATACTTAACAAATAAAGAATATAGATCTTTGCAGAAAACATAAAAGCATAAGATGTTGGAAAAAAAGGCTTCCAAGTTCTGGAGGAAGCCAGGAAATACCAGAGTGGAAACTTCCTTCCTTCCTTCCTTCCTTCCTTCCTTCCTTCCTTCCTTCCTTCCCTTCTCTTCCCTCCATCCCTCCCTCCTTCCTTACTGCCTGCCCTCCCTTTCCTTTTCTTTCTTTCTTTCTTTCTTTCTTTCTTTCTTTCTTTCTTTCTTTTCTTTTTTCCTTCCTTCTTCCATCCATTTTTGTTTTTTGTTTTTTGTTTTTTTGTTTGTTTTCTTTTTTGGGGGGGGCAAAACTTGATAAAGCTTAAAATATTATAGCTGTTCAGGTTACAAATGCATCGCCAATACATGTATACAAAAGACAGTTACAGAGATTACTTCCCAAAGTTACACATGGATGTATGTTTCATTTTTTTGAGTGATCTTGCTTGACCTTCCAAGTTGTGTGCTGTCAGTGAAAAGATGAGGGATCAGGTGGGACAGATCAATAAATCTCCATTTGTTCTTTTAGTTGCTCCAATTTTACATACACTTTCCAAAGCTTCCGGCACTTCTAATCTACAATTTGCCTTTTCCTGGGCAAAGCAAAGTGGGATTTTGATAAAAGCCTGAACCCTAAATGAGACAGATATGATTTCTATATATTGTAAACTTGCACATGACCTTAGGCAAATCACTTAACATTTCTGAGTCCAAGTTTTCTCATGTGTAAAATGAAGATTACTGAATTTATAGTGTGTTAATATTGCATTTATTATGCATATTTTATAATATTAACTTTGAATATATAAAAGGATTATAAGAGTATATAATATTTTGTGAAGATTTTGTGAAATGATATATACAAAAGTCCTGTCACGTAAGAATTTGCTCTTTTGTGTTTTCTCTATTGTTTCAATTTCATTTCTTTTGTTTCTCCTTCCTTCAAACAAGGATCAATTAAATGTGTCTTGAACACAAACTATGTATGTTATTTTGTGCTTAATTGACAAGTGCCAACTGTAATAGATCATGTCCCAGAGCCCAGGCGATAGGTTGCTATAGGTGTGGTGTAACTTGTTCAGGAAGAGTATACAAATGGTGAATTTAGATTAGTGAGTAATCAAAACATTGAGGAAACTTGGGCCTGACTCACAGGGCAACTCCCATCCAACTTCTGCACAGGAAAGGGAATGGGTTTGGAACTGCAGCTCTGCTAATTTACCCACTTCATTTATTTGTTCTTCACACATTTAACAAATACATAAGTGCCTCTCAAGATGAAGACCTTGGATGACCATGAGTAAGATGGACTTTGGGTCAGTCCTCATCAATGAGGAAACACAGGCAGAAACCTATGTCCGTCTGATTTCTATAAAAAGATATATCCCACAAGGGTGGATGTGAGTGTGTTAGTTAATTAAGCTTGCTAGTATAATTTTGAAATAATGTTTATTTTAGTTCATCCTTATTAATCCTGGATTTTATTATGTACAGGTTTTGTGATTTTTTTTAAAATTTTTTTGATGTTTTATTTTTGAGAGACTCTGAGAGATAGAGCATGAGCAAGGAAGGGGCAGAGAGAGACAGAGATACAAACTCTGAAGCAGGGTCCAGGCTCTGAGCTGTCAGCACAGAGCCTGATGTGGGGCTCAAACCCACGAACCACGAGATCATGACCTGAGCCAAAGTTGGATGCTAAACCGACTGAGCCACCCAGGTGCCCCTGGGTTTTGTGATTTTTAAATCTCAAAGATTTAACTCTTAACTGACTATTTGACTTTAAAATCTTTTTTCTCGCTTTTGTAAAGTCAGTAATAGCCACATAAGTCACTAGAAGAGAGTTAGAAAACTCATTCTCATGGCAAATCAGTGTCCTTGATATTGAACACGTAAGTACATTTGCCCTCATAAAAACCAGACATTGAGGCATGAATGTGCCTTTTTTTTATGTAAAGAAAAACTAATGAGAGATTTAGTCATTTTCTAAGCTATTGTAAATGTAAAGTCTGGAAACTTGAAGGGAACTAAGGGCTGAAATGAATTTTCTGCTTTTCGCTTCAACAACAGTGGATTTCCCAACCCCCACGTGCACACTCCCCAGATACTGATGTCAGAGGATTAACCTGCACACGTTTCTGACATTAAAGATTCATTAGTATATTTGAAGAAACAGCTTGCCCATGTGCTACTGGGCAATTGACACAGACATTATTCTTCGATAATATTTTCTAATATTTTAGCTAAGAAATGTCATAAAACTCAAAATAATAATTTTAGCTGCAGGTTACTGACTCATCCAAGGTGTTCTTTTCTTACATCTTTCATTCAGTTTAGCTATATGAGACATATTTAAGGTTGTGGTTATTTGTTTTTTTCTCAGACTGCCACTTTGATCTTATTCTAATTCTAATTCTACAAATAGGGTAATTGTATGTCCTCCCTTGCTCAGGACAGTTCTCTTTCAAATTAGTTGTCCTGGCATTCTATCTGGCTTAGTATGAGTCTCACCATCTTTCACTCTCAAAAGTGTACTGCTTTCGGGCTGTAGTTATACATGGTCACCCTATGACAATGACATTGAATCCATATCACAAATCCTGACACCGAAGATATTATTTAAATATTGTAAACATGATATGTTAAATAACTAGCCATTTTTAAATAAGGGTTGGGGCACCTGTGTCGCTCAGTTGGTGCAACATCTGACTCTTGATTTCAGCTCAGGTCATGGTCCCAGGGTGGTGGGATTGAGCCCTGCATCAGGCTCTGCCTTGAGTGTGGAACTTGCTTAAGATTCTCCCTCTTTCTCCTTCTACCCTCTTACCCAGCTCATGTGTTCTTTCTCTCTAAAAAACAAAATAAAAGTAAAATAAAATAAATTCAAAAATAAAATAAATTTGAAAATAAAATAAAATAAAATAAAATAAAGGTTCATTAGATCAGACTATAAATAAACCTGGCAGCACAAAGTAGATTGGCTTTTGCATGAGGAAAACCTGCAAGGTTACACAAATTGAACCACAGGATGTACTCTTATAAAGATTACATATTACATTTTCTGACTTTGTAATAATAAGATGTGTGCCCTTGACCAAATCATTTTACCTAATCATCATTCCTTCCTCTGTAAAATCTAAATTCCACATTGTTCAATGGTACTTTACATGCCAGGCACCTTAGAAAATCATGCTTTAATCCTCACAATAGACCACTGAGCTAAAGAGTAGTATCTCTATTTAACGGATTAGTAAACTGAGGCTTCCACAACTCTTCACAGCCACACATCTAATATGTGACAGAGCTGGGATTCAAACCCAGTTGTTTCTGATTACAAAGTCCTTGTAATCAGGACTTTACAAGGACTAACATATATGCATCCCCATCCAAAAATAAAATGAAATTATATTGAAGCATATCTTCATCACGTAGGTTATGTCAATTATTGTGCTACATTCTCTGGAGGATACAAGGGTGACTGTGTTTCTACTGTTGTTCATACCCTCCCTGGTTAGGGAAATAAGGTATAGTCAAATGAGCAAGAAACAGAAATACACAAGAGCTTTGCAAGCACAGAGGGTAGAGCACAACAAAGCCTTGCTTGCATTCTGAGGTCCAATGTGTATAAGAAAGGTAAATAGACATAGCCAGTAGGATTAAAAGTTCAGATCGGAAGGGTGTTTGGGGGCTCAGTCGGTAAAACGTCTAATTTCAGCTCAGGTCATAATCTCATGGTTCGTGGGTTCCAGCCCCACGTCGGGCTCTGTGCAGACAGCTCAGAGCCTGGAGCATCCTTCGAATTCTGTGTCTCCCTCTATCTCTCTCTGCCCCCCACCTCCCTCTCGTGCTGTGTCTCTCTCTCAAAAATAAATAAACATTAAAAAAGATAATAAAAGTTCACACCAGAGTTTAGCACAAAGGGAAAGAAGGAGAGCAGAATGCTAAGGCTGAATTTGTATAAAATTTCTTAAATCCAAGATTATTCTAAGAAGGCATACTTATTTATGTATTGTTTTGTGTTTTGTCAAAAAATTTGAGTTTACCAATAAACTGAGAAAAGACCTAACTATTTTTTTGCAATGGAAAGTTGAATATGGACCTCAGAAAGGATTTTTCCTTGTTGTTGTATGAAAGGAGCAACACTTAAGTAAGTTGAAAGAAGCTATGTGGCTATCTGTGAGATAAGAATCATTTCAGTCATCAAGCTATGTGGGAAAAAAGTAAAACATTCTGTGCGTGTGCGTGTGTTCCTAAAGGGAAAGTGGCTGATGCGGTCTGCCATTTTACACATATTACTCAACGTTCTCACTACAATCAGGGGACTGTTTCTCTCATTACTCCATAGGGGAGGAAATGAAACTTTCCATGGGACTGTCCTCTCTTCCAGAATAATAGTCATGGTTGCCCAAGTGTTTATGTGCATGTCTGTGTGCCAAGAGTTACGCTAAGCATATTACAAGATGAACTCCTTTAATTTGCACAACAAACTTGCAGAGGAGGTCAACTAATTTGCCAGATGAATTAAAAACAAACAAAAAAGATTCAAACTAAGTAAGCCAAATTCCTAACTCATGCTCTTTCCCTGTTTCATGCTTCTCCTTAACTATAAAATAACAGGATTAAGGCAACTGCTCCCACCTCGCTTCCCACATCTGTTCCATCCCCAATGTATGCCTTAAGTGATAGCTTTAGATTTGTGCTCTCTCTCTGTCTTTATCTCTCTGCATGCAAATGTGTACCTAAGAAAACATGTCCACACGTACACACACAACAGGCACACACACACACATGCACAGAATGTTCTCCTCTTTTCCCACGTAGCTCGGTCGTTGCATTTATACGTATCTCAGCCTCACAGCTTCTTTTTCAATATTGTCAAACAAATAAGCAAAAAACAAACGAACATCAACACAGATCCCACAATCTAATTCCGGATACGGTAAAGTCTCGTGACACAGGTAATAGAATTTTCTCTGATAATAATATTATTTCATCAAATCACATGGCATAACTGTGTAACTGTTATAGATCCTGCTCTTGGTTTCTTGCAGCAAAAGATTTTGCCTCAATCCTTCAAGTGTCCTTGATTTCCTGCTCTCTCTGTTTGCTTCCTATATCCATATGAGATTCAGGTCTCTAATTCCTTGTGCTGCCTTCTTACTTCTAAATTTCTATGTTTTTTTAATTTGTCTGCAAATGAAATATTCAGTCAAAAATATATATGAGTATTTCTATATATAATATATATATCTGAATATATATATATATATATACACATGTATATGTATATATATAATTTGAGAGAGGGAGACCACAAGCAGGGGCGAAGGGTAGAGGGAAAGAGAGAGAATCTTAAGCTCCATACTCTGTGTGTAGCCTGACTCAGGGCTTGATCCCCAAGACACTGGGATCATGACCTGAGTTGAAATCAAGAGTTGGATTCTCAACTGACTGAGCCACCCAGGAGGCCCTCGTGTGTTTTTAGTTTAAATATAATATTTTATTCATCAAAAAAGACCATAAAACCACAACCTTTATTTCATATCATTGGCTTTTGTTTGTTTTCTGGATAGAAGATCATAACTCTAGTGTATGAAATCCAGTTTTAGAAATACCTGGATCTAAATTAATTAAAGAATTTGTAGCAGAGATGTTAATTTAAGAGATGGAACTAGATAAAACAAAATCTAGCAACAGCACCTGAATTTCCAACTATGATGAATCTTGTTTGTTGTTGTTGTTTTTCATAAATACTCGTGGGCCCAGAAAGCAGAGTTGTTGGAATATGAGCTTTAAATTCAGACAGAAAGGAGTTTGGATCCCAACTCTGAGGCTTAAGGGAATTTACTAAAATTCCCAAGGCACTATAGCCTATAAGAAGACAGTTTTCTTACTTGCAAAATGGAGACAAAATACCGATTTAGTTGTAAGAAGTATATGGTCCATGGCATGGGAGATAGGTGCTTACTGCTAAGTCAGGGAAGAAATAAACAGGTGTGAAATTTCAGTTTTCTTGAAGCAACAAAGGATTATTCCTTACTCACGTGTCATGTCAAATTCTGCCCATGTCATCTTCATTCTGGAACGCAGTCTGTGAGCAGAGCATCTCTGTGGAACACTGCTACCCCCATGGCAAAAGGAAACATGCTTGACAATCACGACTCACCAACAGCCACTTCTGTTCCCATGACACGGGCAGAGCTGTGGAAGGATGAAGAGCCATAAATATTTCCACATCTCTCTCCACCATCCCCTGATTTTAGGAGTCTCCCTAAGATGGACCCACAGATACACAGGGGCAAATCACAGCTGCCAGAAAGCTGGATTAGAACCTCATCAGCTCTCTAGCAAGCACAACTCACTACTGCTTGCACACTACATTTTATCTCAGCACAAAATCCGTATTAAAGACTAGACATTTGCGCTCATAATTCAATCTAATATGAAATTACAATGAATAGTAGAATCTACATGATGCTCATAAGGTGCATTCTCTGCATGCAACGTAAGTTTCTTGATCATCAAAATAAAAACCTTTTGTGCTCCCAAGTACAGCACAAGAAAGTGAAAAGTCAATCCACAGACAGGGAGAAAACATTTGGAAATCATTTCTCTACGAAGGAACTTATATCCTGAATCTATACAGAATGCTTACAACTTGAATACTTACAACTTAACAATATCAAAGTGTATAACACAATTTTTTTAAAAAAATGCCTATACGAATGGTCAATAAGCAAATGAAATGATATCCAATATGAGTAGTTATTAGAGACATGTAAATCAATTCCACAATAAGATACCACTTGACACCCACTAAAATGGCTATAAATTTTAAATAATAATAATAATAATAATAATAAAGTGTTGGCAAGATGTGGAGATAAATTATAACCCTTAGAATTTGCTGGCAAATTAGCAAACTGTAAAATAGCAGCATTTTAAATGGCACATTGGAAAACAGTTAGACATTATCCCAAAATGTTAAACATGGAGTTATAATAAGGCCCAGAAATTCCATTCCTAAGTATCCACACAAGAGGGCGAAAACATATGCTCAGACGAAACTCATGCATATTCGTAACAGCATTATTCAAAGTAGCCAAAAAGTGGAAACCCAAATGTCCATCAGTCAAGTACTGATACCTCCTACAACAGGGATGAACTTCAAAAGCACGCCAAGTGCAAGAAGCCAGTCATAAAAGACCACACATTACAGGATTCCATTTCTATGAAATGCCTGCAACAGGCAAATTGATGGAGATGAAAAGTAAATTAATTATTTCCTCGGGGTGGGGAGCATGAAAAGTTACAGCAAATGAGTATATCATTACTTTTTGCAGCATTTAAAGTGTCCTGAAAAGAAACTGTAGTGATGGAGTCCGTAAGTTTGCTAAAATCTACTGCACATTAAAATGGGTAAATTGCATGGCATGCAAATTACATTTTAATAAAACTGTTAAGACCACAGAGGTTTGCTTTTGGTAGGGTACGCGTTTCTATCATTTATTACTAAATCTATTCATTAAATATCTATCCTGTTGAACACCCAATATTATTATGCAGATTTTGTTCACCTCAATTATTTGTGCATTTAAAAACTATAATTTAAAAGTCACAAATGAAACAACTTCCATCTGAATTTGTTGACCCAAAATAATCTGATAGAAAGGCAACAGTTTAAATGAAATCTGGATTTATCCACAGAATATTATCAGCTTGCTTTCTGAATGGTGACATATTACTATTGAATTAGATCACTTTTCATTAGCATGTTAATCGGAAATAATATAGAACTGTGAATGGAGACCCCTGAGGAATTCATGAATCTGTCTTCAATATTTATGGGCACCTGCTGCAAATTTCAGAATCCTAGAGGGGAGAACAGGGGATAATTCTTCTTTAATCAGTCCACAGTCTTTCAGAGCGTTTCTACTCTTTTTATGAACCAGTTTCTTCAAGAATATAATTCCCGGCTTATCCCCAGGCATCAATGACAAATAAGTTCTCTTAAAACTGTTCAGCTATGGATATTTAAAAAGCGAAGGACACAGTCCCTCCAAATGTGGGTTATTGAATGTATAACACCTACAGTGATAGTCATCTAGGTTAAAAAGATACAATTGGAGTCACGTAAGATATCAAGAAAATATTGGCTGTGATTAAAAACAGTATTTCTTTGGGGACGCCTGGGTGGCTCAGTCAGTTGAGCATCTGACTCTTGGTTTCAACTCAGGCCATGATCTCACAGTGGTGAGATCAAGTCTCCGTCTGGCTCTGTGCTGACAGCATGGAGCCTGCTTGAGATTTTCTCTCTTCCTCTCTCTGTCTCTGCCCCTCTCCTGCTCTCTCGCTCTCTCTCTCTCTCTCAAATTAAATAAATACGCGTTTAAAAAATATGTCTTTGAGTCTGTCATTTAGGTAATCTTCCTTTTCCTGTTTTAAAATAATATTTCAAATTTGATTTAAAAATTCTGTAATTTGTTTTTGTCATTTATACTGTACAGGCATTTACTCTGGCAAAGTGTATTAGAAAATCAGTTAAATCTACCTTGACTTGTGTCACCCCTTCACAGTTTTAAAAATGTATTTATTTTTGAAGTATAGTTTTTAACTTCTCTTACGGCAAAACTGAATTTTTTATATAGTTTGATAAATTTCAGCACACCTATAGATTCTGTGGCCACCAGTACAATCAGGAATCAAAACATTTTTACCACCCCACCGTACTTCCTCCTGTTATCCCTTAATCGTTGCTTTATCCTTCCTACTCATAATCCCTGAAAACTACTAATGTGGTTTCCATCATACCGGTATTGTATTGTGAGGACTGTCACATAATAAAAACACACAATATGTAACTGTTTGAAATGGACTTCTTTCCCTCGGCTTAGAGATTCAACTAAGTTGCACGGAACAATAGGTCGCTCCTGTGTTATTCCTTGGTAGTATTCCATTGTATAGGTCAACCATAGTTTATGCTTTCAACCATCGAAAACCGTTTACATTATTTCCGCTTTAGGTTGATTCAGAATAGAGCTGCTACACGCATTCATGTGCCTGTTTTTGTGCGAGGGTAAGTCGCCGTTTCTCTTGGGTAAACACCCAGGAGCGGGCTTGCTGGATCATATGGAAACTGTAAGTCAAACATAAGAGAAAGCCATCTGATTTCTATGGTGGCCATACTAGTTTGCTTTCCCACCAGTTATTTGAGAGCTCCAATTAATTTTCATCATCATTTGCATCCATTTCAGCATCTTCTTTTGTCAATATTTTTCCTCCTTCTCCATTCTCTTCATCATTCCAATAGTTTATACACAAGCTAATTGCTATACATTGAACCTGATATCAGGATGCATGTTATTAACTTTGCCACGAACCTGGCTCCCTTTTCTAGCCTCAATTTCTGCCTCTGTCAAATGGGATTTGAGATACTTTCTCTAGTTCCTAGATAGTGGTTTGTGGAGGTGAATCAGACAAAAGAATTTGAAGGGCGCCTGGGTGACTCATTCAGTTAAGCATCTGCCTCGATACCAACTCAGGTCATGATCTCATGGTCCGTGGGATCGAGCCCCATGTTGGTCGCTTTGCTGACAATGCTGAGCCTGCTTGGGATTCTCTCTCTCCCTTTCTCTCTACCCCTCCACCCTCATGCTCTCTCTCTTTCTTTCTTAGGATCAATAAATAAACATTAAAAAAAGAATTTGAAAAAGAATAAAGTATGCATAAGAAATATTATTTTTATAACAAATTTTTTTTATAAAACTATCAATTAGTATTTTAAGGAATATCAGTGATTAACCTTTAAACATGTCTAATGAGGTTATGGGATTTTGTAGAGATGGATAGTGGGAGGTTTGACATACCTTATCATATTTTATCAGGTTTTTATTTAATACAGAATGAATGCAAATTCTTAACACACACCAGCATCTAAACTGGAAGGTGTTAGATATAATTGTGAGGGGTTTGCAAGTTGTAGGAATTGGAAATCAGAATAATAATCTGTTGAAATAGTAGACAAATACATGAATAATTGCATCTTAAGAGATCAGAGTTATCTTATATATGCATATTGTCAGCTTTGTTCCATTAAATTTCAGGGGAAAATATACACACACTTCTGTAAAACTTTGATTTTCCTTTTTTTTTCTTTATTTTTTTCTCTCTCCTTAGGAAAAAGTTCTCTCTCTCTTTCTTTCTTTCTTTCTTCTCCCTTAGGAAAAAATTCTCTTTCTTTCTTTCTGTCTTTCTTTCTTTCTTCCTAATTTATTTTTGAGAAAGGAGGGGGCGGTGGTGCAGAGAGAGAGGTAAGCTCCTGGCTCCTACCTGTCAGCACAAAGCCCTCCATGAGACTCAAACCCATGAGCCTCGAGATCATGATCTGAACAGAAGTCAGATACTTAACCAATTAAGCCACACAGGCACTCCAGAGAAAATTTCTAAATGGTGGTCTGAGGCATTTAATATCAGAGACTCCATATTTTATTTTATTTTGAGGAGATGATGAAGAGAAAAACTCAAGAACACAGAGAACTGCAGAGCAAGTTCTAAATTGTAATAAAGGAAATAAGAACATTAAAAATAGTATACCCTACAAACATGTATTTGAGTCAAATAGGAAAACAGATTATGCATATAAATATTTCATTGATTGCAACGGACTCTATCTGCTAAATATTTTATTCTGGCTTTTTAAACCCTGTTCTTTCCTTTATGTTTATGTAGTTTTGTCATTTACAGAGAAAATGTTATTAGAAAAATTTGTCACTTTCCAAACTAGGTTACAAAATCTACTGCCACTTTCACTTATGCACCATGATTGTATCTGATATGCCATTTATATCATTACATACAGAAATATTTCATATTTCATCAGAAATTACACACGTCTTGGTTATGAAAGGTTTAAATTTTGATCAAAATCTTAGAGGTTAATTTTTCTTTATCTTATCCATCCCACTGTCCTCCCCTATTTTTGCTTATGGCAAAAAGCTTTGCTACTAAAAACCCATCAAATGATGGCAGGGACATAGAATGGGAAATCTATGTTTATTGTAACCATAGTTTATTTCCACTATTTATTGGAAAACATTGTTGGTAAACTTTCCATCTCAGATTGTCTATATAACATCTTCTGTTAAGGACCTATGCTGTATTGAAAAAAAAAAATCTGAAGTTAAATTAAAAGGTATGGCTTGAGGCAGACTTTATGATTTATTACCTGCTAAACTTTGATCAGATACATAAATTCATTAATCTTAGTCATAAATAAAAATGTAACAAAAACATTAGTAGCATATATTCTACAGAGCTATTATGAAGCTGTAAATGATACGAAATCTATCAAAACGTGTTGTAAGCTGCAAATTATTTCAAAATGTGGATATAATTATTAGTGTAACATTGAAGAAGTTTATCATAAACCTTAGTTGCCCATCTGTTCACACTCATCTGCACTTCAATTAAAAAATTAGTATTTATAAAACACGTATTAGATTTGAAGTGAGTTATAGTCTCTTCAATAAGTGACACGAGAGACCGTTTTATCCAGTTGTTTAAAATCTAGTTCTCGGTAGTTTGATGGTGACCCTGGAGAAGGGTAAACTGGTGAGAGGAAGACCTTCTTGTAGATGCATGACATAAAGAAAAGTATAAGTGAGCGCATGTTTATGTGAGTAAGACAGTTGTGAGCATAATAATAGCTTCAAAACATTTCTTTCTGATCAGTGTGAACTCAGTATCCTGCAACCACCCCACTCCTTCATGTTCTCCAGGTCTTCAAAACTCTTGGTGTGTATGAGCAGTCGGTCGGATCAGCACTAACTTGATAGAAGCATTCTGACTCTGTTCCTCCTTTTTTCCAAAATCTTCTGATTCAAGAAGATTTTGAAATTGTAAATAATTCCAACATTTCTTAGGACCTTGAAAATGTCCTTTCTGTTTATCTAAATAGCAATAGAAATGGGCTCTATAAAAATATAATCGTGTGAGCATCATCTGAATGAATTAAGTGTTTGGGGTTGCCGTTTCAAACTCTTCTGACTCAACAGGTCAGGATGTCAGAAAGAGTAATCAAATCAGGAGGTCAGTATGCTGGTCAACAAACTTGTCCCAGAACAGTGGTGTTGAACAGTGTGTTATCAGCCTTTGCAAGAGCTTATATGCTTCCTGCACAAAAGCAATCCATCCATTTGTAATGAATGGAGAGGAGAAAACAATAAACATGCAAATGTACTTCCACTCTTTACAAATAGATTTGTATACTTCTTCAGTAGAAGAATAGAGGAAATAGGAACAGAGAGACCAAAGTGAAATTTAATATTCTCTAGGATGAGAAAAGAAAACATGAAAACGTATATATTATAGTCTGAAAGTACTGCCTGAAGGTATAGACTCTCAGGATAACAAATTTCTGCAAAGTTATAATCGGTTATTAATCATATGCTCCATATCATACATTTCAGACAATAAAACTATGCTCATTCATGAAAGCTTAAAACAATACGAAAAACAAAATAAGAATGTTTAATATTTTTACCTTGTAATATGTATCTAAATTTAATAGGATTTTTTTTTAATTTTTTTTTTAACGTTTTATTTATTTTTGAGACAGAGAGAGACAGAGAGAGAGGGAGACACAGAATCGGAAACAGGCTCCAGGCTCTGAGCCATCAGCCCAGAGCCTGACGCGGGGCTCAAACTCACGGACCGCGAGATCGTGACCTGAGCTGAAGTCGGCCACTTAACCGACTGAGCCACCCAGGCGCCCCTAATAGGATTTTTTTAATACATGAAGAGGCAAATTCAATAAACAAAATCCTTTTAAAATGGAAAATATACCTCCTTGATAAAGTCATGAAACTTGTGGACTGTCACTGACCATCGAAAAGCAATAATTTTGACATGCTATTATCCACTCTTTGAAACAAACATTAAAAAAAAAAAAAATAGATGTCTGCAATTGAGGAGTGATTCAGAAAAATGGCAGACTAAAAAACTCAGCTTTTGTTTCCCTACAGAAATATCAAAGGAACAACCAGAAGCTGTCCGAACCAAAAGAGGTCTGGAAAACATCCAGAACTTTCCAGCAACCAAGCAAATGCCCAATCAAGGGAAAGCAGTTTTCAAAACAGAATGTTTTCTGGCATTTTTACCCACTGTCACCCTACTTCCTTCCATTGCAGTGACAATGTTGGTCTTTAGCAGCAGTAGCTGGGTCTCAATGCCCACCTTGAGCTGGAGAGCAGAACAGATCTTATTAGAAAATTATCATGAGTGTTTGTTCTAACTGGAGTGCATGATACCTAAAGGACTGAAGTAAGGTAATAATCTCTATTTTGCATAACTCAAAAAGCATTAAGGAAAAGTGGTGGGCACTGCTCATAAAAAAGATAAGGTGATATCACAAGGTAAATTAGGAAATACCTAGAGAAAAATAAAAACAAAAGCACAACATACAAAAAGTTATGGCATACTGTGAAGGCGGTGCTGGGAGGGAAAGTTAAAGCTAGAAAAACATAATGTTAAAAAAGAAGAACGATGTCAAGTCAATCTAAATTTACATCTTAAAGAGCTAGGAAAAGAATAGCAAACAAACATAAACCTAGCAAAAAGAAGGAAATAATCAGGAATGGAGCAGAGTTCAATAAAATGAAATAGAAAAACAGCAAAATAAATCAATAAACCCAAAAGGTGGCTCTTGGAAAAATTCCAGAACATAAACAAACTATTAGTTTGTCAAGAAAAAAAAAAAAAAGAAATGAAAATATACTCTGAATTCTACAAAAATAAAATGATTATAAAATAATACGAAAATATGTTTATATATTAAATATATAAAATAATACTGTTGGGGCGCCTGGGTGGCGCAGTCGGTTAAGCGTCCGACTTCAGCCAGGTCACGATCTCGCGGTCCGTGAGTTCGAGCCCCGCGTCGGGCTCTGGGCTGATGGCTCAGAGCCTGGAGCCTGTTTCCGATTCTGTGTCTCCCTCTCTCTCTGCCCCTCCCCCGTTCATGCTCTGTCTCTCTCTGTCCCAAAAATAAATAAACGTTGAAAAAAAAAATTAAAAAAAAAAATAAAATAATACTGTTATTATTGTTATAAAATAATACACCAATAAAATGAGTGACCTAGATGAAATGTACAAATTCCTAGAAACACACAACCTACCAGGACTAAATCACAACTGATAGAAAATCTGAATAGACCTGTAAGTAGGAAGTTGATTGAACTAACAATAAAATACTGTCCACCAAAGAAAGCCCTGGAGCACATACTTCACTAGTAAAGTTACCAAGTGTTTAAAAAGACCTAAGGCCAATGTTTCTCATACTGTCCTCAAAAATTGAAGATGAAGGGGCCTCTGGGTGACTCAGCTGAGTGTCCCATTCTTGGTTTCGGCTCAGGTCATGTTCTCATGGCTTCATGGGTTTGAGCCCTGTGTCGGACTCTGCACTGGCAGCAGGGAGTCTGCTTGGGATTATCTCTCTCTCCCCCTCTCTGCCTCTCCCCTAATTGCTCTGTGTCTGTCTCTCAAAATAAATAAACTTAAAAAAAGTTGAAGATGAAGAAATACCCCTGTACTCATTCATTGAAGTCAACACTACCCTCATACCAAAGCTAGACAAAGATGCTAAAGGAAAATGATAGACCAATACCGCTTATGACTATTGATTCCAAAAATCATCAAAAAAACCTAGCGAACCCGGGCGCCTGGGCAGCTTGGTCAATTGAGCGTCGACCTCGGCTCAGGTCATTATCTTGTGGTTCATGAGTTCCAGCCCCACAATGTGCTGTGCTGACAGCTCAGAGCCTGGAGTCTGCTTCGGATTCTGTATCTCCCTCTCTCTCTACCCCTTGCTCTGTCTCTCTCTCTCTCTCTCAAAAAAATAAAGTAAAATAAATAAACATTAAAAATTTTTTAAAAACTAGTGAACCAAATTTAAAGCTTAGTAAAAGGATTATAAATCCTCAGCAAGTGGAATTTATTCCCTTATTCCAAAGAAGTTTCAACATATAGAAATTAATTGATGTAATACATTACATTAGTAGAATGAAAAAATGTTCATCTTAACAAAAAGAAGAAAAACATTTAACAAAATTCAAAACCCTTTCATGATTAAAAAACAGTCAATAAATTATAAATATAAGGAAAGCTCGGGGTACCTGGGTGGCTCAGTCGGTTAAGCATCTGACTTCAGCTCAGGTCATGATCCCACAGTTCCTGAGTTTGAGCCCCAAGTTGGGCTCTGTGCTGACAGCTCAGATCCTGGAGCCTGCTTGGGATTCTGTCTCCCTCTTTCTCTGCCTCTCTCCCACTCATTCTCTCTCTCTCTCTCTCTCTCTCTCTCTCTCTCTCTCCCTCTCTCTCTCTCAAAAATAAATAAGCGTTAAATTTTTTTTTTTTTTTTTAATCAATTTTTTTTTTTTTGAACGTTTATTTATTTTTGGGACAGAGAGAGACAGAGCATGAACGGGGGAGGGGCAGAGAGAGAGGGAGACACAGAATCGGAAACAGGCTCCAGGCTCCGAGCCATCAGCCCAGAGCCCGACGCGGGGCTCGAACTCGCGGACCGCGAGATCGTGACCTGGCTGAAGTCGGACGCTTAACCGACTGCGCCACCCAGGCGCCCCAATTTTTTTTTTTTAATAAAAAAAAAAAGGAAAGTTCCCCAACTGGATAAAGTCCTTATATAAAAATCCCACAGCTAACATCATACTCAGTGATGAAAGATAAAAGGTTTTCCTCTAAGATCAGGAATAAGAAAACAAGGACTGCTTTTCTCAGTTGTATTTCATAACACACTAAAAGGGTTAGCTAGAGCAATTAGGCAAGAAAAAGAAAAACAAGTCACCCAAATGAGAAAGGAAGAAATAAAATGATCCCTGTTCACAGATGACACGATCTTGTATGTAGAAAATTTTAAAAATTACACACCAAAATAAACAACCAAAATAATCTACTAGAACTAATAAATATAATTCAGCAAATTTGCAAGATACAAAATCAACACACAAAAATTAATTGGGTTTCTATCCATTTACAATAAGCAAACCAAAAAGGAAGTTAAGAAAACAATTCATTTACAATAGAATAATAAAAGTGAAATATGTAGAAATAAACTTAACCAAGCAAATGACAAACTTACACATTGAAAACCCAAAATCCTGTTGAAAGAAATTAAAGAAGATATAAATAAATGGTCAGACATCTCACGTTCATGGATTGGAAAACAATATTGCCGAGATGGCAACACTACTCAAGACTTTCTATACATTCAGTGCAATTCCTATCAAAATCCCAAAGGCATCTGTAGCAGATACTTGGGGGTGTGGGGCGCGGTCAAAATTTTTCTACTTGGTATATTTATTTAACTAGTGTGATAATAGAAAAATATTTATGTGAAGCAGAAATAATAGGGTCATTTTAATAACTGACTTTTTATTTCGTAAACTATGTATCCTTTTTTGGAAGCTATTGTTTACAACCAAGTAACCTGAAAGTAATTTCACAAGACTTTTGTCTAAGCAGCAGAACTACATGTGTAGGTTACTTAGTTCACTAGTCCTTCTCAGGGGGCTATATAAGGGGACCCTTCTCCATTTAAGAGTTATCTTAAATTCTGCTACTTTAGCTTTTTCCTTGATTTCCTCCCTACTGTCTAACTCTTCCTCTTAAATGCAAACATTTAGTTTGATATCTCTAATCTAAGGTTGTAGGCCTTGGAAACTTGTCTCAGTATTATTTTTTGCTTGCCCCGCTCCTAGATTTGTTTTTCAATACTTTTCTCTAAAACATTGTCAACATCGCACCTTTCCCCTAGTCCATTTGTATCTAACAACCAGTCACTTTTTCTAATCAAGCCCTATGGAGTAAGTGATTAATCACAAACCAGTTATTCTCAACTGAATCCGACTCATGGACCTGTCCCATCTGATTTGAGCATTTGGGTTTGCAAAAGAATTTTGCACCTAAATGAATTACCAACATAAACTCAGGGAAGTTCACGTTAAATATATATTTCCAGCTTCTCTTGAAAAAGAGAAAGTCTGGTAACAGAAGACCTTTGTGATAATGACTGGCGGGAGCTGAGTGGGGGGTAGTCCCTTACACCTGGAACACGTGTCCTGCAGCTCATTTGATTCCATGACATTTACCTTACTTCAACCAACCTGCTAAAATTGATTGGATTATCTGCCTCTGTGAGCATTTGGGTTTGGTGCACTGCTTGCCAACTGTGTCTGAAGGGCCTTTCAGGCTGCATTCTGAGAATTGCAGACACTCTTTGGGCATCACTAGAACACTCATGGTTTCCTCAAAGAGAAAAAGCCCTCATTTCAAGTTGTCAACAGTGTCATTATTTTACATCCCACTGCATTTATTTTTATGGTGTTTATGCTATTGCTCCTGTGAGTATATATGCCATTTTCTCATGTTTTCTGACAGTTGCATAAACTTTGGTCTGTGGTAAAATGCTATGCAATCAGTTCCAATAAGATGTATTTTTTAAAAAAATTATTTCTTGAATGGACTTATTGTCTTGGATTTAGCAATTTCATCTCTTTGTCTTTTGGTAAGAAATTCCTTTTGTTGTGCTGCTATTACTGTGCAGTTGGAAACATTTCACCTCATACCTTGTTGTCTGTGCTTCATGCCCTAAGAAGAAATGAGTGAGTTTGACTCTCTGGAAGTATTTGGTTTCATAACCACATCTTATGTGGTTTCAAGTTCCATTTCTCAGCTATAATTCAATGTAAAGTTTTGAGTTAGAGATAAAAAAGAGATGTGATTGTTGTTTTTTTTTTTTTTTCCAACATTTATTTATTTTTGGGACAGAGAGAGACAGAGCATGAACGGGCGAGGGGCAGAGAGAGAGGGAGACACAGAATCGGAAACAGGCTCCAGGCTCTAAGCCATCAGCCCAGAGCCTGACGCGGGGCTGGAACTCACGGACCGCGAGATCGTGACCTGGCTGAAGTCGGACGCTCAACCGACTGCGCCACCCAGGCGCCCCGAGATGTGATTGTTAAAATAAACATGTCTTTAAAACATAGCACGTTGGGAAAGCTTCACTGACACTTTAGCTTCTCTTTTTATTGTTTGACTAGTTACCGTTGTTCCTTCTGTTATTTTCATGTCTTCTCAGAGACGTCAAGTTGATGGTTCTTGAATCTCCTTAATTGAAGATACTGAATGTTATCCCTGGGCATTTTGAGAGAGAAAGAGAAAATATTGTCACTACCTCTCGGTGAACAAATAACAACAAATGTCATTAGATTATTCGCGAATAAACTGAATCAACACTGCAATGCTGTTATTAAAAGATATTATGATTGTGTATCACATTGTCTTAAGAATATAATTCATTTCCAATGCCTGAGATTAGCCAAACTTTGAAAAGAGTCCCAATCTAGATTTGAGGTTGGATATTAAATGGGATTATAAGTACCTGGTTAAATACAAATAGATGTCCTTAAAAAATTATTTGTCTGATTTTCAGGGGTTCTCTTTCCAGTGGGAATTAGAATTTTATAAGTATCTGCCTTCCAGTGCTTGTGAGACATGAAGGTTATTTTACATCCAGGTTCTGTTTTAAATCCTGAGAGTATGCAACTCATTTCAACAACTGAGGATGTGTCTTATTTCAGCAATATATACCTAGATTTGATTAGGTGTATCCAAATCATGAAAAGTAATAAGATAGCTAAAGTGTGTGTGTGTGTGTGTGTGTGTGTGTGTGTACCTGTATAAAACAAACTCAGTGAAGTTTAAACTCTCATAGCACAATGTATTAGTCATCTATCACTATTCATGTGATTGCCCAAAATGCAGAGGCATCAAACGACAACATTTATTATTTCACAGTTTCTGTACATTAAGTGTACAGAAGGTTTGTTTGGGCTGTGACCCTCTGCTTCAGGATCCCTTCTAGGCTGTGATCAAGATGCCAGTTGGGACTGTGGTCTCATAGTAAGGCTTGACTGGGAAAGGATCTGCTTTCCAGATTATTCACGTGATTATCCGTAAGATGTAGTTTCTTCGGAGCTGTTGAACTGAGGATTTTATTTCTTTGGCTGCCAAATGTCAGCTGCCTTCAAATGTTTGCCACATGAGCCTGTCTACACCGCAGCCGGCTTCATTAGAATTGGCAAGCTAGAAGCTCAAAGAAGGAGCAAGAGACAAAATTCACAGTCTTTTTTCCAATTTAAAAGTGACATGGGATGCCCGGGTGGCTCAGGCGGTGAAGTGTCTGACTTCGCCTCAGGTCATGATCTCGTGGTTTGTGAGTTTGAGACCTGCATCAGGCTCTGCCCTGACATCACTGAGCCTGCTTGGGATACTCTCTCTCCCTTTCTCTCTGCCCTTACCCCACTCATGTGTGCTCTCTCTCTTTATCTCAAAATAAACATTAAAAAAAATATATATATAATGGTTGCTATGTGCAAAGCACTATTTAAACATTTAACAAACGAATATGCATCTGTTAGTTTACTAATTGTTTTTTGTGTATTTCATTATTTGATTAGATAGATATTGACTAATTAATCCTATGGGATGGTCGCAGCCAATTTTTAATGTTAAAATGGAATTTGTACTCTAACAACAATACAATGCCTAAACTCAACGAATACACCCTCAGCATGAGAAAGAGTTATTTTCTATATAATTTATCCCCCCACCTTCCTTAGGGAGGGGCTTGTACCACAGAGGTAGTTGAAACAAACCACCAAGCAGACAAATGAAAATAAATCATACACCCTTAAGGAATTTGGATTCAGAGAAACCTAGATCTTAATCGAATCCTCTTACTTTCTATTCCTACTTGGGGCTATTTTTTTACTCCGATGTGATACTAATATTTCTCACTCGGAAATGAATCCAACGATGCCTACTTTGTAGGATTATGAGTATTTAATGACACCGAGCACATAAAGTAACTTGCACAGCATGGGGCACAGACCACACGTTCAGGAGGAACGTATCCTCATTTTTTTCTCCCTGTGCCCTTCTGTCCAGCGCATCGGTATCAGCCTCCTAGCCGACTTTGCTGAGAATTGTGCAGCTGAAGCAGAAACTGGACAGACTCAGTGGTGTCCGTAGGTGGAGGCCTCATAGATCTTGCTGGGTGGTGAGGGCATGGTAGAGATCATACTATTAGCATGTCAGATTTGGATGCAGGGCGCCTTGGCTTCCACAGAAGTGTGAACCCAAGTGCTCTTGGCTCCTCTGGAGAGAGAGTTGAGGGTGGGTGGAAGCAGTGAGGCTTTCTATGGTCATTTGTTAAAATGACTTTTTAACGATGGTGCAAACTGTTTTCACATCTTAGGTACACAGCAGAAATGGAAACATAAAGAAACCACATTCTTGAGCTCTTGGCACAAGACCAATGAAAGAACTAGAACTACTTTTAAAAAATGAGAGAAAAGATGTAAAATTAACATTTAAATGTGCTCGCTGATTTTTCATTTGCATACAATTAGTTAGCTAAAGAACAAAGGTTTCCAAAGGTCAGAAGATACCTTTTTACACATGCAAAATTCCATTTTTTCTAATAATTGCAATTTTAAAAAGTCCCAAATTAGTGATGAATATACAAGTGACTTAATGTATGCTAAAATGAGATTTGGACACTTCTGCAAAGTTTGGAGAAGAAAAAAAAATTCTTTTCCCTTATTTTAAGGGGCTATGTTGGACTATCTATTCATGTCTCACAAATAAAAAAATGCTTAAATTATGCAGATTTTGGGGTACCTGGGTGGCTCAGTCGGTTAAGCGTCTAACTCTTGATTTCAGCCCAGGTCATGATCTCAGGGTTTGTGAGTTCAAGCCCCATGTCAGCACACAGCCTGCTTGGGATTCTCTCTCTCTCTCTCTCTTTGCCCCTGCCCTGCTCTCTCTCTATATATACTAAAATAAAAAAAGTAAACATTTTTTTTAATTATGTAGATGAGGCTCCTGGGTGGCTCAGTTGGTTGGGCGTCCGACTTTGGCTCAGGTCATGATCTTGCAGTTTGTGAGTTCGAGCCCAGCGTCGGGCTCTGTGCTGGCAGCTTGGAGCCTGGAGCTTGCTTCAGATTCTGTGTCTCCTCCTCTCTGTCCCTCCCCCATTCATGCTCTGTGTGTGTGTCTCTCCATCTCTCAAAAATAAACATTAAAAAAAAATAAAAACAATTATGTAGATTTTGCTCAAATCTGGCTCTATTTTTACCACATCAAGGGAAGAACACTGATTTCACCTGCCTTCATAAGCCATTTGACATTGGATTCAAGTTTCACGTGGCATCTTATCAGTATGTCATCTATCACCTCAATCGTTCAGTCTCAGTTTGAGAAACCAAATGACGTTAAACTCATCTTATCTCCCCTTTGTTTATTCTCATCAGTGCTTGACATTAACTTATGAGTTTCTTCTTTTGCTATTTTAGTACTTCTGAGATATTAATTCATTTGGAAAGGGAGTGAATTGGTATGGACGTGGTAGTATCTTTTTCCTTCTGTGGTTTTGCCGTGGTGACCACAATTCATATGCACAATCCATATGAAGAAATGTCTAGGTAGGATTATGGAAGTAAATTCTTCCCTCTCACCAAAAACCAAGCCTTCCTGCCCATCCCAAAGTCAGAAGAGTAGCAATTCTCTTCCCGTGGCTACTTATAATTGACATTTAGTAATGGATAATTGGAGAGAAGGGGGTAATCAATGCAGAAGCAAGTGATTTGCCTCTTTGATCTTCTTTTTCTGCTCCTGTGAAATGGTAATATTCATGTCTACTGTAAGACATTTTGGTGAGTATTGATATGTGGCCTTGAATGCCAGAGGCTCAGTACATGGGTTGACAGTGCAAATGTATTTTCTTTAATTCTCTCTCCATGATATGTAAGAAACACTGACGTTCACACACAGAGAGGAGTTCGGGCTGGGGAAAAGGACACAAGCATTAGTCTAACCTGGATGGAAATTGCTAGGACAATTATAAAGCAGAAAAGAGTAAAGTTATACACACTTCCTTTTCAGAATCAGAGATACAGTTAATAATACGTTAAAAGCATAAAATGTTAGCTGGCATTTAAGTTTATGTTTTTTGGTGGTTGACCCTTGCTTTTTCAGCAGTTTAGAGGAGACTTATGCTAAATAAACCACATACCTTTTTAACCATTCTCAAGACATGAAATCAATATTTTTCACTAATCCAAGGAAGCGTATATTTGAAAGCCAGTGAATTAAGGAGTATTGCTGGTTTCTAAAATATTCAGATGCTGGAAGCTATTCCGAATACCTTCTCTTTCATAGGATCAGACAGATTCTTTGCTCTGGCAAATTTCTTCCTTCTGGCCCCTACCTTGGGGGACAAGTTTGAGAGATATGGTAAATAATCAGCTGAGCCATATCATTTAGGGGAAACACATGAGGCTTTGACTAAAGTAAAGAGGACAATGTATGCCTGGGTTCGCCTGAGTGAAGTTATTTAAAGAGTCTGAGAACATTTTCAACCATAACAAAAATATTTCACTAAGAGCTCAGTCTTTTACTGTGGCTATTTAAAGACTTGTTCATGGTACATAGCAGGGTCTCTCAGTAAACACTAACTGTTCTGAGTCACTGGAGTCACAGTCAGAGAAGGGGGAGCAGCAGGAAGAATTGGTGGAGATCCAGCGAGCTGTCTACACAAACTTCCTGAGACACTTGTAGGCCTTTCTGTCTGGAAAGCCAGCAATGGAGAATCTCCTTCTTTAGGAAAACCGTGGTCCCCTTTGAAGGCATATCTAGTTAGGTTATGTCAACCCGGGCTAATTTCCCTTTCTTGATGTCTGCTGTGTCATTGAACATAACCTCCTCATGGGAATGACTATCAATCGTATTTTTTCATAATTTTTAAAAATGTTTATTTATTTTTGAGGAAGAAAGAAACAGAGTGCCAATGGGGGAGAGGCAGAGAGGGAGACACAGAATCTGAAGCAGATTCCAGGCTCCGAGCTGTCAGCACAGAGCTTGATGTGGGGCTCCAATCCATGAACCTTGCGTGAGATCATGGCCTGAGCCAAAGTTGGATGCTTAATGGACTGAACCACCCAGGCGCCGCTGATTATCATTCGTATTGACAAACTAGGGATTATGCAGGGTGTGTATCCCACAGGGTAGGAATCTTAGACGCTATCTTAGAACCCTGTCTTCCATCCATGAGACACCTAGGATTGCCTTCAGTAGACCCCGTCAACATCATCTCCATGAGGTGGCCATTTCTAGAACCAGTAATAGAAATTGGAGTTGGGAACCATCTCTGTGCTAGTTACCCAAAAATGACTCATTTTTTCTTTTAAAGGCAAAGCACATTTCATTAGATTTTTGGGATATGAGCTTTAGAAAAACTCTAAGCATCACAAAACTTTTGAGAGTTGCCAGACTCTAAAAAAAAAAAAAAAAAAAAGCAAACACGTAAAGGGTTTTCAAGGGCATTGGTGACGCCTGTGACCAAGGGAAGTTGGAAAGAGGAGGCAAACCAAGAATTGGCTGCTACAGCTACAGAAACAGAAGCCAAAAGCAAACAATGTCTTTTCACAAAGGTGAGAGTTACTTGTCAGTATATAGAAGAGAACTTGCACTTGACAGTAGTTGAGGATAATCAAACACACACCAACATAATACACTGAAGAGTTCAACACTCTATTTTGATATTGTGACTGCTGTCAGCTTTTACTCTCACCCCTTCCTCATCTCCTTGGGTCCCACATCTGGACAAGTTGGTAAGAGAGCCTGAGTTCTCGCTCTTTCGATGCCAGTGGAAGATTCTAGCAACACAAGTCCCTGACTGCACACGAGAACCCTCACACCAGCCTCACCCCCAATCACAGTAGACACCCAGGCCAGTCTCTTTCGCTTGCCCTCTCCAGCTATTCTGGAATGGCTTGAGAGGCTTGCCCTGTTCTCCCCAAAGGTCTCACTTAAATAAGTAGTAAACTTTCCATAGTCCCTTGGTACATGTGTGTTGTCATTAGTGTTGATAAATTTTGAGCACAGGTCCCTCCTGCTTTTGCGGCATGACCACAATACATACATATACACCTGGAATTTATTTGGTTATCTATTAAATGCTAGAAAGAAATTTTCTTCAGTTGAGTGTTTGCAGCACATGCCTGTCTTTTCTCTGCATGAAAGACCTTCTTTCACCCCTCTTTCCCCTTGAATCCTATAATTTACAGATTGTCCAACCTGTTTTGCTTTATTTTTAAGTTTTTATTTAAATTCTGGTTAGTTAACCTAAGTGTAATATTAGCTTCAGGTGTACAACATAGCGATTCAACACTTCCATACAAATTCTGGTGCTCATCACAAGTCCTTTCCTTAATCCCCATCACCTGTTTAACACATCCCCCTATATACCTCTCCCACTGGTGCAGCCACTCTGGAAAAAAAAGTATGGAAGTTCCTCAAAAAGTTAAAAATAGAACTACCCTACAATCCAGCAATTGCACTACTAGATATTTGCCTAAAGAATACAAAAACACTAATTCAAAGGAATACATGCACCCTGGTATTTATAGCAGCATTACCTACAATAGCCAAATTATGGAAACAGCCCAAGTGTCCATTGCCCTTTGCAATGACGTGGATGGAGCTAGAGAATATCATGTCTAATCTCTTCTTAAAATTCTGCTCAAGGAAATCAAACCAATGGTACAAGTTAACATTACACAATAGCATGTTCTGATCACATTGATTAGGCAAATGTTAAAAGGATGAATAAAGTCCCATTGGTATACAGTATGGACACAGTCACACAATACTAGTGGAGGTGTAAACAGTTGCAGGTGTTTGGGGATATACTTTAGAAATATGCATTTATAATCCCAAACTATGCAGAGCACTTTGACCCAGAAATTTTAAGTCTATGGCTTTAAAGTGAGGCAATAATGAGTAACATATGCAAAAATACTGAAAACTTTATAATATTGAGTAAATAATTTATAGATAGCTATACATGTATTAATCAGAAAGCTGATGAGGTTAGAAGTAGGGACAGAATCGCAAAACCCTACATGATCTTAGGCTTCCATTTAGAATGGAGATCAATGTCTTGATCTTTTCTCCAATACATACTTTCAGTGAAAAAAATGAAATAAAAGTATGCAGTCAAAAATCCTGTAACAGTTAACTGTGAATATTATAAAATTTATAAATCAGTTCAAATAATTGTTAAATAAATTGGAAACCTAAAAAACATAATTGGAATTATCTCAGCCTCTTCATACTTTTGAGAAATTTGCTTGATCAAAATTATGTTGACAATATAGCATATTATAAAGTAAAACATAAAATTTTAATTTAGGCTTAAATATCACACGTGGCTACTGAGTACATTTTGTACAGTATCAATTCAGGGTATATGCTCTGTGTGTGTGCGTGTGTGTGTGTGTGTGTGTGTGTGTGTGTGTATTCTTTACACAATTCGTCAACAGACATATCCTTATTACTTACCTGTCACTATGCAAGGTACATGGTCTTTCCAGGAAAAAAAAATCTGAAAAGCTATGCACCATTATACCAACACTGGATGATTTGAGATTTTTATTTGTTTTTATTTTATTTTTTGCCCTGCTGAATTTTATTCTGTATTTTATAAATTAGTATCCTTCAATGTGTGCTGCATACATTTTTGCAGTCCCTGAGACACTTCTGGGGGTCTGCAAGGTCAAAATTATTTTCATAAAACCAAGATGTTATTTGCCTTTTTCACTGTGTAGACATTTGCATTAATGATGCAAAAGTAATCGTGGGCAAAGGGACTTAGCTCAAAACAAGCAGAGGCACCAAACTCAGTGCTACTTATTATTGTCGTCCTTGCCACCATGTACTTGCGTAGAAAAACAATACGCCACTTTCACAGAAGAATATTTTTGATGAAGAAATAAAAATTATTTTTAATTAGTTATGACTCACCAGTACACATTCTTTTAGTATTTTGTGTCAAAAACATGAGAAGGGCACATGAAGTATTTTACTGCATATTGCAATACAATGGTTGATTCAAGGAAAAATACTTGTGTGGTGGGTGTGTAAACTAAACATGTTTCTTTTTCCACGGAACCCCATTTTTTACCCAAAAGAATGACACAACAATGGCTTATTCAGACTTGAGTATTTGGCAGATATTTTGATGAAAATAAAGTGAGTTTGGCACCTCAAGGACAGCAATGTTGCCAATTATAAATTCCAAGTTTTCAAATGAAAATTAGATACTGGAAAACCAAAACCAATATTGGCCAGCATGAATATGACAGCTTCCCAGTATTCAAAATTTTCCTGATGAGATTGGTGATATTATGAATGATTGCGATTTTTGATATTGTATGATAAAATGTGTCAATGTTTGGGAGATAGGCATAAACCGGTGAATTGATATGTTCTACAAGTGACCAAGTCACAATGAAACAAAACCATGCATGGATAAAAGATTTATTCAAAATTCAAGGTAGGCCAATTAATTTTTGTATAACAGAGTTCAAAAGTTCTGTGAAATATTTGGTAATTTCTATTTTCTATTTCTTTTTTTAAAATTTTTAATGTTTATTTGTTTTTGACAGAGACAGAGGCAGAACATGAGTGGGAGAGGGGCAGGGAGCTGCAGAGACACAGAATATGGAACAGGCTCCAGGCTCTGAGCTGTCAGCACAGAGCCCGACGCGGGGCTTGAACTCAGGAACAGTGAGATCGTGACCTGAGGCAAAGTCAGACGCTCAACCGACTGAGCCACCCAGGCGCCCCACTATTTTCTATTTCTTAAGAAAATACCAGTTGATGGGGCGCCTGGGTGGCTCAATTGGTTAAGTGTCCGACTTCAGCTCAGGTCATGATCTCACGGTCTGTGAGTTCGAGCCCTGCACTGACCGCTCAGAGCCTGGAGCCTGTTTCAGATTCTGTGTCTCCCTCTCTCTCTGACCCTCCCCCATTTATGCTCTGTCTCTCTCTGTCTCAAAAATAAATAAACGTTAAAAAAACAAAAAGAAAATACCAGTTGTTGAGTTCTGCTGCAGTAGTAGAAAAGAGGATTATCCGCATGACCTGAAATGCCTATTCAATAATAGGCAATAAATTCTCTTTTCCAACTACCTGTCTTTGTGCACTAAACTTTGTTCATATACTGAAACCAAAGGAACATCCAGCAAGTGACTGAATGCAGGTATGAGAATATGGCCATCTTCTTTTAGACTGGATCTTAAAGAGATATAAAAAATGTAAGCCAGTGACACTTTTAATAAACTGTTCTTTTTAGAAAATAATATAGTTATTTTTCATAAAAATGTTAATGAAATGCTTGCTGTAACTTTTAAATGAATCTCATTAATATTTAACTTAAAAGTTCATTAATAATAATAATATTGATAACCCTAACTCATAGAAACACTCTTCAGGGTCCTCAAAATTTAAAGGATTATAAATGAGGACTTGAAACAAAAAAAATCAGAGAAACACTTTTCTAGACGGCAAAGAAACAAAGGATATGATAAAGTTGTCTATCAATTTCCTCCCTTATGAACGTTTCCTTACAACATCCCGGATGTAGTTTCTCTTCTTTGTACTTTTTATATCTCATAGGTCTACCGATGTATTACATGTGGTTTTATGTCACCATGTCAACTAAATTATTAACTCTTCGAGAACAGAGCCCAAACCGAACTCCTCATTTAACAGTGTATTTAACGCACCTGGCACCGTGCCTGGCTTCAAAGGTTTGCTGATCACAGATTTGTTGAACTCAGTTAAACGCGGTCACTTTTTTTCCCCCTGACTTATTTTGATTATTTAATGCCCTATCGACATAGTCTTGGAAAATAAGTTCACGGCGGGGAGAGACTCACTTTATCAGCAATAGTTAACTCCCTTTTGTGCTATCCTTAAGGAGAAAGATCGCATAGTGAGGCCATCTATTCAACAAGTATTTCTTTGAGGTAATGACAGTAGCTGCAGGGTCTGCTGCTTTTTGTGTGTGGCTCTGGCACAGCTCTATAACTCAGACTGGGCCATTTCCCTCTCTTTCCGCTCTCGCCTAAAAGGCTCCGCTGCAAAAACCAACTAGCTGTCCATGCTGTTATAAACATGACTCAGATGAATTACCTACACGCACATGCAATGGCTGGCATATAGGGGGACAGCGTTGTTGTTACAGTCCTTGGCACAGGGGGAGAATGTCCTCGTTTGGGTGCAGCTGTGTGAAAAATTAGGGGCACCAGATTGGTGCCTGTATTTTGGATCTGTGCTCAAGTTAGGAGACAATGATGAATATAATAAGTGGTTTGCTTCATGCTGTGTCTATGATTTTGTCAATACAGTAAGAGCATCCTTAGTGCTTTTTTGGAGGCTTGAGCACCCATGGCGGCCAGGTTCAAAGTTTCAGGAATTCAAAAGCCAAAAACAGCAACAGGAGAGAAAACATTTATTTTTTTTTTATCAGTAGATATTTCCCAAATATCTCTTCTGTACACAGCCCTGTTTTAGACACTTCAGGGGATGTAGAAGACAGGAGGTATGACATAAAGATTTTTGTATACAGATTTTATAAATATATATTTATATTTAAATATAAATTTCTATATAAATTATATATATACATAAATTGTCTGGACACATAGGTGTCATAGCTATCTCTGAAACTACCTAAGTATTTTTTTTTTTTTTTTTTTTTTTTATTTTTGGGACAGAGAGAGACAGAGCATGAACGGGGGAGGGGCAGAGAGAGAGGGAGACACAGAATCGGAAACAGGCTCCAGGCTCTGAGCCATCAGCCCAGAGCCCGACGAGGGGCTCGAACTCACAGACCGCGAGATCGTGACCTGGCTGAAGTCGGACGCTTAACCGACTGCGCCACCCAGGCGCCCCTGAAACTACCTAAGTATTTATCTGTCTATCTTTCTTTCTATGTTTCTTTAACGTAGAGATTTATTGTTATTGGTATCTACAAAAAGCTTTGCACATAACGATCGATAGAAAAACATTGGTTGACGAAACAAAAGGAGGCAAAAAACCAGAAATGGCTGCCCACCTAAAATACTATCTACAGTAAGCATAAAAATGGTCTCCCAAAGATGTCCACATCCTAACCCTGGGAATCTGTGTGTATGCTACCTCACGTAGCAGAAGGGATCTGGCAAATGTAATTAAAATTAGGACCTTGAGGTGAGATTATGATAGATTATCCATGAGGGGCCAATTTTTTTTTTTTTTTTTTTTTTTTTTTTGGGACAGAGAGAGACAGAGCATGAACGGGGGAGGGGCAGAGAGAGAGGGAGACACAGAATCGGAAACAGGCTCCAGGCTCGGAGCCATCAGCCCAGAGCCCGACGCGGGGCTCGAACTCACGGACCGCGAGATCGTGACCTGGCTGAAGTCGGACGCTCAACCGACTGCGCCACCCAGGCGCCCCAATGAGGGGCCAATTTAATCACCCCAATACTTAATACTAGAGAACTTTTCTCGCCTGTGGCCAAAGTGTAAGGACAGGAAAGAGTCAAATATTTGGTGGCTTTGAACATGGAGGAAGGGGATTCTACGAGCCAAGGAATCCAGGTGGTCTCTAGAAGCTGGAATTGGTGAGGAAAATGATTTTCCTCTAGAGCCTCCAGAAAGGCATATAACCTTGATTTTAGCCCAGTGAGACCCATGTTGTACTTTTGTAGGAAGAAAGGAAAATAAATTACGGTTGTGTTAAGCCACTAAATTTGCAGTAATTTATTACAGTGTCAATAGAAACTAATATACCCCCATTCTTTTTTTTAATTTTTAATGCTTATTTTTGAGAAAGAGAGACTGAGAGTGTGGGAGGGGCAGAGAGAGAGGGAGACAGAATCTGAAGCAAACTCCAGGCTCTGAGCTGTCAGCACAGATCTCGACATGGGGCTCGAACTCATGAACCGTGAGATCACGACCTGAGCCCAAGTTGGACACTCAGCCAACTAAGTCAGGCCTCATCCTTGGCAGTTTATGCAAACCCAATCATACCCTGGTCCTACCAACATAACATGGTCCTGGCAAATGTATCCATCGTTACCCAACCACCACAAACAAATCTTAATTAATCCTTCCTATTGATCACCTCATATACAGATCATGCCTTTGTTACTTTAGCTTTTTTCCAAGTGTGGCAATATTTGCTTGTATGTCAATTAGTCTTGACTATCGTCTTATTATCATCCATAGCACAGTGCCTACAGCATGGACAGTTTTCTGGTAATTAATTCTGGCAAAATTGACTACCTCTTATGTCAGATCTTCCACATAAAATAATCTGTTTATATGCTTTTATTATCTGTAAATAGAATTTAGTTCATTCCCGTTTCTGTGATCATCTTTCCTTAAACTTCCTACACCATTCATTGTTTGTGTTGCTTAGTAATAGTATTATTTCTATTTTTTTCCCTAATTGGCTCAAATATTTTGATTCTACAGCTAAAAAACAATCCCTAAAATCTTGCAGATAATGGAAAATGTTTTACTTTTCTTAAATTTTCTCACTGTAATGTTCACATCTGAATTAATAGCTTTGTTTAAGGGCACCTGGATGGCTCAGTCAGTTAAGCATCTGACTTTTGATGTCAGCTCAGGTCTTGAGCTCAAGCCCGTGTTATGCTACTCCACTTAACAAAAAAATAGCTTTGGGTGCTTGTGTGGCTTAGTCAGATAAGCATCTGACTCTTGGTTTTGGCTCAGGTTGTGTTTTCACAGTTCGTGAGATAGAGCTCTGCATCGGGCTCTGCACTGATAGCATAGAGCCTGCTTGGGATTCTCTCTCTCTCTCTCTCTCTCTCTCTCTCTCTCTCTCCCCCTCCCCCACTCATGCTCATTCTCTCTCTCAAAATAAATAAATAAATATTTAAAAAAAACTAGCTTTGTTTAAAATTTTCTAAATGAGGCTAGGAATAATTCAGTTACATTTTGCTCCCTATCAAGTATGATTTAACAGCAGAAACTAGTATTTTTCTGAGGCTTCCTTATACCTTTGAACCAACGTATTTAATAAATGTCTAATTTTGGGGTGCCTGGGTGGCGCAGTCGGTTAAGCGTCCGACTTCAGCCAGGTCACGATCTCGCGGTCCGTGAGTTCGAGCCCCGCGTCAGGCTCTGGGCTGATGGCTCGGAGCCTGGAGCCTGTTTCCAATTCTGTGTCTCCCTCTCTCTCTGCCCCTCCCCCGTCCATGCTCTGTCTCTCTCTGTCCCAAAAATAAATAAACGTTGAAAAAAAAAATTAAAAAAAAAAAATAAATGTCTAATTTCATGCATGTCCAGTAATACGTTGACAATTAATTAAGGACAGGTGTTTGAAATATTACTTGATACCCAAAGAGGGAACCACACAACAGATTTGGAAGATTGCAGAGTGAAAACACCAGTTACAGTTATAGGGAGAGAAATAGCATTTAAAAATAGAGAAAGTATGACCTTTATTGAAGGTGCTCTAAGTGCCTCACTAGTCATAAGTAGGAGACACAGAAATCTATTAACATTTCAAGAGGAAAAATGTCATATAGATGGCAGCTTACTATTATAACTGCCAAGGAAATTGAAGAAACATATTTAAGCGGCTGCCTCACTCACTTAAGGGGTGTGATCATCGGCCTCCTAACTAGCACTTGTAAATTATGCAAATGCTTTACATTATTGATATAACATAGTCACTTTATTGGATTTTGATAACATGTCAAAACGTCTTGAACCTCCTCATCTATCCAAGGAACTCAGTTCACCACTCTTGTTCAGTTTACCACTCTTGTTCAGTTTCTGTGCAGCTCATTGGCACCCGAAAGCTGACAAGGGCCGTAGTTTACCTCACATTCAAGCCCCTCCATAGTCAGTCATCAATCCGCCTTCCTTGTGCTGGCCTCTATTATGAGAAAGGGATATTTTGAGAAGGAAGGATGTTCAGAGTGACATTCAAGAAGGGAAAGCTATCACGTGCTAGAATAAGCCAGGCACGCTGCGTAGGGTGGTCCTCCAACGCACGGTATTGTGATGTGGTGAATGCACATTTCATACCGGGTGTTCATCTGTTGTGGAGAATTGGGGCTGTTCTACGTCTTCTCCCCGTAACCAGGAAATATGTTCCTTTCACAAAGAGACTACGCGTTTGCTCAGTACTTTTTAAAAACCTGAGATCACCTAAACAGTACCTTCAATCAATGAACACCTGTTACATGGTTTAATTTGTTTAGCCTATATAAACTATTCTTCACATACAATTTTTAAAAGTTTTTATAAGTGAGACTGTAGCGTTTTTGTCCATCTTTCCCAGTATGCATTTCATCTAGACAAAATGCCTGAAAGATACACTCAGTGAATTGGAAGAAAGGTTTATTCAGGAGAAAAGCTTCTCTGACTATGTTCAGTAGAGCCTCATTAAGAACAGAAAAGAAACTGCTTTGTTGAGTAGTAACACAGTACCACCTCACATGTTAACATCGTGGGTGAACTCGGGTGATCGGTTCAACCTCGATGACTCTCACATTTATAAATGAACTCATTAAAAATCGAAAGAACGATTTGATGGCACTGGCACAGAGAAGCATCCTTAGTGTGCCCACTGCCTGAAGAAGGGACAGGCGATGGTCTGCACAAGGTTCAAGTGAACATGGCTTGTGTGGTGTGTCCATGCATCAGCCTGGGGAGACAAAAGTGCTTATTATCTTGGAGTAGCATAAAGGGGACAACACAGTTTAAAAGGAAACAGCTGGAGTGTGATCTAATCTCCATGTTCCAATTTACTTATGTATAAAACATGCATAAAAAATTAAACTCACTGAACAATTTGTCTGCTCTCTGTTCCTGGCATGCCTCAGCCCTCTGGAGCAGCAGTCTTGGCTTGCGAGAACCCAGGGATGCCTTTAAATAATAAATAGATTATTCAGCGAACACAGCTTTTATAAATTCAGTATTAATTGGACTGAACCATGGTAATTATATCTAAATCATAAATATATCCTGGGGTTTGGGCCTCCCTTGTTGATACCACTTGATCCTCCCCTTAACTGGGACAGCAGAAATGGCAGAGATCTGCACCAGCTTTGGGGAGTGACATCAGATTAAATTAAGCACTCATGCATTTATGGATCAGCATACAAAAGCAAAACTACCTCCATAAGGGATGAATAATGCATCAGAAATTTGTTCCGTACTTCCTTGGTCACATGTAGATAATGTGAACTAGTGGTCTGCATGAAGCTCCCAATACGTTTACAGTAACGAGAGTCTGCCCTTTACAATTTTACATTGTATGTTTCAGTATTTTTATAGAGATCATTTATCAGCAAAGGGATCTTTCCCCACCAGTATAATTTTCTTTCAGTGACTTATTATAAATTGAAGACTTCCTATGTGCCCAAGACTGTGTTAAGCAAGAGCAAACAAATGAACAAAAAGACATTCCTCAATCTTTAAGAAGCCTAAAGCTTAGATGTCACTTCAGAAAACATTAGGGTGGCTACTGTCAAAAAAAAAAAAAAAAAAAAAGGAAAAGAGAAAGAAAAAGAAAAGAAAAGAACAAGTGTGAGCGAGGATGTGGAGAAACTGGAATCCTGTGCATTTTTGGTGGGAACGTAAAATGGTGCTGCTGCTGTAGAAAATGTATGGAAGTCACTCAAAATGGAATTACAACATAATACAGCAATTCCACTTCTCAGTATATATCCAAAATAATTGAGGCAGAATCTCAAAGAGATATTTATACAACTGTATTCATAGCAGCATTACTCACCATAGTCAAGAGATAGAAGTGACCAGATTGTCCATCCAAAAAATCTGGATGCATAAATAATCCGATTATTTGAATGGATAACCAAATGTGGTATATACATACAAGGAGATGTTACGTGACATTAAAAAGGAAGAAAAACCATGCTATAGCATAGATGAATCTTGACGACATTTTGATAAGTAAAATAAGCCAATCACAAAGAGGCAAACAACATGATGCCATTTATAGGAGGGATCTAGAGCAGTCAAACTCAGAGCAACAGAAAGGTGAATGGTGGTGGCCAGGGGCTAAGAGTAAAGGGTATTGGAGACCTGTTGTTAATCAATATAAAATTTCAGTTGTGTAAGATAAAAAAGTTCTGGAGACTTGTTGCAGAACAATGTGAATATACACATAACTTATCAAACCGTACACTCAGAAATAGTTAAGATGGGGCGCCTGGGTGGCTCAGTTGGCTGGGCATCTGACTTCAGCTCAGGTCATGATCTCACGGTTCATGGGGTTGAGCCCTGTGTCAGTCTCTGTGCTGACAGCACAGAGCCTGGAGCCTGCTTCAGATTCTGTCTCCCTCTCTCTCTGCCCTTCTCCTGCTTGCACGTGCTCTCTCTCTCTCTCAAAAATAAAGAAACATTAAATTTTTTTTAAATTAAGATGGTAAATTTCATGTTATGCATTTTGTCACAATAAAATATTTTTCAAAGTCTGTATCGATAATAAAATCATATACACATGACAGAATTAGAGAATTCTATAAGTAAGTGTATGGTTAGACATTGAATATACATAAGTATATGTATATATGAAGCGAATACTTAGTGGTTCTGATTGATCAGCCATTTATTCTAGGCCATTAAGTCTGGCTGGTTCCCGCTCGCTCCATATCGGTACCCACGCACACACACACACACACACACACACACATTAAACAGGCACATTCATAATATCTCACCCCTACAGAGCTTGAGAGAAGAGGGAAGACAGGGTGGTACAGACAGAAACAGAGAAGCCTGATCTTCTCGAGTAAAGCCACACTATATGATGACATTCATTCCCTAGGAGACCGTGCCTGTGGCAGGGTGGATGGAGGAGAACTAGAGCCACATGGTGCCCATGAGTCCCAAAACACTGGTGGCCCGAAATGAGGAGGTGCGTTTACCCTGGCCACCAAGAGAGACAGCAGCAAGTTCAGGGAGTTGGGAGGATGATTAGGGGCATTTTGAAAAGAAGTGAAGAGATACTTCAGAAGCCGCAATAGGGAGAGAGATGTGAGGAGAAAGATGAAGAGAGAGAGGGAGAAAAAGGAGAGGAGAGAGGAGAAATAGAAAGAGAACAAGTGAGCACATACGCTCCCTACTCATGAAGTCCGAGAAGTACAAAGAGCTTGAGGTATTGTGCAATTATGTTTGGCCACTAAAAACTTGTTCCTGTGTCATTGACATTCCCTCCACAATTTTTTTTAATCTTTATTTTTGAGAGAGAGAGAGAGGGAGAGAGAGAGAGACAGAATGCAAGTAGGGGAGGAACAGAGGGAGAGGGAGACACAGAATCCGAAGCAGGATCCAGACTCTGAGCTGTCGGAACAGAGCCTAATGCTGGGCTTGAACCCATGAACTGTGAGTTCATGACCTATGCTGAAGCCAAATGCTTAACTGACTGAGCCACCCAGGTGCCCCACAAATGTTTAAAGTGGGAATCACAGGAGAGGGTTCTGTGTCAGCTTTGGGTCCTGCTATATCCGAATTAATAAGAAGGGTCCTGGTTACGTAATCAAACAGGCCAAGTTTGAACCTTTACTCCATTTCTAATTGCACAATGATCTCTTACATTACCAATGCAGGAGCCAAAATCTTAGTCTGTGAAGTCTCACATGATCAGATCATGAACCCCTGAGAACGTTCCCTTCTGTTTCTATTTGCCGAAAGTCATTATTGGGGAAATGTACTAGGTTGTGACAAATGGTTTTGCTGCACAAATTGGGATAGGCATAAGGTTTTATCTTTTCACATTAATTAATATGTTGAATGATTTTCAAATGGCAAATCAATCTTATGTCCCAGAAATAAGCTGCACATGGTCATTTTATCTTAGCTCTTTAATATATTGTTGGATTTGATTTGCTAAAACTTTATTTAGGATTTTTGCATGCTCAGGGGCCATACTGGTCTCTATTTTCCTCTGTTTGGTGTTGGTTTTAGGGCAATTTCAATCTTAAAGAATAAGATAGGATATATTACTTCTCTTCATTTTTTAAAAGTTTGTATAAAATTGATATTATTTCTTAATTTATTGTTTGATATACTTCACCAATTTTTTGTAGTAAAGTTTTAAAATATATATTTAGTGTCTTTAATAGATACAGGGCTACGGAGTTATTAATTTCTTCCTCAGTGAGTTTGATAGTTGTTCTTTAAAGACTTTGTACATTTTATCTAGGTTTCTTCTTTATTGGCATGAATTTGTTAATGACATTGATTTACTGCCTTTTGATATGTTTGAAATCTACAATTATGTCACCTCTTTAATATTTTTTTATTTTTTAAAGTTTATTTATTTATTTTTTATTAAAAAATGTTTTTAATGTTTATTTGTTTTTGAGACAGAGAGAGACAGAGCATGAATGGGGGAGGGTCCAAGAGAGAGGAAGACACAGAATCTGAAGCAGGCTCCAGGCTCCAAGCTGTCAGCACAGAGCCTGGCACGGGTCTTGAACTCACGAACTGTGAGATCATGACCTGGGCCAAAGTTGGACGCTTAACCGACTTAGCCACCCAGGCACCTCTTACCTCTTTAATTTCTGACATTGGTCATTGTGTCATTTCTTTTTCCTGGTCAACCTGCCTGAAGATTTATCAATTTAATATTCTTTTTTTAAATTGTATTATGTTTAAAGACCTAGATTTTTTTTCATTGGTTTCTTATAATTGTACATTTTTGTTTCAATTATTTCCTGTGATCTTTAGTGTTTTACTTCTTCTGCATTCCTTTGGTTTAATTAGGGGATGTTCTAATTTGTGACCTTTTTTTTCTTTTCTAAACTTGCCATTCAACGATACAGAATTCTCCTATGAATTGTTCCAGCAGTGACAGATTAATTTTTGACATGCATTTCCATTTGGATTCAATTTAAAATATGTATATTTAATTTCCCTTTTGATTTGTTTTTTGTCCTGTGGGTAATTTAAAAATGTGTTACTTAGTTTTCAAGAATGGAGGATTTTTCAGAAATCTTTGAAAACAAAAAAACAAAAAAACAAACAAGAAAACAAAAGCAACTAAAAACTCTATAATCTTAAAAAGTATCTTTTAAAGATGAATGAGGGGCACCTGGGTGGCTCAGTCGGTTAAGCGTCCAACTTCGGCTCAGGTCATGATCTCACGGTTCCTGGGTTCAAGCCCTGCGTTGGGCTGTGTGCTGACAGCTCGGAGCCCGAAGCCTGCTTCAGATTCTGTGTCTCATTCTCTCTCTGCCCCTCCCCTACTAATGCTCTATCTCTCTCTCTCTCAAAATTAAATAAACATTAACAATTTTTTAAATGAATGAGAAGTTAAGACATTCACAAATGAACAAGAGATAATGGTAAGTTATCACTAAACTTGCCTGACAAAATATGTGAAAAAAGGGATTGAAATGCAATGATACTAGCCACATGAAGATACCCAAAGCTACATGAACAAATAAACATCCCCAGTAAAGACAAATACATAGGCAAATATAAAAGTAGATATTGTATTTTTGGACTGTGACATCACTTTTTATTTCCCATAGGATTTAAAAGACAAATGCATAGGGGCACCCAGGTAGACTCAGTAGATTAGGCATCTGACTTTTGATTTTGGCCCAGGTCATGATCTCATGGTGCTTGGGATTGAGCCTTAAGTAGGCTGTGCTGTCGACATGGAGCATGCTTGGATTTCTCTCTCCCTCTCTTTCTGTCCATCCCCTGCTCATGTGCTCTCTCTCTCTCTCTCTCTCTCTCAAAATAAATAAACATTTTTAAAAAAAGATAAATGCATAAAAATAATCATGTATATGCTCTTGGACACATAATATTTAAAGATGTAATTTATGACAACAATATTTGTGGGGGATGGTGGAAATGTATAGGAGCAGAGTTTTTGTATGCTGCTGAAATTAAGTTGTTATCAATTTGAAGTAGACTGCTATGAGTTTCAGATATTAAGTGTGACTGCCACAGTAACTATACAGAAAATATCTTTAGAAATATTCATGAATTAAATATGAAGGAAAACAAACGATTTTCCTACAAAACAATGTCAAATAAACACAAAAGAAATCAATAATGGAGAACAATTAGAGACACAAGAGTGGCAGAAGATATACAGAAAAGTATGTCTTTAAAAAAATCTAAATGGAGAGGTAAGTCTTTCTTTATCAGTAATTACATTAAATGTAAATGGATTACCTCTCCATTCAAAAGGCAGAGATTGGGGCGACTGGGTGGCTCAGTCAGTTGAGCAACCAACTTCCACTCAGGTCATGATCTCACAGTTTGTGAGTTCGAGCCCTGTGTTGGGCTCTGTGCTGACAGCTCAGAGCCTGGAGCCTGCTTCAGATTCTGTGTCTCCCTCTCTCTCTGCCCCTCCCCCGCTCATGCTCGCTCTCTCTCTCTCTCTCTCTCTCTGTCAAAAATAAATAAACATTAAAAAAAGTTTTTTTTTTAAAAAAAAGAAAAAGGCAGAGATTGCCTGTTTCCTGTCCAGCATGTAAGGAGCATGAAATCTGCTAAAAAAAACTGAATAAACTGAAAAATCAACAATACTTCTTAGATTCATTAGAAAAATGGGGTCACAGAGAAAACAACTGCCATAAAAAATACAGACAGGGGAATAAAGAGAATCATGACTTACTGGAGCTGAAATGCATGGTAGTAAACTTCATGGGATACAGTAGGATGGGTGGAAAACTTGAACTATAATTGAGGATTGTTGGAGGCTCAGCATGAACGAGTGTGAGAGTAAAAACTCCACAGTGACTCAATAATAGGGACACTTTACACTTTTGTGAGTTTAACATCTGTTTATTCTAATAGGTTCTAACACTGGAGATCTGAAAAAATATCCCCTATGCTTCTGGTAGAGTGGGGAAGAAGTAGTTATTTTAAAATCAATACCAGAGAGTTGGAAAATATCAAATTACTTGGGTTAACCATTTGTTCTAAATAAAACATGAATCTAAAAAGAACTCCGAAGAGAAACTTTAAAAGTATGTTGAACTAAAATGAAAATGAAATCATCACTTACAAAAATTTGCAGGTAGCAGCAAAAGTAGTGCTTAGAGGGAAATTTATAGCACTGAATACACAATTTAGAAAGAAAGAAAGATTGGGCACCAGGGTGGCTCAGACAATTAAGTGGCCGACTTCAGCTCAGGTCATGATCTCCTGGTTTGTGAGTTCAAGCTCCACAATGAGGGGCTGCTCAGAGCCTGGAAACTGCTTCGGATTCTGTGTCTTCCTCTCTCTACCCCTCCCCCACTATGCTCTGACTCTCTCTCTCTCTCTCAAAAATAAGTAAACATTATTTTTTAAAAATATAGATCTAAAATCATCAATATAAACATCTATTTTAGTGAACTAGACAAAGAAAAGCAAATTAAATCCAAGGTAAGCAAAATAAATGGTTAAAATTAGAACAGAAAGCAATGAAGTCTAAAACAGAAAATCAATAGAGAAGATGAAGAAAATGGGAAGGGAAGGGAGGGGAGGGGAGAGGACAGGAGAGGAGAGGAGAGGAGAGGAGAGGAGAGGAGAGGAAAGGAAAGGAAAGGAAAGGAAAGGAAAGGAAAGGAAAGGAAAGGAAAGGAAAGGAAGAGAAAATAATGAGAACAATGAGAAGAAAAAAAGAAAGGAAAAATGTATAGGTTGGGAAACAAAAAGTAAAATTTTTCACAGATGACATGATTGCCTATGTAAAAAATCCAAACAAATTGATTCTTCTTTTAAAATTTTTTTAATGTTTATTTTTAATTTAGAGAGAGAGAGAATGAATGGGGCAGGAGCAGAGAGAGAGGGAGACAGAGAATCAAAAGCAGGCTTCAGGCTCTGAGCTGTTACCACAGAGACTGATGCAGGGCTGGAACTCAGGAACCATGAGATCATAACCTGGGCTGAAGTCAGACACTTAACCCACTGAGCCACGCAGGTGCCCCAGAATCCAAACTAATTAAAAAAAAATCCTTAAGCAATCACAGCGAAGTTTCAGGATACAGGGTTACTATACAAAACTCAATTACTTTCCTATATGCCAGCAATGAATAAGTAAAATTTGAAATTAAAAACACAACGCCATTTACATTAGCACCTCACAAACTATATATATATATTAATATATTTATATATATTTATGTATATATATTAATATATATATTTATGTATATATATGTACAAGATCTAGATAAAGATCAAGTTTCTACAAAACTCTGATGAAATAAATCAAAAAGACCTATATAAATGGAGAACTATTCCATGTTTATGAATAGGAAAACTCAATATTTTCAAGACGTCAGTTACCTCCAACTTGGTCTATAGATTCAATATAATCTCAACTCCAATCTCACCAAGTTATTTTGTACATATTCATAAACTGATTCTAAAGTTTATATGGAGATGTACAAAGACCCATGATAGCCATCACGGTACTGAACAAGAAGAGAGACAGGGTACTGACAGAACCTGACTTCAAGACTTTATATAAAGACATAGTAATCAAGACAGTGGAGTATTGGTGAAAAAAATAGGTAAGTTACATAAAATAGAGTCTAAAAGTAGGGCCAAATAAATATAATCAACTGATCTTTGAAAAAGGAGCAAAGACAATACTATGGGGCAAAGATTGTCTTTTCAACACATGATGTTGAAAAACTGGACATCGACATCTAGAAAGTATCTCTAGACATAGGCTTTCGTCTCTGACAAAAAAAAAAAAAAAAAAAAAAAAAAAAAAAGACTCAAAATGGATCATAGACCTAAATATAAAACATAAAACTATAGGGGCACCTGGATGGTTCAGTCGGTTGATCCTCTGGCTTCAGCTCAGGTCATGATCTCACAGCTCGTGAGTTCGAGCCCCGCATCTGGCTCTGTGCTGACAGCTCGCAGCCTGGAGCCTGCTTGGGATTCTGTGTGTGTCTCTCTCTCTGCCCCTCCCCTGCTCATGCTCTGTATCTCTCTGTCACAAATAAATAAACATTAAATTTTTTTGGGGGGGGGGGCGCCTGGGTGGCGCAGTCGGTTAAGCGTCCGACTTCAGCCAGGTCACGATCTCGCGGTCCGTGAGTTCGAGCACCGCGTCAGGCTCTGGGCTGATGGCTCAGAGCCTGGAGCCTGTTTCCGATTCTGTGCCTCCCTCTCTCTCTGCCACCACCCCCCCCCACCCCCGTTCATGCTCTGTCTCTCTCTGTCCCAAAAATAAATAAACGTTGAAAAAAAAATTTTTTTTTTTTAATTTTTTTTAAACATAAAACTATAAAATCCCTAGAGGAGAGCATAGGAGAAAATCGAGATGAGCTTGGGTACAGCAATGACTTAAAAAAAATGTTTTTAATGTTTATTTATTTTTGAGAGAAAGAGAGAGACGGCACGAGTGGGGGAGGAGCAGAGAGAGAGAGGAAGACACAGAATCCAAAACAGGCTCCAGGATCTGAGTTGTCAGCACAGAGCCCGATGTGGGACTTGAACTCACAGACTGTGAGATCATGACCTGAGCTGAAGTCAGATGCTTAACCGACCGAGCCACCCAGGTGCCCCCAGCAATGACTTTTTTAGATATCACACAAAAGGCAAAATGTATGAAAGAAGTAATTGATAAATTGCACTTCATTATAATTTTTAAAATCTGCTCTGTGGAAGACAGTCAGAATGAGACAATAAGCCACAGTCTGTGAGGAAGTATTTCTAAAAGATGTATTTGATAAAGGACTGTTATTTAAAATGCACAAAAATCTCCTAAAACCCAACAATAGAAAAACAAACAACTGGTTAGCCAATTCCCACAGCTAATCGACAATTATCTATTCTCCTGCAAGTGCAATTGTCAAATACAAACCACCCAATCCAGAGCGCACACTCTTTCTACCATCCTTACCAGGTTTCACACCCTGAGCCACACTACTCACCTGTCCTAACCACCCCCCAGGGACAAGTACCTAACAACTAGGAACAGCGTCTGTGCCCCAGAGCCCACTGAAATGACTAAAACTAAACTACCCTAAGCCTCTTTATCCTGCCTTTCCCTTTCTTTCCTGAAGAAACCACAATAAATTCTCTTACCCATGTTTTTTTGCCCTTCTCTTTACCTCCTGATAGAACTTGGTGATTTACCACGTATAGGAGTGCTGATATCAACTCCCCTCTGGCCCACAAGTGGAACAACTTTCTACGACTGGAGAGGAGCCTCTAGCCCACAGATGGCCCCACTGTAGATAACTACCCTGAGACCTCACCACCACATCCCTCACTCCATAAAAGCTGGGGATTAAATTAGGGATGGGGTGGAGAATAGGGACAGAGAAAGGCCATATACTATCTATCTGATCGCCCCTGTCAGTAAGTTACCCTGAATAAAACTAAATTGTGTAAATTGTATGGAGTTGCTTTCTTCATCTTTTAGCATTCAAGTGTCTTCTTAGTCTGGAAGATGCATTACTAACCTTCCTCCACCTTCTAGTACCACGTGACCCCTCTGGGTCATGGCATGCCATATTCTTTTCAGAACTACAAGTAACAAATTATGTTTCAATGGAAAACGTCTCCAGCTCTGTTGGTCTTATTAATCTCAAATTTCGCATTAATACCCTATATTTTTAAACTCATTTTAGGAGGAATGAATACAAGTCCATCTCAAACTCTTCCCAGAAATAGAAGAGAAGACAACACTTCCTAACGGATTCTATATGCCAAGCATGACTCAGAAACCAGAAAAAGACACAAGAAACAATATTGCAGACCAATATCCCTTATAAATATAGGTGCACGAATGCTAAAAAATACCAGCAAAATGAATCCAACTGGATATTAACAGAATTACATGTTATGGCCAGGTGGAATTTATGCCAAGAAGCAAAGGGTTTCAAAATAAAAAAAAAATCAATTAATGTTACACACTACCTTAAATGGAATTAATAAAAATGCACACACACACACACACACACACACACACACACACACACACACACTCTGATCACCCGAACTGATGCAGATAATGCATTTGACAAAATCAAACACCCTTTATGATAAAAATACTTGGACAACTAGGAATAGAAGTGAACTTACACCATATGATAAGAGGCATTAATGAAAATCCCACAGTTAGCATTATGCTCATTGGTAAAAGACTGCAATCTTCCCTGCTAAGATCAGCAACACTGATTTGATTAGGATCAGACTGATTAGGATACCCACTTTCATCATTGCTATTCTACATTGTACAGGAAGTTCTAGCCAGGGCACTTAGAGAAACAGACAAAAGCATCCAAACTGTTAAGAAAGAAGTAAGGCTATCTTAATTCACAGATGGCATGATCCTAAACATAGAAAACCCCAAAGAACCCCCCAAAAAGGTATAAGAGAGCTATTACATAAATTCAGCCAAGTGGAATGATACCAGACCAAAAGGCAAAAATCAGTTGTGTTTCTTTACTTTCACAATGAACATCCATAAAAGGAAACTTCAATGCAATTCCATTTATAAAAGCATATAATAGAATAAAATATCCAGGAATCAATTTAACTACAAAGTGAATTATGTATAAACTGAAAACTACAAAACATTGTTGAAAGAAATTGGGGAAGACCTAAAATTAATTGGAAGATATCCTATAATTCATAGGTAAGAGGATTTGATATTTTAGAGATGCCAAAACTACCCAAGTGGTGATCTATAGCTTTGCTGCACAGCTGCTTATTTTTTCAAAAATTGAAACACTGTAATTCCCTTCATTCTCATGGTGTTACAAACCAACTGTATATTAACTGATAAAGATAGAATATATGTTCAATGGAGTATTATTGAGCTATACAAATTAAGGAAGCTCTGATTCATGTTACCCCATAGGTAAACCTTAAAAACATTATGCTAAATAAAATAAGCCATTGACGAAAGAATAGATATTGTGTGATTTCATTTAAATAAAATATATGCAATACAGAAACACATAGAGATAAGAGGTCACCTAAAGCCCATGAAATGGAAAAAATATGTACAAAGTTAATATCTGGAAGAATGAAAAATTTGAAATTAGTAATGAGGTTAATACAACATTGTGATTGTAATTAACGTTCTGGAATCGTTCACTAAAAACTGGTTAAAACACACACACACACACACACAATATTTAAACAAACAAATAGACAAGTCTAGGTTTAAACTCTTAATACACTTTGTTATAGTTTTGATATTCGACTAGTCATTTAAACTCTAGTTTATCCATTTAAATATTGGAAATAACAATGTCCTCCCACATGCTATTATAAGACATAAAGTAACTAGATTACATTGAATATCTAGAAGGTGTCTAGAACACCTTGCACATACTGGATGTTCCATATATTCCCATTTTCCTTCTTTTCTTTCCTTTCCCACAGTTTTTTTCTTTTTGTGTGAATCTGTCAATTTGTTTTTACAGAAGGACTCAGTCAGACTTCCAGTTTTATTTATTTATTTTTAATGTCTATTTGTTTATTTTTGAGATAGAGACCATGTGAGAGGAGGAGGGGCAGAGAGAAAGAGGGAGAGGGAGAGAATCCCAAGGAGGCTCTGTGCAGACAGCATGGAGCTTAACACGGGGCTTGATCCCATAACCATGAAATCATGAATGACCTGAGCCCAAACCATGAGTTGGATGGTCAACAGACTGAGCCACCCTGGCACCCCAGCTGTATTTTTAAATAAGCTCTTTATTGTTTCATAATATTTTTTGATTTTTAAAAAAAGATGTGGAGAGTTCCTTTATAACCCACATTCAGTTTCCACTATTTTTACCCTCTTATATTAGCATAGTACATTTATAACATTTAAGAGATTAATATTGATTTATTATTATTAACTGAAGTCTATACTTCATTTAGATTTACTTTATTTTTACCCACTATCCTTATCTGTTCCAGGATCCCATTCAGTATACCAGATAACATCATTCACTTATCATGTCTGCTTAGACTCCCCTTAGCTGTAACAGATTTTTAGATACCCTATCTTCTTGATAAAATTGGTAGTTTTAAGAAGTAATGGTCAGATATTTTACAGGACACCAGTCTATTGGAATCTGTCACATGTGTTTTCATGATTTTATTAGCATTTTGGGTTTGGGAGAGGAAAACCACAGAGTGTCATTTTCATAACATGATATCAATGGTACATACTGTCAGCATGACCCGTACAGTTGATGTTAACCTTGATCACCTGGCTGAGGTAGTATTCATTAGATTTAGTTACTGTAACGTTTGTTTTGAGTCATTTATTTCTTTTTAGTTGAAGTGTAATTGGCATAACATTATATTAGTTTTGGTTATATGACATATTGATTCAATATTTGTATGCGTTATCAACATTATCAACAATGCAATAAGTCTGGTTATCATCTGTCACCACACAATGTTACAATTTTATTTTCATGTGACCCTTTTCATGAGACCCTTTAAGATTTACTCTCTTAGTCACTTTCAAATATGCATTACAGTGTTATTGACTATACTCAGTACCCTTATGATTTATTTTATAACTAGATCTTGATCTCCTTCACCTGTTTCACCAACCCCCAAACCTACTTTATTCTGGCAACCACAAATGTGTTTTTATATCTATGAGTTTTGGTTTGTTTTGTTTTCTTTTGTCAAATTCCACATATAAGTGAAATAACACAGTATAGGTCATCTCTGACTTATTTCACTTAGCATAATACCTTCAAGGTCCATCGTGTTGTCACAAATGAAAAGATATCATTAGTTTTTATGGCAGAGTAGTATTTCGGTATATATATACATATATATATGTATATATATATTATAGATATTAATAGATAGATCTATATATAATTAATTATTAGATCTATCAATTAATAGATCTCTCTATATAATTATACATAGATATATAGATATATTATAGATAGATATTATATAATATAGATATTATATATAGATTATATATATCTATAATTAGATAGATAATAATATATCTATCGATAAATCAATCTATAGATAGTTGCTCCCATATCTTGGCTATTTTATTTTATTTTATTTTATTTTATTTTATTTTATTTTATTTTATTTTTTTCACATCTCTTTTTATTTTTTTAATTTGTTTTCAATATATGAAGTTTATTGTCAAGTTGGTTTCCATACAACACCCAGTGCTCATCCCAAAAGGTGCCCTCCTCAATACCCATCACCCACCCTCCCCTCCCTCCCACCCCCCATCAACCCTCAGTTTGTTCTGTTTTTAACAGTCTCTTATGCTTTGGCTCTCTCCCACTCTAAGCACTTTTTTTTTTTTTCCTTCCCCTCCCCATGGGTTTCTGTTAAGTTTCTCAGGATCCACATAAGAGTGAAACCATATGGTATCTGTCTTCCTCTGTATGGCTTATTTCACTTAGCATCACACTCTCCAGTTCCATCCATCTTGCTACAAAGGGCCATATTTCATTCTTTCTCATTGCCACGTGTTACTCCATTGTGTATATAAACCACGATTTCTTTATCCATTCATCAGTTGATGGACATTTAGGCTCTTTCCATAATTTGGCTATTGTTGAGAGTGCTGCTATAAACATTGGGGTACAAGTGCCCCTATGCATCAGTACTCCTGTATCCCTTGAGTAAATTCCTAGCAATGCTATTGCTGGGTCATAAGGTAGGTCTATTTTTAATTTTTTGAGGAACCTCCACACTATTTTCCAGAATGGCTGCACCAGTTTTCATTCCTACCAAGAGTGCAAGAGGGTTCCCGTTTCTCCACATCCTCGCCAGCATCTATAGTCTCCTGATTTGTTCATTTTGGCCACTCTGACTGGCGTGAGGTGATATCTGAGTGTGGTTTTGATTTGTATTTCCCTGATGAGGAGCGACATTGAGCACCTTTTCATGTGCCTGTTGGCCATCCGGATGTCTTCTTTAGAGAAGTGTCTATTCATGTTTTCTGCCCATTTCTTCACTGGATTATTTGTTTTTCGGGTGTGGAGTTTGGTGAGCTCTTTATAGATTTTGGACACTAGCCCTTTGTCCGATATGTCATTTGCAAATATCTGTTCCCATTCCGTTGGTTGCCTTTTAGTTTTGTTGGTTGTTTCCTTTGCTGTGCAGAAGCTTTTGAACTTCATAAGGTCCCAGTAGTTCATTTTTGCTTTTAATTCCCTTGCCTTTGGGGATGTGTCAAGTAAGAGATTGCTTCGGCTGAGGTCAGAGAGGTCTTTTCCTGCTTTCTCCTCTAGGGTTTTGATGGTTTCCTGTCTCACATTCAGGTCCTTTATCCATTTTGAGTTTATTTTTGTGAATGGTGTGAGAAAGTGGTCTAGTTTCAATCTTCTGCATGTTGCTGTCCAGTTCTCCCAGCACCATTTGTTAAAGAGACTGTGTTTTTACCATTGGATAGTGTTTCCTGCTTTGTCAAAGATTAGTTGGCCATACGTTTGTGGGTCTAGTTCTGGAGTTTCTATTATATTCCATTGGTCTATGTGTCTGTTTTTGTGCCAATACCATGCTGTCTTGATGATGACAGCTTTGTAGTAGAGGCTAAAGTCTGGGATTGTGATGCCTCCTGCTTTGGTCTTCTTCTTCAAAATTACTTTGGCTATTTGGGGCCTTTTGTGGTTCCATATGAATTTTAGGATTGCTTGTTCTAGTTTCGAGAAGAATGCTGGTGCAATTTTGATTGGGATTGCATTGAATGTGTAGATAGCTTTGGGTAGTATCGACATTTTGACAATATTTATTCTTCCAATCCATGAGCAGGAAATGTCTTTCCATTTCTTTATATCTTCTTCAATTTCCTCCATAAGCTTTCTATAGTTTTCACATACAGATCTTTTACATGTTTGGTTAGATTTATTCCTAGGTATTTTATGCTTCTTGGTGCAATTGTGAATGGGATCAGTTTCTTTATTTGTCTTTCTGTTGCTTCATTGTTACTGTATAAGAATGCAACTGATTTCTGTACATTTATTTTGTATCCTGCAGCTTTGCTGAATTCATGTATCAGTTCTAGAAGACTTTTGGTGGAGTCTATCGGATTTTCCATGTATAATATCATGTCATATGAAAAAAGTGAAAGCTTGACTTCATCTTTGCCAATTTGGATGCCTTTGATTTCCTTTTGTTGTCTGATTGCTGATGCTAGAACTTCCAACACTATGTTAAACAACAGTGGTGAGAGTGGGCATCCCTGTCGTGTTCCTGATCTCAGGGAAAAAGCTCTCAGTTTTTCCCCATTGAGGATGATGTTAGCTGTGGGCTTTTCATGAATGGCTTTTATGATGTTCAAGTATGCTCCTTCTATCCCGACTTTCTCGAGGGTTTTTATTAAGAAAGGGTGATGAATTCTGTCAAGGGCCTTTTCTGCATCGATTGACAGGATCATATGGTTCTTATCTTTTCTTTTATTAATGTGATGTATCACAATGATTGATTTGCAAATGTTGAACCAGCCCTGCATCCCAGGAAACAATCCCACTTGATCATGGTGAATAATTCTTTTTATATGCTGTTGAATTTGATTTGCTAGTATCTTATTGAGAATTTTTGCATCCATATTCATCAGGGATATTGGCCTGTAGTTCTCTTTTTTTACTGGGTCTCTGTCTGGTTTAGGAATCAAAGTATACTGGCTTCATAGAATGAGTCTGGAAGTTTTCCTTCCCTTTCTATTTTTTTGAATAGTTTGAGAAGGATAGGTATTATCTCTGCTTTAAACGTCTGTTAGAACTCCCTTGGGAAGCCATCTGGTCCTGGACTCTTATTTGTTGGGAGATTTTTGATGACTGATTCAATTTCTTTGCTGGTTATGGGTCTGTTCAAGCTTTCTATTTCCTCCTGATTGAGTTTTGGAAGCTTGTGGGTGTTCAGGAATTTGTCCATTTCTTCCAGGTTGTCCAATTTGTTGGCGTATAATTTTTCATAGTATTCCCTGATAATCGCTTGTATCTCTGAGGGATTGGTTGTAATAATTCCATTTTAATTCATGATTTTATCTATTTGGGTCATCTCCCTTTTCTTTTTGAGAAGCCTGGCTAGAGGTTTATCAATTTTGTTTATTTTTTCAAAAAACCAACTCTTGGTTTCGTTGATCTGCTCTACCGTTCTTTTAGATTCTATATTGTTTATTTCTGCTCTGATCTTTATTATTTCTCTTCTTCTTCTGGATTTAGGCTGCCTTTGCTGTTCTGCTTCTATTTCCTTTAGGTGTGCTGTTAGATTTTATAATTGGGATTTTTCTTGTTTCTTGAGATAGGCCTGGATTGCAATGTATTTTCCTCTCAGGACTGCCTTCACTGCATCCCAAAGCGTCTGGATTGTTGTATTTTCATTTTCGTTTGTTTCCATATATTTTTTAATTTCCTCTCTAATTGCCTGGTTGACCCACTCATTCTTTAGTAGGGTGTTCTTTAACCTCCATGCTTTTGTAGGTTTTCCAGACTTTTTCCTGTGGTTGATTTCAAGCTTCATAGCATTGTGGTCTGAAAGTATGCATGGTATGATTTCAATTCTTGTAAACTTATGAAGGGCTGTTTTGTGACCCAGTATATGATCTATCTTGGAGAATGTTCCATGTGCACTCGAGAAGAAAGTATATTCTGTTGCTTTGGGATGCAGAGTTCTAAATATATCTGTCAAGTCCATCTGATCCAATGTATCATTCAGGGCCCTTGTTTCTTTATTGACCGTGTGTCTAGATGATCTATCCATTTCGGTAAGTGGAGTGTTAAAGTCCCCTGCAATTTCCACATTCTTATCAATAATGTTGCTTATGTTTATGAGTAATTGTTTTATATATTTGGGGGCTCCGGTATTCGGCGCATAGACATTTATAATTGTTAGCTCTTCCTGATGGATAGACCCTGTAATATTATATAATGCCCTTCTTCATCTCTTGTTACAGCCTTTAATTTAAAATCTAGTTTGTCTGATATAACTACTCTACCTTTCTTTTGACTTCCAGTGGCATGATAAATAGTTCTCTATCCCCTCACTCTCAATCTGAAGGTGTCCTCAGGTCTAAAATGAGTCTCTTGTAGACAGCAAATAGATGGGTCTTGTTTTTTTATCCATTCTGATACCCTATGTCTTTTGGTTGGCGCATTTAGTCCATTTACATTCAGTGTTATTATAGAAAGATACGGGTTTAGAGTCATTGTGATGTCCGTAGATTTCATGCTTATAGCGATGTCTCTGGTACTTTGTCTCACAGGATCCCCCTTAGGATCTCTTGTAGGGCTGGTTTAGTGGTGATGAATTCCTTCAGTTTTTGTTTGTTTGGGAAGACGTTTATCTCTCCTTCTATTCTAAATGACAGACTTGCTGGATAAAGGATTCTTGGCTGCATTTTTTTTTTTTCTGTTCATCACATTGAAGATCTCTTGCCATTCCTTTCTGGCCTGCCAAGTTTCAGTAGAGAGATCGGTCACGAGTCTCATAGGTCTCCCTTTATATGTTAGAGCATGTTTATCCCTAGCTGCTTTCAGAATTTTCTCTTTATCCTTGTATTTTGCCAGTTTCACTATGATATGTCGTGCAGAAGATCGATTCATGTTATGTCTGAAGGGAGTTCTCTATGCCTCCTCGATTTCAATGCCTTTTTCCTTCCCCCGATCCAGGAAGTTCTCAGCTATTATTTCTTCAAGTACACCTTCAGCACCTTTCCCTCTCTCTTCCTCCTCTGGAATACCAATTATGTGTATATTATTTCTCTTTACTGCATCACTTAGTTCTCTAATTTTCCCCTCATACTCCCGGATTTTTTAATCATCTTTTTCTCAGCTTCTTCTTTTTCCATAATTTTATCTTCTAGTTCACCTATTCTCTCCTCTGCCTCTTCAATCTGAGCCGTAGTTGTCTCCATTTTATTTTGCAGCTCATTAATAACATTTTTAGCTCCTCATGACTGTTCCTTAGTCCCTTGATCTCTGTAGCAAGATATTCTCTGCTGTCCTTTATACTGTTTTCAAGCCCAGAGATTAATTTTATGACTATTATTCTAAATTCACTTTCTGTTATATTGTTTAAATCATTTCTGATCAGTTCATTAGCTATTGTTATTTCCTGGAGATTCTTTTGAGGGGAATTCTTCTGTTTGGTCATTTTGGATAGTCCCTGGAGTGGTGCGGGACTGCAGGGCACGTCCCCTGTGCTGTCTTGAATAACTTGTGTTGGTGGGCAGGGCCGCAGTCAGACCTGATTTCTGCCCCCAGCCCACTGCTGGGGCCACAGTCAGACTGGTGTGTGCCTTCTCTTCCCCTCTCCTAGGGGCGGGATTCACTGTGGGGTGGCGTGGCCCGTCTGGGCTACTTGCACACTGGCAGGCTTGTGGTGCTGGGGATCTGGTGTATTAGCTGGGGTGGATTGGCAAGGTGCATGGGAGCAGGAGGGGCAGGCTTAGCTCGCTTCTCCTTTGGTGATCCACTTCAGGAGGGGCCCTGTGGCAGTGGGAGGGAGTCAGACCCGCTGTCGGAGGGGTGCCTCCGCAGAAGCACAGCGTTGGGTGTTTGCAAGGTGCAAGCAAGTTCCCTGGCAGGAACTAGTTCCCTTTGGGATTTTGGCTGGGGGATGGGCAAGGGAGATGGCGCTGGTGAGTGCCTTTGTTCCCCGCCAAGCCTTTGTTCCTCTGTCATCTGGGACTCAACAACTAGGACAGGGAGGGAGGCACAACTCTCCCTCCCATTGTCCTCCAGCCTTCCCGCTTTCCCAGCAGAGCTGTTGACTTATGACCTCCCAGATGCTAAGTCCCACTTGCTGTCAGAACACACTCCCTCCTGCCCCTCAGCTTTTGCAAGCTAGACTGGGGGGCTCTGCTTGGCCGGCAGGCTGCCCCTCCGCCTTGGCTCCCTCCAGCCAGTCCGTGCAGCGCGCACCGCCTCTCCGCCCTTCCTACCCTCTTCCGTGGGCCTCTCGTCTGCGCTTGGCTCTGGAGACTCCGTTCTGCTAGTCTTCTGGCGGTTTTCTGGGTTATTTAGGCAGGTGTAGGTGGAATCTAAGTGATCAGCAGGACACGCAGTGAGACCAGCGTCCTCCTATGCCGCCATCTTCTCAGGATCCTTTATCTTGGCTATTTTAAATAATGTTTCAACAAACATAAAGATGCATACATATTTGCTAGTTAGGGTTTTCATTTAATTTGGATAAATACCCAAAAGTGGAATTGCTGAATCACATGCCTATTCTTATTTTTTAAATTTTTGAGGTAGTTTCATATGGTTTTTCATAGTGGCTGCACCAATTTACATTCCCACAAATAGTGCACAAATGTTTTATTTTCCACATTCTTGCTAACACTTATTTCTTGTCTTTTTCATTCTAGCCATTCTGATAGGTGTGAGGTGGTATCTCATTATGGAATTGATTCACATTTTACCACTGATTAGTAATGTTGAGCATCTTTCCATGTGCCTGTTGGCCATCTATATGTCTTCTCTGGGAAAACATGTATTCAGATTTTCTGCACATTTCTTAAATGATTTTTTTATTGAATTGTATAAGTTCTTCATATATATTGGATATTAATCCCTTATCAAATGTATAATTTGCAAATATCTTCTCCCATTCATCAGGTTTCCTTTTCATTTAGTTGATGGTTTCCTTTGCTGTGGAGAAGGTTTTAATTTGACTTTTCATGTATTTATTTTTGCTTTTGTTGTCCTTTCTTTTGGAGTCAGATTCAAAAATTCATTGGTATGAAACATTCATTACTAAGATCAATGTTAATGAGCTTACTCCCTAACTTTTCTGCCTCCTTTGTCATAAATTAATTAGGCGTGGTTTATTTTCTGGGCTCTCTATTCTCTTCCATTTATTTATGTGTCTGTTTTTATGCCAAAACCATGCCTTTTTTGATTATGATAGCTTTGTAGCATAGTTTGAAATCAGGGCGCATGATCCTTCCAGCTTTGTTCTTTTTCTCTCAAGATGGGTTTTGGTATTCAGGATCTTTTTGGTTCCATACAAAATTTAGGATAATTTGGTCTATTTCTGTGAAAGATACCATTGGAATTTTTTTTTAATTTTTTAATGTTTATTTATTTTTGAGAGAGAGAGAGAGCATGAGCAAGGGAGGGGCAGAGAGAGTTGGAGACAGAATCTGAAGCAGGCTCCAGGCTCTGAGCTGTCAGTACAGAGCCTGACGCGGGGCCCGAAGCCAAGAACTGTGAGATCACAAACTGAGCTGAAGTCTGAAGCTTAACCTACTGAGCCACCCCAACAGCCCTCCATTGGAATTTTAATAGGGATTGCATTGAATTTGTACACTGCTTTGTGTAATATGCACATTTTAGCAATATTAATTCTTCTAATCCATGAGCATGAAATATCTTTATATTTATTTGTGTCTTCCTCAGTTTCTTTTATCAATGTCATAGTTTTCAGTGAACAGATTTTTTACCTATTGGCTAAATTTATTCCTAGGTGTGTTTTTTGATTCAGTAATAAATGTGGTTGTTTTCTCAATTTCTCTTTCTGATAGTTCATGTTAGTACACAAGAATGCAACAGAGTTTTGCCTATCGATTTTGTATCCTGCAACTTTGTTGAATTAATTTATTAGTTCTGTTTTTGGTGGACTATTCAGGGTTTTCAAAAAATAAACTCATGTGATCTGCAAATAGCTTTACTTCTTCCTTTCCAGTTTGTATGCCTTTTATTTATTTATTCTGCCTAAGTGCTGTGGCTAGGACTTCCAATACTATGTTGAATAGAAGTGGTGAGAGAACATTCTTATTTGTGATCTCAAAGAAAAGGTATTATCTTTTCAACATTAAGTATGTTAGCTGTCATTTATTATGCTGAACCTTTATTATGTTGAAATACATTCTGTCCATACACAGTTTTTTGAGAGTTATTATTATAAGTGGATGTTGACTTTTTTTCAGATGTTTTTCATCTACTTAGATGATCATCTATGGTGTTTAGCCTTCATTTTGTCAATGTGATGTATCATGTTGTTTGATTGGCAGATGTTGAATCATCCTTGCATTCCTAGAATAAATCCCACTTGATCATGGTATATGATCTTTTAATGTATTATTGAATTTGGTTTGCTAATATTTTGTGGAAGGTTTTTTGCATCTCTATGTCACAAATAATTTTACAGTCTTAAAAATTTATCTGTGCTTCGTGTACTTAAACCTCACCATTGTCAAAAGTGTGTCAAATGCTGATCTGTGTAATGTCTTCACAATTTTGGCATATACAAAATGTCATACAAATGGAATCATATGTTATGTAGATTTCAGACTTGATTCTTCAGAATTTCCTAAATATTGGGTCAATAATTCAAAAACCACTATTTATTTATACTGTAAATGAAAAGGTATGTAATATAAGACAGATGGCAGGAGTTAGATTTCCTGCTGTTGGAGTGGAAGATTACATCCATGCAAATGCATTTATATTTAGCAATATGCATTTAAAACTCATACATGTATTTGCATGATGTAATGAGATATTTATTTTTTATCCCTGGATAGTATTCCCTTGTACATATATACCAGATTAATTCCCTATTCAGCTGTTGATTTTTATTTATTTGTATGTATTTATTTATTTATTTATTTATTAAATATATGAAATTCTATTCAACCGTTGAATGATATCTTCATTGCTTTTAATTGTTGGCTATTATGAATAATGCTGTTATAAAAATTTGCATACAGGTTTTTATGTAAATATATGTTTTCACATCATTTGAATATATACCTAGGAGCATGATTGTTGGTTCCTATGGTAATATTATATTTAGTTTCGTAAGAAACTGCCAAAGTTTCTTCCTAAGTGGCTATACCATCTTCCACATTCACCAGCAAGGAGTTAGAGTAATTTTCCTTTCATCCTTGACAGCAATTACTATGATTGAGATTGCATTGAATCTATAGATTAAGTTGAGAGGAATTAACATTTTAGTAATCCTGAATCTTCCCATGAGTGGGAACAAAACATTTCCCTTTCTTTAAATCTTTTATCTTCCAAAAGTGTTTAGTAGTTTTGAGCATGCAGATTCTATATATTTTTTGCAATATTTACCTCCATGAACCTCAATTTTTGGTACTATTATAAATACTATTTTTTTTAATTCCAGTTCAAAATATTCATTGCAAGCTTCTAGGAAAGTAATTGAATTTTGTATACTAGTTTTGTATCTAGTGATCCTGCTATACTTGCTTATTGGTTCTTGGGAGTGTTTGTGTAAATTTTCCTGGAAAGATAATATTATTATTAGTTAGTTAGTTAGTTACTTTATGTAATCTCTACCCCCAATGTAGGGCTCAAACTCATGACCCCAACATTAAGAGTCACATGCTCCACTGACTGAGCCAACCAGTCACCTTTAGTCATGTTATTATATTGAAATAAATATTCCAAATAAATTTTGATGGTTTTAACTTTAAATTGTTGATATTTCATATTCTTTTTTTATCTGAAGATGTAGCATTATTAATAGTGTATTATTAATAGCACTAATAATAATAATACTTAAAGCATAAAGCACTTAATATGTGCCACACACTATTCTAAACACTCTTCATATATTACTTTTTTTTTTTCTTAAGTTTAGTTATTTGAGAGAGGGAGAGCACAAGCAGGGGCAGGGAAGAGAGAGAGAATCCCAGGCAGGCTCTGCCCTGTCAGCTAAGAACCTGACATGGGGCTCATTCCCATGAACCGTGAGATCATGACCTGAGCTGAAGACTGAGAGTTGGATGCTTAACCTATTAAGCCACCCAGGCTCCCCGTATGTATGACTTTGCATTTAACTTCTTTCATTCCCAAGTTCCTTCCAGTTTTTGTTGTGATGTGTATTCAAGTATTAGGCTGGAGGAGGACAATACATATGTTGCCATGTGCAAATGAAACCTTATTTGCATTTGCCTAACTATGATTCTGAGGCTATTCCATTTATTCAAACTCTAAACACTTCAACTCTCAACTATGTTTCCTAATACTAACTCACATTTATTAATATCTGTTCATTTTTTAATTCAATAATCGTTTTTCATGCCAACTATTTTGAGGCTTATTACAGTACATCTTATGGGGTGCCTGGGTGGCTCAGTTGGTTGAGCGTCTGACTTCAGCCCGGGTCATCATCTCACAGTTCATGGGTCCGAGCCCCATGTCAGGCTCTGTGCTGACAGCTCAAAGCTTGGAACCTGTTTCAGATTCTGTGTCTCCCTCTCTCTGCCCCTCCCCTGTTCACGCTCTGTCTCTGTCTCAGAAATAAATATTAGTAAAATTAAAAAAAATAAAGTACTTATTATTTTCAGATTGTTTTCAAACACAGGTGGGTTAACAGCTATAAGAATGGACATTATTAACATTTTATTCTAGCCTGGTTTGATCAAAGTACTTTGATTTTTTATTTAAATAAAGTTTTGAAACGTTAGAAATTTGAAAACTTCTGTTCTTTACTAAGAACTGAGCTATCCTATGATTCCTTAAATGAAAAAAAATAATTTAAAAACACTTGTTTGCTTTGTACATATGTGTGGTGAGACCTACAAATGTGTGTGGGAAATGCCACTTTAAACAATGGTGTAAAGAAAATTGTTAAATAAAAGTAAATTTGGACCCAAGAAGCACTTTTTACAAAATATCTTTGAAAAGTTATGACTGAAGGATCACACTTCTAAGTTTTTTCATTAGCATGTAAACTGCGTTCCTGAAAAATTTCTAGGTTTAAAGGAGACATAGCATTTCATTTTGCAGTTGCTAATACCATGTGCTCATTAAAAATAGGGACTCCATAAATGTTGATGATCTGGCTGTCAAGGGAAGATGCCAGAAAATCACCAGCAAGTATTTGTAACGTCAACTTTATTTCTCTTTTCTGCTCTTAGTAGTTTTGAGAAGATAGGCACTTGGAGAACCAGAATATACCTGCATCTTAGAATTCATTCTGAGTTCAGTAAGTCAACTTCTTTTTCCTGGGGTGAAAAGAATGCTCTGTGTTTTGTTGGAAGGAGAACACCAATTTGAGGGCAGGAGGTGGATGGTAATGGACCTCTAGCCTCAGTAAAAGAAGTCTGATAACACTGGTAATGCCTCAGTGGGGACCTTTCCAACTTGGCAGAAGTAGCTCCACTTGGCTGTAGCTTCTCTGACTTGTCTTCCTTCACTTCAGATAATTTCTGAATGGAGTCCATGTTTTTCCCTAGTGCTTTTAGAATATTATTTTTGTATGTGTTGTTTTTCTTCAAGTGCAGTGATTAAAGTTTCCATAAAAATGAAATTATCTTTTACTTCCGGGGCTGGACATAGTCAAGGTATGACTCCAAAGACATGATGGGATGCTTGAATTAATCATCCATATCTTCCTCAACTTCAGGGAGGGAGACCACTGACTTTATCCAAATTAGAAGTCTTAAGAAGTTTCCCTTCTTAAGTCTTTAGGTTGTTAGAAACCTCTTTTACCCTGGCCCCCTCTCCTGTGTTTACAACCTCTGGAATTTGCTTGTTTCATTTGGTTTGGTTTTGGCTGACACTGTTTGAGCTTTTTAAGATGGTTGTCTAAAGCAACCTCCAAGGGAAGCAAAAACTTCTTGAGGCTGTTGCCTTTTCTTTCCTTCTTTCTTGATACCACTAGAGGGTGGTTTCTCCTTTGCTTCATCCCTTCTAGTGGCCTTTGACTTTCTTCTATGGATACCACCTTGTGGGATTTCTTGCTGATCAAAGCAGGAGGATTTTCCATCCCCTTTGGTATCCTTCAAAAGTTTGTTCCTTGTGGGTCAGTTTATGCTCCTTATTTTGACCCACAGCCCCTTTCCTCTGGGGCTCACTCAGGTGCTATTATTGACTGAGCCCCAGACTGTCCTGGGAGGCATTTGTGTGACCAGGCTTCTGGTGTGGAACAGTGGGTTGCTGGTCCTCCACTGGAGATCCGGACCATTGTCTACAAACACTTGATGAGGACAGGTGGATGATGGAGGGGTCTGAACATGGCAGTAATCAGAAGATTCCTGGACTGAGAAATAGGAATAGGAAGAAGCCGGTGAAACTCTGGGGCACCTCTTCCTCTCATCTCTCCTTTCAAGATTGTGAGACACTTTGTGAGGTATTTTCAGGTCTGAGTTTTCTAAGTTTTGTTGTTGCCTTTTTTCCCTGTCTGTGATCGAGGATGTGGATTGGCTGTTGGAAGCTTTTCAATTTTCTTGGTAGTCCTTCTCTATGTCCTACTTCTTCTGAAGGTCCTGTCTGGGGCACGTTCAACCATTACCCAGCCATCAAAAAATACATGGAGCTAGAATGTATTATGCTAAGCGATATACGTCAATCAGAGAAAGACAAATACCATATGATTTTTCTCTTATGTGAAATTAAGAAGCAAAACAGATGAATGTATCAGGAGACAAGGTGGGAGAGAAGAGAGGGAAACAAACCATAAAGGACTTTCTTCAAGTTTTTAATGTTTATTTATTTTTCAGAGAGAGAGAGAGGGAGAGAGAGGAAGAGTGAGTGTGAGCAGGGGAGGGGCAGAGAGAGAGGGAGACACAGAATCTGAAGCAGGCTCCAGGCTCTGAGCTATCAGCACAAAGCCCAACGTGGGGCCAAACTCACTAACCATGAGACATGACCTGTGCTGAAGTCAAACACTTAACCGATTGAGCCACCCAGGTGTTCCCACAAGAGACTTTTAATGATAGAGAACAAAATATGGGTTGACAGAGGGAGGTGGGTGGGAGGGTGGGCTAGATGGGTGATGGTTACTAAAGAGGGCGTTTGTGATGAGCCCTGGGTGTTGCATGTAAGTGATCATAGAATTCTACTCCTGAAACCCATATCACACTGTATGTTAATGAACTAAAATTTAAAATAAAAAGCAGAATACAACAAAAAACGATGGCTCTTTTTCAAGTCCTTTTCATCAGTTTCAATCGTCTGGTTACACAGAAACCAGCTTATTCCCCTGGGCCACTGAGTCCCTGGCAAAACTTCCAATGCTGGTGTTTTCACAGTTTATTTATTGTTCTCATGACCGCTCTCCACAACAATGGCTACTGTAACAGGCAAGATGGAGCGTTTCTTTACATATTTCCATAGCTTCCTAGGGTCCAGGTTTGCTGCCAGGCTTGCCTACAGCTTCTCCACCATTTGGGGCACCAGCCCGGCCACCAGTAGTGTGACCGTCCCAGCAAGGAGGGGGCCAGTACAGTCCTGTGATTGCAGCTCTGGTCTCCACACATCCTTGGTGGGGACTGAGGTGCTACTGGCCACATGTGGGCTTCACACCTGGGCCCGGGTGTGCATGCCACTGGGAACCACTCGGTCTGGGCCTGCTGGCTCCTGCCAGGCCTTTGGGCAGCCACACATCTAGCCTGGAACAACTTTCCAGTGTGTCACCCGAGACTGAAGGAAACCCCAGCACCTGGGCTTACAAATCTTAACCACGTCTTACCTCCACTTCTGCAAGGGAGTTGTGGGTCATGCCCGAATGAGACACCTGTTGATGGTCCCTGGGCTGGCTGGCCCACTCTCAGACCAGAGAGTCAGCAAGATCAACCCCTCAGTAGTGACCACCCTAGACGGAGGCTATGTGCCAGTGGTTAGCTTAATTTTAGCCTCACTACAACCCGAGGAAATGTATTATATTATCTCCATTTTACAGGTGATACAACTGAGGCTCAGGGAGATGAAATTCACTTTCACACAGTCACATAATAGAAGTGAAGAAGGAGCATAAGGCAAGCTGACAGGCCCACAAACAGCCCCTCACCCCCAGGTGGGACATGTTTGATCTTCCTCAGGCTCTCTTGGCTGCCCTAGAACAAAGCAAAGAGGAAAAACAAATGGTTAACTGATAGAGATCATAGTCCTACAGGACCTCAGTTTCCATCTATTTACAAATATCTTAGTAAATCACAAGAAAAAAACAATCTCATCAATAGCCTAATCTCCAGAAACCTATAGACTCTGTTTCCTGGAGCCCAAACATCACCCCTCCATAAGGATGTGGGAAACAAAGGCAGAAGGAAATGGCAGATAGAATTAAATTTCCTTATAACCTGCAGCCCAGTGACAGATACTTGAGGCTGGCAGAGTAAAATATTTCTCCAGGAACTCCCTATGTCTTAATGCTAATGATTTGCTAGAAGGCAAACAACCTTAGCTTGACAATGGCTAGGCCTCCAGTATCCTGTGAGTCTTCCTTAGCATATGAAAATCTCACTGGAAACTTCCCCTGGACTTTACCTTCCCATCTCTCCTCCTGATCTGGGGGCAGCTCTTCCTGCCCATGGGTCCTATTGCCTTGCTTTAATAAAATCCCCATTTTGCACTAGAGACGTCTTCAAGAATTCTTTCTTGGCCGTTGGCTCCAGACCCCACCAACCCCACTGTCATCCCAAAAACCTCATCAGAAGCCAAGTTACAATTTGACTCTAAGCAGTGTTAGGTCTTGTGTCTGCACCCAGAGTAATAACCCATGTGTTTTGTTTTTAATCCCAAAGCAGTGTCTGATACATAGGCAGCAAATAAATTTGCTTGAAGGAATGAAAAAGTGAATCAATGGTCATTTGCTGTAATGAGCCTGCCCATCAGCAGTGGGACTTAAGCTAGGCCAGCCTAAAACACTCTCCCTAAGGGGACCTATTCTTAGCCTGAAAGATTAATCTTTAGTCTCATACTCACAACTAAAAAGAACAACTAAATAATCTTCAAATGGCATCCTTGACTGCACCTCCTTTGATTGGATCAAGAAAGATCAGATTAGATCCCAGCCAGATCTCCAGCGGCAGGTGGAAACCTGGCCTGAGGTCTCACCCACAGTGAAAAGCCCAATGGTTCCTCCTCCTTATCTTTTTCCTTTTTATATAGACTTTATTTTTTAGGGCAGTTTTAGGTTCACAGCAAAATTGAGCAGAACTATAGAGTTCCCATGTGCCCCCTGTCCCCACACATGCAGAACCTCCCTCCCCACCAGAGTGGTACACTTGTTGTAATTGATGAACCTACATTAGAACGTCATTATCACTGAAATTCCATAGTTTAAATAGGGTTTAATCTTAAGGTTATACATTCTATGGGTTTTGACAAGTGTATAATGGTACATATACACATTATAACATCATATAGAACAATTTTACCGCCTTAAAAGTCCTCTGTGCTTTGCCTATCCATACACTTTTCAATAACACTATACCACTTCCTGGATAATGCAAGTACTTTATAATAATACAATATTCTAATTCCTTTTTCCCATACCTTGTATCACAGTTGTCATTCATTTCATTTATACTTATGTAAGTAAATATATGCATATATGTATATAAGTCATCTAAGCAAACATTAACATACATGCAAGCATATAAATGAAGACATGCTTTCTATCATTATTTTAAACAAATTGTTTTCTGTTAGATAACTGAGAACAGGAAAAGCATACATTTCTTAATGATCTTCCTTTCTTTAAATAGTTCTGAGTTTCTGACTTATATTAGTTTCCTTCTCTCTGAATAATTTCTTTTTAACATTTTATGCAAGTTAGAATTTGTACAACAAATTGTTTCAAAGTTTGTTTGTCTTGGAAATTCTTATATATCTCATCTACTTTTTTTAAGTAAGCTCTATGCCCACATTGGAGCTTGAACTCATGGCCCTGAAATCAAGAGTCACATGCTCTACCGACTTAGCCAGCCAGGCACCCCTCTCATTTACTTTTGAAGGATAATTTTTCAGTTTACAGAATTCTAGGTTGGTGAATTTTTCTCTCAACAGTTTATTTCACTCCATTGTCTTTTCCTTGCCTGGTTTCTGAGGAGAAGTCCTATGTAATTCTTATCTATACTTCTATACAGGTAAAGTGTCTTTTACCAATGGCTTCTTTCAGAATTTTTTTCTTTATCTTTGATGTTCTGCAATTTGAGTGAAACACACCTAGGTGTAGTTTTTAGTTGTTTGTGTGTGTTGGTTTCTTTCTTTTCTTTTCTTTTCTTTTTTTTTTGTTTTTTGTTTTTTGTTTTTTGGATTTTTGTCTTGTTTGATGGTCACTGGGCTTTCGGGATCTCTGAATTGGTTTCTGACATTGAATTAAGGGAAATTCTCTGTAATTATTTATTCAAATATTTCTTCTGTTCCTTTCCTCCTCTCCGTCTTCCCGCCCCCACCTCTCCTATCTCTCTCCTCTTCCCTCCACCTCCTCCCTCTCCTTCTTCTGGTTTTCCCATTATATGAACCTTTTGTAGTTGCCTCTCAGTTCTGGAATTTTCTGTTATTACTTTTTCCTTTCTTTTCTTTGTTTTACTATTTTTCTCTTTGCTTTTCAGTTTTGAAAGTTTCTATGTATATCTTCTCAAGTTCAGGGATCCTTTACTCAGCCATGTCCAATGTACTAAGACCTCATCTAAGGCATTTTTCATTTCCATTGTAGCATTTTTGATTTCTAGCATCTCTTTTTTGTTCTTTCTTAGAATTTCAGTCTCTCTGATTTCAGCGTCTGTGTTTGTGCATGTTACCTACTTTTTTTTTGGAGTTTTTAGTCTATTAATCATAGCTTTTTAAAAGTTCCTTGTCTGATATATCAGAATCCTGCTGTATCTGAGTCTGTTTCTGATACTTGCCTATCTCTTCAAACTGTGTTTTGTTTTGTTTTTCCTTTTAGTGTGCATTGTAACTTCTTGTTGAAAGCTTGGTATATTGTAGTGGGTCAAAGTAACTCTGGCAAATAGGTCTATGGTGTTGCGGTGAGGTGTGCGGAGAGGGGTAGTATTCTGTAGTCCCATGATTAGGTCACAGTCTCTTAGTGAGCCTATCCATGCCTCTCAGCTGTGAACCTTAAAAGTGACTCTCAGTTTCTTCTTCCCCACTTTGATGGGACAGGATGACTGGAGGGAGCTGAAATAGTTTTGTTCCCTATGTGGGATGCTAGAATGGGCTAGCTTTGGGTAGTTCCCTTCCCCCAGGTCAATTAGGCTCTGAAAAAAAACCAATAGGTTAAGCACTGGTAGAACAGTTTCCCTTAAGAGCAATCCTGTTTTAAAAGACCAGAATCCTTGGGGGGCACTTTGGTGGCTCAGTTGGTTAAGCCTCCGACTTTGGCTCAGGTCATGATCTTGCAGTTCGAGAGTTTGAGCCCCACGTGGGGCTCTGTGGTGGTAGCTCAGAGACTGGAGCCTGCTTCGCATTCTGTGCCTCCCTCTCTCTCTGCCTCACACTCTGTCTCTCTCTCTCTCTCTCCAAAATAAATAAACACTAAAAAATTTTAATTAAAAAAAAGAACAGAATACGGGGTCCTTGGGTGGCTCAGTTGGTTGAGTGTCTGACTTCCAACATCCGACTTCCAACATCTGACTTCTGCTCGGGTCATGATCTCACAGTTTGTGGATTTGGGCCCCATGTGCTGAGAGCTCAGAGCCTGAAGCCTGCTTCAGATTCTGTGTCTCCCTCTCTCTCTGCCCCTCCCCCATTCATGCACACGCTCTCTCTTTCTCTCTCTCAATAAATAAACAAATAAATAAACAAACATTAAAAAAAAAAAGAACAGAATACCCTAGCATATTTCAAAATGGCCACTTTTCCTTTTCCCATCCAGAAGTATGAGGGGATTTTTCTCTGATCCTCAGTGTGAGAACCTGATAGAGGTCTAGGAATTAAACTCCCCTCTGGAGCTTTTAACACCCAGATTCACCCACACTAAGCCTCAAGCAAATTACAGTTTAAGTTTCCCACCCCAGCATTACCTCAGGAGTCAGATACTTACCTCAGTGTCTAACCTCTGTAACCTATGTTCTTAAGAGGTGCAGCTGTGTTTTGTTCCTTTGAAAGCCCTTGCCTAATATGTTCCCTTTTTATTTAGGTCAGTTTATTTCATGTCTTTCTGTCCCCTTAACAAAGACAATAGAACATTGTTTTGCTGATTCAGGAAGAAATCAAATGATACTTACTGGGAACCGCCCACATGTTAGCAGTGAGGCTGAAAGGTTCATGGCGTGCTCAGGGCAAAATTCAGAATGACTAGGATGTGTGTGTGTGTGTGTGTGTGTGTGTGTGCGCGCGCGCGTGCATGTTGGACAGAAAGGGTGATAGGGTGGGTGATCTGGAAGGGAGAAAGAGAGCACTAATGAGGTTAGCCTGGAATGCTAGGCTAGAGTCAGAATGCAGTGGAATTTAGAGCTGTAAAACAAGGGGGAGTTGCCTACTTACTACCTCATAGAAGCAACAGAGACTGGGTACAAATTGATATTTCCCAACTCCCAAACCAAGATTCTTTCCACTGCTCAGCATGCCTCAGAAATCATTGAATTTAGCTTTTATCCCATTTATAATGGCAACAGAATCCTTTATCAAAGCTGCCCAGTTTTATAAGTAAGTGATATTTTCAGGTTCAGCCAGTGTGTTGGGTTGTATCCATCCACATGAGAGCCCAATTTACCCACTGTTCTGGGATTTAGAATATTCAGAGACACCAGATAGACGCAGTGAAAGCTTGGCTTGCAAATAGGATTGGATCCTCTTTGTGGCAATTAGTAGGGTTGATGCATCAGGGATGTGTGGTAGAGGAAGTTGGAATGAAACCTTGGAGTAGGTAATAAAACTAAGACGGGGGTTCAAATCCCAGACCCACCAATTACCAGTTATTTCTAAACAATAACAACAAAACAAACTAAACCACAAAAATATAACATTGATCTGCTCCTCTGGGCCTATTTAATGTGAATAAGACAAAATATTTACCTCTCCTTCATAGAACCATGCTCCTATTATAAATACAGCCTATGTCAGGAACCAGATTCGTTTCTTCTAATTTGAAATCTGAATAAATAAAAATAGCATTTGTGTTTTAGCGGTCTATAGACTATGAGTGCAAGACAATGCCCAATAATTTAATTTTTCAACACTATATTTCATCAACATAACGCAAATGCTTTCAAAGACGGGGAAATGCTGTTTGGTAGGTGCGTGGCACAGTTCTGGGCAACTAGAAAATGCTCAGCAAATGTTTTTAGTTTAAAATACACTGAGCATGGGGCGCCTGGGTGGCGCAGTCGGTTAAGCCTCCGACTTCAGCCAGGTCACGATCTCACGGTCCGTGAGTTCGAGCCCCGCGTCGGGCTCTGGGCTGATGGCTCAGAGCCTGGAGCCTGTTTCCGATTCTGTGTCTCCCTCTCTCTCTGCCCTTCCCCCATTCATGCTCTGTCTCTCTCTGTCTCAAAAATAAATAAAAACGTTGAAAAAAAAATTAAAATACACTGAGCACAAATTAAAGATATAGAGGCCAGGATGGTGGACTTTGATAATTCAGTTAATGAGAGAAAATGGAGTTACTTATTACTCATGTGTGGATCAATAGTGCAAGGCAGAAAAAAAAAAGAGGGAAAAAAAAAGTCCTGGTAAAGCTAATCTAACAAGCTAAATAAAGCATATTTATTAGAATGCTTTGGTGTCATTCCTCCAAAAACCTCCAAATGCTGTGCATGAAATTTTTAAAGCTTGGAATATTCAAAAATAGCACTGAAATCGTTGGGAAAAGAAAGTTGGAGAGTAAAATCAGTGATGCTTAAGAAAAGTTGGGAACAGCAGGCCACAGCAACTTTTTAAAATTAGCTTTATACTGTGAATTTTAACACAGACAGTAAATTGTATGAACATATGTATAACCTAGCAAACGACTCTAAAGTTAACAGACACTTTATATAACTACCTCCATCAAGGGAAAAGGCATGGTCAGCGCTCCCAGAAGTTTCTGAACGCCCCTACTGGATCACAGCCTCCCCTCCTCTGGAGGTAAACATATCCCTACTGGAACGGAAATTACTTACTTGCTTTGTTTTACAACCTGATGATTCATCCACAAATGAAACGATTTAGTTTTGCGCATTCTTGAGTTTTATGTAAATGGAGTAATGCTACATGGGTATTTATATATTTTCACCAACATTAACATTTAAAATGGATTCATGATGTATTTTCTCTTTAAAGATAGATAGATAGATAGATAGATAGATAGATAGATAGATAGATATAGATGATAGATAGATGGATAGAGGGATAGAGAGAGAGAGAGAGCGATAATAGATAGATTAGCTGTGTCCACTGACAAGTCCTAAAAATAATGGCCAAGTCAGTAACAAAGAATATCTCTTGCACCCAGATAACATAATATTGTACATAAAGGAAACAGGACCTCCTAGATAAGTGGTCAATTCCAGGATTCCAGGTATGGAGCAAGAAATGTATTAGATGAGCCTGGAATGACATAACTCAAAATGAAGATGCTGTCAAACACAGTGGGAAGGGAGATCATGGGCAGGGCAAGAAGATTAGGAGAAATGAATGAATGAACTTAAATGAATTCAGCAATAGGTAAAGGGATAGATGATGGATGGATGGAAGGATGGATGGATGGATGGATGGATGGACGGAAGTGTGGATGGATAAATGTGTGATGAATATATACTCAGTAAAACCCCATTCTAGTTCTTCTGTGAACTTGTGCAGACTTTATCCTGTGCAGATTTTAAGGTGCAGTTGAGACTTTGATATTTCACAATGGTTCTTTTAGGAATCTTTGGTCCTTAGTTGTTTTGCTTCATCTGACAAAATTACTTCTTCATGTCCAGTGATGTAACTTCCCTGGTTAAAACCTTTCAATGGTTTTGCATCACCCACAGGATATAATCCAAGCTCCCTCCATAGTTGTGATTCTCTGGTTCCTTCCTACCTCTCCTTTCTTATTTTTGCCCTGCCTTACTTGTTGTTGGTCAGCAGCTCAAAACCACTTTATTAGTTCCCTTTGTATGCTATGCAATTTTCATTTTCAGTGGCTTTGCTGGGAATCATATCCACCACCCTCTAGCCCTGACCTTTGCTCCAGTGAATTCCTGTCTCCTATAGGACATTTTGCATGACATTTCTGATTATTGCCACTTGACATCACAGAGAGTGCTTGTATCTCTAGGGCTTAGCAAACGACCTGAAGTATTCAGAAACATATTTATGTATTATATTTTGTAATTAATCGTACATAGTTTTGTTATTTTTAAAATTTGTAAACAGGAAGCCCTTAATTATTTGAATCAGTTTTGGTGAACTGTCAGAGATGCTTAAGGTATTTTTGTATAACACATAAGCAATTGTACATGGATTCCACACACCTAACTGTTTAAAACATATCTTAGGGTTTTTAAAAAATATTTTATCTAGGAATTCCCAGGATCTCAGATGAAAATAGCAAAGTCTTATTTACAAGAGCAGAACTAGAAAAGAGAACTTGAACTAGGATTAAGATTTGCCCATAGTTTTTGTATGTAACTGTGGGGTGAGTCTTTAGCCAGAAGAGGCACATTTATATATTAGACAATTAGACAATCACCAGAAATCTTCAGAGAAAATAATTGCATTGTGTTACACAAGGTAAAGAAATCAGCTTGAAAATTTGTCCTGAAATAGAGTAAATCAATCACATTGTGGGGCATCCTGCAGCCATAGATTGTAATGCTTTTTCCTTAGCCCTTAATTTCATACCTTTTTAAGCCCAGTGAGAAATCTCAGTTGAATTAGTTATTTTCTCCTTTCTGGTAGAATTTATTATGATTGTTTTTACTGAAATTTGTTTTACCTCCTGAAGTGCTAAGATATTGGTTGTGTGTATCAATCAAAACGTTATTGTATTATCTTGTAACCTTTTAAAATAATTGATCAGACAATAAAAATAAAAATGGACATTAATTATGTTGAGGAAAGTTTTGCTTCTTCTTCAACTTGACACATTTTTCTTCCCTGAATGCTTTGAAACTGGTAGGAACTATTGATGATACCAATAATAAATTTGGGGAATTATGTTGCATAGATACAAAATGACAAACTTAACTGCATTTATATTAAAGCATTTTTCTGCTCATCAGAATGAGATGAGAAAATTAATATGTAAACCATTAAGTTATACCCAGATGCACTGTGTTCTGGCAGAAATAGATATTTGGTGACATTATCTCCAACAGTTTATTGCAATTTCAAAGGGAAAATGCTTTAGAAAAATTACATGACAATATTCAAAAAATGTTCATTAAAATATTATATATTTTGAAAGATAGGACTCATGAATTATTTTACTTGTTTTCTATGTCCTTTTTTATATCTTTTTACACATTTTTATATGTCATTTTGTTTTCTTGGCTGCTATGTTTTAACAATTACACTTTCAGTAAGGAAGAACATATAAACTGTTTCACCAGAAAAGTTTTGAGTCATGTTATAATTTTCCCTTTAATTCTTATTTATTCTTATTTATTTCATAAATAAAATTAAATTTTAGAACTGAGTTGTATACTTTCTTTAAAAATTAAAAGTGACAGGGCGCCTGGGTGACTTAGTTTAGTTGAATGTCCAACTCTTGGTTTCGGCTCAGGTCATGATCTCATGGTTGTGGGTTCAATCCCTGCATCAGGCTCTGCAGTGAACATGGAGCATGCTTAAGATTCTCTCTCTCCCTCTTCCTCTGCCTACTTGACCTGTCTCTCTCAAATTAAAAAAAAAATTAAAATTAAAAAAAGAAAAGTATTTTCTTGGTCCTGGGAGTATTTTATGTTGAAATCAGACAGATGAGAGTACAACATAATTGAGAAAGTTAGAGGACATTTCTGGAATGAAGGTTTCCCATTTATAAAATTAAAATATATTAACACCTATTTTAGAGTGGCATGATTATGAGATTAGTGGACTATTCCATTCTTCACCAAATTATGAAGTAATATTTCTGGTAATATTATGAACACACTGACTTTGGGATCCCAACCTTCTTGACTGCTAGAAACCAGTTTTCCACTAGGTTCTACAACACAAGGTATTTCTGGGTGCACCCTGGAGATAACCGTAGGCAAAATATACTTATTCCTCACATCTTGACCATTTATCTGGCTGTGAGATCTCTTTCCTCTTGGCATTCTCCAGTTTGTTTCGTTGTGACCATACCTACAAGTTCTGTACTGAACTTTCCCTAGGATGTTGTTGTTGCTGTTGTTGTTGTTTCTCACACCATTTCCAAGCTTAGATGGATATTCTTTGTTTCTTTCTCAAAGATATCAGCTGAGATCATGGTGAACCTTTGATAAAGGCTCAGTGATACTGAAAAGTAAATGTACACAGTAGCTTACAGTTAGACTTGGCATGTCTCAGTACTCATAGGCCTACGCATAATATCATACATATACTTAGTTGTATGGCATTCTCCTTTCAACTTTCTGGGTTAAGGTTTATGAAACATCTATTTTGGGCTAGGCACTGTGTCATTGATTCTGGAGATACATGTGGAAGCAAACAGATAAAAATCCCTGCTCTCATAAAGCCTACTGTCTGGTAGGAAACAGATAAAAATGGTAGAAATAATAAATGGTTAAGTATAATGTGATAAGTATTATTTAAAAAGTAGATTGGGTTCAGGTAGTTTGGGAGATTCTGGGTAGGTAATTTTATATGGTATGTTCAAGGTTAGACTTATTTAAAAATGACATTTGAGTGAGGATTAGAAAGGCTAAGAAAATTAATTCTGTAGATAAATTGGGACAGAATGGTCCATGCAGAAGAAACAGGAAGTCAAAGACTTTGAGATGAAATCAAATGTTGGATTTTTTTTACACATTTGTTAGTACTTTTTTAAAACTAATCTCTATACCAAATGTGGGACTTGAACTCACAACCCTGGGATCAAGAGTCTTGTATTCTATGCAATAAGCCAGCCAGGCACCCCTTTTGTTTTTTATGTTTAAATCATTGTTATTATTGTGGCAAAATATCCGTAACATAAAATTTCCAAATTAAATCACTTATAACTGTGCGATTTAGTGGGTTTTTATTATATTTTATTGAAGTCTAATTAACATACAGTGTTATTTTAGATTCAGGTATACAATATAATGATTCAAAAATTCTATACATTTTCAAGTGCTTATCAAGGTAAGTGTATTCTTAATTCCCTTTACCTATTTCACCCATCCCCCCCACTGACCTCTTCTCTGGCAACCACTCATTTGTTCTCTGTATCTGTCTGTTTTTATTTGGCCCTTTTTAACTTTGTTCATTTCTTAAATTCCACGTATGAGAGGAATCATATGGTATTTGTCTTTCTCTGATAGACATATTTTGCTCTGCATTATACCCTCTAAGTCCATCCATGTTGTTGCAAATGGCAAGATCTCATTCTTTTTTATGACTGAGTAATATCCCATTGTATGTATATGTGTATATATGTGTGTATATATATATATATATATATATATATATATATATATATACCACACCTTCTTTATCCATTCACTTATGGCTGGACACCTTCATTGCTTCCATATCTTGGCTATTGTGAATAACACTGCAATAAATATAGGGATGCATAGATCTTTCCAGGCCTACAGCTCAGAAGAAAAATGACTGTTCATTGGCAATGTACCTGGTCAATGAAGAGCTCTGATGGAGGTGTACAATGAAATTGATGTTGTTTTCATGCTTGTTAACACAATATCCATTCCAAAGTCCATGAATCAAGGAGTAATTTTGACTTTCATGTCTCATTATTTTTAAAAAATGCATTTTGAAAGGCTATCAGAGGTAGTAAAATTTCTGTAAATGTTCTGTGCAATTGATAGTAATGTCCTCTCTTTCACTTCTGATGTTATTTTCTTGAGTCCTCTATTTTCTGTGTCAGTCGAGCTAAAGGTTTGTCAGTTCTGTTGTTATTTTCAAAGACCCAACTAGATTTCATTGATTTTATCTATTTTATATTCTCTATTTCATTTACCTTTCTTCTAGTTTTTATTATTTCTTTTCTTCAATAGCTTTGGCTTTCGCTTGTTCTTTTTCTAGTTCCTCGGGCTGTAAAGTCAGGTTGTTGATGTGAGTTAGGTCTCCTTTCTTTCTTCTTTTTTTAAGGTAAACATTTTCAACTATAATTTTCCCTCTTAACACTGTCTTCATTGTACAGTAAGTTTTGATGTGTTGTGTTTTTATTTTTTAAGATATTTAAAATTTTTCTTTGTTTCTTCTTTGACCCATTGGCTAAGAGTATGTTGTTTATTTCCACATACTTGTGGATTTCCCACTTTTCCTGCTGCTGTTGACTTTGAGTTTAATTCCGTTGTGATTAGAAAAGACACTTTGTATGACTTGAATCCTTATAAATTTGTTAAGATTTATTTGTGTGTGTGGTCTAAAATGGGTCTCTCATGGACAATATTCCATGCTCACTTGAGAAAAATATGTATTCTGCCCTTGTTAGGTGAAGTGTAATCTCTTTCTCCACTGTGTCTGCAGGTTTGTGGTCCCATTTTGGCTTCCACAACCCATGCCCACTTCTACCCACAGCTCTTGACCACCCGAGCTCTAAGTTGGATAACACAAAGACAAATTACTCGGGCAGCCTGTGCACAGGGTATATGTTTTCAAATTCGACTTGTTCTGGTTTCTGTTGCTCCTGGATGGGAACTAGGAACCAGCCCACTGCTACCCCCAGACTGTGCCATGCTATACCAGAGAGGAGGTGGAACAAGGGTAAGTAAAAACAAAACAAAACTTCTTACCATTTGAATTTTTATTGGGCATTCTCTTGGTTGTTGTAGTCCTTCCCAAAGCTCCTATAATGTTAGTTACAGTCTAGTTCCTTAGTTTATGTCTTCATGGGAGAGCAAGGGCCTGATGTTTCTTAAACCCTCTTTTTGTGGACATCAGTCCTGGCCTGTCATTTAAAGAAAAAAAAAAGTGCAAAAAGTGGTAAAAACAGGATGAACAAAAAGGAGAAAAATGGGATTTAAGTTTAGAGAGTTAATGGGGAGCCAGATGATATAGGGCACTTTAGATCATTTAAACCATAAGGGACATGATTTTTACTTTGAGAGAAATGAGGAGCCACCACGGGTACAGAGGAGGCATAGCCAAATGAACTGAGTAGAAATAACAGGAATACACCGACTGAAATGTGACTGTAATAGACAGTCCATGAGCAAGGTGGGAGAAGTTGGCAGGGCACTGTAATAATCCATGCAATGATGCCCAGGTGGTAGCAGAGAGAACATTGCGAAGTGTTTATACTTTGGATACATAAAAGCCAGAAAGGCTTCCTGAAGATTAAATGTGTGATGTGAGCAAAAGAAAGGGATCCAAGATGGCTTCAAGTTTTTTGCCTCAACAACTAGAAAGATGAGTTGCCATTGTTCCCAGTTAAGTTTTGTAGTAAAAAAATATCTAGGATTGTTTAGCACAAGTTATTTTCATGTTTTTGGAGAATCAGAAAATGCCCACCAATGTGAATCTTCTTAAGAATACTTGCCCTCTATGAGTTCAACTATCTTAAAAATTCCTAAAATGGAAAGTTTTTTTTTTCTTCTTCTATTTAATCTATGGTCGACCACCCCACTTCTCATCTCCCATCCAAAGTTAAGTCTTGTCTCAGGATACTTATATTGGAAACATGAGCGTCCTTCAGAGAAAACCTCATCCGTAAGTCATGTCCTTCTATGCTGATGCCAGACAGCAACAACATCAGAATACATAACCCAGCATCATTTATCGCCTTAATAATGCCATGTGTAAAGCATTCAAATTCCAGCCCAGCTTCAATCATGGTAAACTCTTTTGAGTTCCTTGTCACAACATTTCCTCTTGCAGGAAGGAAGAAGCATCCTTCAAAAGCTCTTCAGCAATTTCAAACTCAGCTTCTTATCTTTTAGCAGTTACTGTTCAAATAAGAACACAGGTGTCAAGATCCGTCAATGGTGTGCAGGTCACACTGCACCCTCTGTATATCCATTGGAAAAAAAACAAACAATACCTACCAAGTAGACCAAGATCTACCCGTGGCAGCTAAAGCAAATACGAAATGATGTGCCTTACCAATCCACATCGCACTCTTCAGTCAACAACACACATTCAGGGTTACGTCATATTTTTTTTTTTTCCCAATAACAAGTACATGAGTACATGTTTGGCATTTTTGTTACCAAAAGACCTATTTCAAGTTTGCCCCAACCCTAGCTAAAGAAAAATTCTTCTCAATTTAATTGTTTACTAGATAGAAACTACCCATAGGTCTTATGTAGTATTTTTATCTCCACCATTATCTACTTACATATATTTCAATTAAAATTTAAGGTCTCAGGGTGCCTCGGTGGCTCAGTTGGTTGAGCATCTGACTTCAGCTCAGGTCGTGATCTCATGGTTTGTGGGTCAGGCTTTGTGCTGAGAGCTCAGAGCCTGGAGACTGCTTCTGATTCTGTGTTTCCCTCTCTCTCTGCTCCTCCCCCACTTGCTCTCTCTCTCTCTCTCTCTCCCAAAAATAAACATTAAAACATTTGTAAAAAAATAAAAATAAAAATAAATAAAATTTAAGGTCTTAGTTTCAATCTAGTAATCTTTTATATAATAATCAGCAACATTATTTGGAAAATTTGTAACACAGTGTTGACAGAATAAGTCTTTATTTGAAAAAAAAAATGATGGTGGGGCGCCTGGGTGGCTCAGTCAGTTGGGCATCTGACTTCAGCTCAGGTCATGATCTCACAGTCTGTGAGTTCGGGCCCTGAATCACACTCTATGCTGACAGCTCAGAGCCTGGATCCTTCTTTGGATTCTGTGTCTCCCTCTCTCTCTGCCCCTCCCCTGCTCATGCTCTTTCTCTCTGTGTCTCAAAAATACAAAAAAACATTAACAAAAATTAAAAAAAAAAGAAAAAATGATGGGAAATATTATCATTTTATTTTATTTTTAAGTAAAAGATCTGTTGTTTGGCCTTCTTTTAATATGAGTAAATAAAAAATGGCAAGTGTGAAGGCAAAGATGTCTATATTCTCTTGGGGAGGGTTTACTCTGAGGAGCTCTTTCTAGGATGCAGATTTTAAATGAAAGGGATATGGAGCCGGGAATTACATAACAAGTTCTGGCAGATCAGACTGGGGATTAGCGCTAACTAGATGGATTCATGCAGGAGGAAGATATGACCAACAAAGTTGGAGCTAGAAAAAAATTCTAGACAATGGAGAGACAATCAATCCTTTCTCAGCTAAAAAAACCCCAAGAGTGTAGCTAGGAAAGGATGGCAGAACAGATATGTCTGGAAGAAAAGAAGAGAGCAGGTGCCAAACTGTCTTAAACTGGATAGAAAGGAGAGGAATACAGAGCCCAATTTGGCAACAAACAAACAAACAAACAAAACAACAACAACAACAACAACAAAACACACATAGTGGATTTCTGACCCAGAGTTTTCCTTCCTGGGCTTTTATTTGAAGAGGACCTAATTTTAAGTGAGGTGGTCCTAAGAGCATGAAAAACAAAAGCAGACAAACAAAAACAGTGGATTATGCAGTTCCCTTGAAGATGGAGGTTCTAGATGTTGGGAAATTCCTAATGGCACAAACACACACGTCAGTTTGATTGTGACTTACTCCCCTCAGGTTTCCAGATTTCAATTCCTACCTCCTCTAGCATTATTTCTAACGTTGGTTCTCCACTCTTTAAGTATATAAAATATTTTGTAAAGTAATTTGCAAGACAGATCTTGAATAAAATAAAGCTTCAAATTTGGCAATATTACTGTCATATAGAAAGTGAGTGGATGGAAAATATTGAAAACCGTACATTTTTATGGTGTGTGTATTTAAATCCTTACATTTAATCTCCAAATAGAGCAAAGTTAAGCCATTCACTTTGATTTAGGTTTGATTAATGGTCTTCAGTCTTTCATTTAGAAAGTATTTTATTATTGATCTGACAAAGTATTTGTGCTATTTAAGTGTTTCGTGGGGAAAAACAAGACAATTTAGCAGGATATGTTGCAACCACCTCTAAAATGGCTTGCCAAATTGCCTTACTTACAGCATAAATGTTTGAAATAAAAGAAACTCAGAAGTCTGTGCTAAACAAAGATGAGGAAAAAGTCTCACACGTAATATGAATCACGGGGAGGCAATCTGAGATGTTTCAACATTGTTTCCTTCTGCCTTACAGTTTGTTTAAATATATTTATGTACCTCTTAATCAGTGATCCTTTTTCAAGTTTTGATTCTTTCCAATTTCTGCAGTGGTTGGGCAGCACCTTATCTTCTGTATGATTTTATGTCATTTTGGAGTGTTTTGCATAAATGCTAGGTGTTATTTTTTAAATGAAGACATTATAGTGTTAAGTATGCAATTATATATTCACATTACAATGCTCAGTGTCTACAAGATAATAATGCGGTTTGGCAAATTTCTTTTATAGGCTTAAGAGCATCTTGAAAGCTTGTATTTGCATGTAATGCAAACAATTTTATTTTTTAAAGAATTTGTATGTTAGTTTTCAGTGCTTTTACATAAATGACTTCTTTTTCTATTTAAAATATTATTAGTATTCCCACACTTGAGAGTTTGGTTGACTTTAATTTTTTCTTGCATAATCATAGCCATGGGAATAATACTTGCCATATATTTTTGTAATATATTAAAATGTTTTTATATTATCTATCAACTTCTTTTTTCCACATCATATGTGAGTCATCAAAGATTGTAGCATGTTGGCATGTGTATTATTGACTGACATAGAAGGCTTTCACCTATTTCGAATATATATATTCGATCCAATTAATTGTGTTCCTGCCAATCCTTGTCTAGACAAAACTAGGATTAAGTAGGAAATATCTAGATATTATCCAGCTTTCGTTTTCTGCCACCAGAAAACAATAATCAAATACTCCCTTCATTCCTTTCAAATCCAAATAGCTTATGGTTCATTATTTTCTTTCCACTCATTTTTTTTTTTATCAGATGTTGGACAAGTTAATCAGTATCTCATTCAGATGGAAGATCTTTATCCATGAGTAAAAGTCCATAAGCAATCTTATCTGGAATGCTAATAGTTTGTTGATGTTTCTTTGGGCTTTTGTCGGTAATCTGTATTTCCTAATTAGATTTCAGCATATGACCCAGATCTTTTAAACTCTACAATACTTATTTGGTATGTATATCACTCAGAATTCCATTTCAATTGATAAAAAAAAAAGTGTCCAAAATAAATATAAGTAAAATGGAATTTATTTTCTCAGAAAAAAAAATTCTTGTGGTAGACTTCAGGAGTAATTGATTAGGATGCCCGGCAAAATGTCAAGAGAATCCAGTTTCTCTCTCTCTCTCTCTCTCTCTCTCTCTCCTTTCTCTCTCTTTCTCTTTCCCTCAGGTCCACTTTCTCTATGTCAGCTGTACTTTTAGGTAAATTCACCCCTACTGATAGTAAAATGGACATCAGTTCCACACAATGTCCACACCTCATCTTCAAGATGAATGAGAAAATGCAACAAAGCAAATAAAATGGCCATGTATGGCTTTCATTGGTCTAAAATGGGGCATATGAGCATTCTTGGCCAACTGTCACTGCCTGGAATATGGGATATGCCAGTTGGCTTAGGCCAGTTGAGGCCTATATCTGCAGACTAGAGATCTGATGATCCCAAACCTGGTTTGAGAGAAGGAACATTGGCACATGGTTTTAGTAGGTTGAAAAGGAAAAATGCTCCCTATAATCAAACACGTATTTTTTCTTCCTTTTCAACTAACTGTTTGACTTTGGTGGATAAAGTATTAATTTGTTGACACAAACTTCCAAAGAGAAATCTATTGAAAGATGAAGTTATAGGAAATATATGACCTAGTACACAACTATGCCAGAAATTATTACATTTTTGCTTCCTCTTCTGTAGTATGTATTGAGTTTCCCCTGAGAAGAAGATTCTCAGTCATGAGATCAATTTCCCAACTCTTGCCCTGCATGTAGGTTTGACTCTGTAACTAGATCTAGCCTATGAATATATCCCATGTTATATATGCTACTGTGGTCTGTTTTTTTTTTTTTTTTTTTTTTTTTTTAATGTTTTTATTTTTGAAGGAGAGAGAGACTGGGCATGAGTGGGGTAGGAGCAGAGCGAGAGGGAGACATAGAATCTGAAGCAGGCTCCAGGCTCTGAGCTGTCAGCACAGAGCCCGATGCGGGGCTCGAACTGACGAACTGAGATCATGACCTGAGCCGAAGTTGGACGCTTAACCGACTGAGCCACCCAGGCGCCCCTGTGGTTGGGTTTTTTAACAAAGGTTTGTGCTATCTCTATTCTATCGTCTTTACTCTGCCATCTGGATGTGGAAAACTCTAAGGAAAGAAAAGATTTCAAAGCTTTGAAATGGAGAGACCCTGGGTCCCTGAATCACCAGATGGTGGTAAATAGCCCCAACCAGAAGCACCAGCAATGGACTGATACATAAGAAATAACTAAACTTCTGAAAATTGGGGATTTGATTATTGACCTGCTGCTGGTACTCCAATTAATACAAAATCAAATGAAGATGGAATGATTTTATACCAGCTCTTTCTAAATATCACTGTTCATCCTATTATTAACACATTACAAGAGAATGAACAAGTAGATGGACCTTATTTCTTTTTATATTTTTCCTTTTGAAATGGAAATGAATCCAATTTTTAGAACTGAGTCCCTGAAGAATAAAAATACAACTTTCACTCTATCATGCAACCCATTAAAAATAGAAATTACTATTTAGAATAATTATCTCAGCATTCTACCCACGAGCAATTTCAAATTGTCTGTCTCACTTTAAAGGAAATTCCAGATGAATGGCAGAGTCCTAGAAGTGAACAGAATTTGGATATTGGCAGAAAATCGTGAACGGTTATGACTGAGGATATCTTGAGGCTGGAATACGAAAGGAGAATTTTTAGCAATAGCACTGGAGCGTTGGCAGGGGTCAGATCACTAAGGACATGGAAGGCCGATGTAGGGACTTTAGAGAACCTCTGAAGAGAGTTAGAAGGATTTTAAACAAAGAGGTTAGGATTTTGTTTTAGAAACGCCACTCTGGACTCCAAGTAAAAGGTAGCTTTTATCCCAGAGGCAATGACAACACAGATCTCAAAGTTTATATGCTTATTAAGAATCCATTGTGGGGTTCCGGGGTTAAGTGCCATTTGGTTAAGTGTCAGACTCGTGATTTCAGCCCAGATCATGATCTCAAGTTTCACTGGTTCAAGCCCCACCTCAGGCTCTGCACTGACAGCTCAGAGCCTGCTTGGGATTCAGTCTCTCTCCCTCTCTCTGCCCCTCTCCTGCTCTCTCTCTCTCTCTCAAAAACAAACAAACAAACAAAAAACCCAAAAAGAATACATAAAAAAAAACATTAAAAGAAAAAGGGTCAAGAGGCTCTGAGTGAGTGGAAGTTTCCAGAGCATTCCACAACTCTTTCTTGACACTGCTGAGTACCATGGAAGGTGTAACAGAATAAACAGGTGGGCACTACATTTTTGCAAAAGAAAGTTGTCAGAATAAGAAGATAGCAATCAGTTGAGTGTCTTAACGTTTCTAAAGAGAAATAAATGCCAAGTGGTCTCGTAAAAGAGCTGTGACATATAAGGCATCATTTCTACCCAAGTCATTTCCAGTTGGCTCAAAGAGGAGCCAAGCTCATGGAGCTGACTCTTAGTGACAAAGGTTCAGAAACAGTGTAACAGGATCCAATAATCTCTGGGTCCAATTCATTCTCTTGGCCTTTCTTTTTCACTGCCTGTCATCAAATGAGTGATGCCTAAAAGGCTCTTGAAATGTATAATAAAAAGAAATGCATCAGCATGGGGCCCATGTAAAGATATTGTAAAAAAGGGGATTGAGCAAAAAGGCCACAAGAAAAGAAAAAGATAAATTATACAATCCAGCCAAAGCATAATACGCATAACATTGCTTCACCAAATCTGCCTGGAACTAAAAGAATTATTTGGAGAAAGCCCATACTGGAGGCAAAAATCCCAGTTAGGAGAAAGTTTAAATAATCCAGATGCATCCTAAATTAGGACACCAACAGTGAAAATGGATAAAACAGTTTATAGATCACTGTTGTCTGCCTTTGATTTTCAGGCATAAGACTTGGGTTTATATAATTGCAATATAGTCAAGTTCAGTTTCAGTGGGTACAACATGAGTAAAGAAAGCTCAATTCTTTGGGCAGTTTGAGCAAAAATTTAATTGTTATTAAGTATTTAAAAAAATAGGAACCGAAGAGAATTTAGGGTCTCTATAGGTATGGGCATTTCTCTGATATGAGAAATCTCTTAGGCCAACAATAGTTATAAAAAGGTTCTCCATGACCCATTCTTACCCAAACACCCTAACCATGTAATGAGGACTGTATCATTTTTAATGAGAGATTTCCCCACTCCATAAATACTCTACAATATCCTCAGAGCCAAATCTCCCATTTTTGGATTCATTTAATATCCCATAAGGTATGGGCTATAATTTGCTAAATCTTTTTGAGAGAAGATTCTCTTGGATATTATTAACTGCTAACCAGTCTGCCTCCACCAGCTACACGGCTTCCAGGCTGGTCCAGTTACACTTCCTTTATCCAAAACTCAAGGCCAGATGATTTCAGAATTCAGAATTTTTAGCAGTTTCCAAAGGGGTGTTTTTTATTAATTTTATTACAAGCCAGTAAGTTCTGGAGAAGCATCTCATATCAGAACCTGTTAATCTTTCTCTAGTAAAACAAAAACATGCATTCTATGTGGAATAAATAAGGACTATAAGTAGCTTGCAACATTTCAGGACAGGTCTTACCATAAAATAAGTTAGTGGCAAATGTTTTTCAGATTTTAAAAATTATTACTTTTGGTTTTGTAAATACAAATAAGGAGGTATTTGAGACCTGTTTTTCTATAAACATCACATGACCCGGCCACTCCCCTGCTTCCAATACTATAATGGCTGCCCAATTATGGCATGAGAGATATCAACACTTGTAAAATGCTACAAAAGACTGACTGTGCTCTGATTCCATCTTACTGAGCAAGAATTATCTTTTACTCATTCTTCCTCTGAAGTTCATGTTGTAGCCATAAGAGGCCCCTTATTTTTCCCTAGATGAGGTTACTCCTAATGTTTCCAAGGAAATACCAAGCTTTTTGTCACTTTTTTTGATTTGCTTTATCTGGACTGCCAATCCTACCTTTCATTTTCCCCTCACCTATATAACTTCATACATATCTTAAGGCTCATTCAGAAGTCACTACTTCAGTAACTGCTCTACCAGAATACTTTGCCACTTAGCCATTCACCCAACTACTCCCCTCCCCCCTACACACACACACACACACACACACACACACACACACACTCTCTACACACATAGGATCCAAGCTGAGTTCAGTGCCCCTGTTCCTATTCTGTGATCCTTTATGATCTTACATATTATCTTTATCAGTGCATGTACCACATTGTATCATACGTTCTTGTTGATATCACTTTTTCTCTGTCCAGATTGAGTCTTTAGGGAAGATAATTATAACTTTCTCACCTTTGAATCTCTATGTTTTTAAAATTAGATGATGATGTTTTAGGAGATGTTCACTGTTGAGAGGAAACAAAAAAAAAACATAAGAAGAAAATTAATGAGTGACAGAATGAATGAGTACATGGGTTTACTATAATGAGAGAGCATGTGATTTCCTCAGCTGTGAGAAAACACAAACACCAGCAATGCCTTTGCTAGTGTTGGCAAAGGTCATCCCACCCAAGGATCCTTGAGTCATTTGGATGATATTAATTACCAAATTTTACAACGGGCTCATCAACATGTTGCCTGCTCTAAGTGCCCAATTTATACACCAGCAAGTCCCTGATTCATCCATGTGTTAATATTTTTAAAAGTAGCTTCTATCGGCAATAACTTTCGCACAGAAGATATTTCTTTAGGACAAATGGCCAGCTGGTGCTAATGGGATTCTGCTACCTGAAACCATCAGCACCACCCAGAAGGTCATTTGTCTCCCCAGATACCCTGGAGAACAACTTTCTCCCTTAAAATGCCGTGCATTTTAAATAATTGACTTTCAATTTCAGTAGAGTTCCCTGAAAAATAGATCAATATGGCCACACTGAGCTGAGACAATAGGAATTGGTTATACACACTTCACATGTCATGTTCTCACTTGGTCTACCGTCAGCAAAAACAGTGTGGCTTGAGCTATTTTTTTAATGAATGGAATGTCTGGTTATGGAGTATGTTTAAGGTTTAAGACACTACAGTTTTGTTTTGCTTTTGCTTTGCTTTCCTGACTGGCTCTAAAAATGAATGGAAGAGCCCACAGTTCGAAGGCTCTGGTTAAAGGCTGAAGGTTTTGGGTTACTTACCCTTCCTCTGGTCCTGCTAGCCTAGAGAAAGTGACGATGCCTCATTCATCTCTCTTCTTCTCTCTCTTCTCTTATTCAAAAAAAAAATTTTTTTAAGCACCAGCATGTGCCAGCATTGGGACACTAGGATTCTAAATTCAAACAAGATATGGTTTTTGCATTCTAATAGCTTATTTCAAAGCTAGGGCTGATTCTGACTATATTGCAGTACTTGTTGACAATATGGTAAAATACCTGGCCCATAAGAAATGCCCACAAATGGATGGCTATGTGTCCCTCTCCTTCCTCCTCTCTTTCAATCTGCCCATTTGGTATCCTAGGAGCTTTTCAAAACTTTTTAGGCTAGGAAGAGGAAAGCCATCACTCGGATTTCCCAATGTTTCTGGCAATTAACAATTAGGTAAAGAAAAAGGATGGTGGAGAAAGTCGTATCTGAGTTCAACTAATCTTTGATAGTAATTGTCTAAACACGTTATCTGTGTTAAACTAAATGTCTTACCTTTAGACATTTTGTTTTCATCCAGAAGATTTGGATCTAAAGCTTTAATTCACAGACTGTCAACACCAGATGGATCTTACACAATTTTACAGGGAAGGAAACTGAGGCTCACAGAGGACTTTGAGAGGGAAAGAAAATAAGAGTGATAAACAGCTAATTGATGGCAGTCTATAGACCACTTACTCCTCACCCAGTGCTCCCATATCATGCTATGATATCTGAAAGTCAGAGAAGTAAACCCAGATTGGAAGGAGCAGATGAGTAAGGAGGGCTTGTCACATAATATCCGAAGCCCATGAGACTTGAATTTATATGAGCAACACCAGGTGATGACAGGCAACCAGGTGACACTGTAGTGCACTGCCTTCAGAAGAGAGAATCTGTCTCTGTTGTTATCACACTGCCATGAGTTGTAAGTCCCTGGGCCCCAAGGTAATTTGCTAGCTAAACAGAGACCAGGATCAAGTTACATGATTTCACCAACAGGGCCTCAATGTTTACTTTGTTTTCCAACGTGGTGTTAAGTCCATCCAGATTTTAATTGAGCTCTCTCTTTAAGAAGAAGCCGGAGAAGAAGAAGAGGAAGAAGAAGAAGAAGAAGCAGAAGGAGGAGGAGGAGGGGGAGGAGGAGGGGGAGGAGGAGAGGGAGGAGGAGGGGGAGGAGAAGAGGAAAACAGATTAATTATTTAAAGTGTTGTGTAATACTGAAAGGCAGACGACCAGTAACCTGACGGGAGAAGCCAGGATTCAGGCTCTGGTAGCTGATGCGTGGAATTAGTCTTCGTCTAAAATCTGCTCAGTGCATTATTTTCATTTTTCCCCCCTTGATCCTTAAAGTAATCTTTATGGGCTTCCAAATCTGCTTCCAGCCCGACTCAGAAACACACCCACAAACCATTGTGCAGCTCTTAGGTAAACTGAGAGATACTTGAGTTCCCCACAGAGTGAGATAACATCTGGGGATATGAAGAAAATTGCTGTGAATTAAACTTCCTCATTTTGAGAGCAGAGTGGAAGTCGTGAACGTCAATCCTAAAGTGATTTAGGACACATGAAATCCCAACATCCACCTTCTGCTTCATAAACCCCCACAGACAGCAACAGCTCCCTGATTCAAGCTCTAAAGACGGGCTGTGTGCAAGGGTTTGGTCTTCCTGGGAAAACAAACAAACACACAATCATGCTTCTTTGCCATTACCACTTTTCATCAAACACAATAGATCAAAACGCACACATGCAGGGTGCCTGGGTGGCTCAGTGGGTTAAGCGTCTGACTCGTGCTTTAGGCTCAGGTCATGATCTCAAGGTTCCTGAGTTCCAGCCCCACCTGGGGCTCCACTGAAGGTGCAGATCCTGCTCGGGATTCTCTGTCTCCCTCTCTCTGCCCCTCCCCCACTCATGCTGTCTCTGTCTCTCTCAAAATAAATAAACTTTAAAAACAAACAAACAGAACACACCCACTCTTTATCCTAAGGGACCTGATCCTTCTGATATGTGTGTTTGTGTGGGCTGGTTCCTCAATCTGAAATCCTCTCCCTCCAAATACATCATTCTAAGCCTACATCTTCAGCACTTCTCAGGTTCTGTCTCTACTTCTCATGTCTTCTGTCCCATGATTTCTTCCTCCTTTGATTTCCAACATCATTTATAAAGTCTGCTCTCCTCCTTTAGGGACTTATTTATTTACCATCTAGAATTGTCTTCTGCATAGAGACAATGAAGAGGAAACTTAATTTGAAACCAGGAGGTTTTTCTAATTTGCTTTCCAAGCCTAAATTTCTCATCTCCAAAATGAGGAAAGCATACGGATTAAGTGTGGATTATGTCGAAGAGGTGAGATAGTGTTTACCTGTGTGTCCACAGTTGTCTGCTACATTTCACTTACACATTATAGTTTCTGAGGAAGGGAAGTTTTCTCTTGGCCATTTGCAGTGTGGCTGCATTTCTAAGTTTTAAAAAAATGCTCAACTATGGCGCACCTGGGTGGTTCAGTCAGTTCAGTGCCTGACTCTTGATTTTGGCTCAGGTCATGATCCCAGGGTTGTGGGATTGAGCCCTGCGTTGGGTTCTACACTCTGCATGCTTACGATTCTCTCTCTCTCTCTCTCTCTCTCTCTCTTTCTCTCTCTCTCTCCCTCTGCCCTTCTCCTCCACTCACACTCTCTCTCTGTCTCTGAAATAAAAATACAGTTGGGGCACCTGGGTGGTTCAGTCGGTTAAGCGTCCGACTCTTGGTTTGGGTTCAGGTCATGATCTCAGGGTTTCATGAGTTTGAGCCCCACATGAAGATCCTACTTGGGATTCTCTGTCTCCTCTCTCTGCCCCTCCCCCATGTGCACTATCTCTGTCCCTCTCAAAATAAATAAAGAAACTTAAAAATTTTTAAATAAAAATAAGACTTAAACAATGTCAAAATGCTCAATAAATTAGTTTTTACTCAACTACTCCAACCCCTGTTTAAAATGATGGTTTCCTTGCACAACTTTACACCCCCTCAGCTATGAACCTAAAAAGCAGGAAAATGAGATGCCGGCCTGTCATCTCATTTTGTACCACCACTCACAGTCTTTGTTTCTTTTGCATGGAAGAGTGCTTGCAAGATACACATTCCTGCCCTTAGCCTCCCTCCAAACATTAGAATGCAAGGTGAATGGATCCAGGCTGTATAATTTGCTTTGAATAACAAATTGCATTTACATGCATACATCCAGTAAGTGCTTCTGGATGGTAATGGCATTGATGATCACTCACACCAAAACATGATTGAGTGGAAGCTGGAAGGATAGATTTTATGAAGTAAAGTTGAAAGAATTAACATGTTTATTATGACCTAGCAATAGCTAGGGGGGAAGTATCTTTAAGCATTCTTATTCCCTTCCATTTCTGCATGTATCTGGCACTTGTCATAACAGCCCCAGGCAAGTTCCAATAATGAGAGCAACATATGGCATTTGAAGAGCGCCAACGCCAAGGAGAGAGCATGATTTACAGGGGCACCATCGGGGGAAGTAATGGAGCAAATACTCATGTCAACTTTAGGAAATTGGTTCCAGAAGATAGTTAGATCCTATTTCTATGTTCTGTGATGTCTATCCTCTCATCATTTTTTATCATTGTCTCCTTTTCCTACATCCTTTTTTAAATTTTTTATTTATTTTTTTTTTAATTTTTAAACGTACTGACCGCTGAAACAGGCTGTGAGGAGCTGAAGTTCTGTCATTTCCAGCAAGACAGATCTTGATGCAATACAAAGAGGGAGGAACTTAGTTTCAGATTTGTTGAGACATTTCTGCATAATGACCGATGGAAGCTAAAAAAGTTGCAAATGATCAATTATCGTCAAATACATTATTTGGTGTTGTACAGGAGAGCAAAACATAAGTGTTTGGCTCAGTTTTTAAAACCTCTAGATAATCCCTTTGGATACATAATGGCGGTTATTGGAAAATAGGCACACGGGTTGCCGAATCCTCCTAGAACCCTGAAGCTAATTTGGATAACTATGTCCTTGCTAAATACTGAGACAATGTCCTCACCCAACAGTTTTCAAGAGCGTATTTGTTGTTGTAGTTGTTTGTTGTTTTAAGAAAATTCAAAAGTTTTGACAGCAACTGAAGGTTTTGGAAATCATACGGGTTTTTTGTTTGTTTGTTTTGTTTCATATTGTTTTTTAATCTCTACAAATTTCTCATACTGCCACAGAGAGCAAGACTGTGTTCTAATGAGTTTAATAAGGAGTTATGCCACGAAAAGGAGTCTGTGACCCAAATGATTTGGAAAACACCTTGCTCTATGTGTCTCTTAGAGACACTTACCTACAAATGAGAAGTCTCTAACAACTGAATAGACTTTTTTTTTTTTTTTTGGAAAGGGGGAATGGCCATTGGTCATCACCTTCTGTTCGAGAACTGTATCACAGGGCTATCAAAACCTGGAAAGAAGATTCTCTTCTATAAAATACAAATACAAAGGGTCAGCTTTGGGGGTTGAAAGACATTAGAGAAATCAGTACAATCCTACACTAGGCTGATAAGAACTGGACCCCATACACTTTCCTGTCAAACACGCACAATACTTCAATCATAGGGGTGTGTGGCAGAATAATTGCATATAAATATCATTTTAAGTGGAGTTTAAGATGATTCAAGGATTTCACTATTGGAGATATTTCTGGCTCTACGTTTTGAAAATAAGCTAAAATATATCTTATTTGTAAAGATGTATAAAAATTATGTATCTTTTATTCTATTGGAAAAAAAAAAAGTTGTGCTATCTTTGATCCATTTTGTGCCAAAACAGTAATGAGTCATATATACAATACAATTCAAATAAAAGACTTATCTATTTAAAACCTCTTGCAAACGGACAGACTTCCATAAGACTAACATTTTAATTGATGGCAAGGAGTTTGGTAAGTCAGAGTTCAGGGCTGATTTGTTAGCTGAGTACTATTGTGACCAATAATAAATGTTCCTACAAAAAAACAGTCATGAATATACAAGATCTAAATATGCATGAGGTTATTTTGTTTCAAGAGTCATAACTCAAACTGGCATCTAAATTCTTCATGGAGATTATCTTTCATTTGTAAAAGCTTGTAGGACAGAGCTGAAATTGTCCAGTTCTATTCAGAACTAATGAATATTTTATATTAGTTCATCTCCACATTGTAAAAGATTTACATCTTGAGGACATTAAAATTAACTTAAGAGATTAATGCACAATAACAAAAAAAGTAGATTCACTTTCAAGTTAAAATCATGGGGAAGGCTTTGTTCTGGAATTGCCAGCCTGCCACCAAACGTACAGCCCTGTCCCAGGCTGTTCCACAATGATGTCCTCCGGTCATAGGTCAACCGAATTTTATTGTATGTATTTAAATAATCAGTCTGGCAATTGTTTCTTTGCTGAAATAGCTATTTCCTAAAGGCACCCTGGGGCAGAAATGATGACTCTCAAACAAGATGAACTCATCTTCCATAATTACAAAGGACCTAGAGAGACAACGTCTAGGCATTCAGAGTTCAAATTTTGGTGCGTACTCCAAAGGGTACTTTATCTCTTGGAAAATCACCATCAAGAATATGGTTAAAAGCCCAATGACAATAAAATGACACGAAAGCCTTAAAAGCAAAACTGTTTGGTTATTCACTCTCATTCAGATCTGTGGTTTGCTCAATGGAAGAATTTATTTTAGAATTTCGAATGACAGGACCAGGTTGAAAATATCTGGGAAGCATTAAAACCACTCCATGCGTCAGTCAAGTGGAAGTGCCATGTGAGGGTAACATTTTTTTCAGCAGCAATTTCAAGAGGCCCACTTAGAGCCAAGAGACTTTCCATCATGAGCATATAAAGAATGCAAGACATCGCTCAAAAGACCCAAAGTCAAATTTAGGTGTGCCTTTGAGCAAATCGCTTTGTGAACTCGGTTTCTCCTCTAAGACGTAGTGATAATGCTATTTACTGAGCTAGATTGCAGATAAAATGTGACGCTTTATGTACAGGGCACGGAGTAAGTTCTTCACTGATAACCATGTGCAGTCCAAAGCAGTTCACTGGCGGAGATATATATGAATTGATTTCAGGAGTGCATTCTTTTTGCAGATCTGAATGTTGGTGTGCATATGTTTGCCTCTGAGTGTGAGAGTGAGTGCGAGAGAGAGCCAAAAAGAGAAGGAGAACAGGAAAGAACATGGGAGAACAAGAAATTCTCCTTGGTAGAGAAAATGAGCTATTTGGTCAAAACTTTGGTTAAGCAGGATAGAAATGTGATCTGGCTTTCTCCTCCTCACCTATCCTTGGCTCCCTTAAGTCAGTCTTCTGATGGAGATGATGCCAATCAGCAGTAGAAAACCATTCTGCTCTTTTGCCTCGGAGCTGCCTCAGGGGCCAAGGTTAGAAGTCTTTCTTCTACTCCCAGAGGCGATTTTTGAAGCTTTTGGTCCTTGTAACTGAAATAAATGCTACTATCCATTTCCATCCTAGTATATATTAAACTACTAAATTATAGCGTAAGAGGACCACCTTCCATCCTCAAATTAATAATGATATAATCCTGAAGACCTACCATACCCCGTATATCCACTGGCTTTCAACTGAGTAGGAGGAAAAGCAGCCCCCTAGGATCATGAGGAATTCAGGGAGGCCCCACAGTGATGGCTCCCGTGGATACCTAGCACCTTTCATTGTGCTGACTCTGTCCTGCCTTGTAGCCCCTGGTCTCATCTCTACTTGTCCACATGGGTGGCTGGGAGTGCCATCTGGAGAGAAAAGCTTGGCAATGCTGGTGCCAAGAACAAGTTGCTGGATCCCCTCGCAGCTTCTGAGCCTTGGTGGGGGATGGAAATGTAGGATTTTGGACCAAGTTGTGCTGTGTTCTCTGCTGGAGAGGTTAAGTGGGGGGACGGGGTGGGGGCAATTTGGGCATATTTTGTCTCTTGCTCATGGAAGAATTTCTTTATAGCCAGAGGCTTTAATGTTTCTCCTGAAGACCACCTTCAAACCCCTTTTTCACCAAAGAGCTCAAGACCAACTCAAATCAAATTTCTTACCTCTAAGAAGTAGGCATAATATCTACTTCATTGGATTTCTGTTAAAATAAAATGTGATGCTCTGTGGAGAATTTCTGGAACAGTCCATGGCACACGGAGAGTGCTCAATAAATGGGAGACACGTTCTTATTGTTGTTTTTTAGGATCATCATTGCCACCAAGAAACACATTTGTGGGATTCTTTGGTTTTGTTTTTGTTTATCAACTAAAACATGACACAGTTGAGAATTCTGAGGGGAAAAATGTGTCCTGTCACTGCCTGAAAATGTTCCTACTGCCTCTGGAGAGCCTCTTCAGCGTTATGATCTCATCTTTCAAAGTTTCTGTCCTTTTAAGTCTTTTCAGAATTACGTTTCTGAAAGGGAGGTAGGATGTGTTGTTAGGAATGCGTTTTGAGCAGGTGAGAATCTTCACAGTGAATTATTTAGGTTTCCTGAGAGTGTGAGAAGATAGAAGAATTGCAGAGGAGCAGGTAGGTTAATGATATTCTGTCTTTTGCATATAGAATGAGCGTGGTTCACCTCCCATATATTGGCTTTTTATGTCAGATGTCAGAAACATGTCCAATTTCTCTCACTGTTTGATCTCGATCAGAAACGTCCCGCCAACATAAAATGTAGGACCATTGTTACCTTGAAATCTCAGCCAAGAAACTTTCTAAGTTTGTGTTCTGCCACACAGAAAAGAATTTTCTTTTTCCCTTTCTCTCTCTCTCTCTTTCTTTCTTTTCTTCCTTTCTTCCCTTCTTCCTTTCTTTTCCGTGTTTGTCCAGAAATGTCTGGATTCTGTCAGCACTCAAGCAAAGATGCCCAGAAAGATGGACTTAACACATTTGGTTGCACAGCCCTTCCTCCACCTGGTGATAAAGATTTTCTGATTTGTTTCTACATGATGCTTAGCACAATGATTCCCAATAGTCCCCAGCCACTGCAAATGTGTATCAGGGTCCTCTGAAAGGCTGGTTAAACCATAGATTTCTGGACTTCACCCCCAGGATGTCTGGTTTGGTAGGTCTGGGGTAGGTAGAGCCTGAGAATGTGCATTTCTGGCATGTTCTCCAGCAGTGCTACTGCTGTTGTTCTCAGGACAAACTTTGAGAACCATTGTCTTTCCTAGAGAACATCTATCTTGCTGTGGATTATTGGAAACAGAAGATAAGGTGCCCACGTTTTCTTTCCTGACATATAACTGCTTCCATTCTGTATCTTGGATGCGTGTTCACTTCCAATTTCTTACTAACACGCTTTGTTTCGTAAAGCAGGCATTATGAATTTTTGTTGTTGTTGTTGTTGAGACTAAGGGATGAATAAAGGGCTGGTAAACTTTCTCTGTAAAGGATAAGGTATTAATTATTTAAGGCTTGGCGGTTCACACACAGTCTCTGTTGCAAATATTTAACTCAGCCACTGTGGCATGAAAACAGTTATTGACAATACGTAAACAAATGGGTGTGTCTGGGGTCCAATAAATTTTTTTTTGCAGACACTGACATTTGAATTTCATGTATATCTTACGTGACATGAAATATTGCTCTTCTTTTGATTTTGTTCAACTGTGCTAAAATAGCAAAAGATTTCTTAATTCTCAGGACATACAAAAGCAGGGAACAGGGCCAAGGGTGGCCCACAGTTCTCCCTTTGCTGGCCCCAAGGATAAATCCTTGCACCCTAATGCATCGAATGATAAGCAAGATGCTTTTATATTGCCAGTCTACAGATGAGCAGGTGGTGAAGCCCTGCTTTGTTATCCCCTACAGCCCAAGTGTCTAAGGACCAAGGGAGTCCTTAACTGAAAAGATTATTCTATTGGTAACTCCCATCTTGGCTACCCCAATCCCCAACTCAGACCCCAACTCAGATTCTGATATATTAGAGCTTAAAGGAACTGGGATATCTGTTTTCAAACAAATAATAAAAAACCTAAAGGTATCTGTTATCTTAGTGCCCAGTGGGCTTGGGGCTTATTAGCACTGTCGCGCCCAGCCCTTGGCAAGTGGGGTCCATGATGAATATTCGACACAAAGAAAACACATCCTGACAGAGATATTCTCCATATCAGTAAATTCATAGCAGCATTACATTTTTGTATGAAAAGATTAAGTCCATCGTTCAATTCACAAGGACCCTTTTATTACCTTCATCTCTTTACCTTCACATTTTTTTAAGTCTTGTATAATATTTTCACTTCCCCAAATCACTGCATTAGCTATGTAGATCTAGCTCAGCGTGAATATAAAGCTCCCAAGAGATCTGTGTACCCAGGCACGTTGTCGAAGGTGATGAAAGATTTTATATTTTCACTCAGATTTTTTTTTTTTTTTTGCTGGGACTCTGCATTACAGTATATAGGAACATATGACAAGAACTAAAAATAAGGTGGATTTGGTTAATGTGTACCTAGCCTGGGACATGGGAATTCAGCAGACATAGCTGATTGAGCAAGTAACTGTTCACATCTGAACGGAATTAAACTTAATCTATTCACTGACTTTTAATCTCCAATTAAAAGTGAGCTACGGAAAATAGACTGAGAAAAAAATTGCCGACCTAAGCTGCGTGTTTGCCAATGATCGTGAAATGTGTGGCAAATACGGCCAGAAATAAGGTCACCTGATCCCACGCTATGAGTCCCCGTGTTTGTACAGAGAAGGATGGCTCTACTGAGCGGTTTTCTTTAAACCGCAAGAGACAGGCAGGAGGAATCCGAGGTATAAAGATGCATGTCCTTGGGAGAATGCATTAATTAATGATGGCACAGTAATCTCACATTTAAGTGCTGCATTATTGTTAAAAGTGTTATTATAATTGAATTACATGTTCTGCGGGGGAGGAAAAAGAGCTCATCCTGAATGTACAATTAATTGTCATTATATAAATCCTCCAGCAGTGTCGCCAAACCTGGAACTCGTAATGAATGTGAGTCGAAGATAACAGTGGCGGTTGTTTTCTCCCCGCAGAAGCCTCAAGATCCACTAGGGAGATGGCTTGGTAGTGGCACTTCTAGTCTTTGGCAGCCTTTCATCCTGGAAATAGCCGTGACCCGGCTGTTAGGAGTCACCTCATGGCCGTAAACATCGGTCCTTTTTTATACCAAAGTATTCTCACATATAGAGGGAGCTGACCCATCTGAGCCTCCCACATATGGGGATTAGTTGAGGATGATACACAGATCTAAGAATTTATTATGTTAATTATGATAACTCTTCCTCAGCTGGGTCTGTTTTGCAGCTTGCGTCCTGGAGATCACAGCTAGGATGAGGGATCCTTCCTGCTCTCAGCAGGTACAGATTGAGAGTCAATATCCTCCCATAAACTTCAAGGTTGTCTAAGCCAGACAGTGAGTCGTGTATGCCCAGAGGACTGGCACAGCCCCAATCCTGGGGGACAAAATCTTTCATAGGGCATGTCAGACACCTTAAAGTCCTGGAGTTGGGGCAAAAAAAGCATTCTGAACAAAAAGGGGAAAGCATGCTGCTCACTTTTCTACCCTGATATTCAGAAGTGGGGGGGGGGAGGGCTCTGTTGCATGGTACCCATCTACTTGAACTTTATTGACCCTGTCGACACTTCATTCTGCTGCAGTCTTTTATTCATGATGTACCTCATTAATCACTTCCTCAGAGCCTCACGTATCTTTTGTTGCTCTTGTTAGTGTGATGGTTTGCTTTTTCTCTATTCATAGATATTTGGTCAGTTAACCCTCAATGTTTGGCAGTAAAGGGAGTGAAATGCTGCTAGACCAAAATCTATTTTTCCCGCTTTTGGGTGTCATGGTTTATCGCATCCTTCCATTTATACTTTTAGGTATGTTCCTGTCTTGTGACCTAATTGCATTTTGCTGAATTAATCTAAGATATTCCCCAATGCTGAGAGGATCATGTGCTATCAAAACTTAATTTGCTTTCAAACAGGTGGTTTGGTTTTTGTTTTCCACTTAAAATATTTGGGTTCCCTTCGACTTTAGAACCAGTCACATCAGGGTTTAGGGCCTCCCTTAGCTTATTATTTACTGCAGAGTATTGAGCAAATTACATGTTTTCTCTGCATTGTATGTGTTTTACCTATAAAATGGAAATAAGAATATTTCATATATCTGAAATAGAAATAAAATGACCTAATAATTTAAAGCACCATAGTACCTTGGTATGAAGAATCCTTCTTTAGAAAAAATAGTCTTCTTTGGGAAAAAAAAAGAAAAGATGGGTAACTGAGGTGTTAGTGTGTGCTTTTTAGGGACAATGTCAAAAGGAAAAGCAAAGATTTTGTTCTTTGTAAGCCAGCAGGATGGTAGGTGGATAGAAAAGCTTCTGTCTTATGTATCACTGTGAGGCTTGGGAGAGCCAAAGTTAAACAGTAATTGTCTCTCATGACTGCTGAAATACAGCTTGTACATCCCAAACCTCAGCCCTTTCTGCCTATCAAACACCTACCTGAACTTCTTGTCTTGGTTCAGTCCATGTTCTTCCAGCAAAACTTCCTTCATTACCTATGGCCTCAGTCCCCTCTCCCATCTTGACCCTCTGGTCCATGTTTTACGATACACTAGCCTGTTAGTTACCTGTGATTCCCAGACACTGGTCAGATCAATGGAATTGTCTGGAGCTTCTTACAAGCACAAATGAAGATCTTGTTAGAAAAGAAGAGACTACACTCAAATACACGTGGCCCTGCAACCAGCAGCATTCATTCACGTCTCAACAACCTTCTCTGCCAACCATGGAAGTTTTCATTTGAGACCTGAACACTGTATATCAAGCATTTCTTGTGGTGTCTAAGCAGCTGCAGACTTGGTAACACCACTTAACTGGGCTGTTAGAACCTGTGGGTGGGTTCCCAGGCCTTCACTCCTTTGAGACTAACACCCTGCCAGACATGATGTAGCTCTGCGGTGTTCAACCCAGCCTCTGTATTAACCTCATCTGGAAAGCTCCTAGCACGTGCCTGGGCCTCATTCACACAATTAGATCTGAGCAGTGGGTTCCAGTGTTCCCTTGGTGATTCCAGTGTGTGGCCAGGGTTGAGTGACCATTCAGCAATCATGTATTGATTTACTCATTAGGAGAGTGATTCATAGGAAACCATGTTTCGTTGGCAGGGGTAGAGAGGGTAATCAATTCTCTTTGTAACCGCCAAGGAAGCCAAAATAAAATGAAGAGAGGAAAACAGTGAAGCAGTTCAAATTAGGAAAATTGAGGTATGAGCACGGGCTCTGGTTGAGGACTGCATTTGCTTTGCACACACCCCGCTCTCCCCTCACTCCCATCTCAGCCAGTCTATCATCACCTTCCCCTTTTCCAACGCCCCATGTCGCCACTCAGAGAAGGAGCTCCTGGAAGAATCAAGGAGAAAAGCAGGTCCTCACATGGATCTCTTTGCCTTTTCTTGTCGTTGTGTAAATGCAGACCCTTCTCCAAAGGGGAAGAGATTGACACAGCATTTCTCTGGGCATGGGCTTGGCTCACAGGGGTGGGGAGGGCAGAGGAAGTTCACTGAAGATTCCAAGCTGTCAGTCAAGCTTGCTAAAGTAGGAAATAACAAAGGTTTTGAGTCCGACACTCACACATGGATAAAGTGGATACCCTGACAGAGAACAAAGAAAAGATGTTTACTTTGCCATGAGGCAAGAAAATAAAATAAGTGACACGCAGGTTAAAACAACAACTAAAATAACTGTCCCCATGAACACACAATAAGATTGTGTCTACAGGATATCTCATGAAACCTTTAAAATATAACTTCACAGGATTCAAATTCAACAGACCCAAACCTACTTTACTTGTATTTACTAGCAATAAGCAACCAGAAATAAATGAGAAGAAATAATGTCACTTTTAAGAGATTGAGAAATACTATTTTTTGAATGTAGGCCAAAATTTATACTTAATTGTAAATCTAAGAGAACATATTCAGATTCTTTTCACTGAAAACTGAAAACTACAAAGGCTAATGAAAGAAATCATAGGCCTAAATTGTCAGAGAACATATCATGTTCATCTATTGGAAGATTCAATCTTTTAAAGATGTCAACTTTGCCCAAATTGATTAATGCAATTCCAATCAAAATCCTTGAGGGATTTATTGCAAATATAGACAAGCTGGTTCTAACACATATGCAGGAAAAATGAACAAACAGAATAGGTAAACCAATTTTGAAAAGAAGAAAAAAAAATAAAAGCAATTATACTGCATGATTTTAAGGCTTCCTAGGAAAGTACAGCAATAAAGGTATTGTGGTATTTACAAAGAGATGAACACAGACTGAAGGAAGTGAACAGATAATTGAAGAAAAGTCCTGCACAAACAAGGCTATTGGCTCTGGCAAAGCCAGATGCAAAGATGCAAAGACAGGTCAGTGAGGCTACGGGGTCTTTTAACAAATGGTGTTGGGGCGCCTGGGTGGCGCAGTCGGTTGAGCGTCCGACTTCAGCCAGGTCACGATCTCGCGGTCCGGGAGTTCGAGCCCCGCGTCAGGCTCTGGGCTGATGGCTCAGAGCCTGGAGCCTGTTTCCGATTCTGTGTCTCCCTCTCTCTCTGCCCCTCCCCCGTTCATGCTCTGTCTCTCTCTGTCCCAAAAATAAATAAACATTGAAAAAAAAAATTAAAAAAAAAAAAAAAAAAAAAAACAAATGGTGTTGGAATAATTAGACATCCAAAAGTAAAAACATATATCTTGATATATGTTATACCTCATATAAGTGCCAACTCACAGCTGACTATAGATCTAAATATAAAGCATAAAAGTAAACCAGAGAAGCCCTTTGTGATCTGGGTTTAGGTAAAGAATTTGGGGACATAATACCAAAACATAATACGAAAGGAAAAAAATCACTCTACAAAGTATACTATTTAAAGAATCACACATCTGTTAAAAGAATTATATCTAGGCTACATTAAAAAATTCAGAACTCAATAAAAAACAAAAATACAATTAAAAATGAATAAAATATTTGAACAGATATTCATCAAGACAATATATGGGTGGTAAATACTTAAATGAATCAAATATCCTTATGCTTCTATTAGAGTTTTTAAATGCACATGCACGTGTACATCCACACCCACACACGCACACGTACACGTGCATGCACACACACACACACATACACATCCCAGCAGGCAAAGGAGGCAAGGAAAGAAATCTCATACACGACTGATAAGAATTCAAAATGGTAAAGCCACATTGGAAAACAGTTTGACTGACTCTTATAAACACTGCATTTACTGTATGTGTCTACTGGTGCATAACAAATCACCCTAAACTTACTGGCTTAAAATAAGACATATTATCTCATAGTTGCTGGATCAAGTCTAGAGACATCTTGGCTGGGTCCTCAGCCTAGGGCTGCACAAAGCTGCAGTCGGGGTGTGAGCTAGGCGATGTTCTCATCTTGAAGTTTTTGGAGAATAATTTACTTCCAAGCTTTCTCAGGTTGTTGACAGAATTCATTTTCTGGTAGATGTGGTACTGGTTTGGGGCTTGTCATTAGCCGAGGGCTTCTCACGGTACCCAGAGGCTGCTGGGGTAATTCCCTGGTGGCACATGAGAATTCCGTAGATGGCTGCCTTCTTCACTAAGGCAGCAAGAAAAGTCACATACCATCATATAATCACCGGAGTGAGATCTTTGTCCTACTGTGTTATTTAGAAGCGCGTCAGGGGTCCCGTCCACACTCAAAGGGACTTCATGAAAGAGTGAACGCCCATTGGAGAAGATTGCTGAGAACTACCTCACAGTTTGTTCACAACACCAAAAGCCTAGCTAGCACACCCCTGGGTATTTACCCTAGAGCAGAGATAAGAACACTTTAAAACATGTAATAAATAAAATAGACTTTAGATTTTGAGGACCATAATTCTCTATCACAGCTACTCAAGAGTAGCCTGAAGCAGCCACAGACAATATAGAAACAAATGATCGTGGCTGTGTTCCAATAAAATTTTATCTACAAAATCAAGCAGTGGGCCAGATTTGGCCTGTAGTCCTTAGTTTTCCAATCCCTCTCCTAGAGAAATAAAAATTTACGTTCACAGAACTGATCTGTATACAAAAGTATACAGCAACTTACTTTGTAATTGCCAAAACTGGAAACAGCCCAAATATCCTCCAACAGGTGAATGGATAAATAAACTATGGCACATCCATAGCAAGGGATACTACTCTGCAGGAAGAAGGAGCAAGCTCTTAATATGTGGATTAACTCGGATGACTCACAAAGACCTTTTCAACGGCATTCTACTGAATGAAAGAAGCCAGTTTCAAGAGCGTGTGTGTTTTACAATGCTTTTTTTTTTCTTTTTTTAGAGACAGAGAGTGTGCATGCACAGGCATGCAGATGAGTGGAAGTAGGGCAGGGAGAGAGGGAGATACAGAATTCGAAGCAGGTTTCATGCTCAGTGCGGAGCCGGATGTGGGGCTTGGTCCCATGGCCCTTGAGTTGAAATCAAGAGTCCGGAAGCTCAAATCAAGAGTTGGGTAGCTCAACCAGCTGAGCCACCCAGGCACCCTGATGCTCTTTTTGATTCTCACAAAGACGCAGCTCTACAGAAAGAGAAGATTTCGGTGTTACCAGGATCAGGAGGGGAGGGGGGAGTACTGCTCCATGGGGCGGCAGAACTGTGTTTTATTTTCATTATGATGGTGTTACCATCACGACATATCTGCCAAGGTTTGTGGAACTGTACACCACAAAGAGGTAAACGTTGCTTTTTAACATTTTTAATTCAATACAAAATTTGAAAATTTCAGAACGGTTTGCTCTGTTCTAAATAAACTTTTTAAAAATTATGTACTGGGTCTTGGGTCGAGGTGTGCATGAAGAACTTCAGGTCCAAGGGGACTAGCTTAATTTCAATTTTACTTTTAAAAATTTTTTTTATTTTATTTATTTTTTTTAATTTTTTTAACGTTTATTTATTTTTGGGACAGAGAGAGACAGAGCATGAACAAGGGAGGGGCAGAGAGAGAGAGGGAGACACAGAATCGGAAGCAGGCTCCAGGCTCTGAGCCATCAGCCCAGAGCCGGACGCGGGGCTCGAACTCACGGACCGCGAGATCGTGACCTGAGCTGAAGTCTGACGCTTAACCGACTGAGCCACCCAGGCGCCCCTTAATTTCAATTTTAAAAGGAGGTGGGGGAAATTGCTAGATATTTAAAATTAAGGTGTCGCATTTAAGTTCATATTATGAATGAAGCTAATACCTTTCCATTCATCTTGCAAATGTCATCCATGTAACTTATTCTGCTGGTTTGGCTCCACAGTCCCTAGCTTAGCACATTTCCTCTGCTCCAAATATCACTTTAAATTGACTGATGCTCTCAGGGAGGACAATCTTTGGAGATAGCTAGCCCTCTGAGACTACCATGACCCATTTCAATTACTTCTTTATGATGGGCAAGTCTCTCCATGCATCAGGACTTTGGGTATCCAATCCCTGAAAGGAAAGAGTTCAACTAGAAAACTTTTCAAGTTAATTTTATTTTAAAAAGCCTCATATTCCATTATTTCAGGGGCATTTACATAGGACAATCTAAATGTGCATAAGTTCTGGTTCCAGCATGTCCTGGTGGTTTCAGCTCAAGGAGTTCCCAGAATGCAAATATTACTGCAATGAGTCCCAAGTGTAAATAATGTCCATTTTTCTTTTTAAAAAAATTTTAATGTTTATTTAGTTTTGAGAGAGAGAGAGAGAGAGAGAGAGAGAGAGAGCAGTGGGGGGACAAAGAGGGGTGGAGACACGGAATCTGAAACAGGCTCTAGGCTCTGAGCTGTCAGCACAGAGCCCAGTGTGAGGCTCCAACTCACCGCAACATGCTAACGAGAGCCAAAGTCTGATGCTTAATCTACCTACTGAGTCACCCAGGTGCCCCTCGTTGCATCACACTTTCGTGCATCACACTGGCTAGAACTGCAGACCACATCCTTAACCATACTCACTTGCATTTTCTGTCCTCAGAAAACTGTAAGGGTACTTTCTTCACTTAGCAATGAGGCCAAACTTTAGTCTTTGGCTATTCATTAAAACTGCAGTTTTAGCATTAACTATCTCACAAATATTTGCCGAGCTGTCAGCACGTGCCAGGCATCCCGCTAGGTGCAGAAACTACAACACCAACAAAGCAGGTGTCTCTGCACTGTCATGGAGACCACAGCCAAATGGTCGGGCAGATCTTTCCAAAATAACAACAAAATAAATATAAAACAGGAAATTGTTGCAAGTTTGCAGAAGGGAAAACAGAAGATATTTCATGTGATGTATTCTATTGCCCAAAGTGTGTAATTTGCCATGGGAGGGAATAAAAGATAGTCTTATTCTTTTTTGTGCCATCAAAAAAGCTCATGCATGGAGATTCAGAAGGTTGCCGGGGCATCACAAATGTGAAGCAAAACTTTTTAAGTCAGTTCCTTTCCATTCTACTATATAACCACAGCCAATGACAGAGCAAGAAGAATTTAACTTTTACTCATCTAATTATGTGGACATTGTAGAGTGACTATGGTCTGTCAATAAGTCAACATCAAATTTAGCTTTTACTCATCTAATTATGTGGACATTGTAGAATGATGATGGTCTATCAATGAGTCAAACATCAAATATGATGAAGTGTCACGAACATTAAATCAAAACTGGAAGGATAAAGGTGATTCTGGAAGTCAATCCTAGATATCCACTTTGGTTGGAATATATGTTCTCAGGGAACGTAGAGAGAATTGAAAGAAAACTGTCCCCTTAACCAAAATGTAATAGAATAATTAGAATTACAAAGATTACTTTCATCCCTGCTTTCCGAAAAGAAAAAAAATTAAAACACTCTTCAAATCAATTCAATGTACTCTTGTAATTAGAGAACATTTAGCAAGCTCCAATATTTCAAGCCAGATGGTATTCCTCAAGGATGTAAGAAAGGAGATTTCTAACTGTAACCTGAATAAATACTGGTAATTTCCACCATCATTATATACGTCTTTCCCTCCCTAGCCAAGGAGTTAAATACAATAATGACTTATGTATAATTAATGTCAGTCTTAATTCTCTAATCTTAAGAGGCTTATTCACTGCAAAATTGCATTTGTCTACAGATGATTATCATTCCTCCTAAACTAGCCTCAAGAATAAGCTACAATAATTGTACTAAGTATGCATAAATTCAGGTTATTTTTTGTACTTATAAGTCATCAATGCACATGTGTTACAGAGAGTCCTGTGCTATTATAGTAACAAGATCTTAAGAAGAACATTCAGGTGGATTCTCTTGCAAATTGCTGTCTGCATTTGACTGAGATGTTTAATATCTCACAGTTCACCTTAAGAGCTGTGAAGGCAAGTTATAGGGAAATCGACCAATAGGTTATACACACATGCATACTAGAACATGCATACTCCTCAGTACGATGCTGTGGGACAATATTCAATAGGCAGCAAAGCTTCCCCCAGACATGGCTACTATTTCCCTACCAGGGACTGACGACGGAGGAGGAGAGGCTCTTCTTACTGAGTCTCTGCTGTGTTCGTGTGTGGGGTAGTAGGGGTACCAAAAGTTAAAATACTAACAAATGTTGGGGGAACTGTGTGGCTCAGTCGGTTAAGTGTCCGGCTCTTGATTTCAGCTCAGGTCACAATCTCACCATTGTGAGATGACAGCACGGAGCCTCCCTGGGATTCTCTCTCTCTCTCCCTCTCTCTGCCCTTCCCCCCTTTTCAGAACAAATAAACTTTTAGAAAGGACTAACAAAAGCAACCACAATCAAGCCACCTGTGGCCTCTCATACTGTGACACAATGTGAGTGTGATGCAGTATGGCATGTGGCATTACTGGGGTCTGCACAGACCACAGAGGTTTGACTGATTCAGACCTGTGGGGGAATATAACCAAAGAAGCCTCCTGAAGGAAGCCACATTTTATTTTATTTTTATTTTTATTTTTTTTTAATTTTTTTTTCAACATTTATTTTATTTTTGGGACAGAGAGAGACAGAGCATGAACGGGGGAGGGGCAGAGAGAGAGGGAGACACAGAATCGGAAACAGGCTCCAGGCTCTGAGCCATCAGCCCAGAGCCTGACGCGGGGCTCGAACTCACGGACCGCGAGATCGTGACCTGGCTGAAGTCGGACGCTTAACCGACTGTGCCACCCAGGCGCCCCTAAAGGAAGCCACATTTTAGATCAGTTCTGAAAAACAGACCTTACTCCAATGACATAATTAGTTCCATAGAGCAAAGGATATGAAGTGAGTAGAGGCAGAAGATAAAAGATCACTGGGGCCAATCCCAAAGGGACAGAATGCATGGTTAGGAATCTGCATTCCTACGTCTACGACAGCAACTTCCACAGTCTTCCAGTCTCACAGGTGAGATAGGTGAGTGCCTAGACTTAAATAGTGTCAGAGAGGTTGAAAAAAATGTCAACTGAATTAAAATCTATTAGGAAGGTAGGATGATGTGCCCTCGAAGGAATTTCAAGGGTGTTTTCCAGATTACAAGCTTGGAAGATGGTGGAAAGGAGGGCTCAGAGGAGCGCGCGTGAGAAAAGAGGCTCGTAAGGGAAATGCAGATTTCGGTTGTACGTGTATTGTGTTTGTGGTTCCTTTGGGGTATCTAAGCAGTGGTTCCGAAGCTGGATGTGCTTCTCAGGAAAGAAAGTTGATGAGAGAAGTATATTTTGAACTCTCAAACTGTGTGCCCTGACCAGCAGTAGCATCTGGGAACTTGTTAGAAGCGCAAATTGTTGCCCCCAGCCCAGACCAATGGAATTTGAGAATCTTGCTTTAATAAGGCCTCCAGGTCATGCTGATATACATGAAAGGGTGAGAATTTGTTTGGGGGGTTGGGAATCATGGAAATTTTGAGTGATGAAAGTTATACATGTTGTAGTGGAAGGGTCAGGTTATTTCAGGAAATAAACATTTTGTATTAAATACCCAGGAGTTCATGGAAAGCTGAAACTCATCCAATGATGCTTTACTGTTTTAAGTGTATTTATTTATTTTGAGGGAGAGGGAGAGAGAGAGAGAGAGAGCATGAAAAAGCAGGGGAGAGCCAGAGCGAGAGGGAGAGAGAATTCCAAGCAGGCACAGTCAGCATGGAGAATGACGCAGGGCTTGATCTCACAAACCACAAGATCATGACCTGAGCTGAAACGAAGAGTCAGAGACTTAACCATCTGAGCTACCCAGGTGCCCCATCCAATGACACTTTAGAAAACACACCAAGTGGACCTAGTTCCACTAGAACATCACAATACACTTGTATTCACCTGCTTGGGTTGCCATAATGAAAGACCATAGACTGGGTGGCTTAAACAACAGAAATGCATTTTCTTACCATTTTGGACCCAGGAGTTCAAGATGAAGGTACCATCAGGGTTGGTTTCAAGCCTTTCCTCATAGCTTGTAGAAAACCACTTTCTTCCTGTGAGCTCGCATAACATTTTCTCTGTTGGACAGAGGTGGAGAGAGAGGGAGAGAAAGGTAGGGAGACAGAGGGAGATAGAGAGGAGGAGTGGAGGAGGGAGATGGAGGGAGACAGAGAGAGAGGGGATGGGGGAGGAGTGGAGGGAGGGGGAATGAGGGAAAGAGAGAGTGATATCTAGTGTCTCTTCCTCTTCTTATGGAGACACCAGGTCTATCATATTAGAACTCCATGCTTATGACCTCATTTAACATTAATTCCCTCCTTAAAGGCCCTATCTCCAAATATGTTCACATTTTGGGTTAGGGCTTCAACATATGAACAAAATGCTGTCCATAGTGAGTCTGGACGCAGAATTTGGGTGCAAGGACTCAGTATGAGCTGGTAAAACATGTAAGAATTTCAATGGACTTCTGGAAAAAGAGATTTCTCTCTTTCCTTCTGACTTTAACCTGAATTTATCATCAGGAAATATTGGCACCCACTTTGACACCATGTGGGATGAAATGGACTCAGAAGGAAGGGGTAGATTTTTAAGGGAGTGGAGGCAGGGAATGGAAAAAGAAAAACAAAATTGGTGTTGGAAAAAATATTGGGGTCTTAGATGAAACCTGACCTGAGTTTCCCTTTGATATTTTAATCTGAATGAATAAGTAATTCCCATTTTGGCTTAAGGAAGTTCCAGTTAGATTTTCTGTCACTTATTTTTTTTCATTTTACCCTTTTTTTAATGTTTATTTATTTTTGAGAGAGAGAGAGAGAGAGAGAACATGAGTAGGGGATGGGAGGTGAGAGAGGGACACCCAGAATCCGAAGCAGGCTCCAGGCTCTGAGCTGTCAACGCAGAGCCCCACCTGGGGCTCAAACTCACAAGCCATGAGATCATGACCTGAGTCAAAGTCAGACGCTTGACAGAGTGAACCCCCCAGATGCCCCTCTGTCGCTTATAAAGAATTCTGTGGCAACCAAGATTCTGCTAGAAAGTCATCAGCACCCCTACTCTGCCTCTCCTTGGATGTACAATCTCTTCCTTCCTTTATTTCTGCATACCTACCTTATGCTTTTGTCTCTGCAGACCAGCCTATTGTCTCTTTCACGCACAGAGTGATTGAAGTCATTTCACCAGGCCATCTCTATGTCCTTAGTACTAGAGATCTAATGTTCAGAGATTTAAGAAACCTAGCAAAACTATAGTTTCTAAATGTTGAGTCTCCATCTATGTCAAAAAATATATAACACTCAAGCTGAGTTTTGCTTTTTAATGAGAACGAAATAAACAGTTTCTTCATTGGATTTTTAGGTACAGGCTTGCTCTCCTAATTACAGGTTCCCTTAGGATAAAAGAGAGGGAGAGATAGAACTGACTCACAGCATTGGGAGAGAAAAAGAAATCCCACAACACATAAAAGACTCATGGAGTCAGTACCCAGAAAATACTGTATAAGAATAGTCAGTAGGTGCTGATGTGTTTACATTTAGGAATATGAGCATGCAGTGAGTACCACATCACCTGCAGAGAGACAAAACAAGTGTGAAATGAGATGTCCAAATTGGGTATCTTATTAAAGGGAAATGAGGGAAAGGGAGATCCTGAAGCCCACTGCCTCTGGACATGAATTGCTCAGATATAACACAATTATACAGACAGGTTTGTCATGATATCCCAGGAACAAAGCAGAAAATCAAAGCTTTCAGCCCTGTCCACATAACTTCTCAAAGAGCAGTAGATGATACATTTCCTTTACCCAAATGTTCATGATGACAAACAGACAGTCTCACAGGATCCAGGGAGGGTGGGGATATGTCCATAGTTCAGCATGTGAAATCCTGGAATAAGCCTCAGCCATTCTCTTGGCTTTAATACAGTCCGTGTTAATCAAAAAAGAGAAATCCAGCCCAGTACCACTACCACATAACTGTGACATCTACATTTTTTTAGAAGTCAAATTAAATAACTTATTATTATAAAAATATTGTCAAAATATAATTTAAAAACGAGAAGAATAAGCTCCCCCAGCCCTGACTCCTAAGGTTATTTCTGAAAGATAAGCTCATTTAATATGTTTATGTAATCACTCAGAAATTTTCCCTGCATGTACTTACATATATATGAGTGTTTGCTTATAATTGTGTTTTTCTTCTTACTTACGCATTTCACTTTATATCTCTAGGAAGCATATAAAGTCTCCTCATTCTTTTTAATGACTACATTATACGCATCATAAGAGTTATATATTAACTACTCTTTTCTTGGTTAATGTTTTGGTTATTTCTACTTGTGTTTTAGTTTTGAATTTTTGTTGTATTCACTATCACAAGCAATGCTTCACAAGCTGGATGGAGATTTTTGTATCACATGAAGGTATATATTCAGAACAAATTCTTAGAAGTGGGATTGTAGCTGTTGGTGGGTAATCCCAGATGACTCTTCACTGAGTCCGCACACACATTCGCTAACAATGTATGTGCCTGTATTCATTCGATTGTAGTTTGGACGGTGAGATTGGTTTACCAGTTAGGTTATTTAGATCCACCACTTGATCCATCATGGTGTTACAATAGACATTATAAAGTTGGACTTTTGACTACTTTTAAGTTTCATTTGTTCGTGTTTTTTCTTCACATATTTTAATGCAATGATGGGTGGAGAATAAAGATTCATGGCATTTAGATGCTTTATAGTTATAATATGTTTTTTTGAGAATAAAGCAGTGGTCAACAACATTTTCTGTGAAGGGCCAAATAATACATAGTTTAGCCTCTTGGGACCCGTATGGTCAACCATACCCGCTGTTCAACACTGCACTTTAATTGAAAGGTATAATTAGATTTCATTTGCATAATTATTTTACCTGATTTTCTATTTATTGCATTTTAAATATTTTTTTGAAGTTTATTTATTTTGAGAGATAGGGAGAGAAAGATAGAGTGCACACTCACCGTGGGATTTGGGGAGGGGCAGAGAGAGAGGCAGCATGGGGGAGGGGTAGAGCAAGAGGGAGAAGGAAACTCCCAAGCAGGCTCCACGTTGTCAGTGAGGAGTCTGATGTAGAGCTGAAACTCGTGAACCCTGAGATCATGACCTGAGCAGAAATCGAGTTGGATGCTTAACTATCTGAGCCACCCAGGCACCCTTCTAAATTTTCCTTTATAAATTTTGTCCTATTTCTTTGGACAATTTAGAGTCTCTTCCTTTCAGTTTTTAATTGATTATTTTATAACTTTAAAGTATATGCTTAAGCATATCTCTATTGATTTATGTTTAAGCAGTATTTATTGACTTGGGAATGAATAATAAGGAAATAAGCAAACTTACACTAAATCCATCTTCTTTTTACTTGTTGGTTTGACTAATATTTAAAAAAATGCATTGTTTTCTATCAACATAATTCCCACAGGTTTTTTATTGTGTTTTAATTATGTATTTAAATTCATTTAATTTTCAGTACACTTCTCTAGATGAACATAACCATCTAGATTTTTTTAAGGTAATTTTAAGAAAAGAGTCATGGGTACCATTTTTCTTGAATTCTTGCATTTTCTAATAATTCTTGAACATATGGACAGTGCCTTTTTTTTTCAAGAGAGTTTCTTCTATTATATTTTGGATAGGTCTATGTTTTATTTGTTGCAAAGATAACAAGTATATTGGATTAACATCATTTGTTTTTAATATCTATCACTTTCTCTCTTATTGTTTTTAACACTCTTTTTTTTTTTTTTTTCAAATTTATTCTACTAAATGTTAACATACTTACATACTCTTTTTTTCCCCATACCCCAAATGCTATTTTCAGCAGTGGCTTCTTACATTTTTTTCTTGTAAGGTAGATATTCATATCACTGGATTGATTTTTCTATTTAATTATTTCCTGGATTTCATCAGTTGCTATTTATATTCTTTTGTTGTATATGGAGCTATTGTTTTTAAAGGGCTTGATTTGTTTATTGTATATCAGATTGAAGAGAGAGGGGTTGAAGGTCACTTGGTTTCAGAAAAGTAAGTAGTTAAGGTGCTCTCCTGGACTCTGCCATATTAAACATATGTCCTTTGTAAGTCAAATGAGCACATGTGAAATATGAAATTTTCAGAGTCATCAGAGCTCTCCAAAAGGTCTTGTAAATGAGAAAAAAAAAAGGAACTCCAAACTCCAATTACATGGCCCCTTTTTGTATTTGCAAACATGACTTCCTTCCTTGAACTTGACAAAGTTCATGGAGGGGATTTGGGAGTCATGGAGCACAGCACTTGACTTACATCTATGATATAATGCTTTGACAGTTTTAATTGTATTTCCCCACATTATGCATTTTTTTTTCTTTTATGGACTGAATTATTTGAAGGTAGGGATTTGAAAAATTTGTCTTTCTTTTGCAAACAAATAGGACAATACCTGGCACTGAGTAAGTGTTCAATTATTATTTGCTGCCTGAAACAGTAATCACACATGGAAGTTTTGTCCCACAAGAAAATGAAGTTTAACTAGAGCACGTGTTTGTTAGGCATAGATGCAATTAGTATAAAACCCCTTCGTGAGAGTTTATTGGATTTACTTTCCGATAAGGTATATCCCATAATAGTCTCCTTTGCTGCCTCCTCCTATTCTCCCTAATAACCTCATACTGATATGTCTAATGTTTTAGCCCTTGATTATCATCTCATTTTTAAATATACTTATACTCTAAATTATCTCATTTGGTCCCATGGCTTTAAATACTATCTTTATATATGGACTCCCATCCTAGACCACTTTTCCAAACTGCAGGCTATTTATCCACCTTTCTACTCAACATCTCCACTTACCTGTGCAAATCATATCTCAAACCCAACATGTTCCACTAACTCCCTGATTCACACCAGCCCCCATACATTCACCAACACCCTCCATCATGAATCTTCTCCATCTCAGTCAATGGCAGCCTTCCACTTACCCAGGCCTAGAGCTGAATTCTGTGTTTACTCCCCTCTCTCTCATACCAAAATTTCTAAGTCTTCAGGAGATACTAACTCTACTTTCAAAATATATCCATATTCCTACCACTTCTCTCCTACTCTGTTGTTATTCACGATACACTGAAGTGGTTTCTTTCCTTCTTTCTTTTTGAAAAGGGATGGGGCAGGGAGATAGGGAGAGAGAGAGAATCCCAAGCAGGCTCCACCCCAGTGCAGAGCCTGGTGCAGGACTCAGTCCCACATTCCTGAGATCATTATCCCAGCTGAAATCGAGAGTCCAATATTCAACAGACTGAGCCACCTAGGTGCCTGAGACGCTGAAGTTATTTCTTTTTTTTTTAATTTTTTTTTTCAACGTTTATTTATTTTTGGGACAGAGAGAGACAGAGCATGAACGGGGGAGGGGCAGAGAGAGAGGGAGACACAGAATCGGAAACAGGCTCCAGGCTCTGAGCCATCAGCCCAGAGCCTGACACGGGGCTCGAACTCACTGACCGCGAGATCATGATGAAGTTATTTCTTAACACATCTTCCTCTCTTTCCTTGTTTTCCTCAAGTCTATTCTCAAACCAGCATTCAGAATGATCCTCTTGAAAGTTTAGATCATATCATTCAACCTCAAAATCTTCCAGTGGCTGCCATTTCACTCACAGCCACTAGCCTCGAATCCCTATAAAGACAATGTGTCTGTTTTTGTAGGTAAGTAATTGGGAGGAGCCATATATAAATACCCTTAACCAGATGACAGTAGATTTTGTCTCCGGTGACACAAATCGAGGTGGAGAGAAATGGAAGTTCATGGATGTTAGACTACAGACTCAGTAGAATCGAGGAAAATAGTTATGAGATCAGACCTGTGGGCATGTAGGCTAGCAGTATCACATTCCAGCTGAGAGATCCTGGGACAATGGAAATGACATCTCACAAGAATTGAGTAAGTCTGGGGAAGGTCATTAGTACAAGCTAAAGTAAATTTTACAGGTCCACACATAGTCCAACAAATACTTGGTCCCCATGAAACACTTTTTAATTACTATCAAACACATTAAAACCTACATTTATAAACAAAGCCAACCGTTCCATTAAGAGATGATCTTAAAGAAAACTTACAGCAGTAAGAGAGAAGAGGCAGAAAAACCTCTTGTCTTCCTAAGGTTACCATTCTCTGTCTGGCACAAGAGGATTAAGAGGAGACTTGAGTGGGCATGACTAACCGTGTCATAAAGTATTGGCCTGAAAAAGGCAGAGAGAGAGAAATACTAAATCCTTCTAACCCAGATGGCTTTGCTTTAGAGAAGAAGCTTTAAAGATCCCACCAGGGAAGATAGCTAATTCTTCCACAAAAATTACATTTTCATCTATGAACCTTCCATTCTTCATTTCCTGTTCCTATTTTTATCCACTGCTTTAAGCTCTCCTATTTTGGAGTATGATTAATCATCAGTGGGGTAACAGAATTTTATTTTAGACAATTGGCAGGCTAAAGCTATCTGAGATTATGAATCATTCCCAAACGTTGAGCCTGAAGCTCACACATGCACTTTGTGTGGTTGTTTCTCTCTGTTTCTTTCTTTCTTTCTTTCTTTCTTTCTTTCTTTCTTTCTTTCTTTCTTTCTTTCTTTCTTTCTTTCTTTCTTTCTTTCTTCCTTCCTTCCTTTGACGGGATTTATGACAGCTTTTCATGTAGAAGTTTAAGGAAATGAGCAGTTATAGTCTATACTCCTGTCATTGTTCATGCTTTTCCATGCTCTTTCTGGGTGTATTTTGCAGAAGCATCAAAAGAGTTCAACAGGATAACAGATAAATGAAATAGGTCACAAGAAAATGGAGAATCTGTAATAGATTTCTCAATTTCTTCATTGCATTTGCTTCTTGGAAATGTCTCAGAATTATGGAAAAACAGAATACTTTAGTTAATCAAATCATCTAGCTGATAATTAATGTGTTCTTCCCTCATTTATCTGACTTTATTTTCTAAATTAACTTCATCGCTTCAGGCACAATAGGCTGCACACTGCTCTCTGCATGCCACGTTCATTCCCTCTTTGGCCTCTGCTCGGCATGGCTCTCTCTTGCCAAATCCTTCTATATATAACTCTCTGATCCCTCCAAAACTCATTGGCTGCAAACTTCTCTCAACTTCCATGGTACTTAAACTGATGCAGATGCTACATGTATTGGGCAAGAGGTGATCACCTTAAGAACATGGAATGGGGTCAACATGGTTATTATTTAGGGAATGAATTTGGTTGTTTGTAACAAAGCAGAGCATATCAGTAGTTGAAAGATCAATTCTTATTTCCCTCTCTATCAAAGCAGTCCCAGCTTAAAGAGTAGAGTGCTAACAACGAGACTCCATGTGTTAGGATTCCATAATTCTTCGCATGTACTGCTCTGCCAGTCCCAGTGTGTGACTTTCATCTCTTGGAGTAAAGTGGCTGTTCTGGTGCCTGCCACCACATGTTCATCCCAGCAGGTGTTACACGGTATAACTCCTTCTTCAGGAGTTACTCATCATGTCCGTCTATAGGAGCGTTGGTAGAAACTTGCATGCACAGCCAATCCAAACTGCATGGAAGTCTTTAGTTGGATGGTCATATGTCCAGCTGGAACTTGGGGTTCTGAATAGATAGAGACATAAGGGAAATGGATGTTGAAACACCAAATACCATTTGTCTTCCCATCAGTAGAATCTGCCAGTAGGGAGAAAACGTTTTAACCTCTTCTATGCAAGAGTCCAACATGTTTTGTAGTTGTTTCTGTTTATTGTGAATTATTTAGTTGGCACCATAGTTTTAAACACTGGTCACACGAGCTTTGTGAGCATGAACTAGCATCTTCAAATTCGATCAAGTCTAAGTTCCAGACCCTGTAGGGCTGGAGCCCAGCAGATGGTAGATTTCACCACAGAGGCTCCTTGGGACCCAACCAGTCCGCCTCCCCTCGCTCACATACCTGTGCAAGGCCATGCGCCAAAAGAACCCATTTCAACCTGTAAATTCTCTTTTCCAGACATATGGATACTCAATCATACTCTGCCAAAGCCAGTTCCAAGGGCATATCCCCTGCTAAAAAACAGAATCGAGGTGTCTTCTGCAATTTTCAGAATATACCCACTTCTTCATGCAGAGCTTTTTGGACTCCAAACAGACTAAGCCATTTTAATAGAAAATATATTTAGTACTGAAGTTTGGAAACTGACCACATATCACTCTGTTCCCAACATACTGTGTTCTACCATAACAAGACCAAGAGTCATGAAATCTTGATGAATGGACCTTTGTTGCATATGTGGATTTTAAAACAATAAACGTTCTTTTGGGTATGTATGCCTCATCTTTTCAAATATGTTAAAAGCTTCTTTAGGAAAGACTTCCTTGTACTATTAGCTGGACTGTTATTAGTTATCAATTACTACTTATGATTTGAATATTTTATGTTATATTTTATGCATATGGCCATATGACCAGTGTGTAGCCATTTATATTCCATGTAGCAAGTATGAACGATACTGTGCTACCTAATTAAATTTTCAGAAAGACCTTGTGATATGTCCATTCTAACTTTAAGCATTTCCGATGAAGATGATGAGGTTACAAAAAATGATATGTTCAAGCCCATTCCGAGAGTATGTGGAGATTTCTTTGAATAAAGGCACATTCAAGCCTGTGCTTGTTACCACTGCACTACTCTGCCTCTTTAATTTAGTAAATCAAAACACTGTGTGCTCTCTAATTCTTAGCACTTTCATTTAATATATACCTATTGGCTGTAAGTATACTGGGCTCATCGGTGTATCTAGGGTAAATACCATGAATAAATATTTATTTTCCATTATGCCTGGACACTTACCATCGCTGCGCAGAATGGAAAAAAATTCTGTTTACTTAGGTTTTCATATTATTTGCAAGACCTTTGACGAGAAGGTACACAGAGATGTAAGATGTTTAAAAATACGGAGGACTGGTGGTAAAAAGGGGAAGAAAATAGTGTTTTGGCAAACCACCAAGGGTGGTTATCCAAGGCTGTCTAATAATACGCTCTCTTCTGTGAGCGCTGGGGTTCCAAAATTTCAGAAACTGATTTTAGAGGTAACTTTTGTGTTGCAGTTTTGCCCGTGGGTTCAGTATCTGTATTGCAGCTGGCTTGGATGTGCCTGAGGTTACATACAGAACTCTAACTTGGAATTTTTCCTCTTTCTTGACTTTTCCACGTGTATGGGCGGTGCCTACATTTGAGTACAAACTTTTCACACACTTCTATTCTCTGATTATTTGACCACTCTTCTTTCAGATTGAGCTTTTCCAGGCTTCTTGTCACCCAGATTTCCAGCACATGAATTTAGCTTAATAGACGAAAACACTCATACACATATATGATCCCGTCGTCTTAAAGGTGGACATGAAAAAGAGAAGAGAAAGAGAAGAGGAGCATGGGGGCTGTAGGAGTTTGGGGATAAAGAGGGGGAAAGAGAAAGAGAGAGAGAGAGAGAAACCTAGAACACCTGGCCTGTGCTCAAATGCTAATTTAGCCTCACTAGGGTTACTTCAGCTCAATTTCCCTCCATCAGAAATGCTCAGGGGTCTGGTTCAGCTTCATGGACATTTGTACTTTTCTAGGAGGGAGCTCAAATGGCTTTCACTTCTAATAAACAAAAGGCACATAGAAGTGCAATACAATAGGGGCGCCTGGGTGGCTCAGTTGGTTGAGCATCCTTCTTCAACTCAGGCTTATGAGTTCGAGCCCTGAGCTGGGCTCTGTGTTGACAGCTCGGAGCCTGGAGCCTGCTTTGAATTCTGTGTCTCCCTCTCTCTCTGCCCTTCCCCACTCTGTCTCTGTATCTCTCAAAAAAATAAATAAAAGTTAAAAAAAAGAAAAAAAAAGAAGTGCAATACGATATAGTAACTTTTTAAAAGTGGGGAATGTAGAAATTCTCATGAGTTCAAAGGGACTTAAAAAATGAAATGTATGGCTCCTAAGAATCCGTGCAGGTGGTAAGACTAAAAATAAAACAACTACCCCTAAACCATTTTGAACTACTCTTAGGTTAACAGCTGAGAAAAACGGAGCAAACATAATGAAATGTATGTTTTGAAATCACCTTAAGCCAGGAATATCCAGCCAAGATTGATTTATGTCACTACCAACTTCAGGGGCTTCAACCTTACATACTTTTCTCCTCCTCATTTATCATTTACCGGCAGAGGAAAGGCAGGAGCGGATTTCTGCGCACAGATTAAACCAAAAGAAATGAAAAAAAAATCTATATTAAACATTTAAAACACACACAATCAAAACTCTCAGGCTTGTGCACTTCATGACACCTTAATTTCCATCAGCCGGTGCAGCTGTGTGCTTCCCACAGTGCAAAGTCTCATGAAGGGTATATTAATTAAGTCATTATGCCCTGAGAGTTAGGTATAATTACGAATCTTCTCACCATACTATTTTGAGTTTCCAAAATTCAATAAGTTACAGGCTGTTTTTCCCCCCAAGATGACACAAGGGATAAAAAAAAAAAAAAAAAAAAAAAAGCCAACAACAACAACAACAACAAATCCACAGAAGGGAACACTATCCCACTCCCCATTAGAAGAGAATGTTCTGAGAACAGCCATGCATGGAAGAATCATTTGCCACTCCCAGCCCAGTTTAAGAACTACGATCATTAACTTCCTGCAAGAATCATCCACACATGGTCAGGTACATGTGGATGTGAAGGAAGACTACTCTAAAAGCAAATGAACAGAAGGAAACCAATGCTGGAGGGTCTCCCTTTCTTCTTTTTCATAAGGATGCCATGCATGTTTTTAGGATAAAGAAACAAGATTGAACAAGATGCTTCACCATCCTATCTAAACTCTTTAGGAGAAGTGCAGTAAAGAGTTCTCTTTAGGATGGTTGCATGGAAATCTCCAAATGCTGAGGACCATGTTGTAATCTACAAAGTCTGTTAGCTGAGGACCCCGCTATGATCCACAAAGTTCCTTTGCTGAGGACCATGCTGTAATCCGCAAAGTCCATTTCCTGTAATCTACAAAGTCTGTTTGCAGTTAAGATTGAAATGTTAAGCAACCAGAAATAAGACTGCATTTTTGTTACAGCATGAAATTATTGCTTTTCCACAGCTAGCTATAAATCTAGGGTCTTCCAACAAGTAGAGAAAAAAAAAAGATCAGAAAAGGGCTAATGTAACTATGGGTGAAAACTGAAATTTAATACATCTATCCAAACCAGCCAGTGAACTTGAGAAAGTAACATCTCAATGCTGCCAGCATGAGTTTGGTTTATTCTCTTTGCATTCAGAAACACCCCCCGCCCCCCCGCCCCAAGGATTTGTAACCAATATAGAGTATAGAATCATTCATTTCAAAAAGTCAGGCCTTCTAAAGCTTGGGTTGAATGTCTCTCATTCAACTTTAAGATGGTTTGTATCCTTATGCTTGTACCCAAACTCTCTGTTGCTGTGCACTGTCTTTTTAACCTTTGTTGTGCTTACCTCTCTCAACAAGAATGTCCATGTCCTTGAAAGTGTACTTAATAGCTTTTGACTTTATCCAAACCTTTGAACCTGGCATTTGAGGTTTTCCCACAAGCTGACTTCACTCTAGCTCTCGATCCTTATTTCTAGGTTGTTTACAGGAAACTTTTCAGTTCGGTTTGTCAAGTGAACTCCATACCACAGCAGGTAAGCTGGGGATTCTGGCTACAACTCGACCTCTGCTCACATTACTGAACTTCGTGTCTTCGTTGAGACATGAGAGCAGAGAACCTACCTCGCTGAGTTGAGAAACAGGCGGTTTCACCCATGTAAACTGCTTACCGCTTTGTTCCACACATAGAAAGCACTCCATCAACGCTAGCTGTTAGTATTTTACCGCAAATACATTTTGTGCTTTTCAACTACTACAATTTGGACATACTGCCTCTTGATGTTATGCCCTCATCAGCCTTTCTGTTTTGCCAGAACCAAATATATTCCTCTCTTCTGTGAAGACATTGCAGAATGTTCTGGCCCTATGAGTTATATTTGACCTTAAAATTAAAAAGCTTTGTAAATATCTTGTCAGCCCTTTCTTATAAAAAAGGTAAAAATGATGTGCCTCTCATGTTATAGACATGCTATAAGGTACTTTATAATTCTCTGTAGTGGCTGTCACACTGAAATAGTCACACTCCACTTTCTTACCTGCCATACTCATGGCCTTTTAAATCCCCCTCATTTCCTGACCTCTTATGATACATCCTATCGATGTCATTTGCTGCCTATTTATAATTCTTTTGTGAATTTACACATTTTACATTTCAGTTTATTCTCTCATGGACGAGGTGCCTACAATTTTTTCTGTATCCCATCCCACTGTTTTATTTCTCCTTCCCCTTCCAAATGGCCATGAAGACTCAACTTGGAGTCATGGCTATTCATTTGCAGGCAATCACACACGAAGTCACAGGAGACCAGTGTTACTGAATGTGCACCACTTAAAACTTAGGCTGCAGTGAATGTTGTTCACCTTTATCTGCAGAACTTGGTGTAAAACCAACTGAGCTGCTCTCTGAGTCACCATGTCCCTCAGACCCCAGAGACGGGACGGTGGTGACTGGCATAAATAAGGAAATCTTTCAGACTGTCACATGTCTCTAACAGGGACTTATGACAAGGGGAGCTTACATTCTGGACCTTTGTCTACAGAAACAGAACCGGGAGCAAATGAAAAGCTCTAAGGGAGCATAAGCAAGGATTCTTGCAAGGATTTGCTATCAGAGCGTTCTATGCCTTGACTTCTTTCATTGACCGAAGCAAGACATGTTCGGCTTGCTAAATTTAAAGAGAGGGAAGAAGCGCAAAAGTGCCATGTGCCTAAAAGGGGGAAATGTGGAATTACTTGGTGTAACAGCTAAAGATAATCTTGTAAACCCTGCCCCCACATCTTACCACTGGCCAAAAAATAAATCACAGAATATGGCTCATTTCAGAGAATTTTTTTACTGTCAGATGACCTACTTTTTCTCTCGGCTTAATTGCTGCCGTCCTGTTGTTAATATAACTCCAACCCAAGAGTTTTAATTCATAAAAAAATAACAATACCATGAAGCCCAGTGGGTCATGCCTGCAGTGACCAGCTTCTTTTTCTATCCTGCTTCCCTCTTCCCACCCAAGTGATGTTTCCCACTCCCACATCAAGTCCCTCCGGTCCAGAGAAGCAGTCACAAAACACTTGAACCAGTAAGCTTCCATGGGGGATAAGCTACAACGCTTCCCCCACCTGCCTGTCCTTTCTAAAGCTGTCATTTCCCTGGGATAGTAGACCAACTCCTCAGCTCGATGAGACAGCGTGTCCACGGAGGAGGAGGCCAAACCGGGGGTGTTTACGGAGGGAGGATTTACAGGCTTGACTTGGCAACAGGGCTATAAGACAGAGGCTGACTTAGGTATCTGACACAGGTGTTTTATCATTATTTGTTCGGGTTACCCAGGGACCATAAGGAAAAGACTGGCAAGCAATCAAAAGATTTTTTTGACAGCAGAGAAGACATATGTGAGTATAGAGAGACTGGTCGAGGAATTCTTCACAAGATATTTAATATACTGTATATCCTCACACAGGGCTCAATGGGCGATCACTAAAGCTGCTTTGACTTTTCAAGTAACCTCTGCAGGAAATCTCTCTGTTCTTCGGGGAAGCCTTTATCTCGGGTGAAAAACTGCTCCTGAGTAGGTGATACAGGACATATGCACACGATCTCCATTTGGACTCATTAATCATTTTTATTATGGCCAAATTATTCAAGGCTGTAAGATATAATGAAAAAAAAAATCTTGTTAATACTAAAACGTCCGAGAGAGTACTTAGGGAAATTAAATAGACTGGAAAACATATGTTAGATGTCTTCCAAATTAGAATTTGTAAATAAATGATTCTGGTTTAATCACATGGCAATTTACAGGGACATTTTTGGTAAAAATGATCGCATCACCGTCTCTGACAAGAATTTGATACAAATTGAGCTATTTGGCTTGCTGCATGAGTAGTTTTAGAGTTTTTATTTGTCATTAATCTTTTTAAACTCTCAGTTTATTATTTTACTCAAGAATTCTGTTTTTAAGTCAATTACACCGTGAATTTTGAAATACAACTCAGGGTCTGAAGTCTGTCATTAGCCTTCAAACCCACAACTCTTCACAGTCCCGACAGCCTTCCTCCTCCCATTGTTTGATAACGAGGCAAACTCGTACTTCATGAAAAATGTGTCTGGTCTGTGGCTACAATTTTGTGCCACTATTCTGTAGATTTATTGGCTTTGATGAGAGAAGAGAAGCTAACACTCTCACTGATTCTAGGTACTGGAACGTGCAGCGGCAGACAGGATCTCTGTGACCCCACAGTTTGCTTATAAATTAATCCATTCATGTGAAACCATTAGTGCTGAGTATGTGTCCCAGATGGTGACAGACATTCAGATGGGATGAAAGAGAGTGGAGATGGGAAAGTAATATATAGATGCAGTGCTGTAGCAGCAGGCTAGCATCCCTCAAAAAATATTTGCCCATTTTGAGACATGGATCTATCTTTCCCGCATTTATCGTGCAGCTAGAGAAGATGATGCAATTAGGTTGGAACAACGAAAAGTAGGGGGAAAGAGCAGAAGCAACTTCCCAGTCCATCTCAGACTTTAAAAAAGGCCTCTCTCCTTGGACTTTGACATTTTCCCCTTCCCGTGGCCTAAAACATAGATGGCAAAATCATTGCCTTTCCAACATGCAGATGAGTATAAGAACATTGTGGGGCGGGCGGAGAGAGAGGTGTTGCAGCAACGAGATGGAAGGAAGAACTTGTGACCCTGAATAATAACGTTGGGAAACAAAACTACCCCGTGATCTTTGAGGAGCTAGACTGCCATGTTAGAGATATAAACCACTTAAACTACTCAATTTTGATGTCTTGATTCTTGTTCTTTTTCTTTAATTTTTGTAGTAGATCATTTAACGTAATACAAGTCACTCAGTTCAAGGTTTTTACAAACTCAGTCAGTCTGATAGGGAGCACTTAACCTGGGAATCATATAAAAACCACTTGAGGGGCGCCTGGGTGGCGCAGTCGGTTAAGCGTCCGACTTCAGCCAGGTCACGATCTCGCGGTCCGTGAGTTCGAGCCCCGCGTCGGGCTCTGGGCTGATGGCTCGGATCCTGGAGCCTGTTTCCGATTCTGTGTCTCCCTCTCTCTCTGCCCCTCCCCCGTTCATGCTCTGTCTCTCTCTGTCCCAAAAATAAATAAAAAACGTTGAAAAAAAAATTAAAAAAAAAAAAATAAACCACTTGAGCTCATCACTCCTTTGATATCCAAGAAGAGATCCTAGGGGTGTCTGGCTGGTTCAGTCAGTAGAGCATGTGGCTCTTTATCTCAGGGTTGTGAATTTGAGCCCCTGTCTGGCGTAGAGATCACTTAAACGATGAAAAAAAGCAGAAAGAGATACCGAGAATTTCATATGAGTACCCAGAGGTTGTTTTGGGAGCAGGCATGGCTTCTGCTGTGACAAAAGAACAGCCAAGATCGTGAGTTTGCTCACTCAGAGCTTAATCTTAATCTGAATCACCCACCTTTTCTCTGGTTTATTTCTCCTTCTGATTCTACTGATAACCGAGACACCTGGACTAACTACTCCTTCCTCTTTTTTGGCCTTACTCCTCCTGCCTGTTTTGATAGACATTAATGGATTTTACAAAAAAGCTCTCAGGAACAGTGAAAACAGGGACTTAGGAAAGGCTGCCTTTCAAATACAGGATTCCTGTGGTGTCCAGAGGCTATCAGAACCAGCTGACTAGTGTTTGCTTCTTAACTTCGCGCTCAAAATGACTTGCTGAAATTGAGTCTGTGCCAAGTGCTCCTTCTGATGCATTTGTTCAAATACATCACATGGATATGACAGTAAATATACTCTTGCCGTGGAGAGAAACATATATCCAACAACTTTGATGCTATGAAATTCAGAACACGCAATAAGTGACATAAAGTTTAGTAATTACATCACACCTATATATTTGCTCTGGTGGTTTTTAGTGAGAAGAAAACAGATGGGGTACAACCCACCAAATAATTAAGGTATAACTTGACAGTAGAAGACCACAGGTGGAAAAATATCTAAATGAAAGGTCGCTTTCTCTATGTTTCTCCGCTTTTCTCCACAAAACATACAAGCAATGAGTACTAAATGAGAAGCATGAGTCTTTTAAGTTTTATAGTTTTGTAGTTGGCGTGTTTAGCGTTTGGGTACATTCATTCTTGCTCTTCTACATTTAAATTAAGCCCTGATCCCTCCCACAGTCTCCTCCCTCAATATAATCTTCATATGGGTAGCCAGAGATATCACTTTCTTCCAATTGCATAAGTTCATCACTCATTCTATGTCCACATTCTTTTTTCTGCCTGCATAATCCTACTACTGTCAATCATTTTCCATGACCGTGATATGATGTACTCACATCCCGAATTAACATGGAGAGAGAAACACATGAGAATAAGAAAGTTATCAATTTCTTCCTTTTCAATCTATTACACATTTGTTGGGTACAAGAAGATTTCAAATTACAGGAAGCAAGCCTAGTTGAGTCTCTTAAAATAGGGTCAGAAGACCCTAACGGAAAAGGAGTTTATGTACATCCTATGGGAGGAACTATGTATGAGCTTTTTGAACTTTTAGGCCAGCCTGAAGCACTCAACCTGGACCAGCTTCCCTGTCACCATGACAACTAGACCACCCACTTCAAAAGGAGCCAATCCAGTTCAATAAGTTTCAATATCTCATTTGCATATTAACCCAACCAATCCAAATTAACCTAATTTCAATCCCTGTTTTGCACAAGGGACCCGTATGAGAACTATACTTGCATTTTTTTTTTTTTTTAATTTTTGTAATTCTTTCCTCTCTTTGTTTTTCCAAGAACACAATTTGGGTTTCTACCTGAACTTGTGTCTCCCAAATTGCAATTTGGATTGCGCAATTATACATCTATTTGCCTTAATTTTCAGGAAATTCTTTCTTGGTTAACACTTGAGTGTGTCCATCTGTGTGCATATGTAAAGAGAGGCAGTGAGAGATACGGATGGATGGATGGATAGATATTTTGATTGACAGATACAGAGATGGTAGACAGATAGATAGGTAATCTCAAGTCAAATACTTGTGCTCTTGAAGGTAAAAAAGTACAAACAAGGCTCAGTGTGAAGGTGCCCATGAGGGAAGCTATATATAAATTCACTGGTAGAGAAAGTACAACATAGATAGCTCTAAAGACAAAGAAGTAGGGAACTAAATTGATACTTTCAGGTTGAATAGAAACAGAGACAGCTCTACACGAAAGGAAAAAAGAGAGAGAATAAATATTCACTAGATGAAATATTAAGTTAATCTCCCAATTATGTTCTCTATTGAGAACATGGAAACTAAACTTTGATATGTGAGAGTTGGTGTTTCACAATAGGCAAAGGTAGTTCTCTAAATGCTTAGGCTGAAAATTATGTTCCCTGAGGGCAATTTGGTCACTACAAATACATTGATAGCAGCTTGGTCTAATAATTAGTTTTAAATAACTAGCCATATGTTCAAAAATGTGTATTAATCTTACCCATTTTTTCAACTACGGCTAATTATGTTATAAAATATAGTGATTCAGTTCTCATTTATGAATCTTTAAACATATTCATCAAACACACAGAATTTTTCAGATTGTTCTCTTTCTGATAATTATTCAAGGCCTGAATGCAATATTGAAAAACCTGAGGAAATTAAGTGTTTAATTACAGGGAATGCATCAGAACAAGTTAAATGCTTTGCATTAATACACACCAAAAGTAAAACCAGAGTTGAGTAATGTATCAATTGTTAGAAATTTAGATTCTTTTTCAATAATATCAATTGTTTTGCTTGGACTCAATGACTTTCAGTAAAAGTTCGTGCTGATTGGAAGACACAGGTGAGTGAAAAGACAAAATTATAAAGCTAGAAAATATTTTTATGCCCTCTTTCTGTTGTAACGCCCTTCTCCAGAGAAGTGACTACTCTTTACGTGCTTTGTGTTCATGGACTTGTTTATTGCATGGTCCATCTGTGGTGGAGATGTGTCCCCTTATTTCATAGCCTTCACTCACCTAGTCACAGTACTGTGACTAATTCTGGCTGGTAGTTCATAGAAGAAGGTTGCACAAATCACTATTTTTTACAAATAGCCCATGGGATTCTCTAGTTCTTACTTTGCCTGCCAAGACCTGGAAGGTTCTAGATCCCAGAAGGCATGACCAAGGAGGGAAGTAGCCTTCATTCTTGGGGCACTGCATAGAAAAGAGCAGTCCGGCGCAGTCTCCTAGAGCCCTCTTAATGTGATGTGAGCAAGAATTTAGCCCTTCTAATGTTAATCTACTGAAAATTCAGGGTCTGTGCCTTGTGGTAGCTCGTGTTAATTACTGTGACTTCTACAGAAATCGGCCCTGCAAGTGCAGTGTTGTCAAAATATTTGCCCTGAAATACATCACATTGGCTTCATGGTCGGTGAAGAATATTTATATTATTTATATTTATATTTATATTTATATTTATATTTATATTATATTTATATTATACTTATTTTATATTTATATATATTTATTTTAAGTTACTTACTTATTTTAAGAGAGAGAGAGTGCACTTGCACAGGAAGGGCCGCAGAGGAGAGAAAATCCCAAGCAGGCTTTGTGCTGTCAGCACGGAGCCCAGCCCAATGTGGAGCTCAAGCTCATGAACCATGACGTCATGACCCGAGCTGAAACCATGAATTGGATGCCTAACCGACAGAGCTGCCCAGGCGGCCTGGTGAAGAACATTTCAAAACTACTATTAGAAGCTTGGAAACGTGATAAATGTTTGGATGAAACAACTCAAGGCAACAATCAGGATAAGAGCATGCTTTTCCCATTCAGGTCTCCCTGTAGCATCGTTGAGGGAGTGAGGACTTGAGTGAGCAGGCAGAAGGAAGCAAAGAATAAAGGATTTTTGAGAACTGTGATTGAAAAGAACTTTGCAGGACATTAGTAGCAGAAGATAGGGATTTGAACCAATATGCTCATCAACACATTCAAGAGTTGGAAGTGGGAGAGAATATATTGAAGAAAAAGAAGCGCCCTGATTTAAACTCTACTCCTGAAGCCAAGAGCACTGTATACTCTCTATGTTGGCTAACCTGACAGTTAATTATATTAAAAAATTCTTTCCTATTTTGGACTTTTATATTATTTCTACTTTTACTGTTCTATGAGATGCTGCAATCAATTTCTTTCTTTACAAATAAAATTAAAAAATAGAGTCTTTAAAAATTAGAAGAATGCAAAACACATACACTTTAAAAATCTCTTTATGGACACTGGAAAGCAATGAAAATTATAAGATATTTAGAAACAAGGATTCTGGCAGAAAGGAAAACATCCAGCTGTATCTTTTCTACCCTGCTCATTTTTCCCCTTAAGTCTTTTGCAGAGCCTTGGGCTCCAGAAGTTGAGGAGCTGAAAGAAAGTAGAGAAAAAGCTGTGCAAAGCTGGTAACAGTGTTGCAATTCTTGGGGTACAAAAATTAGAATTCAGATCAACTGAGCTGGGACTTGAGGATTCAGAATACTGAACACATGAGAGGCACCAAGAAGGGAGTCCTGAATTTGGTACAATGTATCTTCTTGGGAAAGCACTCACTGGTAGTAAATGGCACAGAATCTGAAAAGTCAGGCAGAAAATGTTTACTCAGGGGGTAAGGGGCTAAGCAGAGATTTGGGCAGTCTGAAGGTGCTGGGGTCCGGGTGGGGCAGGGTGGGGAGTAAGGGGTCACAAATTGTTACTGAAACTCTTCTAAGGAAGACTGGTCTTGCTAAACTACTCAGACTTTGGGCTTAGAGTCCTACAGGGTGAGTGTTTCTAAAACAGCAGCCCAAGCAGGAGTAATGAATACACTTTTAAAATTTACTTTGCAATGATGCTATTCTGGATGAATTTTTCATTTGAGGGCATTTGAATTATTTCAGGCTTTGGACATAAAGGACACCCTGACTTTTTTATGACACCATTTAAAATCCTTAAAACTGAAATTGTCATAGCATATGACCTCACTTACTGACTTGAGTTCTATTTTCTTAGCTCTTACGAAGTTCCAACATCTGTGCCAGATAATGCATGAGTTAACTAGGATACCATTCATTTTCTCTAGGAGTTTAAGTCTAGCAGGGAGACATCCACAAAACAAATTCTAGACTAGAGGTAATGTGCTATGATAGAAGAAATCATGGGGAGGCTTTAAGATGCATGAGAAACTCTCTCTCTGATGGTAGATGTGTGGAGTCATTTCTACTTTATTCCCATCACTAAGGAAAAAAGTAACCTTGACCATCAGGTTCCTTTAAGGACTAGATGAACAAATCATTAGCCCTTATATTTAATTTTTTTGATATATACAGAAATAGATGCTAAAGATAGATATCTGTATATGTATATATATGGTCTGTATAAACAGGTTTTATCTATACTATATATAGGTAATTATATCTATGTGTATATATAGACACATATGTGTACATGTATACATATATACATATCTTTTTTTAAAGTTTATGTATTTATTTTTAGAGAGAGCACAAACAGGGAAAGGATAGAGAGAGAGAGAGTGAGAGAGAGATAATCTCAGGCAGGCTCTGCCTATCAGCACGGAGACAGAGGCAGGGAGGGTTCAAACTCACAAACCATGAGATCATGACCTGAGCTGAAATCGAGAGTCACAACTTAACCAACTCAGCCATCCAGGTGCCACCTATGTATATATCTAATACATCTATCTTGTATCTATATATACAGTAAAATCTTGGATTGCAAGTGACTTGTTCTGTGAGGGTTCCACAAGACGAGCAAACATTTCTAATAAATTTTAACTTGATAAACAAGCAATGTCTTGCAGTATGAGTAGTATATGATGCCGAATGTCACATGATCACAAGTGAGCCGATGGTTCTCTCTCTCTCTCTCTCTCTCTCTCTCTCTCTCTCTTTCTCTCTCTCTGCAGGATTATGGGTGATCGTCTCCCATGCTAGGATGCCTGGTCTCAGGCTGTTTTGAAGAAAAAAGTGATTTTTCAGAACGTTGGAAGATACCCACTTCTGGCACTAATGTATTTTTTTAATGTTTATTTATTTTTGAGAGAGAGAGAGCGAGAGAGAGCACACAAGCCGGGGAGGGGCAGAGAGAGGGAGACACAGAATCTGAAGCAGGTTCCAGGCTCTGAGTTGTCATCACAGAGCCCGATGGCAGGCTAGAACTCATGTACTGCAAGATCATGATCTGAGCCTAAGTGAGATGCTTGACCAACTGAGCCACCCAGGCAGCCCCACTAATGTACTTTTTGTCACTTCAAAGCATCTATGGACAGTCCTTTGCTTTTCCATACAAGAGTAAGCTTAGGAACGCTTTGCTTCAGTCTAGGTCAGCCTGCCTGCACATAGAGACCCTTTCCTCTGCTGCCTTATTGCCAGTTACATTAAATACAGCATATGACAAGAGTGTATTAATACTGTAGTGTAGTCAACATCTGTGTGAGTGTATTCAATGGCTCCCATGCAGAAAAAGATTCCATTGAGCCAAAAGCTGGCAGTGATTCCATTAGTGATTGTGAACGTTGTCCTGCACAATCACCCTCTTCTCCCTTGTCTCCCTCACACCAGCCACAAAGGGTTCCAAATGTTAATTTGTTTATTTTTCTTTATATTTTGCATTTTCTTTATTATCTTGCATTATATTACTGTATTGTAATCATTTTTATGTGAATATTTTTGGGTTGTGGAATGAATTATCTGAGTTTTTATCATTTCTTATGGGGAAATTTGCTTTGATACACAAGTGCTTTGGATTGCAAGCATGTCCCAGAATGAATTATGCTCCCAAACCAAGGTTTCACTGTATCTATGTTGCGTAAAATACTGTCCCCATTTTACAGATTAGAAATCTGACATTTACAAGCCTAGGGAACTTGACAAGAGTACAAAGCTTATACGTGAATGAGGTAGAACTCGAAACCAGGTTCATACCTACAGAAAGACACTCCGCGGTTCAAGTACCCAAAATAAGAATAGAAGAAAAAAGACGTGCAAGATGGCGACGGAGGCAGATCCTGAGCTCAGTTCCTCCCGTGCACACAGGAAATCCGCAGCTTCTTACAAATCTTTTCCCTTAGAAACAAGACCTGGAAACTAGATGAACCGCTCTCCACAACAGAGAACAAAAGGACCGCATCAGGATGGGTAGGAGAGGCAGAGAGACCTTTTGACTAAAACCCCACACATGACAAAAAAGAAAAAGAAACAAAGAAAGAAATCTCACTGGACAGGTGCTTCTCCCAGAGGAGCAAAAAGCTGATGCCCAACACTGGGCATCCCCGCCCCTGGGATCTGCACCAGATATACGCACCCCTAGAATAGCTAGCTTGGAAAACCGAGAGGACTGACATCCAGGAGTCCCAAAATGCTAAAGGAAACTGAGACTTCCCTCTCGGAAGGCTTGCATGCAGCTTTGCTCACCCCAAGACCTGTAGGGGCTTAGCTCCTTGGCATAGGTCATAGTGATGAATTTTTGGCTGTGGCTCCAAAGACAAGGAAAACAAAACCAAAATAGAAGAATGGAGCCACACCAAATGAAAAAGTTTCTGGACAGCAAAAGAAATCAAAGCAAACCAAACAAACCGAAACAAAATCAGACTCCTAGATACAGAGAACAGATGGGTGGTTGCCAGAGGGGAGAAGGGTTTGGGTTGGGTGGCAGAAAGGGTAAAGGGGATCCAGAAGTACAAACTCCCAGTTATAAAATAAATAAGTCATGGGGATGTCATGTAGAGCTAGGAGAATATAATTGTAATATTGTACTAATATTTTAAGGTGACAGGTGGTAACTATTCCTATTGTGGCACCATCTTGCAAAATATTACAGATGTTGAATCACTGTGCCATCCACTTGTCAGTTATACCTCAGTGAATGGAAAAGAAAAGTGTAAGGAGAAATTAGGGGACTAAGCCCTTGATTTCATTTGTATCTCTCAACAATCAGGTCAATCTTTAGTTGTTTAAATCATCCATGTTTCTTTCACTCACACTAACCTATGGTATAAAATTAAACTGCAACAGTGCTAATGAACTATAAGCACTCTGGTTTGGTTCTCAGTTATGAAATGGTAGAACATTCAGCCAGCTTCATAGTCCAGTTCCCTGAATGTCACAGTTGGGGCTCAGGTGTTTCTAAGCACCACAAAAATCTTCTCTGCTGCCATCTCTAGACATGTCTCTTGGTTCTCTGTTCTGAAGTTTCTCACCCCTGATATTTAAGCATATGGCTCCATATACAACCTTCTGTGGGTATTTTGGGCCCCTGCCACGGACTGTATATCTTCTGTGTCTCTCATACTCGGATGTGGTCTGTTACTTTTTTGAGGAAAGAAAAGTGCCATCCATCCTGCTTTGGTTATTAAATAGCAAATGCTCTCAGTCTCTCATGTACGCATGTTAGCAGTTGCTTGTTTAGTGTTTTTGTTTTTGTCTTTATGTCTTTAGCTAAACCTCTTTTAGAGGTACTTGGATACTGGCCATAGAGATTGATTTTGAAAACCCGCTGAATGACTTAGCAGACTCTAGCTGAAACTTCACCCCACACCCCACCCGAAGATAGCTCAGGTTTGAAGCTGTGTCACCTGCTCCGCTTAGGGAGAATTTCTTCTCTACATTTCTTAAAAATCACGGACTCCCCTCTTCCTGGGAGCCCTTCAAACGTGTTTCACTCAAGAAACGCATTGGTCGTACGGCCAATGTCACCTGTTACATTTATTTTTACTGAATGGTTGATGGAAAGGATAGCTCGGGATAAGTTGCAACAGATCTCCTTGGCCCTATCTTCCCCAGGGCAATTCATTCTGCAGTGTGGCTCCTTCTATAGGGGTAAGGTAGTGTTAGGATGATGTAGCTTTGTAATCAGAGTTGAATGTCTTCATTGAATTGGACATTGTAATAACATCTCTGGAAAAGCCTGGATTCTACTGGTGGAGACCACAGATACATCCATTTAGATCTCTGTAAGCAAGTGCTTTCCAGTTTCTTTTTCATGCAGATGGACCAAACTCTGTAACCTTGCCACTTTGACTGCACTTATGACCTCCAGACAGAAATATGGTCTCCGACTGTGAGTGAACAAGAATGACCAGTGCCCAATGCCCACAGGTTGCTATAATATTTTCATTTTATTCCCTTCCATTGCCATGCATCCACAGCAAAGTGTTGGATGAGGTTGTGAGAAAACCCTTCAACTGGATGCCACATTTTTCCTGTCTCTTTGAGCCATGGTAGGCAGGAGGGGGCAGTAAAAAAGCTGGAACGTTATGCTAAGTGAAAGAAGCCAGATGAAGACAAATAATGCATGGTAAGACTCATAGGAATCTAAAAAGAAAGAAAAAAGAAAGAAAAAAAAATCAAAGTCCTAGAAATAGAGAGTAGAAAAGTGGTTGTCAGGGTCTAGGGGGTAGAGGAAACAAGGAAAGGGTGGTAAAAAGATACAATGTTCACCTATAAGGTCAATGAGATCAGAAAATCTAGGGTAAAATTGGTGACAACAGTCGATAACTTTTAGGGTGGCCTGTGACGCAGGCAACAAAGCATTGCACACAGTGGAGCCCCAAGCAGGACAGAGTCGAAAGGTTTGAAGGATGTGAGTTGCAACTGCGCCCATGGTGGGAGGGGGTCTACTCTTGGCCAGGTAGAGCAAGAGGTGTGGGTTGTGGTCAGGCTAGAGTTTTGTGTTTTGTAGTTGGGGTCCACTTTCCAAGAAGGTAGGGCTCTGTGACCTAAAAAAACAGAGTTAGGGCCAAGAGCAGACACCTGTGAGTTTTGTCTGCAAGAGTGGCTGGCAGGGGCGGGGGGCGGTGCCGAGGTGGGGGACTTTAAATAGGTTCCTTTCAATAACATTGTGTTGCATGATTAAACTTTGCTAAAAGAGCCGAACTAAAATGAAGGCAATTATTTGACAATTGTATATGTGTATCAGAGGCCACAGTGTACACCTGAAACATCTTATAATTTTATATGTCAATTACACCTCACTAAAGCTGAAATTTACCAAGGAAACTTGCTTATAAGAAGGTGCCATTTCTGTAGTGTTAGACAAAACAAAAGGGGTAAAATCCACAATTGATCTGTAATCTGTGGGCAGCCTCCAGCCATTATGACCTGAGTTGACATTTAAACAGTGTGAAGGAATTTCCATCCACAATGGAAGCAGAGGACATGAAAGGAATGTCTCATGCATGTGCCCTCAGGGAAACAAAACTTAGGTGCTGAGAAAACCTATCTCCCTTAAATGTAAGATGTACAGAAAACAGATGATGTTGGAATTTTCTTAAATGATAGGGAGTTGGTCGGGGTTGCCTCAGGTCAACATTAGGAAATTTTTGCTTAAGGTTTCTTGAGAGATAAGCAGGAGATGATCCAGGTCAAGTTGATCTGGCAAAAGAGGTGGGACTGAACTTTATTTGTGCGGCTGGACAGGTTTTGTCTGCTGGGGGAATTTTCAGGGCTGGTATCTGTTTGTTTTTTTGTTTAAAGAAACTGTAACTTGGGGCGCCTGGGTGGCGCAGTCGGTTAAGCGTCCGACTTCAGCCAGGTCACGATCTCGCGGTCCGTGAGTTCGAGCCCCGCATCAGGCTCTGGGCTGATGGCTCAGAGCCTGGAGCCTGTTTCCAATTCTGTGTCTCCTCTCTCTCTGCTCCTCCCCCGTTCATGCTCTGTCTCTCTCTGTCCCAAAAATAAATAAACGTTGAAAAAAAAAAATAAAAAAATAAAGAAACTGTAACTAAACTCTCTCCTCCGTCATGCCTTACCCATGAAAATGGCTTGTTCCAACAGCCTCTCCCGTAGACTGCTGTAGTTTCTGTGTCCCTAGTTGAAATTCCTGTTATTCCTGAATAAACTCATCTCTTTGACAATTCTGAACTTGCTTTGGTTTACTTCCATTTTTTTTTTAGGTCAACAGGGATTCCCAAATCCTTCAGAAAAGGGGGAAAACATCTAGTGAAGGGTACGTAGCAACTTAACTTTACAATGATTATTTTTACTCACTGAACCATTTTCCTCCTTACTTGATGTCATGGGTTAGCAAACTGCCTAGCCCAACCTGTTGGGAGAAATCAGATGGCAGGAGGCAAAGAAGAAATTTGTTACTGACATATAAAACTGGCAAAGAGAGGGTGTATTTTTTTTCCCATCGTCAGTGGCAATTGATAGAATATGGAAATTTAAAGAAGAATCAGGCCTCATGAAATTAAATCGTGATCATAATTATAAAATATGTGTTTGCTAATTGTTTTTTTTTTCCTTTCAACTTATTCCAGATAGATGCTAAGAGAGAAGCTGACTGATCCCTATGCATGGGGAGGAATTGTAAGAATCTACATTACATGTGTGCATGCCTCCATGTTTTTAGTGTATTTAGTTCAGTGTTGCTTGAATGAAATATGGTTGAGAGTGAGTGACCTCAGAGTTTAATTCTACTTCTTATGAGTTAAAGGAATATTTAAAATACCATGAAAGATGGGGCGCCTGGGTGGCTCAGTCGGTTGAGCGTCTGACTTCAGCTCAGGTCATGATCTCGCAGTCTGTGGGTTTGAGCCCTGCGTCGGGGTCTGTGCTGACAGCGCAGAGCCTGGAGCCTGTTTCAGGTGCTGTGTCTCCCTCTTTCTCTGACCCTCCCCTGTTCATGCCCTCCCTCTGTCTCAAAAATAAATAAATGTTAAAAAAAATTAAAAAAAATTAAATAAAAAATAAAATACCATGAAAGAGTTATTTTAAACACAGCTAATGGGTGTGCACTGTTGCTGTAGATGGTGGGGAGTCACATCTCCTATTTGTAATAATAGCAGTGAGAATAATGCAATTCATCAGAGATGTTTCATGAGACAGGAAAAAGTGCTGACAGCAGCCAAATGGAACCAGGAGATAAAGGACACAAGCATAGCATGGGAACGGATTCCTGAGAAAATTAATGTGTCCCCAAAGGGCTATCTGCTACTTAATAATAAACATGCTTTGAGGAAAAAAGTGAGAGCAAATGAATGTGAATAAGGGCAAAGAGCTCATCAAAAACAATTCTACTATGGGGCACCTGGGTGGCTCAGTCGGTTAAAGGTCGGACCTCGGTTCAGGTCATGATCTCATGATACGTGGGTTCCAGTCGAGTCAGACTCTGTGCTGACAGCTCAGAGCCTGAAGCCTGCTTCAGATTCCGTGTCTCCCCGTCTCTCGGCCCCTCCCATGCTCCTGCTCTGTCTCTCTCTGTCTCTCAAAAATGAATAAATATTAAAAATAATTTAAAAAAATGAAAACAAAAGCAAAACAATTCTACTAAATGGCAAAAGACATCAACCAAAGACACCAAGGAAATAGGTGGAATCAAAACGTGGGGATCACAAACGAAGGAATTAAGTCCCCGCAAGGGAATTACCCTCAAGACATGTGCAAATCTCACCCTGTTATGCCCAGAATTCATGATCCCCAAAGACCACCAGGGAGCCGAGTCCGATGCAAAAGCAAAGAGCCTTTATTCGAGCTAGCTGGAGCTCAATCCCCTACCTGCACGGATGCAGCGGTGAGATGCCTGGGAGAGAGAGCAAGTTTCAAAAGGACAAAGGTTTTATTGGGGTCTAGGGGCAGTTGGTAAGGTAATGGCTGTGGTCTCAGCCGATTGGCTGGGGAAGGGTCGGAGTCCTGTTACGCAGTCGCCGGTCGTATTTTGATTGGGAAGTTTGAATGGGTGAGCAGGAGGTTACTCAAGGGGAGTAGGCGTGGTCAAGGTGAAGGACACAGAACAAAATGGAGTGGGCTGGCATTGGCCCACCCTTTCAACCCCATCCTCAAAGCCATTCTGAAGCCTCACTTCTTCCAGGAAGCCTTTCCAGGAAATCCACACTGCCTTAGCTCAGCCTGTGTTGCCTGGGGTCACTTCTGTGGCAATAAATGCTGTGGCTGCTGTCTTCTCCCACCCCCTCCCCTGCCCCTGCCTTGTCTGTGTATATTAAGGATGGAGCCGGATTGTCGGGGAAGAAGGGAGAAGCAGATCATATTTATGACTTAACGGAGCCCCTTGTCTCCTCCTTTGTAAATGGCATCTGCATTCTTCACTCCCTTGCTCTCGGAGGATAAAAGTTGAAGTCACCTTTGGATTTACTTTTTAGAGTGTTCTATAGTTACAAAAAAACAAACCAAACCAACGGAACAAACAAAAAAAACTGTGAAGACAGTGCAGAGGGTTCCCAAATGCCCTGTACGGAGTTCCCCTGTTATTAACATGGTACATTAGTAGGTAAATTTGTAACAATTGATGAACAAATACTGATACATTTTTACTAACTGAAGCCAGTCCTTCCTTCAGTATTCCTCAGCTTTTACCTACTGTCCTTTTTCTGTCACAGGATCTCATCTAGAAAACCACAGTATGGTTACTTCTGACTTCTTGGACTCTTCTTGACTGTGCCTGTTTCTTACGCTTGCCTTGTGTTTGATGACTTTGACAGTGTGGAGGAGGTATTTTGTAGGATGTCTGTGTGTTAGAAGTTATCAGATGTTTTTCTCCTGATTAGACTGGTGTTCTCAGGTTTGGAGGAGGAAGGCACAGAGGTAATGTACTATTTTTATCACATGATATCCTTGACTCTTCCTTCCATCTCACAGTGCTCAGCCAATCTATTAACAAATCCCATTGACTTTTCCACTGGCATATTTCCAGAATCAAATCCATTAGGAACACTCCACAACCACCACCCTGATCTGTGTTATCATCATCTTTCCTTTGGATGATGTTAGTAGCTTCTTAATTGGTCTTCCTTCTTTCACCTCTCACCCCACAGAGAAGCCAGAGCAAGTTTCTAAAAATGTAAGTGAATTCACTTCACTCCCCAATTCAAAGCCTTCAGCGAATCCCCATCTTACTCATAGTAAAGGTTCTTAAACTCTACCACCAACAGAGTCCCTTGTGATCTACCCCTTGTCATGTCCTGGTCCAGGTATAAGAGCTCACACTCAAAATTCACCCTTCTTTTCTCATCCACTTACATGAAGGTGCTTTTGGTTCACAGTTAAAAGACATCTCTTCTGGACATTTCCCGAGGGGGCAGTGGAGTCCTCGTGAGATGCTAAACTCTGGCTTCATCACTCCTTATGTTTGATACATGCTTGACTTGAGACAGTTCATCAGTTGAGGGTAGAAGTGAGTGATATACCAGAACTGGCAACTCCTAAACTAACCAGAGTTTAAACTTGGTTTGAGTCTCATATACCATAAAACAATGTTGTAATCTATCCTTACTTACCTATCCTTGCTTATCAAGATCCCTTGAAAACAATCCACTAAAAAAAAAAGCTTTCATGCCAACCTTACTCCCTAGGATAAATGAAAGAGTAACAGTCATCATTTTTGACACTAACCATGAGCCAGACACAGTCTTAACCTTGTTATGTGTGTCATATTTACTCTAAGATGTGCTGACGGATTTCCATCTTGCGTGTTATTAAATGCACACTCCTTACCCTGGTGGACACAATCCACACAAGCCCTCCCCTCTTCCCGTCTGCCACCTCACCTCCTTTCTTTCTTCTCCCTGTTCCCTGTGTTGCAGCCACACTGTCCTTTTTATTGCCATCTTGCCACATTGGCCACACTCTGCCTAGAAAGCTCTTCCGTGGGACTTGACGTAATTTATGTTTCTACTCAAAGCCATCTTCTCAGAGAAGCTCCCTTTGTCTCTTAGATCACCTGGTAATAAACCGTAGGTGGTAGAGCTGGAATTTTATCTGAGTCTCTTAACTTCAAACTCTTTCACATGACATCACCAAGACCTACCTGTCTTATCATGTCAATGTCCATTGCTCCCACCGTATGATTGCTCCTGCCCTTGGAGTACCTTTAGAAGACCTGCTTTTGGGATGCCTGGGTGGCTCAGTTGGTTAAGCATCTGAGTCTTGATTTTGGCTCAGGTCATGATCTCATAGTTCACGGGAATCGAGCCCCACATCAGGCTCTAGGCTGACAGTGCAGAGCCTGCTTGGGATTCTCTCTCTCTCCCTTTCTCTCTCTCTCAAAATAAATATACTTAAAAAAGAAGAAGGCCTATTTTCTCCATCAGCATAAATTGCTTGTTTCAAATGTGAATTCATATGAAAAGATTCTTGTTTCATATGAAAAGATTCTTTTTAGTGTGTATAGTTACCTTGTGGAGTTTATAAAAACTATCTTAGGAGGTATTTCTATTCATAGTCGCTATGTTTCTTACTACATTAAATGTTTATTGATGAAAAAGAACATGGTTTATATACATTTGTAACTTTCTTTGCACAGAAATTGTTGGGAAGACAGTAGTGATTCAATTATATTGCTTGAATGTGAAGCTGTATGTAATGATGGGAAAATTCTTCAAAATATGTATCTTAAGTGGAAATAAAAAGCAAATGATACAGAATGATAAGCATAGCATGTTTACAACTGTGCAAAAGAGAAGTTAAACATATATTAGTATTTACTTCTAAATGCATAAAATCTCCATATCAACACACATGGATATAAGCATGTGGTTTTGCATTTGGGATGGAGAAGGTCTGGTCACATAGGGACAGGTGTGGGAGAGATTTTTTTTCATACATTTTTTTCTGGATCTTTATGATACTATATTACTTATTTGAACAAATAAAAGTAGCTAAGGATATAAATATATAAGAAAATATCTGGAATAAATTACTATGACTTACTCTATAAGTTGAGAGTGTAGATAACAGAAAGATGTTGACTTTAAACTTGCACACTTCTCTATTGTCAGATCTTCTCCAAGGTACATAATACTTTTATCATTAAATGACAATTTAAAAAAGTATAAGTCTGACATTTACAAATGACTGGGCAAAAAGTTTGAACATGAACAGTTTTGAACACTGTATGGCTTCAAGTGAAACAATCAATGGTTGACATTTTTTTGAGCATCTGTATATATATATATATATATATATATATATATATACATATGTATACACACACACATATATACACAATATGTATATTAATATATAGTATATATATAAACTTAATTATATACAATAATTAACTTTGTTATAGTTGTAATAAATTATATTATATATCTCATACAGCAATTCTTTCATATCCAAATATCCATTTACTGTCTTCTTTCTTTGGTTCAATGTACTAACTGCCTATACTTGCCTTAAAAACTTACCACAAACTTATTGACTAAATTTATTTATTATCTTGACCCATTTATTATCCTGCAGTTGTGTGATCCCGAGTCTACATACAGCTGGGCTTGGCTGCTTCTTCCACAGAGAGGCTCCCAGGCTGAAATACTGCTGTAAGAAGAGTTCTGTTCTTTGCCAGAGACTCTGGGAGAGAAACCACTTCCAGGTTTATTCAGGTTGCTGACGGAGTTTAGTTTCCTTTTTACAAGCTTGCTGTCGCCTGAGGATCATAATCAACTTCCAGAGGCAACTCGTATTCTTCGGCTTGGGGCCCCAGCCACGGTGAAGGGAATACTTCCCCACCCCTTTTCGTCTGCACTTGTCCGACTGCAGTCTGAGAAACTTCTTTGCTTCTAAGGACCCATATGATTTTGTTGGATCCACCTGAATAATCTAGGACAATCTTCTCATCTTAAAGTCTGTAATCTTCATTACATCTGCAAAACCTCTGTTACTGTGTAATTTAACATATTCACAGGTTCTGGGGATTAGGATGTGGGCATCTTTGTGTGTGGGGAGGCATTATTCTGCCAACTGAATTCATTTGGTTCTTTTGTGATCACCAGGAAACTCATTGTATCCTACCAATCCAAGAAAAGAGACTTTATCTGAAACGCTAAATGTACCATATTAGGTATAGTGCTATGTGTGAAAAGCAATAAAAATATGGGGTGAGAATTATTATAAATATTGAGCCTTTGGTTTGTCTAAGTTGTCCCCTCTGGATACGTTGTTATGTGTAATAACGCTAGACATTAATTAAGTAATCAATATTTTAGTACAACCCTCTGCCACTGAATAGATATCGCTTAAACTTCCTGAGCCACCGTTGTTTTCATCTCTATTTGTTCTAGAAAAAAAATTAAACAGTGTGATGATCCATTAAAATATCAGACAAAGAATTCATACATGTTCTTTTTTTCAATTTTTTTAATGTTTATTTTTGAGAGAGACAGAGAGAGAGAGAGAGAGTCAGAGCAAAAGTGGGGGAGGGGTAGAGAGAGGGAGACACAGAATCCAAAGCAGGCTTCAGGCTCTAAGCTGTCAGCACAGAGTCTGACACAAGGCTCGAACTCACAAACCATGAGATCATGACCTGAGCCGAAGTCAGACGCTTAACCAACTGAGCCACCCAGTCACCCCCATACTTGTTCTTCTAAGGGTCTCACCTTGGGCATCTGCACTACATAATGTTATAATATACCAAGTCTGTCAGAAATGTATTTCTTTGCAAATACGAAAGTTGAATCATTTTTTAAAAATTTTATCTAATCACATAAATCCCTTTTAAATGTTAGACTCAGAATAGCATGTCCAATATTCCCCAATTTATTATCATCAAAAAATTACTATCTGTATTGTTTGCTTCCACTTTGAGACCATTAACTGAGATGTTTTTGGTGCCTGAACATCTCCCCACCCCAACACACCTCATTAAGAACCTCCTGGTACCAGAATTGTTGGGCCATTTATCAGTTCCAGTTGGACTCAGTCTGTCAGTCCCCTTTGCCACATATGAGAGCCTCATCAAATCTGATGCAAACACAGTCACAGACCAGACCTTCAGATATTGTTAGACCACTGCAGATATTCCGGGAAACCCAGTAAAATCAGCACCCTCTGAATGAAGGTTAGATTCACTGAAAGCCTTGAGTCAGGCTTTTGCCTAGAGCTCTATAGCCCACAGAAGAGTAAGTCTGAGGTAGGAATGGGGATGAATGATGGCATTCTCTTACAGAATACAGAGAAAGAAGTAGTTCTTGTGTGTGTGTATAGCAGGGGAGTGTGACTAGTGAGTTGTGACAAGTGGATTTTTATAAAATATGCTAGATGTGTCTCTGGAAAATCTAGATAGTGATGTCACATAGTTGTTGTTGTTGTTATTGTTGTTGTTGTTTTCATGTGTGGCTCTAATTCAGGAGTGTGGATACGATACATAGCAATTCACACTGTACAGGGAGATGACCTCCATCAGGAAGAAGTTGTGTTGAGTCAAAAAAGAACTATGTGTTGGGAACAAGTGACTGGAGACAGTGACTGTAGCCAGGGGTACAGACGTACACACTTATGAAACCAGGAAACGATAGTTTCAAAGTGATGAGGGCATTCATCACCAGTAAATAATGCCAACCAATCTGGAGCCTAATGCCTTATGCCATTGTTCGAGTCGTTTTTGTAACTTTCAGTCAACTTTGTGTGTAGACAAGGCACAGCACAGAGAGTGCTGGCTCTGAAACTAGGGTATGCCTGGGATGGACGCACAGCTCTGTCCTTTTGAGAGTGGCATTGAGAAAGGTATGTCAGTTTTCTAAGCCTCAGTATATTCCCATGGTCTACCCAGAGGGCAATACCCTCTCTACAGTAGGAAAAGATTTGCTCATATCTTTCAGGCAGCAAATATTGCCCCCATGCATTTCACATTAATTAAGATGGGGGCCAGACTTTGGTCACTTCTGTTCATTGTTATATTCCTAGTTTCCATAATAACACTTTTAATGTGTCCTATAAACCTTATTTAGTTGATAAATAGTAAATGCTTTCTTCATGATCACTAACATTATCTGACCTGTACAATTTATTGTTATGATAGATTTTAGTAACCAGTATAGTGCCCACTGAAATGTTTGGAGAAATAAATGGGATTTCCAGAATTTAATCTTTGAGTGGAAGAAGATTGATAATTTAGTTACTGGGTGATTTATGGAGAATTTTTAGCAACTGAAAACTGTCCCTTATAGACATAGATATGTTTCAATTCAAGTTATTTGAACCTGGTTTATTAAGGGACTCATGTATTTATGGAAATGTGCCGGATGTTTCCCGGGATGCAAGGAAAAACATGAGAGACACTGCTACCTAGTAATCTGCAATTTATTGCAATAAAAATAAAATGGCTTGTTGCTCCCAAAACTTAGGAAAAGGGAAAACAGAAGTTTGACATGTGGAACAAAGACAGCAATCAACCCCTCGTACTCATTTTTTCCAGGCTAACTCTGCCCAAGGCAGAGGGACTGATTAGCCACTGAGAAAGGGAAATGTAACACCCCTAGTCAACACAACACCAACCCCTTGTAAAGCATTTTCCATTTGACGCAATCTTTTTCACATCTTTTCACTTAAGCTCTGCAATCATCCTGAAAAGCAAAGTATTTTCAACTAATGCATGGGTGAATTTAGCAGCCTCTCTACAATTGCTCTGCTCACCCTGCACCTTGATTCTGGTAACTGGTCTTAGAATTCATACACATTCTAGAAAGAGAAATTTGAGAACTCACCTGAGATTTCTTCATTTTAATAGATAAAGGAAAAAATAGATGAAGGATGAAGAAATTAAATCTTAATAACATTAGATGTCTCCATATGCATTGTTTTCAGGTTTTGTAAACTGTTTTCCTCATTATAAAATATATGCTTACTGTAGAAATTTTAAAAGTAAAGAAAAACTAACTAAGGACAGGGAAAAACACTATATAATATTTTAGAAAAATTTATCGGGTGAAAATCGATAAGTCTCCAATCCTGAAGGGCTAACAAAACAGAAGCCTATATATATATTTTTTTTTCTTTTTTTCTTTTTTTTTTTTCTTAACAAAATCTCAAAATGATATTTCTAATTGAGCTCTCTTCTAAGGGTTGATTCAGGGACCCAAACGAGTCTGTCTTGCACTGTGATTTCGAGGAAGTGAAACAAAGACAAAAGAACATGGATGAACATGCCTGAGAGCTTTCATGAGCCAAGCTTGTAAGTGGTACTTTGTTTTAGTTCATGTTCTGTTATTGATTGGAACTAAGAACTTGTTTATCCTCCTGTCTAACCCCCAACCGCCATGAGCACGGTCAGGGTAGTTTGCCTGCAGAAAACCAACACATGGATACTCATTCTTTCCAGGAAATAATCAGCCACAGAGAACTGTTTGCCTCTTAAAACATTTTCTTCTTTTTAAATCCCACCCCAAAGTATTTGCTAAGGCTTTGCAACCAAGCATAACGTACAGACTTGTGGAATCCCTATGTTGTACACCTGGAACTAATGTAACATTGTGTGGCAACTATATTTCAATTAAAAGAAAGAAAGAAAGAAAGAAAGAAAGAAAGAAAAAGAAAGAAAGAAAGAAAGAAAGAAAGAAAGAAAGAAAGAAAGAAAAGAAAAAAGAAAGAAAGAAAGAAAGAAAGAAAGAAAGAAAGAAAGAAAGAAAGAAAGAAAAAGAAAAGTACCAACAAGAGATAGAGAGACCAGAGGGCTTGCTTCCTCTTCCTCTCTCCAAGAGCACACATTGAGGAGAGACCATGTGAGCACAGAATAAGAAGGCTACTGCTTACAAACCCAAAAGTGGGCCATCACCAGCCGTCAGTTCTGCCAGCACTTTGATTTTGGATTTCCCGTCCTCTAGAACTGTGAGTGATACACGTCTGTTGTTTCAACAAGTCAGTCCATAGTATTTTATTATAGCAGCCTAAGCTAAGGCATGCTATAAGCCTCACTCTCAAATATCTTCAAAATTCTATCGAAACTAGCTACGGCAGATGGATTCTTACACCACAAGCACATGCATAAGTGGCCTTTGCTAATTTCATCAGAGACTTGGCTTTATTTTTGTCTTGAATGTGTTTTCTAGCTATGTCCAAAAAGTAGAGAAAACCAAATCAGTCAGAAGCTAGACAGCTCTGGCACAGAAGTCGGATGTTCTCTTAAGAGATAAGGTACGTGTATTATAGCAACATTTATAACATGGAAACTTGAGAATAAGCCCAATGCCCAATGTAACAGCAATCCTGCCCTTGCTGAGTCCTTCAGCAGTATTTGAAACTTTCAACCTTTCCTTTTTCCTTGAAACACTCCCTTCTTTTGACATGATACTGTCCTATTTTCCTGGTTTTCAAGTCCTTGGCAGGCTCCTTTTCCTGTGCCTACCCATCAGATGTTGGATTCTGGCCTCAGCATTCTTTTTCTCATAGAAACCATTCTCCCTGGGTAGTCTGATCAACTCCTTTAATTTCAATTCTTGTCCAAATTCTGATGATTTCCAAACGTTCCTCAACTCAGACATACCTCCTGAGTTGTAGATGTGCATCTCCAATTCCCTAGAGGACAGATTTGGGGAGTTCCACGGGTAGATACATTTTTCAGAATGAAGAAATAAAGGTTATCTCCTTTCCATGTCATGAAGTGGCCTCTATTCCTGAGGTTGTTTCGTCTTTCTTGTCTTTTTTTTTTTTCTCCAAGAGAGAAACTTGAACACAACCTTGACTCTTCTTCTCTTTCATTCTTAGCTAATCAATCTCAAGCCCTGTCAGTCTGAACTGGTCTGGTTCCCTTTGAATTATATGCCTCTTTCCACCCCTCGTGCTACTGGCTTAATCCTGTTTAATTCACCATCATTTTTATTAAGACCATTGAAAAGTTTCCTTATCTGGTCTCCCTCCTGGCCTATCCACCTCTCTGTTTTAACCCTTACACTGCAATCAGAATAATATCACTAAAAAAATGACTTCCCTTCTTGTGATGTAAGACTTATTATCAAATGGCTTCTTGAACCACTGAAGCTTCAGTATGTTCTGGAATCCAGGAAAAATGAAGGAAGTCAAGGGGGAAGGGAGAATATTTAATCCTACCCTGAGACAAATTGTAATTTAGTTAGTTATAAAAACTTTCTGAGCATTTGAACATTCACCTGAGATAATTTAAAAATGAGCTCACACAATCTTTTATTCTCAAATTTTCAGTTTTGGGAATTAGGGTCATTCTCCCTAGGTGTTTTGGGTGTATTACTTGTTTTAATTGATTCTATTTTGACTTTTGCAATTTTTTTAAAGTTATTAATAGACACAGTTACCTTATAAATAGGAAGTATTTCATTCGTGTCCTAGTTGTAAGCATCATGAAAGGACCTCCTAAAGCAGCATTCATCATTACGCTGTGGCATTTGAAGAAGCTTGCTTCAAATGCGGGCACATGGGGGCACCTGGGTGGCTCAGTTAGTTAAGCATCCTACTCTTGATTTCCTCTCAGGTCATGATCTCACAGTATGAGATCGAGCTCCATGTCAGGCTCCACGCTCAGTGCTTAAAATTCTCTCTCTCCCTCTCTCTTTGCCCCCGTCCCACTTGAGCTTGCACGCTCTCTGTCTCTCAAAATAAATAAATGGGGGCATGCAACTACAGGAAGCAAAACAAAGCAGCAATGGGGCAACTCCGAAGTAGACAAAAGGCCTATAATCCTGACTTTTAGGATGTTTGAAGACAGTGTTGTTCTTCACAGTTTCATCACGCTCAAGATTTTTTTAAAATATATTTTTATGTTTTTTCTAAATTTATTTTTGAAAGAAAGAGAGAGAGAGAGAGAGACAGTGTGAGTGGGGAGAGGGGGAGCAGAGAGAGACACACACACAGAATCCAAAACAGGCTCCAGGCTCTGAGCTGTCAGCACAGAGCCCGACACGGGGCTGAAACTCAAAAACTGTGAGATCATGACCTGAGCTGAAGTTGGATGCTTAACCCACTGAGCCACCCAGGCACACCCATCATACTCAACATTTAAAGCTTCTATTATCAGATATGTTGAGTTGTAAGCAAATAACCAGGTAGAAAAAGTTAAAACAAAATTAAGACTAAGTTTCTCATTTTTGTAGACGAGAAGAGCTAAGAGAAGAACATGTTCGAAATACTATAAGTAAAATAAATATAGAGCTTTTCATCTGGGCGATGTATCCAATCATTGCATTATTATCTTTTTTATATACATATTAATTTTATATCCCAGTTCTCTTAGGTCATGAGTCTGGCACAGCTTAGCTGAATCACCTACACAGGGTCTCAACGAAGGTTGAGAGTGACATGGCAGTTGGGGCTGTGGTCTCAACTGAAGCTTAGGGTCTTCTTCCAATACCACATGGTTATTGGCAGATTCATTTCCTTGCAATTGTAGAAATCACTGGGACTAACTTTTTCCAGGACAGCTGGAGATCCTCTTAAGTTTCTAGACCCTTCAGTTTAGAGTTTATCTGATCAGGTCAGACCTACCTGGGATATTCTTCCTCCAAAGTTAATGGATTAGAGATCTTAATTGCGTTTGCACACTGTCTCCTTTACAGTATCACAGCTACCCAAGAGAGTGATCTTCTATCATATGACACGATTTTATATCTCCTCTGGATAGTTTAGTAGCATAATTAGGCAAAGAAATACTTAAGAATAGATGTTTTGAATTGACATCCTGACTGCAGAGACTAAATATTCCTGCAGCTTACTTAGTCCCTAGCTAAGCTTTAAATCTTTGTTTTCTCCTTTGCAAAATTAAGATAAAATAAATTTATGTGCTATATGCCTTTTTGAATTATATGTCCAGAATAGAAACCAGAAGCTATTTCTTGCCATTTGATCAAGTTCACTATCTCCCGGATGATTTATTTAAAATCAGTGCTGCTTTTTTTCATTGTGTAATGCATAATATCGTTGTTAATCTTTTTTTTCTTGGACCCAAAAACTTGAATTTCTTTTGACCTAAAATTCAAAACTTTTGAAGACTTCACTTTTTTTCATTTGTTTCTTTTACATGGAGAAGATTAGGAAGCCAACATGAATTTCAAAGTTTGGCATCTGCTAGAGAATGAATATTAACAAAACGGTGCCATAATCCTTCACCAAATTTTCTTGTCTCTAAAATATATTTTGAAAAAAAAAAAAGGAAACAAAATGGCAACCATTAAAATTTGATGTGAGACCAAAAATGAGGCTGTTTTTCACTTCTGGGTTTAAATTAAAAGTCTACTGACATTTGTGGGAGCCGGGCAAAAATCAAGTCTTACAAAACAGCTCTTGATTGGCAATTAGCAATTAGAAAATTTCAGAATGTTCAGGAGGTAATTTTGGATAAGTATCTAAACCCATGGCTGCATGTCTGAGCCTTTGCCAAAGTTTTCACATATCATAGTTGCAAAGCTGAGAGGAAAATCTCCCAGGTACAGGCTGCCTCCAGGGATGTTTCGAAAGTTTGTTTCATTTGAAGACAAAAAGGATTTCATAATTTTTTTCAAGCTGTGATCCATTTGAAGCAAGAGCATGAAAATAAGTGAAAAGCAAATAAGGAATAATAACAACTCATTTGCTACTTACTCTGTTCCTGGTATCTTTCTCAACCCCAGAAAGAAATAATTATTACTTTAATTTTCCAGATGCTTAGAGATGCTACGTGACTTACCCAAAGTTGTAAGTGTCTAAACAGCATCAGTTATATCTGGCCAGATGGTTCACAATAAGAAAAGCCTGTACTAGGAGGTGGGGACCATTCTTTCCTATGGACACTCTCTCAGAAGGGAAATGAAACAATCAATTTTTAAAATGGGAAGATTTGGTGAAACAGCCCTTTCTTAAGTTGTGCTACTATACAGGTCGTCTCTAGGAATCATTCATGTATGTATGCATTCATTTAAAACCATTTATTAAGCACCTATTATATGCCTGGTCCTGTACTAGGTCTTTAAGATGAACCCATGAATAAAACAAACAAAATCTTTGGTCCTTTGCTTTTACATGGCTCAACAGACTGTAAGCAGTATACATGAAGAATTCTATGGAATGTTAACATATAATGGGAAAAGTTAAACATAGTGGATCAGGAGTGAAATTTGAAACAGAGTGATCATAATAGAATACATTGGGAAGAAAACCACTGATCGAAAAATGAAGACTGATTGGATATGCGGGCGTTGACAGGGAATACACCAGAGGAAGATGGACCAAAAATTAAGTTGGTTGCGACTCTAAGCTATTTTACCCAAGTACAATAATCCACCCCAAATCTAGCCTTTGTTTCAATTCCACTGGACGTTCCAACCATTATCTTTCTCTTTTGTTTCTCCTTTCTGTTGCCTCTGACAATTCCTAATTCTCTTTTCAATTTGTCCTTATTTTTCTTCATTCTCCTCACTGTTACAACTCATCTTGAAGATTTTTTTCATAATGCATGGTTTCATTTCCCTTCTTATAATTCTTTACATCCCCTACCCCCAAAAACTTCCATGGGCAACACTGCACAGAGAAGGACACGTGAGCAACTTTTCTTCCCCCTTTCAAACTCTAGGCTATACCTTAGTTTCACTTAAGGATCTTTTAGGCCTTAGTGTTTTATATTCTCCATTTCACTCCAAAGATTCACTTGTTTCCTTGTTTGGTGTCCAGGCCTTTGTCCTGTATGGCATATATCGCCTAGCTGCCTTGCCATCTCATTTCCAGTTGGTTCCATCGAGATCATAGTACAGAAAGGAGTGATCATCCTTGCCTTCCTCCCTCTGGGCACAGGTTTTTCAGGGGTCTCTCAATGTCACAACTCCTGTTGCATAGTCCTCTCCTCTAGCTGCTGTTCTTAGCGGTAGCCACGTGCTTCCTGGCTTCTTCCAACAGAGGTAGCAATGACTCTATGCAGGCAAGAGCTGCTTCTCCTTCTCTTGTGGGTTTCCTTACGGCTGTGCACATCTTTGTAAATAGGCTTTTTATTAAAACTTCTTCAAATTTCCCTTTTAGGTGGACCACCTCTTTCTACCTGGGACCCTACCTATAGAATCTTCAACTCTCCCATCTGCTTATTCCACGGCAGGGTCAAACTCCATCAAAAGTAAGTAGAGGAGGTATGGCTTGATGCCGGTAGCATATTTCCAACCTGGTTATCAAATTCACTTGGATATTTTAGATTATCATCTGTTTTGTACCCACTGTGTACCAGATACTAGATTAGGGTCTTTATGTACATTGTCTCATTTGATCCAGACAACGGCCCTGTGAATGGGGATATTCTCCATTTCATAGATGAGGAAACCGAGGTATGAAGAGACCATATTATTTGTCCACAGTAAAGGACATAATTATTTATTTATTTATTTATTTTTTAATTTTTTTTGGTGAGAGAGAGAGTGGGGATAGGGGAGAGAGGGAGGGGGAGGGGAGAGAGAATCTTAAGCAGTCTCCATGCCCACACAGGGCTTGATCTCACAACCCTGAGATCATGACCTGAGTCAAAATCAAGATTTGAGGAGCACCTGGGTGGCTCAGTCGGTTAAGTGTCCGACTTCGGCTCAGGTCATGATCTCACAGTTGGTGGTTCAACCCCTGCATCGGGCTCTGTGCTGACAGCTCAGAGCCTGGAGCCTGCTTCGGATTCTGTGTCTCCCTCGCTCTCTGCCCCTCCCCAGCTCATGCTCTGTCTCTCTCTGTCTCAAAAATAAATAAAAACATTAAAAAAATTTAAAAAAAACAAGATTTGAATGATCAACAAACTGAGCCACCTAGGCACCCTGAGTAATTGTTTAAAATAGAGTGTTGGGGTGCCTGGGTGGCGCAGTCAGTTAAGCGTCCGACTTCAGCCAGGTCACGATCTCACAGTCCATGAGTTCGAGCCCCGCGTCGGGCTCTGGGCTGATGGCTCAGAGCCTGGAGCCTGTTTCTGATTCTGTGTCTCCCTCTCTCTCTGCCCCTCCCTCGTTCATGCTCTGTCTCTCTCTGTCCCAAAAATAAATAAACGTTGAAAAAAAAAATTTAAAAAAAAAAAATAGAGTGTTAACCCAGATATCTGTGCCCTCAAAGTCTACATTCCATCTATATAAATTTCTGGAGAAAACGTCTTCATCCAGCATATTTAATTTAAAATAAGTAGATCTCCCAAATGAGCCTTAATGTCCTCAAGAAATTTGTTGAGGAATTAACTGATCTTAAGAAAGCCCAAAGAACAAGGACAAAACAAAAGTCTGACAGAGGGTAAAAATTAGGAGGCACACTGAAAAACCTTTTCTTTGAGAGTCATTCTGCATCAAATCATTTAAAATTACAAATCAGCTTAGATGCTAAAGATGAGCTGATAGTGTTTACATCCTAATTCCTTCAGGACATGGAAATGTAGAACCATGCCATGTGAGGAACTCTTTAGAGCTCTTAAGTCCTACTTGTTTACTCACAAAGACACTGATGAGTCAGGATAGATGGCAAGTGGACTGTAGTTAAAAATTTTAAGAGAACTGAAATCAAAACCAAGTTCTGCCAACTTTACTAGCTATTTGCTCTTGGGCAAGTCTCTTGACCCGCCTGAGTCTCTCTTCCCTGATGTGGGAAATGGATATAACAATGACCACCTGATAGGGAGTTTTGTATATTAACTAAAACCAAACGAAAACAAAACAAAACATAAAAATAAAGTGAAAACGTTGTCAACATTCTCGGATGTCATAAGGCATATAAAATAATTATGATGTAGACAATATCCATCACGGAAAGGGCTGAGAGGAAAGTGTGGATAGAGAGATTACCACCTTTGTAGAATTCTAAAAATCTACCTCCACTCTTAGAATGTTTCATTATTTCTTTTACTGATGCTATTTCACTTTTTAGGAACTTCATCTCTGAAGCACTAATGCACAGCTGGGAACCTCAGACTTGTTTGTGACCAAACAATGAATTTTTCTCTCTTAGTTTTCTGGCTGACATGGCTCGATTTCCTGCATTTTAAAAAATGTATTTATTTGTTTGTTTATTTATTTATTTATTTGGTGGGGAGGGATACAAAGAAAGTGAAATTCAATCATGGGAGGGTATATATGGAATAATATGAAGTATACACCATTTTCTATTTCACTACTTCTCTATGTCCTAACATTCTGACTCATTCCCAATCGAATTTGACTTATAATAAAAGGTGTGTATAACATATATTTTAAGGGGCACCTAGGGGATTCAGTCGGTTGAGCATCTGATGCTTGATTTCAGCTCAGGTCATGTTCTCAGGGTTGTGGGATCAAGCCCTGCATCAGGCTCTGTGCTGAGTGTAGAGCCTGCTTAAGATTCTCTCTCTCTCTCCTTCTGCCTCTCTCCCCCACTCATTCTGTCTCTCTCTCAAAGAAAATAATATATAGGTTAATTAAGGTGATTGAATTAATGTTAAATACCAAAAAGATATAATAAAATTTTAAAGACACCAAATTTTAAAAAAGAAGAAACAAAACATGAGGACTAAAATAACCTTTTTTAATTGAAAATGACAATTGCCTCTGAGTGTCTTGTCACCCTGAACAAAAGAGAAAGTTATGACTCATAATATGAGTGGAAAAAAGGGTGAAAAAATAATCTTCCCGATAAGCACGTAACGCATTTGTAGAGGCTTAGGAAAATTGCTTTCTTTTTCCTAATTAGAAAAACAATTATAATTATTGATAATTTACTGCTTAATAATTGTAGAAGCATTTTCATCTCAAAAACATACAATAATGGGGCGCCTGGGTGGCGCAGTCGGTTGAGCGTCCGACTTCAGCCAGGTCATGATCTCGCGGTCTGTGAGTTCGAGCCCCGCGTCGGGCTCTGGGCTGATGGCTCCGAGCCTGGAGCCTGTTTCCGATTCTGTGTCTCCCTCTCTCTGCCCCTCCCCCGTTCATGCTCTGTCTCTCTCTGTCCCAAAAATAATAAATAAACGTTAAAAAAAAAAAAAAATACAATAATCGAATATTATTAAAAAGACAATAAAAGCACTCAAAATATCAAAACCCAGAGATACTAAGTATTAATATGGGGTATGTGTTTTAACTTCAAAATTATCTCTATACATACATTTTTATAAAGACTGAATGTAATTATATTTACAGTGTCTTGTAAGTATGTTTTGCTCATAACAACATGTCATGAATATTTTGTAGTATCAGTACATAAAAGCATCCAATTATCATTTTAGTGATGGCATGACATTTTCTATAGATATTAGTTGACTAGGCAATAGTGTATATGTGTGTGTGCACACAAGGAGAGACAGATAGAATTTCCCCCCTCTTTTTTTTAAAACTGTTCCATCAAGCAACCATATATATAAGCATATATGGCTTCTCTTTCCCTTCTAGAATTTTCTGAGAATACTCTACCAGAGATAAATTACTGGGAAAAGACATACAGTTTAATCCTTCATAAAGAAGGAAGCACATGAAAGTTTTTTTCGTTACTTTCATAAATACCAGTTATTATAAGCTATCTATCTATCTATCTATCTACTCTAATAGCAAAACAAGGCATCATGGTATTTGCATTTCTTTGCTTCACTTATGTCTTTTGTATTTCACTTTTGTGATTATTCTGTTAATACTCTCAGCCAATTTTTATTACTGTAAGTTGTTTTCTTACTGATTTTATTACAATGTTCTAAATATTAGAGACACTAATAATTTACTGTCATAGTTAAGTCAATTATCTATTAATTAGATAGCTCACATTTTGGCCTTTATTTTTTTTCCATGTTTACCATTAAGAAAGGCCACTTTTGTAGATATCTATATCTATTAGTCTTTTTTTTTTCCTTTTGTGCTTTTTCTTTTACTCTCATTTTAAAAGAAACTTCTCTGATACCATGAACTTGTATGTATGTATGTTCATGTATTTCCACTCTAAATTTTACCCTAGTAGATTTGGAACATTGTATGATATTATGAAATGTGTAGTCTATCTACAGTTTATCTTGATAAAAATTATCTGATAGCTATAGAACTCTTATTTTTTTTAAATATTTACCTAAATATTTTTAAATAACATATCTGTTTCCTACTAACTTAAAATGGTATCTTTATCAAATTCTAAATTCTTTTTTAGTTGAATCTGATTCTCAATTTTATAATCTGTCCTTTCCTTATGTCACTAACACATTGATGTAGTGAACATATCTGTAACATAACAGAATTGTCTAGTGTAAACACTGCCTAGTTATTTTTCTTTTAAAATTATTGTTTCTACTTTACTGAATTTGTTCTTCCTGGTGAATTTTAGGATGATTTTATCAAAATATCAAGCAACATCGAAATTTCTCAGAGAATGGGACCTAAAACCTTTTATGTAATTATATATCCCATCATGACTGAACCCAAATAGCAGTTTTATTGCATATTAAATTCCCATTTGCAGGAGTTCTGCTTACATGTTTTGATTAATTTAGGAAAAAATTCAAGAACATAGAATGTTGCTCTATTTTTTCCTAATGTTCTTTATGTCCATGAGTAAAGTTTAATATTTTCTGCATGCTGGTCTCAACAGTATTGTTTTGTTTTCCATATTAAGTGGATCTTGTTATTGCAATTGGCACTTTCCTTTTCTCTGCATTTCAAATTATTTACTCTGATGCACACACAACCCTTATCTGTTTATGTAGTTCGATTTAGCTACCTTGCCTCCTTCAATCATATGTGCACGTTTGCACACTCGAGCAATTATTTACTTATTTTTACTACTTGCGTGTCTCTTTGATTTGTCAGGGACACAATCACATACACTGCTGTTAAGGCTTACTCCTCTTCCACCCCATTATTTATGATGATATAGCCATAAACTTCCAACAATAAACAATAGTGGTGAGAACAGCTTTTTTTCCTTCTCACTTGGTGGCAATGGATTCTACCATTTCACCTTTAAGAAGGATATGTGCTGTTCTCCAAGATAATTGTAACGATTTATGCTTTATTAAGACTTTAAGAAGAAAAAGAAGGAAAAAAAGAACGGATTTTAGATCTTATCGAAGTTTGCTGCCTTCTGTCTACACTTGTTACTCAACCAGACACAGTAGCAGTGTCCCACAATTCTCATTTGAGCATGGTGTGAAAGGGGACAGTCAGTATTTTTGGTTGCTCTAATAACTGGAAAATGCTACTGGCATTTACTGGGGAGAAGCCAGAAATGGGAAAGGTTCTGTGGTGCATAGTAACATCCTGCTCAACTACAAATGGTGTCCCTGTTGAGAAACATTGATCTGGCTTTTTTTTTTTCTTTTTTAATATATTAACATTATGAGTTACATTAATAAATTTCATGTTTTTCAGAAGGAAATTACATTCCCATATGACACTGTAATTGATCATGACATGCTGTATTAGATTTGGTGATATTTTATTTCAGAATTTTACATCAACATTCATAAAAGAGATTGAGCTAGATTTTTTACAAGATCATATATATAAAGATATATATATCATATGAAATGAAAAACTCATATGTTAGTGTTATTTTTTGCTGTATTTTTCTGTTCTCTGTTTATTGCATTTCCTTGCAATTTTTTCTTTCTGCCTCTATCAATCATATCTCCCTTCACCCCCTTATTTATTTGAAAGATATAAACCCTATGTTTATTCTGCTATGATTTCATTATATATTTGAATCTAAATTTCTGTATTGAAGTCAAAACAAAAAAAAATCTCATGGAATGAAAAAAATTCGGAATTTTTTCCTTCTTACACACAAATTTAACTCAGAAAATGGGAGTGGAAGGGAGAAAAGGAAGACCGTGTGGATGGAGAGAGAGATGGGAAGAGACCACGGAGCAGTTCTCACATGTTTGGGGAATGGTGATTGTTAGGTAAATAAGCTTCCAGTTCTTTCTCTATCTTCGTCTCTGCCACTTCCTGATAAATGACTTTGAGGAGATGGTTCGTTGCCAGCAGTGGTAGAAAGGTTTCTCTCTTACGTGGATTAGACCATTTCAACAGGACACTTGAGGACAAAAGCAGGCACAAGCGTAAGGTTTTGTTCCCAGGTATTATCTCATGAAGATTCTGGAAGAGATTGATCACTTGGTTCCTAGTAAGGAGAGCATACGGTAAAACAATGGACAGGGTTGTAAGTCCTGAAATATGAATCTTTATCTTTTTTGATGTTTATTTTTAAAACTAATTCTGATGCAGGAGTATAGTTTTTAACAAATGGTAGTAAAAGTCGTGATAAATAAGCATCTCTCTGTACTTGAACCCATGCATCTCATTTCCTGGATTATTAACACTTTCTTATATAAACTTATGGATAAAAAAATACACACAAGGCAGACACAGACACACGAATATTTGAATTACAGGATAACAATATACAGTTCGTTATTTTCTTTCTGTAATAAAATCTGCCTCATTCTTGTGATTCTCTATAGAATATTCTGGCTTCATAGTTGTAGCATAAGGTAATTAAGGCATCCACTACTGTGAACAAACATGAAACTAATTTTATTTTTTTATGTTATAAATAATGCAGTACTGGACATCTTTCTGTAATTATCTGGAGATAATTTAGTTAAATACTATTGGTGGAGCTACTGTGTTGAAGAATATGTTTCTTAACCCTTCTCAAAAAGTTTGCTCAAAGATTTTATTATTCATGGGGTGCCTGGGTGGCTCAGTCAGTTAAATGTCCAACTCTTGGCTTCCACTCACGTCATGATCCCAGGGTTCATGAGAGGGAGCCCTGCATCAGGCTCTGAGCTGACAGCACGGAGCTGCATGGGATTCTCTCTCTCCCTCTCATGCTCTTTCTCTCTCTCAAAATAAATAAATAAATAAACTTTAAAAGAATGTTTAAAAAGATTTTGTTTGTTCACTTTGTATCCCTAGTTTTTTTTAACATAATTGTTGAAACACAGTAGTCATAGTTGAATGAATAAAGTATTGTATGCCTATCCTTACCAATAATGTTGATAGATTCTGTGTTGCCATACTCTACCCAAATTTGCAATATTACCCAGCCTTTAAAATTCTCATATGGCTTTCTTGAAGTGATCCTCATTAAGACCAAAGATATAACATGGTGGATTCAATTCTACCACCAGGTTTCCAAGTTATCACTGTAAGAGCATAAACGAAAATTAGTTTAACACTAAATTTAATATATATATTAACACATACACACATACATATTTGAATGCACACACACACACACACACACACAAACACAAACATATATATTTGACCACTTAATAACACTGAAATAATCTTTTCACTATATTTCTATTTTTTCCCAAATAAAGTTTACCACACCTACATATGCTGGGGCTTTTCTTTGTCAAACTAGAACATTTATATTCTTCTATCATTTGGCTTCTAGAAAACTCCATCTCCATCTTTTTTTAAGTTTACTTATTTTGATTGAGAGAGAGAGAGAGAGAGAGAACAAGCTGGGGAGACGCAGAGAGAAGTAAAGATATAATCCCAAGCAAGCTCCCCACCATCAGCACAGAGCCTGATGTGGGACTTGAACTCACAAACTGTGATCACGACCTGAGCTGAGATCAAGAGTCAGACACTTAACCGACTGAGCCACCCAGGCGCCCCTCTATCTCCACATTTTGAGCCTAAGTTCTATGTGTTCTTTCTCATTGTCATCCACTGAATCGATTCCTGTGCCAAACAATGAAAGATTTCCCCACCAGAGCTCTGCTTGTAGCTTGTGAGGTGCGTATCATCCTCATGGTGTAAGTAAGGAAAATACTCCTACAGGGACCAAGAGACACAACTGAGCTTCCATTTCGGCCCCTAACCAGCTCATTTCTATGAGGCCACACAACTTGTTTGATAATCTCCTTATTTCTGCCAATGTGTTGTTTCTAGAATTACCCGGTAATTCATTCAGCAATAGAAACACTGCTGTGAGAATTCAGTCTCATTACCTTCACCAATGACATTAGGGAATAGAAAGATTAGCTCCCAAATTTCACTATCATAATCATTCACTGTCTGTTTTACTCCTCAGCATCAGAGAACACTGAATTCTGTGTTCTGTCAGCTTACTTTATCAAAACAAAGTCTTTAAGAATATGCCTTTATATCTTTTTTGAGGGCTGTACAATTATGCTTCAGTATATCAGAGCATGTGTTGGTAGATGAATGAATGCCATTAAACTTGGTTGTCATATTTTTTATCATCATGGAGTTATTTAATTCTCAAGGGAAAAAATGAGTTTTGGTATTGATGCAAAATGGTGCTTTCCTCTCTCTGGAAATACAAAGACTTGCTGGAAAAAAAGTTGAAACATACATTTTCAAAATGGCTCTAGATCTTTCCTTTGTATGAAGGTCTGTTTCCTTCCATCAGTTAAAGAAGGTTTCAGCTGTTATTCCTTTATTTATTTATTTATTTATTTATTTATTTATTTATTTATTTATTTTTGAGAGACAGAGCGTGAGCAGAGGAAGGGCAGAGAGAGAGGGAGACACAGAATCCAAAGTAGGCTCTAGGCTCCCAGCTCTCAGCACAGCACCCGTTGTGGGGCTCCAACTCACAAACCGCAAGATCATGACCTGAGCTGAATTCGGACCAACCGAGCCACCCAGGTGCCCCAGCCATTATTCCTCTAAATAAGCTTCCTGCTCTTTTTGTTCTTTCTTCTCCTTATGGAGCCCTTATAAGGAAATGTTAGTAAGCTGGATGTTGTCCCAGAGGTGCCTTATGTTATCTTCATGTTTTCAAAATATTTGTTCCTTTTCACCTCCCTGTTTGGGTGAGTTCCATTGCTCTGGTGATTCAAGTTCCCTGATCTGTTCTTCTGCTTCATCTTGTCTGCTGTTGAATCCTTCAAGTGTCTTTTTCAGTTTAGGTTTTACATTCAGCTCTGTGACTTCTCTTTGCTACTTCATATATTTTCTAGCTCTTTTTTTAAATCCTTACTGTGCTCATCCATTCTTCTCCTAAGTTCAGGGAGCATCTTTATGACTATTATGTTGACTTATTTATCAGGTAGATTACTTATCTCTGTTTCATTAAGGTCTTTTTCTGAGGTTTTCTCTTGTTCTTGCATTTGGAACATATTTCTCTGTTTCCTCAATTGTTTGACTCGTGTGTGTGTGTGTGTGTGTGTGTGTGTGTGTTTTCTAGGTACTAGGCAAAACAACTACCTCAGTCAGTTGAAGGAGAGGGTTTGTATAGGTGATAATCCGTGTTTGATATTGAACTAGCCCTTGGGTGTCTCTCAAAGTTTTGTGATTGCCTAAACTGATTTATTCTTGATATGCCTCATTTTTGAGGGTGTGCCAAGACCTGCCAGTGATCCAAGGGAGGAATCTTATTTAGTCCCTAGTTTCAGGTTGATTAGAAGCCAGAACCTCAGGCAGCAGTTTTTAAAGTATGCAAATATATAGTCTGTGGGGCTGCAATTGTAATTGGCTTCTAGACCGGGAGTTCTGCAGATGGCCTTTTGGGCTACAGGTGCAAAAATCTGGGCTCCAAGCAAGTATATAAGCTCTATCATGGAAAGTCTCATTGAGCTGTAGCCGGGCCAAAGGGCTGCACAAAGATTGTGTCTCACTGCTTATGTTCCTTGGGAGCACCTTCTCAGCCTCTAGATGTGTGAGAAACCTAATACCTGTCCTTTAGGCTGAAACTCCAGGCTAAGTAAATAGGTTTTTTTCACAAGAAGGGTGGGGTTTTGTGTCAGTCTGTTGTCTGCGCTGTGCCCTATGGATGATGGCTTGCCAATGACTGCCTTTCCAATTGTTACAGTCCCATGGAGTTCTAGCACTTGAGCCCTCCTGGAAACCAGGGCCATGCAACCAAGCAGTATTCCTGGTGTGAATTACACACATGCTTCAGCAATGCAACAGGAGAGTGCTTTGTGAGAGTGTGTGCGCTGGTCTTTGGCTGGTGGAGGGAAAATGCTATGACTTTCATACTCACCAGTCCCAGCCAGCAGTTAGGCAAAGGTTGCAACTGCCATAACTCACAGACTTTAGCTGAGGGTGTGAGAATTCTGTTACCACTGGTTCATGCTCTCCAGCCCTTGCCAAGGACTCGAGGAATGCTGTAATCACCCTTCCCTTCTGGCCTCAGGAAGTGCCTGGCCCACTCACTCTTGTGAGTACCAGCAAAGTGGGGAGAGGTTGACACGTCTGAGCTCACCCATCTGTGCTAACAGGCTAGGGTAATGCGACCATGGCATCTACCAGTGTCTCAACGACCTGCTCTTCCAGCTGTTTGCCCGAGATCAGCAAATGAATCTCCCTCACAGATAGTCTGGGTGCTTTTCAAACTGATGCCTTCTCTGGGTCTTGGGATGAGACCATATGCAAGCCGTCCAGGAGGAGAATCTGTTTCCTATTGCACTTTGGGACCATTCCCCAGACATCAGCCTCATTGGTTGCCTAAGCCAGGCATTCTGGTGCTCATCTCTCTGGTATAGATCACAGGGACTGGGGTGCCCAAAGTGGGGCACCTTCCTTTCAACCTCCAGGAGGAGCACCTATCTGGTGACATTCCTCCATATCGTGTGTCACTGCATAGGAGGTATGGCTTTTGCACGACCTTTCCTCTGCCTCTCTTACCTGTCCCAATGTGAACCTTTTATCTTTTATAGTGGAGAGTAGTTAGTCTCGTTTTCAGATCTTTTTCAGAAGAAAACAATCCATATTTGGTGTTTAGATTTGGTGTATCCATGGCAGGGGATTAGTTCAGCATATTCTTTTGCCACCATCGTGGATCACCCTGTACTTAGCTAAGTTTTTTTTCTTTGAATTATCTCTGATTAAAAAAATGTTAAGTGAAAACACATTTGCAAATGTTCTTAATGGTTCAATGGATCTTAGATGTCTTACATTTAGGTGGAGTTGGTTGACACATTCACATCTGTCCATTATCATAGGGCTGATGAGCCCTAGAGTCTCAACCAGGTTATTCATCTTCAGAGTCCAGAGAAGCTTTAAAATGTAAATTCATTGTTTCACTCTCATGTCCTTCACTATTCTGTTAAATGTCAGGAGAGATGAGGAAGAGCATACTAAGGCTGTGTCTGCTTGATATAGAACATCCTGATTTGGGAACAACAATACTCTCTCCCCTGAAAAAAAAAAAAGACTCAACTTCTTGCTAAGAACTTCTGTAGAAGATAAGCAGAAAGCAGAGGGTTCTTATTTATTTAATGTGAGCCATGTAACCAGAGCTTGAATATATTACCTATTAATCCTAGTACAAAATAAGAATCATTATCCTTCCAGATGAAGAACTTTAGGCTACAGAGATGATGTAACTTGCTCAATGTCAGTGTGTTCAGAAATCAAGGAGGCCAGGTTGATTATGAGTCAGTTCTGCATACCTAATGACCCCTCTGAATTATATCATTGTCCTTGCTGTCATCATACTACCTGCAGAGGAGTTATAAAAGCTGGACTTTAGTGTCTTCTGTCTCTCTCTTCTTTATCCTGGTCTACATGATATCCTACCCTTCCAATCAATGTTCTCTTACAACCAGAGACCAGGATTCTCTCATATTTGTCTGACTGAAGCTTGAGCTCAGAATAGGATTTAACACCATCACATCTGAATGTGTTGTGCTGGATAATCCTTCAGCTATCCTCCTGTAACTTTTTCCTTTATTTTCACAAAGAGCACTTCACTTCTGACACTTCTGTTCAGCAAATTATGCAGTGGGGGGGAGGTCGGGGGGCTCCGACGATGAATGATTCTACGACACAATTCTATAATTTAACTCAATTCTGACACTATCTACCTAGAGATATCATTCAATGCCACAGGTTAATGGCTCAGTCCCATAAGAGTCCCATAAGACTCTCTCCCCCCACACACTTCTGATGCCAAGTGCAAGTGGTAGGTCCCCAGGTTATCTACAACTTCTGTCCAACATGGCTACAAATAAGAGGTACCCATGACATCCTTCCCCTTGGATTTGATTATTTGCTGGAACAGCTCGAACAATTCAGGGAAACACTTAACTTACATTTAGCAATTTATTAAAGGATGTGATAAAGGTATGAATACCCAGATAAAGAGATATATAAGGCAAGATCTGGGAGAGTCCTGAGTGCAAGAATTTTTTTCCCCATGAAATTAAGGTGCATCACCCTCCTAGTATAAGGATGTGTTCACAGGCTGGAATGTCCTTGAACCCCATACTATTGGATGTTTTATGGAAGCTTACTCAAGTAGGCATAATCAATTGTTGGTAAAATTTTCCTCCCCTCTCTGGACTCTGGAGGATAATTTTAACTCTTAATCATGGCTTGGACTTTCAAGTTACTAGCCTCTATTCAGGAGACTTACAGAAGTCCACCTAGAGTTACCTTAATGGACAAAAGATGTTCCTACTGTTCTTATCACTTAGGAACTTCTAAGGGTTTTCAAAGTCTTGTGTCAGGAACTGGAGTCAGACACCAGTATATATTTCTTATGATTTCATACATGTATTTGTTAGAATCCCAAGCAGGCTCGGCACTGTCAGTGTGGTGCTTAATGCCAGGCTTAATCTCACAAATTGTGAGATCATGACCTGAGCTGAAATCAAGAGTTTGACACTTAACCAACTGAGACACTCAGGCTCCCCTGATTTGAATATTTTAAAACTTAAATGTTCTACTATAGGTCATACTGAGAATTTTTTAAGATTACATAATTGAGAGATCTATATTGTTTCAGAAATCTCTGATCACCTACATTTTATCATTGATCCATGCACTTTTTGGTCTTAGAATCCATAATGTTATTACAATTTAGAAAAATCATTCTTTTTTTTTTCTTAAACATTTATTTATTATTAAGAGACAGAGAGAGACAGAGCATGAGCATGGGAGGGGTAGAGAGAGGAGGAGACACAGAATCTGAAACAGGCTCCAGGCTCTGAGCTGTCAGCACAGAGCCCGATGCGGGGCTCGAACTCACAAACTGAGAGATCATGACCTAAGCCGAAGTCGGACACTTAACAAACTGAGCCACCCAGGCACCCCCTGTTTTTGTTTTTGTTTTTAGAGAAATCATTCTTACATCGAATTGCAACTTTGAATAACCAATGAACATTTAGAAATATTGGATCATGCTAAATGTAATTTAATAAGCAATCAGAAATGTGTACTATTTAATTTATAATGGGTTAATACAAATAATTAACTTTTTAGAAAATACACATATTTTAGTCATGAACAACATCTTCTAGCTATTCTGAATTGATTAACGCATTTATATTACTTAATATCTTTGAGTATCTCTCTTGTGATTTTCCGTTTGGACAGAAAAATTTGGACTGGATTATCTTTTAAATGTTTTTCAATTCTTAAGGATATTTTTGGGTTATCACTTTCTTTTGAAAATAGCTTGTTAATGGAGGAACTTGTTGACAACTACATTTATTTACTCATAAATATATTTCATTTCAGCACCTGCCCTATACCAGACATTGTTGAGGGTAATTGGGAAACAGCTTGAATAAAACAAAGTCATATTTTTGCCATACATATTTTCCAGCCCTGGTGGGCTTATAAATAAATAGTTACAATGTCAATAACTACTATACAGACAAATGGAAAGTAAGGGAAAAGGGAGGGCCACGGGAGTGCAGGGATTAATATTTACTTTTTAATGAGGTGACATGTGGAAAGAGATTGCCTACCAGGGGAAGAACACCTAGGCGGGAATAAGAGCATGCATAAAGAACTAGAAATAAAAACCAGGAATAAGGGATACTTGAGCAAGAGCAGGGAGGCCACGGGGGGAAATGTGGCAGGAGACAAGATAAAAAACAAGACGCAAGTCATGACAGGGCTATAGACCATTGTAAAAGTCTTTTATTTGAAATGAGATGAGGCATCTATGAAGACATGTTGTGGCTTATGCTTTATAATTACTCTGGCTGCTCAATGGAGAATTGACTATGAAAGATGAAATGGAAATATGTAGGTATTTGGGGCACTGGGCTGGCTCAGTCAATGGAGAATGTGGCTCTTGATCTCAGGTTTATGGGTTCAAGCCTTATGCTGGGTGTAGAGACTACTTAAAAATAAAATCTTAAGGGGCGTCTGGGTGGCTCAGTTGGTTGGGCATCTGGCTCTTGGCTTGGCTGAGGTCATGATCTCACGGTTCATGAGATCAAGCCCCACATCAGGCTTCATGCTGATGGTGCAAAGCCCGCTTGGAATTGTCTCCCTCCCTCTCTCTCTGCCCCTCACCCACTCACACACACACACACTCTCTCTCTCTCTCTCTCAAAATAAATAAATAAAAACTTTAAAATAGAATAAAATAAGAATAAAATCTTAAAGAAATAGGTCAGCAATTAAAAACCAGGCAAGAAACAAATGGCATCTTAGACCAAGTGGTTGCACTTATCTATGTAAATGGATATATATTTTATATACAATTTATACATACATATTTTACCATTTATATGCATATATATTATCATGTGGTTTTTAAAGAGAAACTTCAAGAAAAACAAAGGGAAGCTTCAGCATTTGCTGATAATTTGGAAATACAACACAGAGCATAATAAGCATTAAGGATGTTGTCAAGATTGTGTTTTAGCATGTACGATCAAACAGAAAAATAAATTTGCCACATACATGGCAGAGGACTAGAAGATGCTAGTTTGTGGGAGGCAAGAAGAAGTGTGGTTTTGGCTATGTTACATTCAAGATTATTTTGAAAAACTGCTGAACAGAGTACAAATTGGTGTCACCCTGGAAAACTGTTGTAGTGTCTACCGAGGTAACGTGAAGAATTCCACTCGAGATGTATACCAGATAGAGCCATATACAAATTACATGAAAATTTATGTGCAAGAAATCTCACACAAGCACTATCGTAACACCCCAAAACTAGAAGCAAACTACTTGTCAACAACAATTTATGATGTATTTATACTGAAACATCATGAAGGCATCCCACAAATGTTAGGAAGAAATAGATGCAGAGGAGTATACATTATATGGTTCCATTTATAAAAAGTATAAAACACAAAATTAGCCTATAGTATTAGAAATTAGGATATTGGTAATTTGGGTGTTGACAATTACTGTCCAAGGACAAAAGAGCAGCATTTATGGTGCTGGTAAATGCTGCATTGTCTTTTTAGAAATTCACTGAACTGTACAATTATATTTTAGATACTCAATATTTGTTTTAATCTAATAAAAATTTTAAAATCATTTTTGAGGTTCCTAGTTTACCTTTGAATGGCAATGATGATTAGGCAGTTGCATGCATGAACCTAGAGTTTTAGGGAAAGTGGGCTGTATATAAAACTGGGTATGTGTTTTCCTCCGACAGACTGATTTTGTTTAGCATTATACTCCCTAGTGTCATCCATGTCCTTACAAATGGTAAGTTTTCTTTCATTTTTATGGCTAAGTAGTATTCCAGTGTACATATTTACCACATTTCCCCTATCCATCCATCAATTGATGGACACTTGGGTTGCTTCTATAATTTGACTATTGGAGATAATACTGCTATAAACACAGGGGTGCTTGCATCCCTTTGAATTAGTGTTCTTGTGTTCTTTGGGTAAATAATTACCCAGTAGTGCCATTGGTGGATCATAAAGTAGTTCTATTTTTAATTTTTGAGTCGCCTCCATACTGTTTTCCCTAGTGGCTGTACCGCTTTGCCTTCGTACCAATAGTGCAGTGCATGAGGGTTTCTTTTTCTCCACATCCTCACCAACACCCGTTGTTTCTTGTGTTGTTGAGTTCGGCTATTCTGACAGGTATGAGGTGACATCTCTTTGTGTTTTTGATTTGCATTTCCCTGATGAGGAGTAATGTTGAGCATGTTTTCATGTGCTTATTGGTCATCTGGATGTCTTCTTTGGAAAAATGTTTGTTCATGTCTTCTACCCATTTTTAAATTGGAGCATATGTTTTTGGAGTGTTAAGTTATATAAGTTCTTCGTATATTTTGGATACTAGTCGTTTATTAGGTAAGTCAGTCAGAGAAAGACACATACCATGTGATTTCACTCCTATGTGAAGTTTAAGAAACAAAACAAATGTACAAGGGGGAAAAAAGAGAGAGGGAGAGAGAGAGGTAAACCAAGAAACACTCTGAACTTAGAGAATAAACTGATGGTTACCAGAGGGGAGGTGGGTGGGGGGATGGGTGAAATAGACAATGGGGATTAAGGAATGAGTGCACTTGTGATGAGCACCGGGTCATGTATGGAATTGTTGAATCACTCTATTGTACACCTGAAACTAACATAACACTGTATGTTGACTACCTTGAGTTACAATAAAAATTTAAACTGAGTTAGGCTCAGGGAGGCACATGCATGGGAATGGGAACAAAGGCAGAATATGTGTCAGTTGGCTGATGTAGGATGGATGAAGGGGATGTTCTCTTAGGATGGCTCATAGTATGTCAGTGAAGGAGGAAGGTCATCACCTAAAAGCGAATAAAGGTTTGAAAGAGGAGCAGGTATCAAAAATCTCCTATGAGAGCATGATTTTGATGAACGCAATGAGTGTAATAGGATTGCTGTAGGGCACCAAAAGGCCTGCTCCTTGATGGAGTCCACACATTTAAAGTAAGCACCCGTTTAATTTAACGTAAAGTAAACATGTATTGTAAACATGGGTATCTTCCATTTGCACAAAAATAGATAAAGGTACTGAAAGATTAACATCTCAGTTGGAGGAATTGTTCATGAGTAATTGTCCTATTATCCCCAAGGGGATGGTAGCTAAATCGAGATTAATTTGACAAAGATTTACTAAAATCTTGAATGAAGGTGGTTTTCTACTCATGATATCTTTCCTTCTATTGTGTTTTCCCTCCTTTTATCAAAAATAAATAAATGATTAAATGAATAATTGAAACAGATATCAAAAAGCTAAGGGGGGGGCGCCTGGGTGGCGCAGTCGGTTAAGCGTCTGACTTCAGCCAGGTCACGATCTCACGGTCCGTGAGTTCGAGCCCCGCGTCGGGCTCTGGGCTGATGGCTCAGAGCCTGAAGCCTGTTTCTGATTCTGTGTCTCCCTCTCTCTCTGCCCCTCCCCCGTTCATGCTCTGTCTCTCTCTGTCCCAAAAATAAATAAACGTTGGAAAAAAAAAAAAAAAAAAAAGCTAAGGGGATATCAAGACAAAACCAACTCCTGGGTAAACTTTCATCTAAAGGAGAATTTCTAATAAGAGAGCAAATGTTCTCTGGTTTCAGGGAATTCAAAATAGGGTGATGTGTGTTTACGTGTATGTATGTTTTCCTGCCCGTGTTTTCACACCACCAAGTTTAATTGTTTGTAAAGATATAAGAGGTAATGAGGTCTTCATTGTTCACTAATTGTGTACTTAGGAGAAGTCTCAGGCAGCAATTGTAAATTGCTGCTTTACTCCAATGTTTGGGTTTTCAGTGCAAATAATCACACATACATCTGTTCTCACATAAAGCAAACTGCCTTTGCTATGAAAATAAACAGATGCGGTGAGCATTAAAAATCATCATGGTGAATTTGGTTGATTAGAATTTGGTTGCTCCTGCTTTTGATGCAAAATACCTTTAAAAATGTATATGTATATATCAATATGCTTATATGCATTTGTTTACAAAATAATTACATATATATACATGTATATATATGATATGTATACACATATGTATGCCTACATTGAAATCTTAAACCACATTTTTCAGAGGTTTTTTTAAGAATGATTTAAAAATAATTTAAAGAGTGACATCAGAAAAATGATGCCATAGGTAACTCCCAATACCCATTCTTCCACAGAAACATCAAAAAAAAAAAAAAAAAAAAAAAAAGCAAAATTGATAGAACCAGCTGTTAAAACTCCAGAAAACAGCCAAAACTACAACAAACAGCAAATCAAGGAACAGCAACTTAAAAAATAATTGAAAAAACTTTGTGGCATTTTTACTTGCCCTTGCCCCACCCCTCCTTACTTTCAATAATGGGTACAACGTCTACACTGAGATTCAGTTAAAGAAGAGTGGATTTAACAACAGTATACACCAAGACATAGAACACTCTACCCAACAACAATAGTATGTTCCACCCTAGTGCACAGGAAATTCTCCAGGATAGACCAGATGTTAGGTAACAAAACAAGTTTCAATAAATTTAAGAACAGTAAAATCATCTAAAGTAACTTTTCTGACCACAGTGTAATAAACCTATGGAAAGAATGGAAAATTCCCAAATTATAGAACGTAAACAATATATTCTTAACTAATAGGTCAAATAAGATACAAGGGAAATTAGATAATACTTAGAAATGAATGAAAATGCAAACATAATGTATTAGAACTTATGACATGCAGTGAAGTCAATACTCAGAGGGAAATTTAGGACAGTAAACACCTATACTTAAAAAAGAAAGAGAGCAATCTCAAATCAATAACCTGACTTTAAACCTTAGGAACTAGAAAAAGAAGAGTAAACTAAACCCAAAGTTTATAAAAGGAAAAGAATAATAAAGGTTAGAACAGACATGAATGAAATTGAAATTGAAAATCCAAAGGAGAATAAATAAGTTGACTCTGAAAAGATCAACAAATTTGATTAAGTGTTTAATTAGACTACCAAACCAAAAAGAGAGAGAGAGAGAGAGAGAGAGAGAGAGAGAGAAGACACATATAATTAAAATCAGAAATAAAAGTGGAGACATTACTATTTACTTTACAAAAAAAGAAAAAAGAAAAGAAAAAAGACTCTAAGAAAATACTATGAACAACTATATGTTAACTAATCGAATAACTTAGATGGAATGGAAAATTCTTAGAAACACGCAAATTACAAAAATTAAATCAGTAAGAAACAGAAAATCTTATACCTATAACAAGTGAAGTGATATAATTAGAAAAAATAAAACAACAACAACAAAGTGTCAAAAAAGTAAAGCTCAGGTCCAGATGTCTTCACTGGTGAATTCTACTAATAATTTAAGGAAGAGTCAACTCCCATCCTTTTCAAAATCTTCTAAAAATTAGAAGAGGAGAGAACACTTCCTACCTCATTCAATGAAGTCAGCATTACTTTATACTAATCCCAGATAAAGATATCACAGGACAAAAAAAAAATACAAATACAGAAATTCTCAACAAAATAGTATAAAATCAAAAACAACAGCAGCTATTTATACGACTATACAAATTTGATTTAATATGAAAATGTCAATGTAATATACTACTACATTAGTCAAATAAACATCAACAACAAAAAGACATGTGAGCATTTCAATAGATCCAGATAAAGTATTTGAAAAAATCAACACCTTTTTTTGCTAAAAAAACAGTTAAGTTAGTTCTAGAAGGAAACTTTACCAACATGAGTGCATTATGAAAAATCCACAGCTAACATTGTACTCTGGGGTGAAAAACTGAAATATTTCCCTCTAAGATTAGGAACAACACAGGAATGTCTGCTTCCATGCTGATATTCATCATTGTACTGGTAGTTTTAACCATAGCAATTAGACATGAAAAAAAAAGGCATTTGAAATGGAAATGAAGATGTAAAACTATTCTATTCTAGATTTCTATTTATATGAAATATCCAAAATAGATAAATCTCAAGAGACAGAATGCAGATTAGTGGTTTCCAGAGCTTAGGGAAAGAAGTGATAGGCAGAAACTGCTTAGGGGTAAGGAGTGTTACTTTCAAGTGATGGAAATATTTTGGAGTTAGCTATATGCGAGAGTTGTACAATATCGAGAATGTCCTAAAATGCATGGAAGTGTCCACTTTATTTAAAAAAATTTTTTTTAACGTTTATTTATTTTTGAGACAGAGAGAGACAGAGAATGAACGGGGGAGGGTCAGAGAGAGAGGCAGACACAGAATCTGAAACAGGCTCCAGGCTCTGAGCTGTCAGCACAGAGCCTGACATGGGGCTTGAACTCACGGACCGCGAGATCATGACCTGAGCCGAAGTTGGCCGCTTAACCGACTGAGCCACCCAGGCGCCCCGGAAATGTCCACTTTAAAATGTTGAATTTTATGCCATGTGAATTTCACCCCCCCATATTATTTTAAAGTGAAAAAAATAATAAGCTGGACATATGACAATACATTTATGAATTGTGGTATATTAAAATAGGCATGGAAAGCTGAGACTTCATTCAAGTACATGTTATAAATAAAAGTATAATAGTAGAAGAGTTAATATTTAGAATTTAATTTCTGTACTTGTATGTGTAAATTATTCTTCATTGTATACTCTTTTCTAAGGATTCACGGTTTTTAGGGGCCTTATTTAAATTAACTCAATAGAAGGGCACCTGGGTGGCTCAGTCGGTTCAGTGTCCTACTTCAGCTCAGGTCATGATCCCACCGTTTCTGGGTTCAAGGCCCTCGTCTGACTCTGTGCTGACAGGTCAGAGCCTGGAGCCTGCTTTGGATTCTGTGTCTCCCTCTCTCTCTACCCCTTCCCCATTCATGCTTTGTCTCTCTCTCTCAAAAGTAAATGTTAAAAAATTGGGATTCTTTATTATTTTAAATAATAAATTAGCTAGGGTGCCTGGGTGGCTCAGTTGGCTAAGCCTCTGACTTAGAGAAAGGATTCCAGTCCAAAGGACCAAAGAACCAGCAAAGGGCAAGGCCTTGCTGACATGTTCTGCAACAAGCAAGGAGGACAGTGTGGCTATAGCTGAGTGAAAGCACAGGGAGAATAGAGTAGATGAAGTTGGAGAGGAAGCCAGAATGCATAAAACCCATCTGGGCATACTGATGCCATGTTACTGTAAATGGTATTAGAGGTATTTGAGCAAGGAAAAAAAAAAAAAAAAGGACTGAGTTCCACTTATATGTTGATGATAGTACTCTGGATGTTATGTTGAGGACAGTTTGAAGGTGGGCAAAAACAGAACAGAAAGACCAATGACGAGGCTTTTGCGGGGCGCCTGGGTGGCTTGGTTGGTTAAGTATCTGACCACGTCAGGCTCTGTGCTGACAGCTCAGAGCCTGGAGCCTGCTTCAGATTCTGTGTCTCCCTCTCTCTCGGCCCCTCCCCCACCTGCACTCTGTCACTCAAAAATAACAAATAAACATTAATTTTTTTAAGGAGGCTTTTGCAACAATCCAAGACAGAGATGATATACCAGGAAGGTAGCTGACATAGCATTTGTTGGACAGAAAGCGGTGATACAGGTTTTGTCAAAGGGTTATTTAATGAGGATTGTGAAAAGACAAAAGAAGTTTGAGATGATTCTAAACATTTTGACCTAGGTAGTGCAAGGTTGAAGTGACCATTAAGGGAATAGAGAATGTGGATAAAATATAACCTCATATATTTACTCACCTAGCTTAGGAGGAGTTGTGAGTTTTAAATGGTGAAAATATATGTCAGATTATTTGAAATATCTATGTGTCTATCTATTGTCTATCTATCTATCTATCTATCTATCTATCTATCTATCTATCTATCATCTATCATCTATATTTCATCTATTATCTATCCATCTATGTATCTATGTATCTACGTATCTATATAGCTATGTATCTATCTATCTATGTATTATGTATGTATGTATCTATCTATCTACCCATCATCTATCTGAAGGGGTGTGTGTGTGTGTGTGTGTGTGTGTATACACACATACATGCCATATGTATATAACCTATATACCACAGATAAAAAGATAAATATCTGTGATATTTCACATTAGCATGAGAGAGGCTATATACTGTGGATTGTATCCAGATTTGTCACAGAGATCTGGAGCCTGACAGCCAAGTCCCAGGTCTTCCATTTACCAGCTTTGTGACCTTCGTCAATTCATTTAAAGGCTCACTGCATGAGTTTCCTAAGTACTGTGAGGGTTAAGTAAATTAACCCGGAGTTCAAAAAATAGTTCTTTGCACCCAGTGAGGGGCTATGTTTGTGATATATGTACAAAACTGAACCATTATATGAATATGAGAGACTCGCAGTAGCAGTGACGCTATCAAAATATACAAAGGATGCAGGACACCTAGAATGTGCACTGACAAACAAAATTCCATACACACACCGAAATGATCTTCTGGTTTAGTACAAAAATCCTTACTATGCTTATAGGCTATTTCTTTCAAACATTATTCACTTTAGCTTCTTAAATATTCAGCACAGGGAACTTACACTGATATTTTGCGTTAAGCAATTAAAATAAGTTATATCGTATTTAATACACTGGTAACTAATAATACATTAACAACTTTCATATGTAAATTTTATGTAAATATGAAGGCATTACAACTGTTATTATCACTCAGTAGATTTCCAGTAACGGAAACAAAGCTTCAGCACATTGCATATTTGGGACACCAATATAAATTTATATTCCTATAATCTGAGGCTCCATTTTGGGTATAAGGTGGGTTGTATTCTGTGAACTCAAATCCTTATTCTCAGAATTTTTTTTTGGCGGGGGAGATGCCTGGGTGGCTCAGTCATTTAAGCATCCAACTTTGGCTCAGGTCATGATCTCACAGTTCATGAGTTCAAGCCCCATGTTTAGCTCTGTGCTGACAGCTCAGAGCCTTGAGCCTGTTTGGGATTCTTCAGCTCCCTCTCTTTCTGCTCCTCCCCCATTCATGTTCTGTCTCTCTCTCAAAAATGAAAATTAAGAGAATGTAAATTAAAAAAATGAAATGAAATGAAATAATATAAAATAAAGTAAAAAAATAAAGTAAAAGTAAATAATTCTTTTACTTCAAAATGTGGAATATTACATACCAACAGCAATAAGAATTCCTATAAGATATTAAAATGTCAGATGGTGGGATTATGAGTACTGTGTTTCCTCTTTGTGTATTTTAAAAATTTTCTGGGGGCGCCTGGGTGGCGCAGTCGGTTAAGCATCCGACTTCGGCCAGGTCACGATCTCGCGGTCCGTGAGTTCGAGCCCCGCGTCAGGCTCTGGGCTGATGGCTCAGAGCCTGGAGCCTGTTTCCGATTCTGTGTCTCCCTCTCTCTCTGCCCCTCGCCCATTCATGCTCTGTCTCTCTCTGTCCCAAAAATAAATAAACGTTGAAAAAAAAAAATTAAAAATTTTCTGTAGTGAGTCTGTATTCATTTTATGCTCAGAAACAGATAAATATGCTTTGTAACTAAACAACATAAAAGAAAGTTTGTAACTAAAAAGCAAGCTGTAACATATTGGAAAAGAATAATTAAATCAGCTAAAAAAAACTTTATGTAATTTTGTTCTGCTTTACTAAACTTAAGTGTATTTTGGTTCAATGAGAAGATCTGTGTTACTTGCATCTTATTTTTAAAGATACTATATAGGAAGATCTATGTGAGGGAAAACATACAGTTTATAACCAGAGTAAAGATTTTTGTACCAACCTATCATAGACACCAAACAAAGATTTATTTGGAGTATACATTTACCTCTGATGCACTGAGTAAAATTATAAAATACATGACAGAAAGAACTAAATTATATAAAAGGTTTTGCTACATAATACATATCCTTGAGCAGGCAACTTCTCTGTGTCTCAGTTTTATCACCTAGATAATGAAATGAATGTTTTGGATCATCTCTGATTATCTAAACAGTTGAGTTCAATGGGATTCTTGTACTTTATCAAGTATAATCTTCAACTAAATTCAACTTAACATTTTCCCCTGCTTGTGTAGATGTATATTAGAAATCAAGTGGGCAAATTGTGCAAAGAATTTAGATCTGTCAAGAACACACACACACATACATATACACATCACTTTCTGAGCAATCTAGCCTAAATTTATTTAGGTTTACAGATTTAAGATGACTACAGAATGAGAATAGAAAGGAGGTTCAGCTAGGAATGAATTACTAAGTAATACATCAACCTGAACCAGGAAAATCAAATGCAATTCTTTTTTTCCATTCACTGTATTTGCATACAGTGCAATTTATAGGGAGGAAAAAAAGTCATTCTTTCACTTCAGACAAGTTTCTACTGCTTCCTTCTCAGGTAGGTTATTCTGGATAAAAATGCTTATGTACCAAAATGTGCTCATACTTGTGATGTTTTAGATTTTTTTTTTTTTTTATGTATACACAAAAGCAAAGGCTTTTTATCTGGTACCATTCAAGTTCCATTTCTCAGTTTATAGGAACCTGACAATTATTTTTTGGATGAAGTGGTGCTATTCTATTTGAAAGGAAGAATGGACAGAATGCTTTTGAGCTTAGATTAGAGTTTGTGTTTTAGGCATAAGCTATGATGCCTTCAAGGGCTGGCAATGCGCATTTGTAGGGGCTGTTCTCAACAGCAACCTATCCTTCTGCTTGACTTGGAATTTTAGATATTAGAGTTGTTTAGCTGGGTTAGGCAACAAAGGTGTTTTGTTTTGTTCCATAAGATCCTTGAAGTTACGTGCAAGAACAATTTTTTATGAAGGGTAAGTGGCAGTTGGAGTAAAAGAGGAGATAAGACAGTCAAAACAAAGAATAAAAATAAACACAAAAAACCATAGAGTTCAAGGAGAGGAAATAAAAGGAGTATTAAGTGAGAAAATCACAAAGAAAAGAGGAACTTTTGAAAAGAGTGGAGAAAAGAGAAATTATAGAGAAGAATTAAAAAGTCAAAAGTGGCCATATATTAGGTCTGTTCCACATTCGCTCTAATTTCCAACTGATTTTTTCCTTTACTGTCTCTTTTCATAACTTCTTCGTTCTTACTTTCTTTTCTTTCAAAATTTTCCTGTTTTTTTTTTTTACTTTTACAAATGTCCCCTAGAATGAGAATGCATTTTAAACATTTTGATAATTAACTGTGTTTTTGCCCAACTCATCTGTTAATTAATTAATTCATTTGCATATGTTATTTGTTGGTTGGTTGGTCATAAAGACAGACTATGTTTTCCAGCTTTCTTTACAGTCAATGTGGATGTATTACTGAATTTTGGCCTATGTAATGTGGGTGAAATAATGTGTGTCACTTCTAGGCTGAAGTAGTTAGAGGTGAATGTAATTTCTCTACTTATTCTTTTAAAAACCACACATAAAACGGGAGACTCTGAAACCATAATACCATAAGGCATACAGGCCACAAAACAGAAGGAAAATGTGTTCCTGAAATACTACAAGACCAGGAGTATATATGAGATCTATTCTTATGTGAATAAGAAGTAAAATCCAATGTCTATGGACATTTGGGTGTTTATGCTACAGTGAGAATTCCCCCAAAATACTATGGAAGCAAACAAGTCAAAAGCTCTTCCTTTACATTGGTAATAGTCCTCTTTCTCCCCTCTTTTTCATTAATTAATTAATTTATTTATTTTAATGTTCATTTATTTCTGAGAGAGAAAGAGAGAGAGACAGAGCACAAGTTGGGTAGAGGCTGAGAGAGAGGAACATACAAAATCTGAAGCAGGCTCTAGGCTCTGAGCTGTCAGCACAGAGCCCTATGTGGGGCTAGGGGCTGGAACTCAGGAACCCTGAGATCATGACCTGAGCCAAAGTTGGGTGCTCAACCAACTGAGCCATGCACCGCACCATTTCCCCTGTCTTTCTCATTTAGAAGAAATGTCTTTGTTTACACTTAGCACATAGGAAACCTTAGGGGATGAGGGGGAGAAATTAGCTTAACAGTCTTCAGCAGGCTAGGTTTTTGATGTTTTCCCAACTGCCTCCTGAGCATCATGTGTGTACCAGTAGACTTCAATTTGAGATTTCCAATTTTTTTAACACACACACACACACACACACACATCAATGAATTAATCCGTCAATCAACAGTCAATATACTATGGATTAGCTGATTTGACTTCTTTCATTTTAGTTGAATCATATAGTTGATTAATTTGTCTAGATTACTATTTATTCATGTGCCATAGAAACCCAAACATTTGTTTTTTACTTTACTTTATGTTCATTTCATTGGATTTTTACATTTTGATGAAAAGAAATTCAATTTTAAAAAATTACATTGTGTACCTTTTACCCAATTCAGAAAAAAAAATTGATGTGAAATAAATTTTTCAGAAGTTCAGTAGAAAAGCTCTCCTTTTATGCACTTTCACTGTAAACTGGAAATAATAGTGTATCTGGATTAAAAGAAATTAAAGGAATTTAGTTCTAGCTTTTTATAAGACTGGAGCCATAAGGACTTCATCCATTTAATATTCCATTTATGGGGGCACCTGGGTGGCTCAGTTGGTTAAGCATATGACTCTCAGTCTCGGCTCAGGTCATGCTGTCATGGTTTGTGAGTTCAAGCCCTGTGTTAGGCTCCATGCTGTCAGTGCAGAGCCTGCTTAGAATTTTCTCTCTTTCTCTGTCTCTGTCTCTGTCTCTCTCTCTCTCTACTGCTTGTACTTTCTCTCTGTCTCAAAACAAATAAATAAATAAACTTAAAAAAATATTCCATTCAGAGGCACCTGGGTGGCTCAGTCCGTTGAGCGTCCGGCTTCGGCTCAGGTCATGATCTCACAGTCTGTGAGTTGGAGCCCCGAGTTGGGCTCTGTGCTGACAGCTCAGAGCCTGGAGCCTGCTTTGGATTCTGTGTCTCCCTCTCTCTCTGCCCCTCCCCCTACTCATGCTCTGTCTCTCTCTGTCTCAGAAATAAATAAACATTAACATTTTTTTAAAAAAATACTCCATTCATGTTATTTATTGTTATGTATTAAGACCTATTAAAAATCAACCTGTCTCACCTTGGAATCATTGCATAACAAAATTATCTTAAATGAGTTAGTGTTTTGGGACATTTTATAAAAATGTACTTAATAAGAAAAAATAAAATAATAAATACATATAATTAAGTTTACTCCAACAAACATAGTGAGTAATTATTATAGGCCGATATTGAGGATTAGAGTTTCAGTTTACAGAAAATAATATTTTTTTTGTGAAAAAAGAGTTTGTCACCCTATGGAGAGCAAAAGGCAGGTGAATAGGTAATATCTGTATAATATAAATGTAAAGAAGAAATTAAACTATCAGATTTACCAGAAATTTGTTCACATATACACAAAAATGTAGTAAAATTTTCCTTTACTGTTTCAGCCCTCAGACTCATACCTGCCCAGGGTCTGATTTCCAAACAGGGAGAACATTAGTGAGAGATGCTTTACTGATAGTCTAAGTGATATAAAAAAATAGTTGACATCATGTAAAGTTAATCTATAAAGAGAAAATATTTTATTTTTTTTAAAAAAAGTTTATTTATTTTGAGAGAGAGAGAGACAGAGAGAGAGAGAGAGAGAGAGAGAGCATGAATGGGGGAGAGGCAGAAATAGAGAAAGAGAGAGAGAGAATCCCAAGCAGACTCCACAGTGTCAGACTCCACTGCCCCAATGCGGGGCTTGAACCCATGAAACCATGAGACCATGACCTGAGCCAAAACCAAAAATCAGACACGTAACTGATGGAGCCACATAGGCGCCCTGAGATAATATTTTCTAAGGGACACATCACAGTGCTGGGTCATATGCTTTGCCTTCCTAATGCTTTGTTATTATGCCAATGACAAATTACTATGAAAATAAGATCTTTGTTCTTTTAGAGATAATTTTCTCCCGCTGCCCCATCCAGTTCTCAATGCATAACCTTCCATTCGTGCCATCACTGCAGTCACTGAGGAAGGGATTTTGATGTTGCAAGTACAAGATGGGGAATTCAGAGAAGTGTAAAAAAAAAATCAGCAACCTTTGAGGATAAACACTATAATCAAAAAGTCATTTGGGCATGGAAAGTTCTCCATTAAAAATTGTGAGGCTCTCTTATAGACTGACTCAAAGTCATTTCAGGGTAGGGTTGTTTACAGACTTTTTGGCTAAGCTATTTTCTTGAGGCTGATTAAGAGGTAGCATGATATTGATATGAATAATGTGTCGGAATCAGAAACATTTGGGTTCCAGTTCTATAACATTCTTACTTGAATTACCTAAATTCTAAGTCCCAGCTACATCACCTGAATAATGGGATTACTAAAGTCTTTACAATCTGATTGAGATGCTTATGTAAGTAAAGTATCCTAATAAATGGTGACTTTTATGAGCAGGAGTCATTCCTTCTATGGATATGTTAGTAAAATAGCTGTATTTTTTTTCTCTCTCTCAGTTTCAAGCAAAGGAAAAAGGATCACAAGTCATAACCTAATACTGTTCTTTTTAGTTAGTGATTTTGTTGCTATGCTCAACAACTGTCTAGCAATAAACATTATAAAGCCATCATGGCCAGATATTCTTAAAAAAAAAAAGAAAGAAAGAAAAACAAAGTAATAACATCACCACAGTCCTGCTAAAAAGCCATAACCCCAGTTTTCTGTCCATTAGGGAAAGTCAAGCAGAGTATAATCTGCTTTTTCCTGGCATTTTCATTTCTTGTCTAATGGTGCTAAATTAAATAAATGTTGGAGTCAAATCTATAAAGTAAGAGTCTTACTTCATCTGAACTATGCAATCAATCAGCAAGTATCTGTTCATCTCTGGCTGGGTGTGAGGCATAGTGATAGCTGCCAGAGGGGATAATAAAAAAATATTTACTGCCAGAAAATGCCCCTGTATTATAGCTTAGGATATTTCCCATAATAAAAGTAGGCATCATCATCCGCATATGACAAGCATACATATGTAGTCCCTGTAACATGACCAAGGAATGTCTTGTACAGAATGAAAGGCTGCTCTTGAATTCAAATCTGAAATTATCTGACTCCAAACTTAGCCCTCTCATTCCAACTACCCACACTTCAGCCATCGAGCAAAATATCTGCCCTAAAGAAGCTTATCAGCTAGTAGGTTAGATGCACTCTGTGCACAAAAGCGTTAATTAACATTGCTAGGCTCCAAAGGAATGGCATGGACGCTGGGACATTTCAAAGTTTTGAAAAAGAAACAGTGATGATCTGAACCTTGGCTGTTTAGATAAGACTTTGTAGAGCCTTGAAGGCTCAACTATAGGATTTTTTTTTATTGTCAGAAGATGTGAGGTATGGAAGAGTGGTTGGAGAAATGAGGCCTAGGAAAGCACAAGGCATGTTTTGCAGACTGTGAATATGGCAATTTGATTACAACAGCTGTTTAACTTGAGCAACTAGTAAAAAATAATAATAATAAGGCCAGAAACAGAAGGCATGACCGCCATGTTCCTATTTTAGGCCTTTTTGGGATTATTCTCTGGCTTAATCATTACTGTCTGAGTCTTCAAAGAGCCTATGTTTTATATCAAAATTCAAATATTACTACAAGTGACATCAATACAGAGCAGCTCATGACAATTTGTTCTTGGGAAGACAGGATTTGCTCCTTGGTATGGCTGCCTCTAAATCCATTGCATATGGTGGTCATGTCATATGACTGAGGCCAAGCTAATCATAAAGCCTGTGCTTTCTAATAGATGCTTATCCTGGATTGGCTGTGGGAAATAAGCAAATCTAATAAAAGGACTTCCCTGTAACTCTACGTAGAAAGGAAATTCTCTACGCATTCAGCCTTTTATTGGTCTAAGAAAGCATAATTACAGGAGAAGAGGAATGAGGCCAATAAGAGGGAAGGGGGAAGCAGAGTCAAAAGATAACACTGTGACAGGGAGATAGACACACATGCAAAGAGGCAGAGAGAAATACCTGTTTTTAGGATCCCTGAGCCCAGCAGTTTTGATAACCAAAAAATTCAAATACTTGCATAAACATTAATTTTCATTTTTCCCCTTGATATGGTTTGAGTTGGGTTTCTGTCCTTTATTTTGTAGCTAGAAAAGTCCTATTTCATTAAAACATTTACATTTTAATTGTGTGATTCAAGTACCTATTTTAAGACACTTTAAGAGAAGAAAGTGGTCTGGGAATCGAGGAAGACGGGAGAGTGAGCATCACACAGTCCTACACAGCTCTACACCATACACAGGATGGGAGCAAAATATTTTAAAATATCCTTTACAGAATACATAACCATGATTAACAGGAAAAAGAAAACACACGGGGAGGGTGGATTTCTTCTCTTTAGCCATGAAGAAATAAGATGTTCTAAAATTATCCTTGCACTATCCAACTAAGCAACGGGGAAAATATAGGAAATGCCTATTTCCAGAGACTCTACCACTTGCATCAGAGCACTGTAATTCACATGCAAAAAAGGAAAACAAACTGAATGAGTAACATTACTGCCTAGATAGTGTGGCTCGAAGTAATTCCCATACTACAGCACAAGGCAGGAGGAACTCAAATTACATTTGGAAATCTCATTGACTTGGGGAAAAAGAGTTTAGAATTTGCAAAGGCCAACACGACTAGAAGGTGCTCAGAGAGGTAAAAAGAACTAGAGAAATAAAGCTCCAGAAATGTACATGGAGGCCCAGGAGTCTTTCCCTGAGTATAGTATACACATGCATAACATAAAATCCCATTAGACAGAAAAAAAATAAATTCTAAGGAAAGAGTAATTATACAAAAGGATAAGAAACAATTCTTAAAGGTCACGCAGGGCCAGGAATTGTTTGAGTTTCCTTCAGCCAGAGTATATAGAATATAGTGGGCCTTTGGCCTTAAAAAGGACTCTAAATTAACTCTAGAATATGGTCTATTCTAGTTTTACCCAAAGCAAGTTTAAAAAATAAACCTCAAGAGGATTAAACTAATAGAAAATTAATTTGACTTCTAGCCAGAGAAAATGCCACATTCTTTGACTCTTTAGAGGAACACACACAAAAAATAAGGATTCGGGGCACCTGGGTGGCTCAGTCGGTTAAGCATCCGACTTCAGCCAGGGTCACGATCTCGCAGTCTGTGAGTTCAAGCCCCGCGTCGGGCTCTGGGCTGATGGCTCAGAGCCTGGAGCCTGCTTCTGATTCTGTGTCTCCCTCTCTCTCTGCCACTCCCCTGTTCATGCTCTGTCTCTCTCTGTCTCAAAAATAAATAAACGTTAAAAAAAATAATAAGGATTCAAAAACTAGAATATTTCCAACTTCTAGCATTCAATCCAAAGTATTAGAATAAAGAATAATAAAATATCACACAAAACCAGGAGAAACATTTATTAATAGAAACTGGCTTGGAAATCACAGAGATGATAGAATTAGCAGAAAAGAACATTAACATAATATTACGAAACTCATTCATATCCTCAATGATATAAAGAAAAAGGAACATGAGAAGAACAATGGATGGCATAAAAAATAACTGAATGAGACTTTAGAGATGAAAGTACAATATCTGAAAAACAAAACAAAACAAAACACCGGAAGTGATTAGTAGCAGTTTAGATGCTTTAGAAGAAAAGAATAGTGAACTTTGAGTATCTTTTTTTTTTTTGTAGCCTCATCTGTTATCTCATATGGTAATAATACAAAGTAATCACATGAAGGCCAGAGAGAAACAAATATGGGGGTGGGGGGGGGAGAAGAACAACAACAAGAAGGAGAAGAAGAAGAAGAAGAAGAAGAAGAAGAAGAAGAAGAAGAAAAGAAGAAGAACAAGGAAAAGAAGAAAGAGGAGGAAGAGTAGAAGGCAGCATTACTGACCTTTGGATATGAGCAAGTAATCCAGGTGCTACAGATTGAATGTTTGTGACCCTCCCAAAATTCACCTGTGGAAGTCTAAATCCCTGTTGTGATTTATGATTTGGAGATGGTACCTAAGGAAGGTAATACCTCCTGAAAGTGTATATTAGAGAGAGAAAGAGTGTGAGTGGGGAAGAGGGGCAGAGGGAAAGAGAGAATCCTAAGCAGACTCCACGCTCAGCACAGAGCCCATCATAGGACTTGATCCCACAACCTTGATATCATTACCTGAGCCAAAATCGAGTCAGATACTCAACCAACTGAGCCACCCAAGTGCCCCTGAACTTTCCCAAATTTGATGAAAACTCTAGCACCATAGATCAGAGAAAGTTCAAGCATGCACATGCACACACACATGCACACACACACACACACACACACACACGCACACATTAAAGTTAGAAAACCCATACCCACCCCCCAAGTAAGAAAAAAAAAAACCACACCAAGGTGCATGTCATAATCACATTTCTAAAAAAAATGTGATAAGGAAAATATCTAGAAAACATTAATTACTTTTATAAAACATAACTATTAAGTGGAAAATTCAGATATATTTAGAACGTTTTACCCTGAAACAGCAGAATACACATTCTTCTCAAGTGCACATGGAACATTCTCTAGAAGAGATCACGTACTTGGTCACAAATCAGCCCTGAAGAAGTACAAAAAGATCCAGATCATACCATGCATATTTTCAGATCACAACACTGTGAAACTTGAAGTCAACCACAAGAACAAATTTGAAAAGCCCTCAAATACATGGAAGTTAAAGAACATCCTACTAAAGAATGAATGGGTTAACCAGTAAATTAAAGAAGAAATAAAAAAAAAAATGTGAAAAAAAAAAAAAAGAAAATGAAAACACGACAGTTCAACCCTTTTGATGCAGAAAAGGCAGTCCTAAGAGGAAAATACATTGCAATTCAGGCCTATCTTAAGAAGCAAGAAATGTCCCAAATACACAATATAACCTTATACGGAAAGCTAGAAAAGGAACAAAGAATGAAGCCTAAATCCAGCAGAAGAAGAGAAATAATACAGATCAGAGCAGAAATAAATGATATAGAAATGAACAAACAAAACCCACAATAGAACAGATTAACAAAACTAAGAACTGGTTCTTTGAAAAAGTTAACCAAATTGATAAAACCCTCACCATCTTACCGACAAGAAGAGAAAGGACCCAAATAGATAAAATCATGAATGAAAGAGAAGAGATCACAACCAACATCACAGAAACACCAACAATTATGAGATAATACTATGAAAAATTATATGACAACAAACTGGGCAAATCAGAAAGAAACGGGCAAATTCCTAGAAACATACAAGCTACCAAAACTGAAACAGGAAGAAATAGAAAACTTAGGCCCAAAACCAGCAAAAAAAAAAAAAAAAAAAAAAAAAAAAAAAAAATTGAATCAGTAATCAAAAATCTACCAACAAACAAAAATCCTGGGCCACATGGTTTTCCAGGAGAATTCTACCAGACATTTAAAGAAGATTTAATACCTATTCTTTTCAAACTGTTCCAAAAAAATAGAAATGGAAGGAATGCTTCCAAACTTACTCTATGAAGCCAGCATTCCCTTCATTCCAAAATCAGACAAAGACCCCACTAAAAAGGAGAATTAGAGGCCAATATTCCTGATGAACCTGGATGCAAAAATCCTCAATAAGGTACTAGCAAATCGAATTCAACAGTACATTAAAAGAATTATTCACCATGATCAAGTGGGATGGCTGTGCTACAGGGCTGGTTCAATAATCACAAATCAATTGGTGTGATACACCACATTAATTAAAGAAAGTGTAAGAGCCATACAATCCTCTCACTGGATGCAGAAAAAGCATTTGACAAAATAAAGCATCCTTTCTTGATAAAAACCCTCAAGAAATTAGAGGTATAAGGAACATAACTCAACATCATAAAAGCCATATACAAAAGACCCACAGCTAATATCATCTTCAGTGGGGAAAAACTGATTGCTCTCCCCTCAGGTCCGGATCAGGACAGGGATGTCCACTCTGACCATTGTTGTTCAACATATTACTGGAAGTCCTAGCCTCAGCAGGTGGTCTGTAATGGTTCCTGCAGGGAGCTGGTTTCAGTATAGGCAGATAGGAAGAAAAAATTGAATCTTCTTAAAAGCAGAAGTCTATGGGATTAATTGTTCAAGAAGTTGCCAGCTATCCAGCTTGGCCAGTGATGAGAGTGTGCAGGGGAAGTAGGAAGTTATTGCCCTTAAAAGCACTGGAGAATGTGCTGCCGCCATCACCCTGCAGATTGGATCACTTTTTTTCCCACTAATACAGTAGAATTTTAAATTAAATGGGGCGCCTGGGTGGTGCAGTCGGTTAAGCGTCCGACTTCAGCCAGGTCACGATCTCGCGGTCCGTGAGTTCGAGCCCCGCGTCAGGCTCTGGGCTGATGGCTCAGAGCCTGGAGCCTGTTTCCAATTCTGTGTCTCCCTCTCTCTCTGCCCCTCCCCCCGTTCATGCTCTCTCTCTGTCCCAAAAATAAATAAACGTTGAAAAAAAAATTAAAAAAAAAATAAATATCCATTCTAACACTTACCCCCACTTCATTTGAGTAATTTCGTCCTGTACCTCCATTTCCTGCTTGATGGCGAACTTCTGTGGGGGCATAAACATTATTTGACATTACATCTGTCCTCTGTGCCTAGTACAAAGTGTGGTATATCCAAGGTGCTCCATAAATATTGTGCAAACACCCAATGTAGAATTTAACTTCAAGTGTCCTTCTAAGGTCACCTGGGTGGCTCAGCCGGTTAAGTGTCCGACTCTTGATTTCGGCTCAGGTGATGATCTCAAGGTTGGTGGCATTGAGCTCTGAATCAAGCTCTGCATTGACAGCTTGGAACCTGCTTGGAATTCTTTCTCTTCCTCTTTTTCTCTGCCCCTCCCCCACTTGTATGCATGTTCTCTCTCTCAAAGTAAATAAACTTAAAAAAAAATTACAAAATGTCCTTCTAAGTAAAACTATGCCAATTAACACAAATGGAAATTATTTTAATGGTATTTGCACATAAGATACCCAACAGTGTAACTTCAATGGTGTGGGTTAGATAGGGAAAAGGCTAAGAAAGACATAAATTTGGCTTTAAATCTCACTTTGGACCACTTGCTTTGGGGTATTAGTCAAGCTGTTTAATTTTGGAATCTCAAAGATGTGATCCACAAAATTCAGATTAATCATATCTATATTTTAGTGTTAATAAGATTATATGAAACAAACTATATAGCACTGGATGTCTAGTAAATAAAGACAACAAAAAATGTGAGATAACTCATGGCAGATGTTTACTAATGTTTAGTGAAAGTTGAAGAATTCTCTTTAATAAGTTGAAGAATTCCTTATTGTAGAAAAAAACAATAGTTGAAATGCATAATATGTATTTAAAAGTCAGTTTGGAAGCATATCTTATCAAAATAGAGATTTTTATGAAGGAGAATGTAGAAGATACAATGAAAAGAATAAATGCTTACCCATTTATTAGCCTTGTGACCAGGAGAAAATTTATAATCTCTTACGAGCTTCCTCACAAGTAAAATGATGTTAACAATGTTGCCTGTTATTTAAGGATTAAATGAGATAGCATATGTCACACACCTAGGTACCTTCCAGACTCTGGGATCAATCATTATTACCAGACCCAATTTAGGCAGGAGCAAAGGAACACTGTTAATTAATTAGCTTGTCTGTGTTGTGGTTTTATTTATGTTATCACTTATTTGGTTTTGTTTTCCTGCTAAGGAGCCGTTCTGTTTAAGGTTGTCTTTCAATGTCTCTTGAGAAAACCTTTCATGAAACACATCTCTCTACAGTCTGATGCTGTTAAGAAGGCAATGTCTGTTTTTCGTGAGTCACGGGTGCCTGTGGTATAAATGACATCTTGTTCTCTAATTAATTAAACAAGCTCCGTGCACTGTCTGTAATTTCCAGTAGCCATGAAGGTAACCACAAATGCCTGCCATGTTTGGTTACCATGTTGACTGAACCCACAGCAGATGCTGCCGGCTGGCTGCTGCAGTCAGACGCCCTGGGGAGAAGGGCAATTATTTTGCCAGCAGAGTTGAACTTGGGCCTTGTTTATTCCTGGCAAAGTGTTACTTACCTCCCCTGTGAAGAAATGAGTTAAAGCTTATTAGGAAAGGTCAAAGAGATTCTCCAACATCTGATAACCTTTAAACAGGTTTTCTAAGAAGGAGATAGATTAATCCAATTTCTATGGTATCAAATAGAAACAAATGGCTGAGAATACCTGGGCTTATACGCAGTCTAATTGTTTTCTAAAAGGAAAAATACGGGTGAAAAATAAGGAGTGAATATTGAGAAAGGTAAAGTTATTTCAGGAGATGTTATGGGAGTGAACAGCAGAAGGTGGCCTGTATAGTTATCAAAAGGTTGAGAAAATGTGCTATTGAAGTGATTGAATCACAATTCATTGTTTTGCAGGCATTGGGAAAATGAAGAGATGCTAGAATGAGTTATCAAGCCACAAAAGCCATGCAGGAATCTTAAATGCACATTTCTAAGTAAAAGAAGCCAATCTGAAAGGGCTACATACTATATGACATTCTGGAAAAGGAAAAATTATGGAGACAGTAAAACAATCAATCAGGGCTTCCCAGGAGTGTCAGAGGAGGAAGAGAGGCTTAAACAGGTTGAGCATAGGGGATCTTTAAGGTAGTGCAATTATTTTGTATCATACTGTAACAGTAGAAACATGTCACTATGCATTTGTCAAATGTCATAGAATACACAAATCTCATAGGACACACAATACAGGATGAACCCTAATGTGAACCAGTGACTTTCGTTAATAAAAATGTATCAGTATAGATCTTCAATTGTAGCAACTATATTGCTAAAGTAAGTTGTTAATAATAGGGGAAATCAGGGGTGTGGAGGTTGAGGATCCAGGAAATCTGTACTTCCTACTCAGTTCTGTAAACCTGACACTTCTCCGAAAAAGTCAACGTTTTAAGAATGATGTTGGAGGGGGGCACTTGGGTGGCTCAGCCAGTTGAGTGTCTCTCTTTGGCTCAGGTCATGATGTTACAGCTCGTGAATTGGAGCCGGGTGTTGGGCTCTGTGCTGACAGCTCAGAGCCTGGAGCTCGCTTCAGATTCTGTGTCTCTCTCTGTCCCTAACCCACTCGCATTCTGTCTCCTTCTGTCTCAAAAATAAATAAACATTAAATTTTTTTTTTAAATGATGCTGGAGGGATACAGATCAGCAAAGGTGACGATGACAGTGATAGTGATGAATTGTAAAACAATTTGCAAATGTGGACCTGTACACTAGATTTGAGGAAAAAACAAATGAAGTTGGGGGATTTCAAACAGCAAGTTTAGCAACTATCAAAATCCAGAAGAGAACCGATAGGAGAAACAAGGTATCAAAGAGAACATATGGGCGCCCAGAAGTTGCAGCAATCACCAGCACACCTGAGGCCAATGAAGATTAATTGAAACAGGAAGCAATGGATCCTTTGGCTGGGTCTACTCACCTGATGAACTTGAAAAAAAAATGGTCATACATACAATATCATTCAGTTTTCCAGAACTTGACAAAAAATTTTTATGACAAATTTTTTTCAAATCCAGAATTGGCTGGATTAATTACCAGCAGCGGCAACAGTTAATGGATTATAGTGACGTTTTGAGCGATAAATGACAACTGCCTGACTTCACTTCTGTCATTCATGAAAGGAACGAGGGAATGGCGTTAATGTATAAATGCATGTATTACACGAAATGCATGAATCTAAATAGATGCTGAAAAGTTGGTATAAGGAGGCAAATCTAATAAAATAATATTCATCAGGGAAAAAATAGAAAGAACACACCTGCACCAAAATCAGCTTTATTAGCAAAAAAAAAAAAAAAAAAAAAGGGAGAGAGGGACTCCTTGGGAGCTCCGATTTAAAGTATGTGTGTGTGGGGGGGGGGGGAGGGAGGCACCTGGGTGGCTCCATCAGTTAAGCCTTTGACTCCAGCTTAGGTCATGATCTCCCATATGCTGGGTCAGAGTGCCACACTGGGCTGTCTGCTGTCAGCGTGGAGCCTGCTTTGGAACTTCTGTCTCCCTCTCTCTGCCCCTCTGTTGTATGCATGTGCACATTCTCTCTAAAAAATAAATAAAGATTAAAGTTAAAAAAAAAATAGAGTGTGTGTGTGCACAATATATACCAATACTTTATATGTCATTAATATGTAAAATAGATGCAAACATATAAATATGTAAGTATGTAAAATATGTCAATAATATGTAAAATATGTAAAATGGTATCATATTTGTATACCCAAAAACAAATGTAATTTTAGTTCATATTGTTATATATGTTTCTAGAAGCAGACTCTAGGAGAGAGAGAATCCAGAGAAACCTAATTTCATTAAAATATTTAGGAGTACCAAACAATATTTTTTAAATACGGTAAGTATAATATGTCCACTATAGTTATTATGATTTCAGTTCATATGAATGGACATATTTTTAGAGCATGAGAGAAAAGCCTGCCTCAAATGAGTCATCTGCCCACCTTAAAAGAAATGTAGTTATATTGGAATATATTCAGGAAATAGTAAATATGATCATGGAAGTGTTCATAATATGTCTGAACAAGAAACGTTAAAGGAATTGGAGATGTTTACCCTTGTAGAGAATGTTTCTGGGGAAAATGAATGTCTTCAAATATCAACAGTTTTCACTTGGAATAGGGATAAAAATCTTTATCTTTATGATTCAAAATATGCAAAGAAAAAAGAAATTTTAACTTTTACTAGAAGTATAAGCATCTCACATTATACAGTATAGAATTATTCATAAATAAGCAAATGTGAATTTTCAGAGGATTCACCTCCTAACATCACCAAACATGCCATTTTTTTCAGTGTCCACCATGAACATTTCAAAGCCCTTTATTATCCTCCTGGATCAAAATGTACTAATTCGGTTAAAAATTACATATACTTCTGGGCACCTGGGTGGCTCAGTCAGTTAAGCATCCAGCTCCTGATTTTGGCTCTGGTCATAATCTTACAAACCATGAGTTCAAGCCCTGAGTTGGGCTCCACCCTGACCTGCTTGGATTTCTTTCTCTGCCTCTCTCTCTGCCCCTCCCCTGTTCACACTCTCTTTCTCTCTCTCAAAATAAATAAATAAACGTTTTAAAAATTACATATACTCCTCATGCTATTGAAGAAAATAATTAAGAGTTCCTTGACAGTCAGGGCACCTGGGTGGCTCAGTCGGTTGAGCGTCTGACTTCGGCTCAGGTCATGGTCTCACGGTCTGTGAGTTCGAACCTCGTGTCAGGTTCGGTGCTGACAGCTCAGAGCCCGGAGCCTGTTTCAGATTCTGTGTCTCCCTCTCTCTCTGCCCCTCCCCCGCTCATGCTCTGTCTCTCTCTCTCTCTCTCTCTCTCTCTCTCTCTCTCTCTGTTAAAAATAAATAAACATTTAAAAAAATTTAAAAAAGAGTTCCTTGACAGTCAAGAAATACACTAGGCCCAGTAATAGATAATGTGGAAACCTCTAAAAGTTATCATTAAGTTGTAAGAGGTGGAGAATGAATGCATGAGTGAAACCAGTTAAAGATTTTCCAACTCTCTGATACATTTTAAGATGTATTGATAGAAGAAAGAATATTGCAAAAGCTATCTGGACTTCAATATTTATACAAAATTGAGTATCAGGTTTTCTTAGGGTTCCTTTTAGGCCCTGGAAGTTTAACATTCATTAACATTCTCAAACCATTCACTTTAATTTAAACCCACGGGGTCCTCTGCTCTTTAATCTGACTTCTAATGATGCCTTTCATTGGTTCTGACATGGACCTACTTTCATCCTATGCATCAACCCAAAAGATAATGAAGGAGAGCTTTCTCAAGGTCACTAACCTTATTAATATCTTTAATGTGCCCCATCTCGGCACTCCATTGCTGGAGGTAAACCATAGTGAAATGAGGGGTTGCACAGGTCACCGTATTTTATCACTGTGTCAGAATTTTGTCAATCAACCCTTAGTGCAATTATCCCAAAATTCTCACCAACAAGCTCACATCTCACTGTGTTCTTCCAATTACTGGTTTCACCTAGGCTTTTGAACATTACATCTATAGAGAATTTGCAAGGAGCTTAGCATCTGCTAATTAATTAATTAATTAATTAATTTTAATGTGTATTTATTTTTGAGAGAGAGAGAGAGAAAGTACAAGTAGGGAAGGGGCAGAGAGAGGGAGACACCGAGTCAGAAGCAGGCTCCAGGTTCTGAGTTCTCAGCACAGAGCTCGATGTGGGGCTTGAACTCACAAACCGTGGGACCATGACCTGAGCCGAAGTCAGACGCTTAACTGACTGAGCCACCCAGGTGTCCCAGTAATTTTAAATGACTGATATAAGATCACTCTCCTCTCCCCACAAAAAATCAACTTTAGCAATAAGTTGCAGCCGTGTTGCAATTTTATGGATGGGACTCATGAATCGAAGAAAGTACTAGTGAATGTATGTGTATGTGTGTGCATCAAAATTTTCCATGGATCTAAATCTAAAATGAAATAGAACTGGTAATAATGATCATCTATTGTAGGGATTTAAATAAATGTGATTTGTGCTTTATTTTACACAATTTTCTTTATCTTATAAATATTTTGCAATGAACATTCATTATTTGTATAATGGAAGGAAACAGCCAACCCTGTTCAGTGCAAAAACATAGATATGTATATGTCTATGCATATCTATATCTTTATGATATAATGTGTCCAAATCACTAAGAGCAACAATTTTAAGAAGTTGGAATTTGGGATTTTAGGAAATCCCAAAAAGGGATTTTAAACTTGGAAAAGGGATTTTAAACTCATGCCTAACTTTGCTAATATGTGACTATATTGCTATTGTAATCTTTAAAAAAACGTACATTCAGGCAGCTGGGTGGCTCAGTCTGTTAAAGGTCCGACTCTTGATTTTGGCTCAGGTCGTGATCCCAGACTCCACATTGAGTATGGAGCCTGCTTAAGATTCCCTCTCTCTTCCTCTGCCCCTCTGCCCCTCTCTCTCTCAAAAATCAAAAAACAAAAAACAACAAAAAAAAGGAAAATACATTCAACAAAGACCAATGAGCAATTGTAGGCCAATTTAACAAATGTAGATTATTTACAAAACTCTGGCTATTGCTTCAATGTGACTCCCCCATTGGGACATACATTCCCGCATATGTTTTGGCTCTTCTTGAAGAATCATTGTCGAACAACTTAGAGCCAAGACAAATAACTCATCTTTGGCACAATGAATGAGAGACTAAAGTTATAGCTGTATACACCTATATTTAGCATACTTTCATTTAGCACCTGCTTTGTGTTAAAAACTGTATGCCAGGTATACACAGAAGGGGACCTTCTCCTCCTGATGGTAAGAAAGATAACCTAATAGTACAAAGCCACGAAGCTGGTACTCTATATGTGCAAAGAGCTGTCTCAGTTCAGGGGACTGACACCAATTTACCAGGAATATTTAAATTAACAAGGTGCTATTTGGACAGGGTCTTGATGGGTATCTATGAATGTACCAACGACATAAGAAAATGGTGCCTCTATCAGGATGGGGAACACTATGTACAAAATACATGAACATTAATTTTATTGATCTTTTCAAGATTATATATATATATATATATATATATATATATATATGTACAGTGTTGCATGTATTTAATGTGTATATCTATCTATCCATCATCTATCTATCTATCTATCTATCTATCTATCTATCTTTTTCTAATTTACAGAAGTGGATCTAAGACATCTAACTTTCTCTCATGATAAAAGAACATTTCTATGGACAGACAGAACATGAAAAAAAAGATAAAAGTTCACACTAAAATTGCCTTCTGTTACTCACCAGAAAATGTAGAAGTAATGAAGGAATAGCATTAAGGTTTTCAGATACTCGCCTATTCCAGGAAGGGTTTGGTAGTGTTGAAGGTAGATAAAGGGATTATTCAGAAATCTGAAACTTTTCTCCTTCTGGCCAAAGTTGGGCCAGCACTTTCATTAAGTGATCCCAAGAGGACATAATAGCAACGACTGCTTGTCCATTTATCTAAGCCTTGACCAGAAAATCACACATGGGGTTTTTTACTGGAGTGACCAAGCAGACAGCTGAATCACAGTGAGTATGTCAGGTGTCCAAGGAAGGTTTGCTGAGCCTCATAAGAAGAGTCAGCCAGTGGGACTGCCTCCGTTTCATCGCTACAAATAGTTTGTATTACCCAACAATAAAACTAAAGCCTTTAGTCTCTAACTGCTTTAGGAAAGATTCTTGGCCAAAGAAAGGAAATCTTCTTATAAAGTATGTATTACTTCCAAAGATCTGGGCCTTAGGAAGAGATTTATCTCAGCAATTCTCAACAAAATAGTAAAAGGGTACACAGAGTATTGGGCAAAAAAGTACAATTAATAGATGGATAGACTTTAAAAAGAAATGAGTGAGAGAGATATGTTATAAATAGTCCTATCAATCTCCTCAGAGATATAAAATATAAGTTTGTCCACCAAGGTGTGTCGTAGGGTAGTAGGGGCCACATGATTATATTCTGGGTTATCTAGAAGTAGTCTTGAGTTCAAATGGTATCCTTATATAAGACCATAGCTCAGTTGAAGTTCAAAAAATAACACAAATCTACAATGTTCATCTAAGAATCAATAAAAAGTTTAATTTTAGCAATAAATGGCACATGTAAAGCACTCATAAAAAGTCTCACAAAGTTTTCATTTATTTTATTTAGCAAGACCAAGGTCAAATTTGTTGTGGAAATATAGAGAAAGAAACAATGTTATTTTTTATGTGTTTATTTAATTTTGAGATAGAGAAAAAAGAGAGTGAGAGAGAGAGAGTGGGAAGGAGCAGAGAGAGAAGGAGAAAGAGAGTCTGAAGCAGTTTGGGCGCTAACAGCACGGAGCCCAACGCGGGGCTCAAACCCACAAACCTTGAGATCATGACCCAAGCTAAAGTAGGATGCTTAACCGACTGAGCCACCCAGGTGTCCCAACAAAGAAACAATTTTAAGTGAAACAAAGCACACTACTACTTAATTCCTTGTGGTGGGGGGGAGCATATGATTCTGCTAAAATAAGATGTGATCGTTTAAGTCCAATCAATGTATCCTCCCTTAAGGTTTCAGTATTTGATGAATACACTTCAAAACCACGGGAGAGGATGAACATTAAATGCAAGCAAACACAAATAAATAAAAGAATGAAAGTATTATGCATCTCTGCTACGCACAGCAGATAGAAGCCATTTTGGAAACTTGGTAAGTATACCAAATTAAAAAAAAAAATAGGTGTTTTCTTTTTTTGATATAATGCGCCAATACTAAGAGAAAACATGGTGGGTTTTTTTTTGTTGTTGTTTCCTTTTTTTTTTCTTTAACAGAAATCATTACTTTCAAGAGTCAACCTGGGTAAAAAGGAGTATTTTCAAACACTTTAGTCCCCCAAATAAAAGTGTTGCCAAGGGCTCGTCAAGATCTCACGGCAGCCATCTTTTATTCACAAAGAACTTTTGTTTCCAGGGAGGACAGAAACATAAATATTCAACATATTTCTATGATACCTTAACCCCAATGGCTTTCAAAAAGGGTGTGGGCCTGCAAAGCTAACCCCTTCTGGAAGAGAAAGAAGATGGTGTTATCAGGAAAGAAAAATCAAGACAAAAGGGAGCAGGTGAAGATTATGCTCTGATTCTGCTGACTTCATTGTCCCTTCCATGGTGAGAGCAATCATTTCTCACTGCTGCTGAAACAACTCACCACTCATTTATTGGCTTGAATCAATGCAAGTATACTGTCTTCCAGTTCCGAATATCAGAAGTCCAACCCCAGACTCACTGGACTAAAACTGAAATGCCTCTTGTACTGCACCATGTTCATTGTCAAGATGCCAGGGAGAATCTATTTACTCTTCTATTCTAGGTTCTAGAGGCTGCCTGTACTCTTGCCTTATGGACTTTTTCTTTCATTTTCAAAACCTTCTCATGACACCATTTATATGCCCCTGCTCTGGTTGTCACATCTCTAATTTTGACAACAACCAAGAACACTTCTCCACTTTTAAGGATTCGTGCTTCTACACTGGGCCTCCCCAGTTAACCAGAGATGATCTTGCTATCTCAAGGTTCTTAACTTTAAATCACATCTGCAAAGCCCCTTTTGCTATGTTAGATAATCTAATCACAAGATCCAAGGATTAGGACCCAGACACCTTTGGGGACCATTATTCTGCCCACTGCAGTGACATTAATACCATATTCTTTTATTTGGCATCACATTGACTTTATAACCTCCATTTATTATCATTTCTATTGCCTATTAAGGCTTAAAGGATAATCTGTTTACCTCATTCAGAGACATATTCGCTTATTTAGATATTTAATAAGTGACATGTTGGAAACTCCCCATATAGGCTCTGATTGCACTCAGCAATGTTCATTAATTTATACATTTATTCAATTAATATCTGTCTCCTTCACTAGGATCGGGAGAGTAAAAACCTTGTTTCTTTCATTGAATATGCTATCCTCTGATGGCTAAAACAATATCAAGCACAAAATGGAGCTCAATATATATTCATAAAAAAATGGATGGTTAAACAAATATTTATTGTGAAACAACTATTTGCCAGGACTCACTGCTCATACATATGAAGGCAGACAGCTGGACAGATCATCAAAAGGACAGAAAATGCGAGTCTCAGATGCTGTTGCTACAGAAATTATATACAGAAAGTCAGCAGGGTCTATTATCCTTGCCCAGTCACCCCATCACCACTGGCCAAAAATGACCATGTAGAATGCCTTATTATACTTTTAATAATGGAGAAGGCAAAATTAACTGCTGGAGCTGGGAGGTGAAACAAACAAACAAACAAACAAACACCCAAACAAACTTCAACCAGAAGTTAGCAAACGTCAAGTTCTAGTTTGAACTCTGCCACTTTCCAATTTTGGCTATGGCTTAGAGGCTAACCACTCTATAAAGGGATGCAGTCTGTAGCCACAGAATTGGAAATGTCTAAGTGATTCCTGACCTTTACTCCTTGGGGAAGATTGATTCCATGACACTGGACCCAGGGATGCAGCTCTCTGAACAGCCCTGACTGTGTCTCTTGGCAGAATGCAGAAGGGATGCCATTCTACTTGAAGGTCAGAAAGGCATAAATTGCCATGGCAAGACCCAAGCCAGAGAGGAAAGGTAAAGAATATAAGCTTGGGCAGATGATAAAAGACCCCCTGGGGCATAATGTTTCTCTGGATTGTGCATCTGTCTCTGCACATAATATACATGTGTACCTGCATCCTGTGGATAATAAAACTTTATTTTGTATGACATCTCTTATACTGCACTCCTAAATATTTAATAGAGTTAAATAATGCAGTTACTAAGGAGACTAATAAGAGGTAGCAGGGGAAAATTAAAAGGCAGTGACAAACAGAGTTATGTTTTGGGAAGAATCTAAGAATGATCTTTCTTACGCTGACTTCCCAGAAAGCAGCCCTAAAACCAGGGCAAATCAAAGGTAGAAATACTCCAAGAATATAAAAAGCATTTCCCCAGGCGTTAGCTCTGTTTCTAACAGCCCATATGACCTTGGGTGGGATGAATAAGCATTCTGAGCCTCAGTACCTCCATTTGGAAAATGGAACAATATGTCTATGGCAGTTGTGAGGATAAATTTGCGAAGAGGTAAATTACATTTGAAATTTGCATTATGCTAAGCAAGTTCCTTTGCTGGTAAAGGAGATCAGGTGAGGAGATCGGAACAAGATATATGCATAAGATGTGATGAGTCTAGAGATTAGCAAAATATGGATTAATATCATTTCACAAGAAAGTACACCAGGGTATAATTTCTGAAGAGTTTAGAGTCATTTGGTGAAATATGTGGCTGGAAGACAGGCCACCACATGTGCTCTGGTAAATGAAGGATAAAATCCGCATTCTCCCCCTAGCTTTTATTTTATACTGATGCCCAATAGTACATTGATATAAGAACAGTATCTCATTATCCCCATGAGTCTTTTTTCATCATCCTAGTAATTTACACCCTCTCAACTCTTATCATGCAGTTTTTAATGGGCTTGCAATCCTCTTGTAACCTACAATTTCTTTAAAAATATCCCGCTTCTGTTGCTTCATTATTGATGTATAGGAATGTGACCAATTTCTGTACATTGATTTTATATCCTAAGACTTTGCTAAATTCTTGTATCAGTTCTAGCAGTTTTTTGGTGGAGTCTTTCGGGTTTTCCATATAGAGTATCATGTCTGTATCATATCCGTGAAGAGTGAAAGTTTGACTTCTTTTCCAATTTGGATGCCTTTAGTGTTGTTTTGTTGTCCGATTGCTGCTGCTAGGACTTCCAACACTATGTTAAAAAACAGTGGTGAGATTGGACATCCCTTTCATGTTCCTGATCTCAGGGGGAAAGCTCTCAGTTTGTCCCCACTGAGGATGATATTAGCTGTGGCCTTTCAGGATGTGGAGAAAGGGGAACCCACTTGCACTGTTGGTGGGAATGCAAACTGGTACATTCTGGAAAACAGTGTGGAGATTCCTCAAAAAATTAAAAATAGAATTACCCTAGGACCCAGAAATTGCACTACTAGGTATTTATCCAACAGATACAAAATCACTGATTCAAAGGTGCACATGCACTTTGTTTATAGCACTGTCAACAATAGCCAAAGTATGAAAAGAACCCAAATGTCCATCAACTGATGAATGGATTAAGAATATATATATACATACACACACACACACACACACACACACACACACACACACACACACAAGGGAATACTACTTGGTGATGAAAAGGAATGAAATCTTGCCATTTGCAACAACAACGTGGATGGAACCAGAGTGTATTATGCTAAGAGAAATAAGTCAGTCAGAGAAAGACAGATATCCCATGATTTCAGTCACAGGTGGAATTTGAGAAACATAACAGATGATCATAGGGGAAGGGAAGGAAAAATAAGATAAAAACAGAGAGGGAGGCAAACCATAAGAGATTCTTAAATACAGAGAACAAACTGAGGAGTGATAGGAGTGGGGAAAAATGGGTGACTGGCATTAAGGAGGACACTCTTCGGGATGAGCACTGGTTGTCATATGTAAATGATGAATCACTGGGCTCTATTTCTGAAGCTAAGACTACACTGTATGCTATTTAACTTGAGAATATTATATTATAGTATAGTATAGTATAGTATATTAATTATATTATATTATTGCATTATATGTAAATATATTTTATATAATGTATATTATATATTTCTCTATTTTTTCTGTATAATATTTCTAAATAAAAATTAATTATAAAAAAAGGTCCTCTTTAATTGTGTGCTCAAAACTTACCTCTCCAAAGCCTCCTGCAGGTGGCAGGACCTCTGGGAAACTTCTCAGACCTCATATAAAGACACTTTTTGTCTCTAATCATAGACTAGTCAGTTCTCAAAGGGTGGTGTCCCCACCCCTAGCTGCATTAGCATTCCACCAGGATTTATTAGAATGTAAATACTAAATGCACTCTCAGACCAATGCCACATAATGGAATCCTTATCTTCCAGGATGGAACACAAAAGATGCTGACCCACTAGAGGGAGGCACTGAATCCTGTGGCCTTGACTGTTTTTTCACAAGAATGTTCTTTCCCTTTAAGCGCCGATTCACAAACCTTTGGGTGTAGCAGAGTCTCCTTGAGGGCTTAGGGTTAAAGCAGATGGTTTTAAAGAGGCTCCCAGAGTTTCTGACACTTTGGGTCTGAGTAAGATTGAGAATTTGTACCTCAAACAAGCTCCCAGGTGATACCGATCTTTTAGTTCTGGAAACACACTTTGAAAATAGAGCCCTTGGGGATCTTCCCCTCACATGGTCCATCTTCCAACATTCATTCAGGCTTCAGTGGACATGCTAGCCTGGCCCAAGCAAGGATAAAAAACTTTCTCTATTTCCTTTTGGCATAGCTGAGAATAGACTGGAATCATTAAAAGTCTAGGTGGAAAGAAAGAAAGAAAGAAAGAAAGAAAGAAAGAAAGAAAGAAAGAGAAAGAAAAAGAGGAAGGAAGGAAGGAAGGAAGGAAGGAAGGAAGGAAGGAAGGAAGGAAGGAAGGAAATGGAGAAGCGCATCTAGCTCAATAATTTGGCTTTCCCATTTTCAGTTCCTTTTCCTTACAGTTTAGTTACTGGCCTTTACTCTGTAATAAATAGACCCTGTCTTCCCTGTAAGCTGGGGGCAACTCCAAGCCTACTCCTTACCTCCAAGCCTCTTGTATGTCTGCTGATGTGTATGACTTGTATGACTGAGTGCCTCTTGTATGTCTGCTTCAGCTCGCTGTCCTTTCCTTCTTAGTACATCTCACGCTGTATTTTTTTTTTTCTTCGTTTTTGGTCAGTGAGCTGCAACTAACAAACTAAATTGCACAGACCTTAAATATTTTATATTTAGACTCTAGGAAATTGTGTAACATTCTGTAGACACTATCAGAAATAGTAATAGAACATTTTCATCCCCCTTGAAAGTTTTGCCACACTCCTGTCCGGTCAATAGTAATGCTCTTTCTCCCACAACTATCTAATTTTTATTACCATAGATTAGTTTTGCTTGTAGTTGTATTTAACATGAATGATATTGATGTGCTTTTGGACTGGCAGGTGGCCTGGATGGATCTGGAGCCCATGGCCAAGAAAGAATTCTTGAGATGTCTTTGGTGCAAAAGGGTGTGTTTCCAGAACTAAAAGGTATAGGAGCTGTGGGCAGATAAATCCGCACTGAGGTCATGAAGAGTGACTGATAATATAGTATGGAGTTGGGGACATAAAGGCAAAATGAGGTTTCTAAATGGACTTTCATATGCTAGAGAGGACTCATAAGATACTGGAGGCCTTGTTACTATTGAGCTATAGTTATTTTCCCTCTAGTAAGGCATTAGCACTAAGACAGTAGGGAGTCCCGGAGGAAGGTTTTACTCTGCCTGTCTCAAATATTTGTCAATGGGTGGTAAGTTATAAAGAAATTTAATTTTATTTATATTTTTGTCTTGCCTTTGTTCCCCAGATCACTATGGAAGGAAATGTGGTGATGTTAGGGCTCCAGGAAATTGAGTCTATGGGTTTCTGAAGATTAGGCTACTGATAAGATTGCCTCTTTCTTGTAATTTACTAAGACATTTGTAAACTGATGGAGACTCATGTCCTGCATGACTGTGATCTCTATCAGTTAACCAATGGCTTTTCACTTTCCTTTGTTCTGGGACAGCCAGGAATCCCTGAGGAATATCATGCATACCTGACATGTGTGTGAGGGATGGGGGCAGAGGCGGCAGGGAGGGTGGTGTTTGCTTGTACTTTGCCCTCAGCTTGCCATTGGTTCCCTCATCAATATCATATATGTATTCTATTGTGCTGAACAGGCTACTTTCACTTAGTATAATATTTTCATATTCATCTATGTGATGAGCTCACTTGGTAAATTTTTAAAAATTGTTATGAAGTCTTCAGTTGTATGGATATAACACTATTGACCCATTCACAAGCAGTTTTTTTTTCCACTTTTAGTCTGTTATGATTAAACTTACTGTGAATATTATCAGACCAATCGTTTTGTGAATATATGTTTTTACTTTTGTTGAGACCATAACTGAGAGTAAAATCACTACCTCACAAGGTAGATTCATGCTTAGCTTCATAAGAATATTCCACATAGTTCTTCCAAATGAATCAACTGCTTTGACCCTATCAGCAATGCATCAGTTTCAGTTATTCCATATCTGTAGAAATAGTTGTTATTAGCTTTCAAAACAAAACAAAACAAAATAAAACCAAACAAAACAACAATAATTAAAAAAAAAAAACCTATTCTTCTGGTGGGTGTGAAATGGAATATCATTGTGATTATAATTTGCATCCTCCTGATTACTAGTGAGGTTGAGTATCTTCATGTGCTTATTGACCTCTCATATATCTTTTTCTGCTGAAACATCTGTATAACTATTTTGCCAGTTAATTTTTGTATGGTTAGTTACTTATTATTGATTTGTAAGAATTCTTTATTTAATCTAGGTAAAAGTCCTTTTTCATATATAGCTGCAAATATTTTTCCCACATTGTAGATTTCCTAGTATCTTTTGATAAGCAGAATTTTTTTTCATTCTGATAAAATCCAATGTAACATTTTTCTTCTTTTATGGTTTGTCTTTTTTTGTGTCCTGTCTATGAAATCTTTACTTAATGTAAAATTACAATTCTACTTCAATATCTAGAAGCCTTATGACTTTGGATTTTATCTTTAGGTAATCTTTTATCCTTCAGGAGACAAAGTGTCAATCTTCATACCAAAACACAAACCCAATTTTTCTAGCAATATTTATAAAAAATTTTTCATTTTTCCCTTGGAATTATCCCAGTATAATGATTGAAAACAAATGGCCCATGTATGTATGAATCTATTTCAGGGCCTTTTATTCTCTTACGATGATTTATTTGTCTATCACACCAATGTCAAATTGATTTGATTATTACAGCTTGTAAAGTTACTGTAAGTAAGCTTTGAAATCAAATAGTATAAATATTCCAACTTGGTTCTTTGTGTTGAAGATTGTTTCTGCTAGTTGATATCTTAGGCTTTCCAAATACATTTTAGAATTTATTAAAAAATAAAATCCTGTTAGAATTTTAACAGGGATTCAGGGAAGCCTATAGGCCAATTTCGAGTGTGAACTTGTAACAATTTGAGTATTCCAGTTCCTGAGCATATGGTATCTCAGTATTTATGCAATTTCCCTCAACAAAGTTTTAGAGTTGTCTGGTCTTACATATCTTTTGTTAGATTTATCTAGAAGTATTTCATGGTTTTTGATGCTATGTATTTCTGTAAAAAAAAAAAAAAGCTTTTTTTGTGTACAATCCTGAGAATTTTGACAAAATACACAATCGCTTAAAAACAAGCCTTCTCAAGATGTAGAACATATCTTCCTCAATTTCTTGTGTGTTCCTTTGTGGTCTATCTTTCCTCCAACCCCTATCTCCCAGTAATCACTGATAGTTTTACTTATACAGGAATTCTATGTAAAAAGACTGAAACCTGTATAGCCTTTTGAATCGGACTTCTTCTTACCAGAATGATGCATTTGAGACCTTTCAATGTTTCTGTGTGTACCACTATTTTTTCTTATTATTGCTGAGTATAATTCACTGTATGGACATATCATAATTTGTTTACCATTTACCGATTGAAGAAAATTATTATTTCCAGGTGTAGATGATTCTGAGTAAAACCCTTATTCATGTACCGGGTTTCTTCACTAAAGTAAATAACCAGGAGTGACATTGCTGGAACATATAGTAAATATTCATTTAACTTTGCTAGGAAATTGTCTATCTCATTTCAAAAATGACTGCAGCTTTTTGCAGACACATCAGCAATGCATAACAATCCCAATTGTTGTGAGTCCTCACCAGGACTTGATATTGCCAATTATTTTAATGTTTCTACTGTTGACTTTTGAAAATTCTTTCATATTATGTAGTTCTGAATATCATACAGATGGTAGTACTGTGTCATATACAGGTTTGAAAATATTTTTCTCATGCTCTGTAGTTTGTCTTTTTATCTACTTTGCATGGGCTTTTACACAGCGAAAGCTTTTAATTTTGATGAGGTCCAATTGATCAATTTTTAAATTTACACATCATGCTTTGCTGTCAAATCTAAGAAACTCTATATCTGGTCTTAAATTCTGAAGATTTTCTTCTTTTTCTTTTTTGCTTCTATGCTTTTCCCTACAAGTATTATAGTTTTATGTTCTATACTTAAGTCCATTTTGACTTAATTTTTGTGTAAGATGTGAGATTTAAGCCAAGGGTTCTTTCCCCCTCTTTCAATGAAATGCCAATGGCTCAAATGCTGTTTGTTGAAGTTAAATTGCTTTTTATCCTTTGTCAGAGATCAGTTGATCACATGCGTGTGGGTTTGTTTCTGAGTCTGTTATTATAACCCATTGATCTAAGATTCTATTCCTTCTATCAGTGTTGCATCTTTGCTACATTGTCTTCGAATCCAAGATGGTAGTATGTCTTTCAGTTATTTAGGTCTTTGATTCCTTTCATCAGCATTTTAAAATGTCCAACATATTGATCTTGATTGCATGTTTGTTAACAGTAGACCCAAGAATTTTACTGTCTTTGAAACATTTGTAAATGATACTGTGTTTTAGTTTCAGTGTCCACGTGTGCATTTTTGGTACATAAAAATGTGATTGATTTTGGTGTATTGATCTTGTATCCATGACAATCATTGTCATGCCATCTGCAAATAGAGATTTTATTTTTCTTTTTAAATCTGTATCCCTTATATTTTCTTTTTATTGCCTTATTATAGTGACTTGGAACTTCCATAGTATGCTTAATAGAAGTGGTGAGTAAGCCTCTGTGGTCTTTCGTTGTTGTTGTTGTTGTTGTTGTTGTTTTAGAAAAATGTTCATTCTTTTTACCAGTGAGTATTATATTAACTGCTGATTTAAAAAAAAAAATTGTAAATGTTCTTTATCAAGGTGAGGTAATTCCCCTCTAGTTTTATGAAGTTCTGTCATTTATCAAATGATTTTTCTGTCAATTGATATATGATCTTTTTCTTTAGCTTTTTATATGGTGGATTATGTTGATTGATTTTCAAATGCTAAACCAGTCTTACATATCTAGAAGAAAAGGAACTTGCAAATAACACAGTAGAGCCAAGGTTTTTTGTTTTGTTTTGTTTTTGTTTTTGTTTTTTAATCTTTTAATCCAATCTATGAATCACTGTTTTTGATAGGTACATTTAGACTATTTATGTTTAAGGTAATTATTGATATGTGAGTATTTAAATCTGCCACTTTATTCTTTTTGTTTCATATAAAACTAATAGTTCTTATTCATCCAGTTTATTTTCTTATCAGTCTGTAGATTATGTGAACATTTAAAAGAATTCCATCCGGATACATTTATAAAGTGCTTTCCACATAGTTTTATGTGTTGTAGTTTCTTTTTCCTTCTTTTTTTCTTTCTTTCTTTTTTTTTTTAATATTTATTCACTTTTTGAGAGACAGAGATAGGGTGTGAGTAGGGCAGGGGCAGAGAGAGAGGGAGACACAGACTCCGAAGCAGGCTCAAGGCACTGAGCTGTCAGCACAGAGCCCAATGTGGGGCTTGAACTCACGAAGCGTGAGATCATGACCTGAGCCAAAGTTGGACACTTAACCCATTGAGCCACTCAGGCACCCCTATGTGTTGTGTTTTCAATGTTCATTGAGTTGTGCATATTTTTTGTTTCCTTTGAGAATTCCTGATCATTTAAAAGCATGTTGTTTACTTTCTATGTATTCAGAGATTGTCCTCCTGTCTTTCTGCTATTGATTTCTAGTTTCTAGATTCTACTATTATCTTAAAGCATACTTTATATAATTTTAGTTCTTTTACATGGATCAAGAATTGTTCTATGGCTCAGGATATGGTATTACATCTTGATTCAAGCATATCATACATTGATTTTTCAGTGTTGAATTAGCTTTAGATTTCTGGATAAATCCCATTGGGTCATGATCCAGCATCCATTTTTATATATAATTAGATAAAATTTGCTAATATTTTATGATGGATTATGCATCGTTTCTCATAAGGACTTACCATAATCATCTACTTTTAGTATAAGAGTATTGCTGACCTCAACTTTATTCTAGAAAAGGTTGTCTATATTGTGTATTGTATGTTGTGTATTATTTCATCCTTAGACATTTGATAAAATTGCCCATTGAAATCATCTAGGTCTAGAAATTTTCTTGTTGCTATGTTGCCTGTGTTAAACTCTGACTCTCCTTTTAATGTCTGTAATATTGTACTGATGATGTCCCTTTTTCATTTTTGATATTCATATTCCATGTCTTCTCTTTTTTACTGTTAGGTCGGGCTAGAGTTATCAATTTTATTGACCTCCTCAAAGTACTAGCTTTTGCTAAATCAGTGATATTACACATTCCTTTTTTATTCTCAGTTTAATTGATTTCCAATACTACGTTTTGCTAGCTTTGAGTTTTATTTGCTCTTCCTTTTTACGTTTCATCAGTCTAAGTCTTAATTTGAAACTACTTTTTTTACAAAAATATGGTATAAACTTAATGATATAAATTTCCCTACTTGTGTTCTCATGGCTGCATCTCATAAATATTGATATGATGTGTCATATTTTCTTCAATTCAGAAAGCTTTTAATGCCTCTTGATACTTCCTCTTTAACCCATGTGTTATCTAGAGATGTGTTGTTTAATTAAGTACTTTGGGATTTCACTCCTTCTATATTTGTAAGTTTTGCTTCTTGGTCTAGAATATGGTATATCTCAATGAATGTTCCATGTCCACTTACGGACAATACAGTTTCTGCTATTTCTGGGAAAGTGTCTGTATTAGTTTGCTAACCAAGTACCACAGGAGAGAAAACCCATTTCTCATGGTTCTCTGTAACCTGAAAGTCCCAGATCAAGCTGTTGTCAGGTGTAGCTCCATCTGAGGCCTCTCTCTTTCACTTGTCCATGACTGCCTTCCCCTCTGTCTCTATATGGTCTTTCCCCTGGGTATGCATCCAAATTTCCTTTTCTTATAAAAATGCCAGTCTGTTGGATTAGGATCCTACCCTTATTATCTTTTACCTTAGTTACTTAATTAAAGGTCCAAACTCCAAATACAGTCATATTGGAGTTTAGGGCTTCAACATGTGAAATGGTGGCGGGGGGGGGGGGGGGGGTGGGGAGGGAACACCATTCTGTCCACGGTAGTGTTCTAGAAATATCAACTAGGAAAGGTAGATTGATATTTTTCATGCCTCTCGTATTCTCTCTGGATTTCCTTCTAGGTGTTCTCTCAATTACTGAAAGAGGAGTCTTAAGCCTCCAGGTTTAACAGTGGATTGGCTTATATGTCTCCTTTTATTTTTGTTAGATTTTGCTTCATTTGCTTTGTTAGGGTGTACACATTTAAAAAATATCTTCCTTTGAGGAGGGCACCTGTTGGGATGAGCACTGGGTGTTGTATGGAAACCAACTTGACAATAAATTTCATATTAAAAAAATATCTTCCTTATGAATTGATTTTTTCATCAATATTAATCAATCTTTCTTTCTAGTACTATTTTCTGGCCTCAAGGTGAATTGGTCTGATATTTTTTTTTAATTTTTTTTTATTAACGTTTTATTTTTATTTTTGAGACAGAGAGAGACAGAGCATGAACGGGGGAGGGGCAGAGAGAGAGGGAGACACAGAATCGGAAGCAGGCTCCAGTCTCTGAGCCATCAGCCCAGAGCCCGATGCGGGGCTCGAACTCACTGACGCAAGATCGTGACCTGAGCTGAAGTCGGATGCTTAACCGACTGAGCCACCCAGGCGCCCTGAATTGGTCTGATATTAACACAACATATTTTGCTCATCTTTAGTGCTTTAACAGTACACCTCTTCACCTTTTTAATTTCAATCTGTGCTTGTATTCACAATTAAATTGCATTTCTTATAAAGAGCATATAGTCAGATTTGCATTTAAAAAAAAATCTAGTATGACAATATCTGTCTTTTTAGTGGAATGTGTAGTCAATTGGTATTTAATGTATGTATAGATATGATTAAACTTATTTTGCCCATCTTGTATGCTTTTTATATTTATTCTATGGGTTTTGGTTCTTACTCTTCCCTCTCTTCTGTCAGGTGAATTGATTATGCATCTTATATTTCATTATTATTCTTTTAAGATGTGTTTATTTATTTTAAGAGGGATAGAGAGTGTGAGTGGGGGAGGGGCAGAGAGCGAGGGAGATTGAGAATCCCAAGCAGGCTCCACACTGCCAGAATGGAGCCAGATGTGGAGCTCAATCTCACCAATCATGAGATCATGACCTGAGCTGAAATCAAGAGTCAGAAGCTTACCTGACCGAGCCACCCAGATACCCCTTTACCGGTTTGTTTCGGTTGCAATCTCTAATACTGTAGTCACTAACCATATGTGATTACATAAAATTAAATTAATTAAAATTAAATAAGATTAAATTTTAACTTCTCAGTCATGCTGGACAGAATTTTTCCATCATCATAGAAAGTTCCATTAAATAGAATTGCTGTAGGGTTAAGATATGAATTTTAATTCATTCCACTCTCCTTTCAAAAAAAAAGAAGCTATTTTCTGAACACAGTGAAAGTCTTAGAGGAGTATAACTCCATCTATTCTTTGTTGTGTCAGTCTCAACCCTAATCTTGAAAAAGAAGGACAAAACTGGAGGTATCACAATCTCTGATATCAGGTATATTACAAAGCTGTAGTTATCAAAACAGTATGGTACTGGCACAAAATTAGACAGAAAAGTCAAGGGAACAGAATAAACAGCCCAGAAATAAACCCATGATTATATGGTGAATTAATCAACAAAGGAAACAAGAATATGTAATTGGAAAAAGACAAGTGTCTTCAACAAATGGTGTTGGGAAAACTGGACAGCTACACACAAGAGAATGAAATTTTACCACTTTCTCACACCATACACAAAAATAAACTCAAAATGACCTAAATGTAAGAACTAAAACCATAAAAATCATAGAACAGAGCACAGGCAGTCATTTCCTTGACACTGACCACAGAAACACTTTTCTAAATGTGCCTCCTGAGGCAAGGGAAACAAAACCAAGAGTAAAATATTGGGACTATATCAAAATAAAAAGCTTCTGTACAGCAAAGGTCAGAATCAACAAAGCCAAAAGTCAACCTACTGGATGGGAGAAGGTATTTGCAAATGACATATCCAAAAAGGTTATGTAACCTAAAAAGGTTAATATCTAAAAAATATAAGAACTTATACAACATTCTAAACTCACATAATCCAATTTCAAAAAAAAATGGGCAGGAGACTGAATAGACATTTCTCCCAAGAAGACATACACATGGCCAATTGACACACGAAAAGATGCTCAACATCACTTATCACCAAAGAAATGCAAATCAACACCACAATGAGATACCACCTCACACCTGTCAGAATGGCTAAAATCAAAACCACAAGAAATGAGTATTGTCAAGGATGTAGAAAAAAGAATCCTCTTTCACTGTTGGTGGAAATGCAGACTAGCACAACCACTGTGGAAAACAGTATGAAGGTTCCTCAGAAAATTAAAAATGGAACTACCATATGATCCAACAATTCCAGTACTGGGTATTTACCCAAAGAATATGGAAACACTAATTCAAAAGATATATGCACCCCTATTTTTACTGCAGCATTATTTACAATAGTCAAATTAAGGAAGCAGACAAAGTGTCTATCAATAGGTGAATAGATAAAGAAAATGTGGTTTTTACAATGAGATATTACTCATCTATAAAAAACAATGAAATCTTGACATTTACAGCAACATGGATGAATCTACAGGGTATAATGCTAAGCGAAATAAGTCAGTCACAGAAAGACAAAATACCATACGCTTTCACTTACATGTGGACTTTAAGAAACAAAATAAATTAACTAAGAAAGAAAAGAGACAAACCAAAAAACAGACTCTTAACTGTAGAAAACAAATTGATGGTTACCAGAGTGGAGGTTGGTGGGGGATGGGTGAAATAAGGGATGGGGATTAAGTGCACGTTGAATCACGATATTGTACACCTGAAACTAATTTGTATTTTAAACATATACCATCAATTCCACAGTATATTCTCATTGTACCCTAAAAGTGAATAGACTTTTAACAAAACTTAGTAAATGATCATGTGTGTGTGTATATATGCATCTAAGAATTTATATACACGATAAAGGATTTTAATATGCCTTTTATATTTATAGACACATAGTACACTTCTGGTGGTCTTGTGGGTTTGTTTTTCCTGAAAATATGAATTTTCATCTGATAACATATTTCACTTTAACTTGCTACTTTTAATCTTTTAGGTGTTACACAATGTACTAACAACAAACTCCAGTCTCTGCCTGTCTGAGGATATCTTTATTTCACCTTCACTTTTAAAATGTGTTTCACTGCTTGTAAAATTAAAGGTTAATTCTTTTGTGTGTGTGTTGTTTTTTTTTATTAAGTGCTTTAAAAGACAAACAATTTTTCTACTTCCAGTAAATATCAGCTATTACTTACATTATTTTCCTTTTGCATTTAAAGTCCCTGTTTTCTTCTAGTTGCTTTTAAACATTTTCTGTTTCTCTTTAGTTTTCAGCAAAAATGATTCTTGGTATTCTGTGTTTAACCCACATAAGATTTGCTGAGATTCTTGCCTGTATTGATTGAGACTGATGTTGTTTAACACTTGGATATTTCTTTACCATTACCTGTTGAAATATTTCCTCCACACCATTCTCTCTTTCTTGTTTTTCCCAAATTCTAGCAATACATATAGAATACTATTTGATATTTTCCTATAGACCTGAGATGATGCTCTGTCATATTGTTTCATATCCTTTTCTTTGTGTTTTATTACAATATTTTCATTTGTTCTGTTTCTTTATTGATTTTTTTCTTTGTTGTGTCCATTCTGTTATCCATCTTATGCAATATCTGTTTTTTTTTGCATTTTTATTTAATTTCGTTTCCATTAAGTCTACGTGTCTTCCAATATTTGCCACGTTCTCTTCATCTTTTGATTTTTATTACATATTGGGCATAATCTGTTAAACAATAGAAGAAAAATATTAAATACATATTATTTATCTCAGGAAATAATACACTCTTTCTCATACGATGCTGCTCAAGTGGAAACAGTTCAAGAACCTGATCTGTAGTTTGGCTAGGTCTGGGGTTGATACAATGTCAATTTGATGTATTTCACATTAGCTTCAAAGATTTTAAAGGCGAGGTCAAGATGTTCTCTTTAACAAAGACAGGCAACTGAACACTGTCAATATTTCTGAGATATTCTTGAACCTCAAAGTTGAACCACCGACTCTTTGAACCATAAAATATGTCTCTCAGGTTTACAGCTCATCTTTTTAATTTTGAATCCTTGGCACTTGGCACCTCTCTTTGTTCTCAGATTCTATTCCCAGGTTTATGAGCCTTGGGAGAATTCTTTCAGCCCTCACACTTTGGGCCTGGCCTCTGAGAGAGACCCCACTCCTCTTCGGAAAAGCCCTAAATTAGTTAGAGAAGTTTCTGTCCCTCAACTCTGCCCCTTTCCAGAAATGGATCTAAAAACCACATCAGGGTGGTTTTTTCAGCTCCTCACTCTTCCTTCCTTCCTTCCTCCCTCCCTCTCTTCCTTCCTTTCTTTTTCTTTCTTTCTTTCTTTCTTTCTTTCTTTCTTTCTTTCTTTCTTTCTTTCTTTCTTTCTTTCTCTTTCTTTCTTTCTTTCTTTCTTTCTTTCTTTCTCTTTCTTTCTTTCTTTCTTTCTTTCTTTCTTTCTTTCTTTCTCTTTCCCTTCTTCTTCTTCTTCTTCTTCTTCTTCTTCTTCTTCATGAATAATTTGTCTTGTCCTCTTCCAGTGATCCTTCAGTTACAATGTAGAAGAGGTGGTGGGTGGGTACAGACATGATCAGTATTTTGGGGCTCCTTAGGATATTAATCTGTCGTGCCAGTGTTCACATGGCTGCTTAAAGTTATTTAAAATTGTATTGGTTTCTCCTTATTTTTTTTTTTTTTACAGAAATTTCCTTGTCAGGCATCTCTACATGAGTAAGAGCAGTAGTAACTCACTTCTCTAAATAAAGATACTACTTGTCTGGACTTTGGTCGTGAGAGTTTCTTTGTATCCTTAGCGATACAATAAGATTTTTAAGACTTTTTTTTTAAAGTTTGCTTCTTTATTTATTTCAGAAGAGAGTGAAAGAATGGATGGGAGGGGCAGAAAGAGAAGGAGAGAGAGAAAATCCCAAGTAAGTTCTGCCCTGCAGTGCAGAGCCAGATGCAGGGCTCCAACTCACGAACCATGAGATCATGACCTAAGCCAAAGCCAGACACCTGACCGACTGAGCCACCCAGACGCCCCTATAATAGAACTCTTAGAAATCAGTTTTGTAATATCCATCTTAGTTGAATGGTTAGAATTGTTTCTGGGTCCCTCTGTTCTTGTCCCAGATGCATCTAAGAAATGGATACCTGAGACCAGAATGGGGAGGTTAGAGTTTATGGTGTTGATAGGTACAGTACACTTTCAAGAGTGAAAGTGGGCCACTGCTACAGCAACAGGGGCAATGGCTCTGAGAAGCTCTGGCTGCATTCTTTTAAGCCTGCTTCGTGTGCATATAAATTTGGCATTGACGGACATTTTTGACTGGCAGCTGGGGTCGTATAACATTTTGGCCTCTGCGCGTGTGCCTACCTGTGAGGTACTCAGTTATAATTGTATTTATTTACATATGGCATATTTATGGGCTTTTAATGGGCTTTGTTGTGACTGGAAGGTAACCTAAGGACAAGTTGCACCTTGTGTGAGCTTGCTCAGCTCTTAGAAGTCCCCTTGTGGCTTTTGAGCCAGCTCTGTGGCTAAGCTCTTCCTTTTCTAACGACGAGCAAGTTGTTGGAGGTGGTTCTGAAGGTGTGGCTGTTAAGGCTCAAGGGTGGTTCTGAGGTTGTGGCTAGCACCTGCTTGACCCCTCCTTGCTCAGGCCTAACTAACTGCCTAACAGAATGAGCAGGTTATTCTTTGAAAATGTCTGCATTCAAAGGTGATATGGACCATCACACTGTGGGGATTACTTGTTTATGAACCAGTTGCAAAAGGCTCTGAAAACCTTGAGGTCAGGGACTGTGATGGTGTGTGCGTGCGTGTGTGTGTGTGTCCTCAGCAAACAGCAGAGGCAGAGTATTGAGAAGGCAATGAATATATTCACAGAAGTGTGAAAGACATGAACCACACTTTTACACAAACTCCTACAGACAAAATCCTTAGAAAGCTTTTGCTTCAAGTTCGTGAAGAATGCTTCAACAGAACTGATGCCAGCAGCATGGTAGCATAAGACATCCTTCATTTGTCCCCCACCTTTGAAAACTAAAATTCTGCATCTATCCATAAACAAATGTGCTTCTCTGAAAGTTATGGGGTTCAGCACAGTATACAAAAAGACCCAGGAGGAATTTCACCCACTTTTGCGTCAGGTAATAGGCAGACCAACCTCAACATAGGGAGCATGGGACTGGCAGGAGCCTATGAACTGGCTCCAGCCTCTCTTCACCCTGGTCTGGTGGTATCTCGAGAGTGTTGATTGGGATGGACACCCACAGACAAGGGAGCCTTTGTAGAGTTTCAGGTTTCCAGAGAAGTTTAGGGCTCTGTTGAAGCAAAAAAAAAACCCCAAAAACTACAGGTTTGGACATATTGAAGTGGGTAGGAGGAACTCTGCCAGCATCAGTCCTCACCCCAAAAGGACACACCTTAGAGCAGAGGACGTTGGCCGTCTCTCCATTGGGGGAAGGAAGAGAAGCACGCAACTGCCTAGCTTCCCCAGCCGTGCAGGATGCTGCTAAAGAAGCACATTTTTGTCCATCAGAACCCAGAGTACTAAAGTAGGACTTCCATGAATGGGGAGGAGAAGAGCGGGAGACAAGTGGATAGACTATCAGAGGGCGTTAAAGAGATGTGGTTCCTGATGACAGCAGGAAAGCCACCCATAGCTGCTGGGAAAGCATTACCTGAAGACCCCACCCACTGGCACATCCCCTAACACCCCCACTGTCAAATCTAACACCCCCAGTGTCAAATCCACGCATCTCCTTACTCTGTGGTTGGCTCTTTGTGTATGCTCAGATCAATAGGAAATATGCAGAGAAAACAGGTCAGGGCCTATAGGCAAATGAGAAATCACGATTGTGACTTGTAGTATCACTTTCAGGAAACAAAAGAGAGGTTTCCAGCAGATGGTCTGGTGCATTGTAGGATGGAGAAAAGAAATAAAAGCTTAAGAATTCTGCCAAGAAAGGAAGAAAGAAGTGTGAAGTAGGTGTATTCATGCAAAGCTAGAGAAATCCTCAGACTATAAAGCAAAAATGATAAAAAAAATAGATCACACCTGAAGGTGGCTGGTAAATCCTGAGGGAAGTAATTGCTACTTTAAATACAAAACATAGCAATGCAGAAATCCAAGAAACATGGAGAATTAAGGAAACATGACATCACCAAAAGATCACAGTAGCTATTCAATAATCATACCCAAAACATGGAGATCTGTGATTCACCCCATAAAGAATTCAAAATAGTTGCTTTGATGAGGAAATTCCATAATATATTAAAAAAAAAAACACAGAAAGATAATTCAATGAAAATAGGAAAAAAATATGTGAAATAAATGAGAAATTTAACAAAGCACGAGAAATCATTAAAAAATAAAATAAAATTAAAAAATAAAATAAAATAAAATAAAATAAAATAAAATAAAAGGTGAAATAAAATAAAATAAAAAGAACCAAACAGAAATTCTGGAGCTGAAAAATTCAGTGAATGAAGAATGTAATAGACAGAAACAGCAGCATAATAGACCAAACTGAAGATAGAATCAATGATCTAGAGAATAGGAACTTTGAAATAACTTAGTCAAAAGAGAACAAAATAAAAAAGAATGAAAAAGAATTTTAAAAAAGACTATGTGATCTATGGGACAAAGTTAAAAGACCCAATGTCAAAATTATTGCTGATCCTGGAGAAGAGAGAGGCAAGGCAGTTTATTTAAAGAAATAATAGCTGAAAACTGTGTGAACCTAAAAAGAGACATGAAGTCAATAGATCATCTCATTATTTTAATCCAAATGATCTTCTCCAAACACGTTATAATTAGTTTGTCAAAAAGTAAAGATAAAGAGATTCCCAAAAGCAGCAAGTGAAAAAAAAAAAAAAAAAGCCCATAATCTACAAGGAAACCCTATTAGGCTATTGGTGGGTTTCTCAGCAGAAACCCTACAGGCCACCAGGGAGTGGGACTATTTATTCAAGGTGCTAAAAGAAAAGCAAAAGAAAAGCCAGCCAAGAATACTCTATCCTGCAAAGTCATCCTTCTGAAATTAAGGAGAAATCAACATTTTTACCAGACAAACAAAAGCTGAGGCAATTCATCACCCCAAACCTACCTTAGAAGAGATACAGAAAGGAGCTCTTCAAGCTGAAAAGATGTCAATTAGTCAAATGAAAACAGGAAAATACACAACACACGGGTGAAGGGAAGTATGTAGTCTTATTCACAAAACTCTGATTCTGTAATATAATGGTGTCTTAACCTCTTAACTATAGTAAAAAGATTAAAAGAAAAGTACTAAAAATAGCTAAAGCTACTGGGGGGAGCCTGGGTGGCTCAGTCCGTTAAATATCTGACTTTGGCTCAGGTCATGATCTCACAGTTCATGAATTCAAGTCCTGCATTGTGCTCTCTGCTGTCAGCACACAGCCTGCTTTGGATCTCCTGTCCCCTTCTCTCTCTGCCCCTCATGCAAGGGTGCACGCCCTCTCTATCTCTTTAAAATAAATAAAAATTTTTAAGGGTGCTTGGGTAGCTCAGTTGGTTAAGCATCCGACTTCGGCTCAGGCCATGATCTCATGGTTGGTGGGTTCAAGCCCCACACGGTTTGTGGGTTCAAGCCCCTCATCGAGCTCTGTGCTAACAGCTCAGAGCCTGGAGCCTGCTTCAGATTCTGTGCCCCTCCCCCCGCCCCTCTCCCACTTGCTCTCTGTCTCTCTCTCAAAAATAAATAAACATTAAAAAACTAAATTAAAATAAATAAAAATATTAAAAAAAAACTATAGTTACTATTTGTTAATGACTATACACCAGAAAAAGAGGTAAATTGTAACATTAAAAACAAAAGGAAGGGGGCGCCTGGGTGGCGCAGTCGGTTAAGCGTCCGACTTCAGCCAGGTCACGATCTCGCGGTCCGTGAGTTCGAACCCCGCGTCGGGCTCTGGGCTGATGGCTCGGAGCCTGGAGCCTGTTTCCGATTCTGTGTCTCCCTCTCTCTCTGCCCCTCCCCTGTTCATGCTCTGTCTCTCTCTGTCCCAAAAATAAATAAACGTTGAAAAAAAAAATTTTTAAAAACAAAAGGAAGAAGTGAAAAGGAAGAGATTTTGTATAAGATTGATGTTAAGTTGCTTTTAGCATAACATGGGCTGTTATACCTATAAAATGTTTTATGCATGCCTCATGATAACTGCAAAGCAAAAACCTATAATCAATTCACAAAAGATAAAAAGAAGGCAATCAGAAGATGTCACCAAGGGAAAAAAAGTAAGCCAAAGGAGAGGAAATCCTTCCAATCAAAGGGATGGAATTTGTATGGAACCATGAAAGACCTTTAATAACCAAAGCAATCCTGACCAAGATAGATAAAGCTGGAGATATCACATTCCCTGAGTTCAAATGGTACTACCAAGCTATTGTAGTTCAAACAATATGGCGCTGGTGTAAAGCTAGACACATAGAGCAATAGAATTGTCAGCCCAGAAATAAACCACCACACATATGGTCATCTGATGTCTGAAAATGGAGCCCAAAATGCTCAATGTGGGGAAGATAGTCTCTTTAGTAAATGATGTTGGGAAAACTGCATAACAACATGCAGAAAAAAAATGAAATTGGACCCCTACCTTACACGGCTCACAGCAGCTAACTCAGAAAGCTTTAGAGGCTTAAACATCAGGGGCACCTGGGTGGCACTGTCGGTTAAGCATCTGACTTCGGCTCAGGTCATGATCTCACGGTTTGTGAGTTTGAGCCTTGCATCGGGCTCTGTGCTGACAGCTCAGAGACTGGAGCCTGCTTTGGATTCTGTGTTTCCTTCTCTCTCTGCCTGCCCCCCCCCCCCCCCACCAACTTGTGCTCTGTCTCTCTATGTCTCTCAAAAAATAAATAAACGTAAAGGCTTAAACATCAGATCTGAAACCATCAAATCCCCGGGGGGAAAAAAAAACAGGGGAAAAGCTCCTGATGTTGGTCTTGGCAGCAATATTTTGGACTTGACAACTAAATCACAAGCAACAACAACGAAAGATCAACAGGTGAGGCTACATCAAACTAAAATGTTTTTGTACATCTAAAAAACAACCAACGAAATGAAAAGGCAAACTATGGAATGGTTTGCAAACCATGTATCTCAGATGAAGTTAATAGCCAGAATATATAAAGAGCTCATACAACTCAATAACAAAAGCCCAAAAATAATCTGTTTGAAAAATGCACAGAGGAAATCAAGAGTCATTTTTCTCAACAAAACATACAAATGGCACAGGCACGTTGAAATACGCTCAACATCACCAATCATCAGAAAAACACAAACCTAAAACATAATCAGATATGACCTCATACCTGTAAGAATGGCTGTGATCAAAATGATAAGAGATAAGCTTTGGCAAGGATGTGGAGAAAAGGGAACCCCTGTGTACTGTTGTTAGGAATGCAAATTCATTTGTGACTATGGAAAACAGTACGGAGATTTCTCAAAAGAAAAATAGAGAAATAAATAAAAACAGAACTATCATGTGATCCACATAGCCTACTTCTGGGTATATATACAAAGGAAATGAAACAGGATATTAAAAAGATATCTGCACTCCCATGTTTAATGTAGCACGATTTACAGTAGCCACGATATGTGAATAATCTAAATGTCAAAAGATGGATGGGTAAAGGGGATGTGGTATATATAGAAAAGTGAATATTACTGAGCCTTAGAAAAGAAGAAAATCCTGCCATGTGCAACAACATGGATGGATGTTGAGGGCATTATGTTAAGTGAGATAAGTTAGAGAGAGAGAAATAAGATACAATATCACTTATTGCAGAATCAAGAAAAAAACTTCACTTGCAGAAACAGAGAGTGAAATGATGATTACTAGGGTGTGAGGGTTGGGTAATCGGGGAGATGTCGGTAAAAGTGAACAAATTTGCAGGCAGAAAATGAATAAGTTCAGGGGATCCAAGGCACAGCATTGTGATTATAGTTAACAATACCGTATTATGTACTTGAAAATTGCTGAAAGACTAGATCGTAAATCCTCCCACCACAAAAAATAAATGATAATCATCTGAATTCAAGGAGGTGTTAGTTGGTACTACAGTGGTAATATTACGATATATATTACTATATATATATAGAGAGAGAGAGAGAGATTAAATTAACACAGTGTACATGTTAAACTTACACTATAGAAGATATTAATTATGTCTCAATAAAAGGAAGAGTTCTTTGTCAAATTTCTAAATCTTTTGAGAACATACAAAGTCACAAAATGTCTAATTTAAATTTTTTTTTTTTTTAACATTTATTTATTTTTGAGACAGAGAGAGACAGAGCATGAACGGGGGAGGGGCAGAGAGAGAGGGAGACACAGAATCGGAAACAGGCTCCAGGCTCTGAGCCATCAGCCCAGAGCCCGACGCGGGGCTAGAACTCACGGACCGCGAGATCGTGACCTGGCTGAAGTCGGACGCTTAACCGACTGCGCCACCCAGGCGCCCCAAAATGTCTAATTTAAAGGAATACATCTGTTACAGTTTCATAGCTGATACTCACAAGTCTTTATCTACATCATTCAGAGTAAAAACACATTTTTAAAAATAAATAATTTGCTAAAAATCACTTTTCTTAATAATCTACACTATCCCAATGCCTACTACCATTTTCTATATGATTTTCCCTCCTTGGTAAGATAATATAATTTCTTTCTGTAATTTCCTCAAAGGGGAGGCAGAATATTAATACCCCATAGGTGTTTCCCCTTTATACATGAAATAGATGTGAGAGTCTTCAAGACAGATAAATGTTTGAAATGAAAGCATTTTTTAAGGGAGCTGAGACTATCCTGGTAATTATATCCCTTCTTAGAACTGAGAAATCACTACTGTCAGATGAATTGAGTAATTCTAACTAGGCACATAAAGAAGCGAATGATACTGGAAAATTTTTTGTTTGTTCTTCATTCTGTAAAAAAAAATGAATCAATCAGACAAAAACTATACATTATTTGTTTTTATTCTTACACAATTTCTTACCTGAAACAGATTTCCAAGGCTTGGGTCCAGCAAGCAAAAGGCAAACCATTTTTTTTTAAATATATGACCTTTACCATTGCCACTTGATCTGAAAAACTTCCAAAATTAATTTTTCCACTGACAGTAATGCCCAGGTGTGGTAACTAAAGACTATGGTGGAAAAAAAAAAATCTGTTTGAGATACAAATACGTGCAGCTTTAGTTTTTATCCTAGTGATAAGAAAAGCTCTTTTGTGAGAAAATAACGCTGATCTCCAGGTGTCAGATTATGCTCAAACCCATTTCCTTATTTATAGGATTTAGTAGCCAGGTTCACCTGCCACTCTCAAGTCATACACATTACCTGGACTTTAATCAATTACACCCAATAATAATGACAGTGTGATTCCACTCACCAAAATGAGCCAGCTGTCCCACCAAAGCAGTCTGGACTGAGCAAGCCAGGAAGAGTTCCGAGCAAGTCCTTTAGGAGAGTTGACTATTGCAAATGAGGATACCGAGACCAGAAACAAACCACACGGAGGACCACGGTCAAGAGAAAAATGTCCAAAATAAAAATCTCTAAAAAGGGCAGCAACCATAATGCATGCCCCCCCCCCTTCTATTTTGGATGAAATTCAAACTTCTCAGAGACAAACAAGCCCTTTAATACCTGCTTTCCTCTTCACCTTTAACTCTTACCAAAAATCCGGAAATTGATTCTGAACATACTCACATGGCCGTGGTTGCAGCCTGATGCTCTATTTAACTCTCATCATAGTCTGGATTTTCTAATTCCTAAACATCTTTCAAAACTCAGCTCAAGTATTACCCATTCTAGGAAATTCTGCCTAATTTCCTCATCTGGATACTTCTTGCCTATATCATTCCCTAATTTGTTGTTGGTTTAGCAATTATCCTATGATATGGCAATAATTTGATTACACGTATTAAACAAACAAATGGAGAGATCACCTTGGACACAGCATCAGAGGCCCTTCTCTTTAATATTTTGCTGAGGCCATCCTGAATCCCCCAATTCTGATCTTGACTGGATCTAAGAAATCACTTTTCTTTTTACTGACTTCAGTAGTCTGAAACTCACTGGGCATGCTTTTCTCACAGTTAAGAGGGTACCTCTGCTTCAATGCATCATCAACTTGTAGGAGAGAGAACAAAATCTTGGAATCAAACACAAAACCAAAATATATATAGGTTTCATTTGCCAGAAACCAGTTATGAATTAACTACCCAGAGATACCATACAAAAACAAACAAAAACCCATCACGTGGTTCATCCATTCTCACAACCATTTGCAAGGATCTATTTTTGTGGATTATATTTAGTTTTTTTTAAAAGAGTTTTCAGGGTAGATTGCATTCTCCCAGAGAGCATACAAATTTACAAACAACAGTGGGGATATGTGTGAGGTGCCCCAAACCTTTGCTGTTCTTTATTTTAAGGGAAATGCAATTGAACTATTGAAGGCTTAGTTTACCAGGGTAGATTACTATATAACAATAATTGCTGAACGCTAAGTTGGAATTTGAATCAATGCAAATAATTTTTAGCATTTTTTTCTTAAAGAAGAAAGTTTAAAACATACACACACACACACACACACACACACACACACACAGACACATACATCCTATTTGTTCTGTTTTTGTGGAGAATCCTGACTAATACAGGCATCATACCTGTCTGGGATAATCTCAGAAGGCTTCTTTTTTTTTTTTTTTTCAATATATGAAATTTATTGTCAAATTGGTTTCCATACAACACCCAGTGCTCATCCCAAAAGGTGCCCTCCTCAATACCCATCACCCACCCTCCCCACCCTCCCACCCCCCCATCAACCCTCAGTTTGTTCTCAGTTTTTTTTTTGTTTTTTTGTTTTTTCTTTTTATTTTTGAGACAGAGAGAGACAGAGCATGAACGGGGGAGGGGCAGAGAGAGAGGGAGACACAGAATCAGAAGCAGGCTCCAGGCTCTGAGCCATCAGCCCAGAGCCTGACGCGGGGCTTGAAGTCACGGACCGCGAGATCGTGACCTGAGCTGAAGTCGGACGCTGAACCGACTGAGCCACCCAGGCGCCCCTGTTCTCAGTTTTTAAGAGTCTCTTATGCTTTGGCTCTCTCCCACTCTAACTTCTTTTTTTTTTTTTTTTCTTCCCCTACCCCATGGGTTTCTGTTAAGTTTCATCAGGCTTTCCCTGATGAGGAGCGACATTGAGCATCTTTAAATGTGCCTGTTGGCCATCCAGATGTCTTCTTTAGAGAAGTGTGTATTCATGTTTTCTGCCCATTTCTTCACTGGGTTATTTGTTTTTCGGGTGTGGAGTTTGGTGAGCTCTTTATAGATTTTGGATACTAGCCCTTTGTCCTATATGTCATTTCCAAATATCTGTTCCCATTCCGTTGGTTGCCTTTTAGTTTTGTTGGTTGTTTCCTTTGCTGTGCAGAAGCTTTTTATCTTCATAAGGTCCCAGTAGTTCATTTTTGCTTTTAATTCCCTTGCCTTGGGGATGTGTCAATGATGTAAGAGATTGCTACGGCTGAGGTCAGAGAGGTCTTTTCCTGATTTCTCCTCTAGGGTTTTGATGGTTTCCTGTCTCACATTCAGGTCCTTTATCCATTTTGAATTTATTTTTGTGAATGGTGTCAGAAAGTGGTCTAGTTTCAACCTTCTGCATGGTGCTGTCCAGTTCTCCCAGCACCATTTGTTAAAGAGACTGTCTTTATTCCATTGGATGTTCTTTCTGGCTTTGTCAAAGATTAGTTGACCATACGTTTGTGGGTCTAGTTCTGGGGTTTCTATTCTATTCCATTGGTCTATGTGTCTGTTTTTGTGCCAATACCATGCTGTCTTGATGATGACAGCTTTGTAGTAGAGGCTAAAGTCTGGGATTGTGATGCCTCCTGCTTTGGTCTTCTTCTTCAAAATTACTTTGGCTATTCGGGGCCTTTTGTGGTTCCATATGAATTTAGGGTTGCTTGTTCTAGCTTCGAGAAGAATGCTGGTGCAATTTTGATTGGGATTGCATTGAATGTGTAGATAGCTTTGGGTAGTATTGACATTTTGACAATATTTATTCTTCCAATCCATGAGCAGGGAATGTCTTTCCATTTATTTATGTCTTCTTCAATTACCTTCATAAGCTTTCTATAGTTTTCAGCATACAGATCTTTTACATCTTTGGTTAGATTTATTCCTAGGTATTTTATGCTTCTTGGTGCAATTGCGAATGGGATCAGTTTCTGTATTTGTCTTTCTGTTGCTTCATTGTTAGTGTATAAGAATGCAACTGATTTCTGCACATTGATTTTGTATCCTGCAACTTTGCTGAATTCATGTATCAGTTCTAGCAGACTTTTGGTGGAGTCTATCGGATTTTCCATGTATAATATCATGTCATGTGCAAAAAGCGAAAGCTTGACTTCATCTTTGCCAATTTTGATGCCTTTGATTTCCTTTTGTTGTCTGATTGCTGATGCTAGAACTTCCAACACTATGTTAAACAACAACGGTGAGAGTGGGCATCCCTGTCGTGTTCCTGATCTCAGGGAAAAAGCTCTCAGTTTTTCCCCATTGAGGATGATGTTAGCTGTGGGCTTTTCATAAATGGCTTTTATGATGTTTAAGTATGTTCCTTCTATCCCGACTTTCTCAAGAGTTTTTATTAAGAAAGGGTGCTGGATTTTGTCAAAGGCCTTTTCTGCATCGATTGACAGGATCATATGGTTCTTATCTTTTCTTTCATTAATGTGATGTATCACATTGATTGATTTGCGAATGTTGAACCAGCCCTGCATCCCAGGAATGAATCCCACTTGATCATGGTGAATAATTCTTTTTATACGCTGTTGAATTCAATTTGCTAGTATCTTATTGAGAATTTTTGCATCCATATTCATCAGGGATATTGGCCTGTAGTTCTCTTTTTTTACTGGGTCTCTGTCTGCTTTAGGAATCAAAGTAATTCTGGCATCACAGAATGAGTCTGGAAGTTTTCCTTCCCTTTCTATTTTTTGGAATAGCTTGAGAAGGATAGGTATTATTCTGCTTTAAACGTCTGGTAGAAGTCCCCTGGGAAGCCATCTGGTCCTGGACTCTTATTTGTTGGGAGATTTTTGATGACTGATTCAATTTCTTCGCTGGTTATGGGTCTGTTCAAGCTTTCTATTTCCTCCTGATTGAGTTTTGGAAGAGTGTGGGTGTTTAAGAATTTGTCCATTTCTTCCAGGTTGTCCAATTTGTTGGCATATAATTTTTCATAGTATTCCCTGATAATTGTTTGTATCTCTGAGGGATTGGTTGTAATAATTCCGTTTTCATTCATGATTTTATCTATTTGGGTCATCTCCCTTTTATTTTTGAGAAGCCTGGCTAGAGGTTTGTCAATTTTGTTTATTTTTTCAAAAAACCAACTCTTGGTTTCGTTGATCTGCTCTACAGTTTTTTTAGATTCTATATTGTTTATTTCTGCTCTGATCTTTATTATTTCTCTTCTTCTGCTGGGTTTAGGCTGCCTTTGCTGTTCTGCTTCTATTTCCTTTAGGTGTGCTGTTAGATTTTGTATTTGGGATTTTTCTTGTTTCTTGAGATAGGCCTGGATTGCAATGTATTTTCCTCTCAGGACTGCCTTCGCTGCGTCCCAAAGCATTTGGATTGTTGTATTTTCATTTTCGTTTGTTTCCATATATTTTTTAATTTCTTCTCTAATTGCCTGGTTGACCCACTCATTCGTTAGTAGGGTGTTCTTTAACCTCCATGCTTTTGGAGGTTTTCCATACTTTTTCCTGTGGTTGATTTATTTCAAGCTTCATAGCATTGTGGTCTGAAAGTATGCATGGTATGATTTCAATTCTTGTAAACTTATGAAGGGCTGTTTTGTGACCCAGTATATGATCTATCTTGAAGAATGTTCCATGTGCACTCGAGAAGAAAGTATATTCTGTTGCTTTGGGATGCAGAGTTCTAAATATATCTGTCAAGTCCATCTGATCCAATGTCTCATTCAGGGCCCTTGTTTCTTTATTGACCGTGTGTCTAGATGATCTATCCATTTCTGTAAGTGGGGTGTTAAAGTCCCCTGCAATTACCACATTCTTATCAATAAGGTTGCTTATGTTTATGAGTAATTGTTTTATATATTTGGGGGCTCCGGTATTCGGCACATAGACATTTATAATTGTTAGCTCTTCCTGATGGATAGACCCTGTAATTATTATATAATGCCCTTCTTCATCTCTTGTTACAGCCTTTAATTTAAAGTCTAGTTTGTCTGATATAAGGATGGCTACTCCAGCTTTCTTTTGGCTTCCAGTAGCATGATAAATAGTTCTCCATCCCCTCACTCTCAATCTAAAGGTGTCCTCAGATCTAAAATGAGCCTCTTGTAGACAGCAAATAGATGGGTCTTGTTTTTTAACCATTCTGATACCCTATGTCTTTTGGTTGGCGCATTTAATCCATTTACATTCAGTGTTATTATAGAAAGATATGGGTTTAGAGTCATTGTGATGTCTGTATGTTTTATGCTTGTAGTGATGTGTCTGGTACTTTGTCTCACAGGATCCCCCTTAGGATCTCTTGTAGGGCTGGTTTAGTGGTGACAAATTCCTTCAGTTTTTGTTTGTTTGGGAAGACCTTTATCTCTCCTTCTATTCTAAATGACAGACTTGCTGGATAAAGGGTTCTCGGCTGCATATTTTTCCTGTTTAGCACACTGAAAATATCGTGCCAATCCTTTCTGGCCTGCCGAGTTTCAACAGAGATCAGTCACGAGTCTTATAGGCCTCCCTTTATATGTGAGGGCACGTTTACCCCTTGCTGCTTTCAGAATTTTCTCTTTATCCTTGTATTTTGCCAGTTTCACTATGATATGTCGTGCAGAAGATCGATTCAAGTTACGTCTGAAGGGAGTTCTCTGTGCCTCTTGGATTTCAATGCCTTTTTCCTTCCCCAGTTCAGGGAAATTCTCAGCTATTATTTCTTCAAGTACACCCTCAGCACCTTTCCCTCTCTCTTCCTCCTCTGGGATACCAATTATGCGTATATTATTTCTTTTTCGTGTGTCACTTAGTTCTCTAATTTTCCCCTCATACTCCTGGATTTTTTTATCTCTCTTTTTCTCAGCTTCCTCTTTTTCCATAACTTTATCTTCTAGTTCACCTATTCTCTCCTCTGCCTCTTCAATCCGAGCCGTCGTTGTTTCCATTTTGTTTTGCATTTCGTTTAAAGAGTTTTTCAGCTCCTCCTGATTGTTCCTTAGTCCCTTGATCTCTGTAGCAAGAGATTCTCTGTTGTCCTCTATACTGTCTTCAAGCCCAGCAATTAATTTTATGACTATTATTCTAAATTCAATTTCTGTTATATTATTTAAATCCTTTTTGATCAGTTCATTAGCTGTTGTTATTTCCTGGAGATTCTTCTGAGGGGAATTCTTCCGTTTGGTCATTTGGATAGTCCCTGGAGTGCTGCAGACCTGCAGGTCACTTCCCCTGTGCTGTGGTGTATAACTGGAGTTAGCGGGTGGGGCTGCAGTCAGACCTGATATCTGCCCCCAGCCCACCTCTGGGGCCACAGTCAGACTGGTGTGTGCCTTCTCTTCCCCTCTCCTAGGGGCGGGATTCACTGTGGGGTGGGGTGGCCCGTCTGGGCTACTTGCACCCTGCCAGGCTTTTGATGCTGGGGATCTGGCGTCTTAGCTGGGGTGGGTAGGCAAGGTGCACAGGGGCAGGAGGGGCAGGCTTAGCTTGCTTCTCCTTAGGTGATCCACTTCAGGAGGGTCCCTGTAGCATCTGGAGGGAGTCAGACCCGCTGCCGGAGGGGTGGCTCCGCAGAAGCACAGCGTTGGGTGTTTGTGCGGAGCAAGCAAGTTCCCTGGCAGGAACTGGTTCCCTTTGGGATTTTGGCTGGGGGATGGGCGAGGGAGATGGCGCTGGCGAGCGCCTTTGTTCCCCACCAAACTGAGCTCTGTCGTCTGGGGCTCAACAACTCTCCCTCCCGTTGTCCTCCATCCCTCCGGTTCTCCGAGCAGAGCTGTTAGCTTATAACCTTCCAGATGTCAAGTCCCGCTTGCTGTGGGAACACACTCCGTCCGGCCCCTCAGCTTTTGCCAGCCAGACTCGGGGCCTCTGCTTGGCTGGCAGGCTGCCCCTCCGCCCGGCTCCCTCCCGCCAGTCCGTGGAGCGCACACCGCCTCTCCGCCCTTCCTACCCTCTTCCGTGGTCCTCTCATCTGCGCTTGGCTCCGGAGACAATGTTCTGCTAGTCTTCTGGCAGTTTTCTGGGTTATTTAGGCAGGTGTAGGTGGAATCTAAGTGATCAGCAGGATGCGCGGTGAGCCCAGCGTCCTCCTAAGCCGCCATCTTCTGAACCAATGTTCAATCTCAGAAGGCTTCTTAAAGGAGGCATCAAATACCTATTATAAGTCTCTCTTCCAAGGAAATTCTTAAAATACATATATTATTTATATTTTTTATCTGAATCATTTGCCTTTTGGGTTTGGTTACAACAACAACAACAACAAATCACTTTGAGGCATCGTGATGGTATAGATATCTGCCACATTGTAGCCACTCATTGACTAAACTGTACACGCCCATTTCATCAATGTGGTTGCAGTGATGAGCCCTGTAGCTGCTATAGTTTCCTATGGTTCACATTCAGTGATCATGGAAAAAAAAAAAAAAGAAGTTAATCTTTCATCATTAACTCTTATACACAAGGCTTACCATGTTTTTTTTTTTTTTTTTTCTAATGCAACCATTTTGTTCATGAAGATGATGCTAACACCTACCCCCTCACTAATAACTTGATTAATGTTGATGAATGTAGACACTGGGCTCCTAAAAATATAAAAATAAATCATCTTTAGGAAATTCTCCAAGATGTTTCCATAATTACTATACATAGAACAATGCAATCTGCCTCTTGCCAAAATTAAATAATCTCTCTTCCCATATTTTCTTTCCGTCTTGTGATTATTCATCTAATAGCAAAGAAAGTGGAGAGTCAAAAAAAAACAGACATAAGACTGGTTTTGGGGATCAGTTTGCATTTATATTATGATCTTTATTTAAATGTAGCATGAAAATTTTGTAAATACTTGTATAGAAAATGTTCCCTGATAGCTTTATATTTTTGAAATTCATAGTAGACATATTGTAGAAGTTAGGGTTCATCAAATCTAGAATAAAGTTTCAACTCTGTTGATTCTTGGTTGTGTAAACAGGTGATTTAGGTTTGAGTGTTTGTCTAATACTGATTATATCAGTATTTCAGGAATTTGAAATTATCGGATTGAGATAACATAACAGAAAACACCCAATGACAATTTTGCATGGCTTCCAAGAAGCAGATGCCAAGAATACATTAGACATCTGAGAGACTTGGTTGCAGGGGGAGAGGGGTGGCCAAGGTGGTGAGAACCATCACGCCTAGATGCAGGTATGAAATCTAAATGCAGGTGTGAGTAGGAGAGGTAAGAGGATTGTGTCTGAAGAATCTAGAACTGAGGTCCAGTTCCAAGAAAGGTACAGTCAAGTCAATGGGGAATCCTTGAAACAGAGACTGCAGCTGGATGAACTCTGTGTCTCCTCATGAGCAGTCTGCATTCGTAGCCACCTCTGTTCCATCCCTGCATAGGAGTAGCCTGTGGAAAGTGTGGGCTCCGCATGAACCTCACGGTGGACACTTAGGGGCAACGGTTGGGGTTGTCAGGTAATCATGCTCCCCACTACAGGGGATCCAAGCAGCTCATTTTGGTTTCTCAAGAATGGAAAGTAAAATCATTGCCATGTTCCTGAGGAGCTGCCATGATTCTGCAGATGTATTTTACCTCTTTCTATTGTCCTTCACTACCTACTTGGGCTGAAATCAAGAGGTGGACGCTAAACAGACTGAGCCACCCAGGCTGGCCAAACATACTGCCTTTTCATCCATATGGAAGCAATGTAACATTTTTCATCCTGTTGAGACCCAGTAGATGGAGCTTCATCACTCAAAATGGACACTTTGGACATACCATACTATTCGGTTTAGCCAAACGGCTTGCCGTTCATTCCAGTGGCTCTTAAGCTTACATTTGTATTATTCTTCCTTGCATCATCCCTCATGGACCTTACCGCTTCCTGCCTTCCTCTTCACTCATAGGCATTACTGACCACTATTTGGTGTTTGTCAGCTGGGGTAGAGGTAATACCTTCATCGGGACACAACCTTTGTTTCTATTTCCTTTGTTGCCTGCTTCTTTATTTGTTTGTTTTCCTATCTCCATGGTACCACAGCTTCAGGTAAAACATAGTACCCTCTGTCCTTCCCTCAGTCTTTACTTCACAGTATTTTGTCTATCCCACTGAGGCTGCTTGGGATGATCAATTAGGCAGGTTCTTTTAAACCCTTTTGGGGGGGGAGTGGAATCAATAAGATGTTCATAAGACATAAAAAGGAGGGTGTGTGGCAAAGTAGGGAAAAGCATAGATTTTCAATCAGATGGACCATAGTTTCTTTTTACTTCTTTATTTTTTATCCTCAGGTTAGTTAACATGCAATGCAGTCTTGGCTTCGGGAGTAGAATGCAGTGATTCGTCTCTTACGTATGACACCCAGTGTTCATCCCGAAGAGTGCCCTCCTTAATGCCCATCTCCCATTTAATCCACCCCCCACCTCTGAGCCCCCATCACCCCTCAGTGTGTTCTTTGTATTTAAGAGTCTCTTATGCATGGTCTCCCTTTCTGTTTTTATTTTATCTTTTCTTCCCTTCCCCTAGGCTCATCTGTTAAGTTTTTCACAGAACATAGCTTAAATATTGGATTTGGGGGTGCTCGGGTAGCTCAGGTGGTTGAAAGGCTTACTCATAATTTCAGCTCAGATCACAATCCCAGGTTCTTGGGATGGAGCCCCGTGATGAGGTCCACACTGAGCATGGAACCTGCTTAAGATTCTCTTTCTCTGCCTCTAATCCTCTCCCTCACTCACATGTTCTGTTTCCCTAAAAATAAATAAATAAATAAATAAATATTGACTTTGTTACTGATTTGATATGTAAATTCAGGGGATGTCTTACTGTATTTGAAACACTCTGGCAAAATGGTAAAATAAAGTGCCTAACTCAGAGGTCTGATGTGAGGATGAGATGGAGAGATGTATTTAATAAAGGGTCAGCACATAACATGTAGTAAATTATAGCTACTCTTTTCAATAGCAAATATCCTTGGCACCTGTTTATTGATTTGCAATTTGAAATATAGGAGAATATAATTGATCTAATTGCCAGTGATGATCTGGTTACTCTCTATAACTTTTCTGGCTTTATATACCACACATTCTTTTTGGGGAGAAAGAATTTTGGCTTTTAGAAGCTTCTTTGCACACTGAATATAGTAGAGAGAAATACATGTTTTCATTATGAACTTCAGATACAGAAAGTCTGTGCTGAATCGCGCAGTGAATAAAATATGTGTGCCAAAAAGCTGATTATAATGTAATGAGAGGAAAACATACAAAAAAATAAAAACCATTTAAACGGCACAAGAGAGCAATGATTGGTCCTTAACAAATAAGTAATGAGATCAAAGCTAGTGAATTTACTGTAAAAGATCATGGTCAAAGAAGGCTTCCTGAAGCTATGGTACATTGGATCTAGTTTGTTAAATTTGCAGGAATTTGGGGGGTTGGACCCTAAAGGTAGCCATAATTAAAAATTAAATTGTACAATTATAAATATACTAAGTTATTTTAAAAAATGCTATTCAGAGCTCATCACTTCCCAATTATTTTACTGCATTTTACAATTCTCTCTACTTTTGAGGTTGTTTGCATCTGTTGTGTCTGTGCTGGATGTACCATATGGCGCTGTGTTACGCACATCTGTGCCCAACCCCAGACTCCGCGACACTGCCATGGCAGCCAGAGATCAGCCAAGGTGGGAGTATTTACACTGCAGAAATTGGCAAATGGTGCCAATCAGGGCTCAATTTATTGTTTTCTTGATTGTCTAGACGTCAATAGATGGGGAAGCTGTTAATAATGAAAAATAACGTAAGGTTCCTGTGTCTGACACTGAAAGAGGCTTCAGTTTAACAAATAGTATACAATTTAATGAGAAATACTATAGCAGTAGGTCACAATATCAGATCTGACGTCAATAAATTTCTTGGGAATAGTTAGCGGACTGGGATGCATTTCTATTTGTCAAATCAGGATTGAAAAGCAGCCACAAGTTGGCTACAGATAATGAAAGGGGTTCAGCAAAAATCAATGGAAGCATTTTGTGAGAAAGATCAATAGGCTGTATGAAATTTACAATAGACAACATTACAGGGCATATTATTATCTGTATACAGTGTGTTATATACCCCCTGTATCAGTAAACTTTAGAACAAACATATGGATGCACGTATACACTTTTCACCCCCAGACTGTCGATTGTCAATCATATGTGCGTACACCATTAACAGAAGGTTAAACAAAAAGGAGAGAATTTGTAATGTTGACTTCTCTCTCTCTCTCTCTCTCTCGTTTTTTCATTTCAATCCTTTAGGGTGGATTTGTTTTTCCTTTTTTTTTTTTTTTTTTTTGTTTTTTTTAGTAATCTCTATAATCAACATTGGGGCTCAAATTCACCACCCTGATGAGGCACCTGGGTGGCTCAAGTCAGTTAAGTGTGTGACTCTTGATCTTGGCTCAGGTCATGCTCTCACGGTTCATGACTTTGAACCCCGTGTGGGGCATTGGGCTGACAGTGCAGAGCCTACTTGGGATTCTCTCTCTCCCTCTCTCTCTCTATGTACCCCCCTCTCAAAATAAATAAATAAACTTAAAAAAAATCTCACAACCTGGAGATCCATAGTTTCATGCTCCATCGACTGAGCCAGCCGGGCACCCCAATTTACTTTTATTTCTTACCTAATCTGTTCTGGAGTGTCTTAAAAGATTATCAGGATTTTAAAACATAAAGCAATAAAAGAAAATACAGATCGCATCTCTCTTAGCATTCCCCACTTTTATTTTCATGGGGCTGTCATAGGAATCCAGCACTGTTGTTTGAACAGGCTGTCTCTCCACAGTCTACCACTGTGAAAACTGTACGTGCATCAGATGCTCGCGTCCTTTCTAAACTCTTGACCCTGTTCCGCTCTTCCAAATCTCCGTGTTCGGTTGTACCAATACCACACTGTGTGATTACGATGGAGTTATGATAATTACTGATATCTGATAGAGAAAGAGCTCTCACAATGTTTTATAAGACTGAATTGGATAATCATGACATTTTGCATTTTGTATTAATTTTTGAATAAGCGTGCCAAATTAGTTGTTTTCATCTGCTGGAACTTCAATGAATCCATGAATTCGTTCAGGGAGAAGTAATCTCCTTAGAGGAATGAGTCATCCAATTTGTTTACATAGTACATCCCTTCATTTATGTATGTTTTTCTCAATTGTTTTCAATGATTGTTGGAAGGTTTTAGTGTAGAGGTCTTACATACTTTGGTTAAATTTATTTTTTTTTAAATCTATTTGAAGTTTTATGCCATTGTATTTAATGGAATTGTACCTTTATTTACGTATTTTATTCATTCATTTATTCATTTCATTTATTCATCCATTCATTCACTTATGGAATTGTACCAATATTTAAATTTTATTTCATATTTGCTTATTAGTATTATGTATACTTTGTGCTTGGAGTCTTACTAAGTTACTTACCAATTCTATTGGTTCTCCTTTATTTTAAATTTCCTGTATATACATTATTGCCATCTGCAAATAAATGGAAGTTTTATGGAAGCATTTCTAGTTATTATAAGTTTCCTTTCCATTTTTGTTTCTTACTTTGTTGTGATATCTAGGACCAAGTATAGGGAAGCAGCTGGAACATGTGGCTGGCTTTCAATTTCAGCAGGAAATTTTCAATATATCACCATTCAGTATGGTATAGGCTATAAATAGTGCATAGTCTTTAACACATTTCCTTTTATTGTTAGTTTATTAACAATCTTATCATGAATGTTTTCTAAGCGTTATCAAATGCTCTTTCTGCATTGATCAAGCTGTACTAAATGTTTTTTTCTGTATTCTCCTTTCAATGAAGTAAATTACCTTGACTGATTTTGAAATTCTAATCCAAGCTTGCATTATTGGTATATAGCCTAAGTGAATATGATCTATAACCTTTATTTTTATATGTCACAGTCTTTGGCTTGCTAATCTTTTATTTAAGAATTTTACATCTAGGTTTATAAGAGAACTTGTTCTGACAGATTATCTTTCTTGTAATATCATTGTTAGATTTTGGTACTGGAGTTGTGCTGGCCTTATAAAAAGATTTAAGAAGTACTTCTTCTCTACATATTTACTGATGAGTTTGTTGAAAATCAGTGTCACTTTCTTTCTTAACTACTTGAAAGCTTATTTGTTAGTTATCTGGGCCTATTGTATTATGTATGTTTATACTGATATTTGAGACATTTTTAAAATGTGTTAATCTAGCAAGTTATGCATATGTCTATATCTTACATTTTGTAGTTTTATCTACCAATTTCTTAAGAGAAATAATTTGATTTTATTCTATCAATTTCTTTAGTTAAAGTTATGGATGTGGGATTTGTTTAAATTATTACTTTATTATAAATTTTGGCTATGGGGCACCTGGGTGGCTTGGTCGGTTGAGCATCTGACTCTTGATTTCCACTCAGGTCTTGATCTTGCAGTTTCGTGAGGTTGAGCCCTGTATTGGGTCCTGCGCTGGCAGTGTGGGCCCGCTTGGGATTCTTGCTCTCTTTCTCTCTCACTCTCTCTTTTTTCTGCCCCTCACCTGCTCACTCTCTCAAAATAAATAAATAAACTTAGAAATTGTCTTTAAAAACTATAAATTTTGGCTATAAGATCTATAACAATACCATTTTATGCATTTCTAATATTGATAATTGATTTTTTTTAAATTTTCTCTCAGGATTTATCAACTTCTTAAATATGTGCCAAAGAACCTACTTTAGCTTTGTTATTTCATTTTCTATTATCTGTTTTCCATTTCATTGATTTCTGCACCTTGTAAAACACTCATATATCTCTACATTTTTTACTTTGTTTTATGTTCTTTTTGACCTTTATGAGACAGATACCTAAATCATAGACTTCCAGCTTTGTTTTTGTCTAACGTATGCATTTAAGACTATAAATCAAAATATAAAACTGCTTAAGATTTCTCCCACAAGTATTAAAATAGCATAACTTAATTATCATTGGTAAGTTGATTCTCTTTGGATTTTTTTTTGCCATTATAAATAATGGTAGATGGATATTTTTAAACATCTCCCTATAAGTGTCCATGAATTTCTTAGTACATAGATCTAAGAGTGGAATTATATTTAGAATGTGTCGGACTTCAAAGTTTTTCTTAAAATGTCTTTCCTCACTTCTTACCAAAAAATATGTTACAATATCTGTTACTTAACCTCCTAAAAAATACACAATTGTGTCAGGATTTGTTGTTGTTGTTGTTTAACTTAACTTATTTATTATGGTCATCTAATGAGTGAATAATAGTATATAGTTGTGGTTTTAATTTACATTTCTAATTTTTGTGTGTGGATATAATTTATATATGTGGACATTTATAAAAATGTTTTCAGACATTATAAACACTTTCTTCAAGATTTTATTTTTAAAAGTTTAATAATTTCACCTTTCATGTTTATAATTTAACTCAGATAAAATTGATTTTGTCCGGTAGGATACAGACATCTGACATTTTTTTCCATGTGGATAACTATATCAGTAAAATTTATTGAATGATGAATACTTTCTGTTTGTACTACATCACCATATCTTCTAAATATCAAGTTTTTATTTCATATATTCCTATACCATTAATTTATGGAACTATTATTTTAGCAATAATCTTAACATGGTTTATTATCATTTGAGGCCAAGTTCTTCTTACTTAACTTTATGTTAACTAATATTGTCCCATATCTCTTTTGGGTATTAGGATTAGCTAGTCAATTTTCAAAGTTGTTTTAGGAAATTCATTAATTTGTTTCCAAGAGATATATTATTTTTGGAATAATTAACAGTTTTATAAAATTGAGTTTTCTTAACCATGAATATGTATATCTCTTCAGTTATTTAGATTGTCTTTAATGTTTTTGGTAATATTTTATATTTTCATTAAGCTTTGTGATATAGATTCCAAAATTTGTTTGTAGATATTTTATGTTTGTAGTCATAATGTAGACTGAATATTGTGTAGGGGACAATCGTCTCCAAATGGAACTGTTGATTTACCATAATTCATATAAGTGCCAGCTTGCTTTCTGGCAGGTATTGACAAGCAGATCTTAAATTCCCATGGAAATTCAAAGGACTCAGAATAGTCAAAACAGTTTTGAGAAGAACAAAGCTGGAAGACTCACATTATTTCAAAACTTTCTACAGTGTAATCATAATAAAGCCACTGTGATACTGATATCCAATGGAATGGAACTGACTGCTCAGAACTGTTCAGAAATAAAATCATGTTTATATTGTCAACTAATTTTTGACAAGGGTCAAGTTCATTCAACATGGAAAGACAGTCCTTTTAATAATCGATGTTGGAAAACTGTAACTGTAAAGTAGTTGCAAGTAACTACTTGCAAATTGGTACAGGGTTTATTTTTAAATTGATGAAAACGTTCTGAATTTGATTGTGGTGAAGGTTGCATATATCTGTGAATATACTAAAAAATCTTTGAGTTATACACTTTAACTGGGCAGTTGTATGGTATGTGGGTTATATTTCCATAACGTTGTTTGAAAAATCAATAGTAAAAGTTATACTATTAGAGTGAAATATTGTTAGCATTCTCTTCAAAATCAGGAATGAGGCAAGATTGTCACTCTCACTGTTTTTGTTACCAATTAAATCAAGCAATATAAAAGGAATATATGTTAAATAGATCAAGGAAGTGTTGAGATTGGTTTTCTCATTTCCTCTCCAGATAGTCTGTAGTTAGTATATAGAAACACAGCTGATTTTGTATGTTGATTTTGTATCCCACAAGTTACTGAATTTATTTGTTTTAATGTTTTTTAATGGAATCTGTCAATTTTTCTATATATAAGATTATGTCATCAGCAAAAAGGAACAAATTTACTTTATCCTGGTCAGTTTGGATGCTTTTATTTCTTTCTTTTGTCTAATTGTTCTGACTAGGAATTTAACTACTAAAGAAGTGGTGAGAATAGGCATCCTTGCCTTGTTCCTAATTAAATGAAAACAAGAAACGATTTCCATCTTTTAGCATTGAATATGATGTTCAGCAACAGACTTTTGAAAAAATGGTCCTTACTATGTTGTGGTATATTCCTCCTATTGCTAGTTTGCTGAAAGTTTTTATCATGCAAATATGCTGAATTTTGTTGAATGCATTCTCTGCATGTATTGAGACAATCATATGGTCTTTTTAAAATTTTTTATTCTGTCAATATGGTGAATCACATCAATTCATTTCTGCATGTTAAACCATCCTTGCATCCCCCGGACAAATCCTACTTGGTCATAACATATGATCCAATGTGCTACTGGATTCAGTTTGTATTTTATTGAGGATTGTTTCACTATATTTTTCAGATTTTGACCTCTGGGTTTCTTTTCTTTTGAGCTCTTTGACTGGCATTGGTATTGGGGTAATCCTTGTAAAATACATTTGGAAGTGGATCCGCCTTTTCAATTTTTTTGCAAGTTTCAAAAGGATTGACGTTATTTCTTTTTCAATGTTTAGTAGAATTCTCCCATGAAGCCATCTGGCTTTTCTTTGTTGGGAGTTTTTGATTATTTATTCACGATCCCATTTATAATGTTTTAGATTTTATATGTACATATACATGCATATACATATAAATACATGTATATAATCTAAAATATTTGTTTGTAGTGGCATCTGGGTGGCTCAGTAGGTTAAGTATCTGACTTTTGGTTTTGGCTCATGTCATGATCTCGTAGTTTCATGGGTTCAGGTCCCAAATCAAGCTCTGCATTGGCAGCATGGAGCCTGCTTGGGATTCTCTCTCTTCCTCTTCCTATGTTCCTCTCCAATTAGTGATATCTCTGTCTCTCTCTCAAAAAAAATTAAAAAAATAATAAAATATTTGTATATATATATATATACACACACACAAATAACTGTATATAAAGCAATATATATATACATATATGTTTACATTTATAAACAAAAACATATGTAAACAAACTATGGAGATGAAAAAAATATATATATATATACTGGAAACTACAACATATTGATAAAGGAAATTCAACAAGACACAAACACATGAAAGTATTTTATGAACATAGACAATATTGTTAAAAATGTCTGTACTATCTAAAAAGATCTATAAACTCAATGCAATCTCTGTGAAAATTCCAAATATATTTTTTACTGATATAAAAAAACTCAATCGTAGAATTCATACTGAGCCACAAAAGATTGTGAAGAACCAAAACAGTCGTGAGAAAGTACAAAGATGTAGGCACCAAACTTCCTGATTTCAAAATATATTATGAAGCTCCAGTAATGAAAACGCAGACATAAACATAGATGCAGAGACCAATGGAACAGAATGAAGAGCTCAGAAATACATATGCACATATATGGTTAATTGATTTTCCAAAAGAGTGCCAAGAATACACAATGGAGAAAGACTAGTCTCTTCAACAAATAGTGTTGGGAAAAGTGGATATTAATATGAAAAAAAATAATGAAATTGGACCCTACCTTACACCAAACCCAAAAATCAAGTCAAAATGGACTAATAAATTAAATTTCAGACATAAAACTCTGAAAATCAAGAAGAAAACACAGGACAATAGCTTTATGACATTGCTTTTGGCATTGATTTTGTGGATATGACACCAACGGCAGAGTCAACAAAGCAAAGAATAAACAAATGGGACTACATCAAACTAGAATGAGTCTACACAGCAAAGGAATCCATCAACAGAGTGAAATGCCAACCTATCAAATGGGAGGAATATTTGTAAACTATGAATCCAACAAAAGATTAATCTCCGAAATATATAAAGAACTCCTACAACTCAATAACAAAAATCCAAATAGCTAGATTTAAAAAATGTGCTAAGGACTTGAATAGATAATTATCCAGAGAGGACATTCAAATGACCAAGAAGTATATGAAAAATTGTTCATTATCACTAAATCAGTGATCACAGGTGATATTTGAATCGAAACCACAATGAGATGTCACTGCACATTTCTCAAAATGGCTATTCACACACACACACACACACATACACACACACACACACAGGAAACAAGTGTTGGCAAAGATGTGGAGAAATTGGAATCCTTGCACATTGCTGGTGAGCATGTAAAACAGTGCAGCCCTATGGCAAATAGTAAGGAGGTTTCTCAAAATATTAAAAATAAAACTACCATATTATCCAGCAATCCTACATCCGGGTATATACCCAAAATAATTAAAATCAGGATCTTGAAGAAATACTATGACTCTTATGTTCATTGCAGCACTATTCATGTCCATCAATGTGTGGAAACAACCTAAATGTCCAGCAACAAGTGAAAGAATAAAGTAGATGAGGTATGTACATACAATGGAACACAATTCAGCCTTAAAAAAAGAGGACAGTTCTGCAATATGTGACAACATGGGTGGACTTTTAGGACATTATGCTAAGTGAAATAGGCCAGATACAGAAAGATAAGTACTATGTATTTTCATCTCTTTGCTCCTCTCCATCTCTCTTTTCTAACAGCTTTACTGAGGTATAATTCATATATTACCACATCATTCACCTACTTAAAGTATATAATTAACGTTTTTTTAAAGTACTTAAAGAGTTGTGTGACCATCGCCAGAATCAATTGTAGAGCATTTTCATTAATCCACAAAAAAAGCTGATATTCTGGCAGTCACTGCCTTCTATTTCTCTCTAACCACACCAACCCTAGGCAATCACTAGTCTATTTTATGTCTCTATAGATCTTAATATACTGGACATTTAATATAAAATAATAAAATATACAGGGCTATTTTTTGCCTGGTTTCCACCATTTAGTATAATATTCTCCAGGTTAATCCATGTGGTAGCAGGAGTCAGTACTGTTGTGTGAATATAACACATTTATTTATCTATCAATTGATAGACAGCAGGACTGTTTCCATTTGGGAGTTATTATGAATAATGCTGCTTTGAAAATGTGTGTATAGGTCTTTTGGCTATATGTTTTCATTGTTTTGGATATATAAGGTATAGGTATTGCTGGGGTACTTTGCAAACTCTTTGTTTAGCGTTTTTGAAGAGCTATTTCCAAAATAGCTACACCATGTTCCATCCCCATCATCAATGTACGGAGGTTGCAAATTCTCCACATCCTTGTCACCTATCTAGAAAACTTTTAATTACAGTCATCTTAGTGGGTCTAAAGTAGTATGCCATTATGATTTGATTGCAAATATTTGATTGCTAATGATGCTGAGAAAATTTCAAGTGCTTATTGAGATTCATACATATTCTTTGAAGCAATTTCTATTCAGATATTTGACCATTTTGAATTGGGTTGTTATTTCCATGGTTCTCTCTGATAAACTAACAGGGCAACAGTTTAGCTTTTGGCTTTCCTTTAGTGAATAGCCTCCTGTTAATTGCTTACCACCATAATGACCATAGTCTCGAGAGTGCCCTTAGGCTTGAACTTCTTCACACTCTGCTTCAAATTAAGTAATTTCCTATAGGAGAACTTCAGAGCTTTCTGTTCTTACAGTGTGTTGCCTTCTGTGGACAAAGTGTCTGAGGCACAGTGCTGGAACTGGGGATAGGAACATTAGCCTCCTTCTCCCAGAATGACATCCATAGCGCACTGTGTATTTTCAAATCGCTCCTCTTCATATGGGACTTTTGTCCTTCAAGCAGATTGGTGCAGGAGTAATCAGGGTCCAAGTAGTCTCATAATGTTGTACAAGAAGGAGAGCCTCCATTTTATGAATGAGGTCCAGGTGGAGACATCAACCTCTCAGTCACACTCACCTGGAATTTAGACTCTGCAACACATAGCTGGAGGAAATGGGAAATGCTGGCCCTCTTCTCTTTGAGTGGAAATACAATAGTCCTCAACAAGAGCAGGAGGGAGAAGGGGTTCCATCTTATTGGCTGTTAAACAAGGAGGGGTTGGGGACAGGGAATGTTGTGGTTTAAATGCAACAGATTCTGTCTGGCCATACCTAGTTTTAATATCTTTTCTTGAGTAAATATTTATTCACTTGCTAGATGTGACTAGGACAGTGTCAAAGACTTTATTTTTCAAGACATTCCCCAGTTATAATTATTCACTGGGGACCAGGTCTGTGGATGTCATCATGCCCTCATATTGGTTATGTCAACACTTTGTTCCTCTTCTAAAAAAAATTCTCTATGTGTGCTTTATTTTATTTTATTTTTTTCATCTTACTTAACTGAAACTTTATGCCTGCTGATTTGTAACTCTGAACTTCTCCCCCCAAATCCTGGTAGCCACAATTTCAGTCTCTGAATTTACGAATTTGACACTTTCAGATACCTCATACAAGTGAGATGTGCAGTGTTTGTCTCTTACCTCTTCACTTAGCTGTTTTCACAGAAGATATAGATAGATAGATAGATAGATGATAGATGATATGCAGATGTTTGGAAGAATAGTATTTCAAAATATTAATCCCCATGCTATCTCACTCATTAAATCTCTCCCCATGTTCTCCTTTTTACCATCCCCAAATGCTAGACATGAATTAACCACTAATTTTGAAAGAAAAGGGTCATAACGGGATAAGGAAATGAATAAGGCATACTTCAACATAAGTTTTAAAAGCATGGTCTAAGTAATGACCAAAATTTGGATGCATAATTGGTAAGTAATTATTTATTTATTTATTTATTACCATCCTCTGATGCAATATAAGCTGGTAGAAAGGGGAAATGAGGACTCCACAATATATATATGTGGGGATTCCACTGGTGGTGCCAGTGAGCTATTCTGTCTGGATGCTGTTGGGTGAGGACACTAGGCCACAGCACCCAGTTGATCTACTGGGAACCTTATAGAAGGGAATGAGGCTTCTCTGTTAACCAGGCTCACCCACAATGGACTAGCTTCCTCCTTAACAGCCAGAGACACCTTCAGCTTCCATATAAGAGAGGCCAAGGTCTGAACACCTGGAAATTCAAGTGGTAAAAGAAAAGAAAGGGTCTGACCAAAGTGGGATGAAACCAACTGCTGGGTATCTTAGCCAGGATAGTGGTGGATTGATTAACCCATCACATGGAAGAATAATGGATGAGGATCATAAATCCAAGGTTCAAGGTTCTCTATTTCCATGTATTAACTGTCTGATTTCTTCTTCTTCTTCTTCTTCTTCTTCTTCTTCTTCTTCTTCTTCTTCTTTTTAAGTTTACTTATTTACTTTGAGAGAGAGAGTGGGGATGAGGGGCAGAGAGAGAGAGAGAGAGAATCCCAAGCAGGCTCCATACCATTAGCTCAGAGCCTGATGTGAGGCTTGAACTCACTAGCCGTGAGATCACGACCTAGGCTGAAGTGGGATGCTTAACTGACTGAGCCACCCAGGTACCCCATTAACTGTCTATTTTCAAGCAAAAAGATTGTCATCACTAAACTTCCATTTCTTAAGTTTTATTATTATTATTTTTTTATTTTTTTATCTTATGAGTGCCTCATAGAATTAATAAAGTATAAAGAAACACTTAAAATGTTACCAGGATGTCTGTTCTGGTTGTACTGAGGAGATGCTTCTAGAGGTGTGTGCTGAGATGAGGTGTCCCAGACATGGGGTTTGGAAAGACCCCACTCTCTTCACCCTGTACTTCAGCACCTCTGCTTTCATTACCCATATTGACATTCCAAGTAAGATTATATGTAAAAAAATTCAAATCTAACCAATTGTGAAAACCATGGGAATGATACATCTGAAATTATTAATTAGACAACACTGTGTAAAACTAAGAACATTTTCTTTGGATCTCTCTGTAAAATGGAAATAATAATAGTCCCAGAAATTATCAAGAGGGAATTTTACGAATGAAATAAGGTAATGTGTTCAAAAGGGTTTTGAAAAAGTAAAATTCCCATGTGAATTTAAGAGCTTATTTACTGAATTTTCTAGGCCTACCTCCTGGTCACTAAGTACAGTGAAGTGACTTGTGATCACGTATGTTAATGATTTCAAAGTGCTGAAAGTTTTAGTTTTATTTTGCAACAGGCAGATACTAGAGGCACGTTTCCAAATGTCTAGTTTTTATGTGATATAAGTTAATTAAAGTCCCATAGCTAAGTCTTTTTGCAGAGAAGTGAAAGTTATATACATGTGTGTGCGTATGCGCTTGTGTGTGTCTTTCTCAAATCCTAAGCATGCATTCCCACGCTAACAGGAGCTTTGAACTTTGAAGACATGCCCTTCATAGATGCAAAGTAATATGATTAATCCATCTGGAGCAGTTACCTCCGTTGATCAGATTAGGTGTCTAATGAGGTCAAGGTCAAGTGTTTGCTCCTCTAGAGATTTGTTTGCCTCAAACGCCTGTATTTATAGACTTGGTCTTATCTAAAACTGCATTCAGCTGTCCCTAAACAATAATCAGTGAGCCGGAACCCACGGAGAGAAGAGGTGAGAGATTATGGCTTTCCATATAATCGATTCCATTTGGCAAAGATTTTTAAAACTACATGGCCTTCAGTGTCTCTGCAACGCCCCTCTTCACATAAAATAAACATATTAAGGGGCGCCTGGGTGGCTCAGTCGGTTAAGCGTCTGACATCCGCTCAGGTCATGAGCTCGCGGTCAGCGAGTTCGAGTCCTGCCTCGGTTCCGTGCTGACCGCTCAGAACCTGGAGCCTGTTTCAGATTCTGTGTCTCCCTCTCTCTCTGGCCCTCCCCCATTCATGCTCTCTCTCTGTCTCAAAAATAAATAAACGTTAAAAAAATAAAAAAAAATAAACATATTAAAATATAAAAAATCCCAGAGCACTCTATGTTCGTAAAAAGGGAGGGGTCTACTTTACTTGGCAAATTGTAATATTTAAGCCATTTCCTAGTGCACCTTTGTATTACAAAGCCAGAGTTGAAATATTTATTAAATTGTACACTTTATACATATAAACACATTGATAATTTAATACTTATTTAATTCATTTTGAGGCTACTTGTCAATATTCAGTATTATAAACTTATAATGCTAACCAGGGTATCTTTTTAAAGAATTGGTTGTGCTACTCCAGTATCTGAATATATTCTCCAAATGCGGATGTTCAAGCACTACGCACAACATATCTCTAGAGTTCTGTATAATTCATCACTTGAACTGGTTTACTGTTGATATACTTTGGGAGCAAAGAAAAATAAACGAATAAGCAAGTAAATAAATAAAGTAAATGAATAAAAATGTTCCGTTTTCTTCTCACTGATAGCCATCTGCTACTCCTTTGGCTTTTCTCCCTACCTGAGAATTTTGTAATGGAGAGGCCTAAAAGCTCAGATATCAATGAAGACACATTTTGATGATTGATATGCAGCATGTGATGGGTTGTCAATATTCCTCAACAAGAAGCATGTATTTGAAAGAAATCCATTGTGGCGGTCTCCTAGTTTCCCCCCACGGACCTTCCACCAGTAGACCTCTCACTCCTCTCACTTAGTCTCAGTGTCTGCTGCTTCTAGGTCCTGGAAATGACACATTCCTAAAAAAGGGTGAAGAGTTCAGACTTGTAATCAACAAGTCATTTTATTCATTGCTGGGTAACCAGGATGTGACCTCATGTTTGAAAAAAATAATAGCAGATACTTACTAAGCACTGACTTATATATGTCATGTGTTGTTTTTCTGTGGATGTTTCAAGTATTTTTTCTTTTTTCTTTTCTCTTTGGTCTTTGGTTTTTACCACATTGGTTATCACGTGTTGTGGGTGGTTGTCTTTGATTTTATTTAGTTATTTTTTCTGAGCCTCTTGCATCTGTACATTTATAGCTTTTCTCCAAATTTGAGAAACTTTCAGACCTTATTTATGCTAATATCTACTTTCTGCACCTGTCTGTTCCTCTCTCATTTTTTGGACCCACCTCACAGGAATGTGAGACTTCTGATACTGCCCACCTGTCCTTGAGGCTATTTTTTTCCCTCAATCTATTATCTTCATTCTTCACACTGGGTGAATTTTGTTAATCAATATTCAAATTCATTGATTCATTCTTCTTTCACCTCCATTCAGCTATTAAGCACATGCAGTGATTTATTGTATTTCAGCTATTATATTTTTCAGATATAAAATTTCCATTTAGTTTGGTTCTATATTTTCTATTTCCCTGCTGAGAACTTCTACTTTTTCTTACTTTTCGAGTTTGGTTTACTTCTTGGAGGTAACAATAATCCTGGAAACTTGAGATATTACTTATTATATAGTATAAATATATCATATATCATATCATATCATATTATGTTATGTTATGTTATATGCTATAATATCACATTTTATGAAATTTTTTAATGTTTATTTTTGAGAGAGAGACAGAGACAGAGCACAAGCAGGAGAGGGGAAGAGAGAGAAGGAGACACAGAATCTGAAACAAGCTCCAATTTCCGAGCTATCAGCAGAGAGACTGACATAGGGCTCAAATTCTTGAACCACAAGATCATGACTTGAGCCAAAGCCAGACACTTAACCAACTGAGTGACCCAGGTGCCCCAATATCACACTACATTAATTGTATATTGTGTAATAATGGGCACATGAGAGACAGAGAGAAATTGAGACAGGGGAGAGATTGTGTTCAAGTATATTAGTGCGTGTTATTACCAATGAAGTGCCATAAATTGCAATAGAATATAATATCATAGTTCATGAGGCTAGTGGTCATCTTCTGATAATAATGCATCTTCTAGACAAATAAATGGTCTATGACTTTGGGTATGTTATTTCCTTGGAACTTCAAGGCTACCATCACATTGGCTCTTGTTTGCATTTTCTTTTGTCAGACTATTTGGTATGATGCATTCCCTTCTAGCCAGCTTGTGAGAATATCCATAATGAAATCATGTTTTGGTGGTAGGGAGAGGGCTAGCTCACAATGGATTTATCTGCTATTGCTGCTGTCCTGGTTGGTATAAATGGACATAGGAAGTAAAAGAGAACTGAGCTCAGTTCAGGTCTTGATCTCAGGGTCATGAGTTCAAAGCCCTGCGTTGGGCTCCACACTGGGCTTGAAGCCTACTTAAAATTAATTTAAAAAGTTAAATCAATATTTCATTTCATCTAGGTTTCATTTCTTTTTTTTTTTAATTTTTTTACCATTTTTATTTATTTTTGAGACCATGCGAGAGAATGCAATCAGCAGCGAAGGAACAGACAGAGGAAGACACAGAATCTGAAGTGGGCTCCAGGCTCTAAGGTGTCAGCCCAGAGCCCCATGCGGGGCTCGAACTCACAAACCCTGAGATCATGACCTGAGCCGAAGTTGGACACTCAACGGACTAAACCACTCAGGTGCCCCTAGGTTTCATTTCTTAAACTGCACATATTTACCTGTTAAATCACATACGTCAACATGTCATATATTCAAGTTCATTATATAGATACGTTTGTTATTATTTTTCTATATCATGGTTTTCTGAAATACCTTCATGAGATAGATGATTAAGGCAAATGATGACACTCATGGGGGAAATGAGAGAGGTAAGTGTGTATAAGAGACAAAACGGGTTAACGACCGTGGAGAGTTGATGGATGGATACTCTATCAAAGAAACCCAAAGAAAACTAACAATAAAAATAAAAACAAAATTGTAATGAGAAAATCATTCAGCTAAACAAAATGCATCTGTGGACTCTATGAGGCTTTTATGCCTCTCATTTGTGATCCCTTTTAGGGCAATAATATAATGTCAGAGATTGGTAATTTTTTTCTATCAAAACCCAAAAATAAATATTTTAAGCTTTGTGGGCCATATGGTCTCTGTTACAACCATTCAGCTGTACATTTACTAATATGTAAATGATGGCGTGGACATGTTCCAATAAAACTATATTTATAGAAACAGTGATACGCAGTTTGGCCTGTGGGCAGTCAAAAAGACTAGAGGAGTATACTAGAAGGTATTGATTAGAGTTCTAGTTCCAGTTGTTTCTCGTACCCAGAATTTTCTGATCACTTATTACTTCAGTCATGTGACAAGATTTATTTGTAAGTCATTTCTGCTCAGTTTGTATGCCTTTTGAAATATGCTCTCACTGGTCCACAGGGAGAGCTGCTATTGCTTTAAATATTAAGGGTCCAAATGGATTCTTTCCAAGAAAATTATCTTTTACATTGTGGTTGGGTTATATAAAAACATCTACAAAGCAAGATGTAGGACTCAGCTCTATTATTAGAGCATGATCAATAATGTGTATGTGCCTTCTGGGGCCTTCCATGTTTAAATGTGAAAAGTCAATATTAGACACCCAAATAGAGGAACATGCAAGCAAAAGCATATCCTGGGATCTGGCAAATAAATCTACTTTCAGCTGGGTTAAAAGGTTAGTGATAACAGTGGGGGTAAATTAAGTCATGCCTACCTATAGGAATAGAATTAAAACATATTTCCTTTAAAATAGAAACATAACTTACCTTTATTCTTGAGGAACCTGCTCCGTGATGCTGTTTGTCCCTTGTGTGTTTTTTTGTATTTTGTTTTGTTTGTTTTCATTTTTGCTTTTAGGACTTCACTGCCATAGCAGGTAGATGTTTGGTTGTAGGAAAGACTTGCCTGTGAAATTTTTGATTGGCCCATGAAGACATTCGTTTAAACAAAGGACCACTACATTCTTGCTTACCACTTCCTTTTATTCCTGCTAAAAAACAAAAACAAACACAAAAATACCTGTATTTTCTATGAATTGGAATGAAGTGATCTTTGGTTGGTTTGGATTTAGATCTTCCAAACTAAAGAAGATATCAGGAAGGAAAAATTCTTTGTCCTTCAAGGCCTTCCAGCTGAATTAATAATTCATTTTAAGTGAGACACATTAACAGGAAAGAAAAGCTAAGTTTTGTTTTGTGCTCACAGAGGCCCAATAATGAAATTGAGACGCCCCGCCCCAAATGACCAAGGTAGGAAGATTTTATACAATGTAGAGAGGGAGACAGCGTATTTGTGAGGAATTTATAGGATAAGGAAAATAGATGTTTGGAAGCTTTAATTAGTAAACACTTCTAAGCAAATTTGGGTTGAGGAACTAGATTAGCAACAAAGTAACAAGGTTTGTTTCTACAGTTTTCTCAACGTTAAAGTTCCTATCTCTGGTGATAGGGATATCTTTTTACTTCTTAGTACAGGGAGGGTACCTTTCTTAAGGGAGATTTCAAGGGGACAGAGGAGGGTCTGAGTATCCTTGTACCGAATATTGCTCAGGTACCTTCAATTCAAAATAATCAATATGCCATTAAGGTGCGTTTTGGTGCAGTCTGCCATGGGTCGCTGCAAAGACATTATCTGGATCTCTATTACATCAGCACTGGGTGAATGTCCAGGACCATTTGTCTGAGAAGATAAAAATATCTGTTTTCTAGTCTAGCAGGTTAGTTGTTGAGTAACTTAGTTGTTGGACTTGTTTTACTTAGTTTTTTTTTTAATAAGAAAGAAATTGACTTTGATTGCTTCTCCTTTTTCTTTTCACGAGACAACAAATGTGTTCTTGGGCAGAAAGAATACTCTCTATTTCAGCAATTTTTGAAGAAGCGCTCCGACACATTTTAAGCAATTAGTCCAGGGAACAGTTAAACTAATGTGAGGAAGATCTTATTTTCATTGCCTTTAGCTACCGCACTAAGAAAAATACTGCAGAGGAGGCTCAGAATGTTTAGCAAGAGCAAATATCTTGAAGATGAGTTATTTCATTATATGGGGGAAAAAAAAAACCTCTTAGCTTTAGTAGACCTGGATACTTAAATAATTGTGAACCTTAAATTTGAAATATATCCTACTCTTGGTAATTTCCTTCCAAGTGTATTTGAAATGGCTGGGCTGTTATCTGTTTCTGCCACATTCCTTCTCATTCCCTAGCACTCCATCCCTCAGCAAAGGAGTTTTATACCCATCTTGCCTTCCTTTCTAGTTTATTACATTGTTCACAGCCTTGAATAATGTAGCTAGTATTACAATACTGTTTCTCTTGTAACTTCTTTGGGTTTGATCCTTTTCATATGTGTTTTCTACAAAAATTATATTGTATGTGTGTTACATAACAATTTGGCAAATGCATCAAGTCATGAGGAAATCAAAGACCAAAGATGGGTGTACGGGTTCATCACTGCAGCTAAACAGAGCCCTTCAGGATGTAGAAACTTCAAAATGGACTAAATTAAAAGTCCAACGGAACACTGTACTTGTCCCTAGGGTGCATGCCTTTTGATTATGTTTACTGTATGTAATTGTTCAAAACTGAAATCAATGCTAATACCATGGGAACATTTGCAGTATTCATGTGATCTTAAAAGCTAATATAATCTAGAAAATATACTGGATTGTTAGATGGCCTTTCTCCAAGATTATGAAATATCTATTACGAAAAATTAGAAAACTCCTTAAAATACATGCATCAATATTTGAACCATAGCGCTCTCTGTGTGAGTGACAGCAATGTGAGCACTTTCTTCTTACTAATTTTTTGATTTCTAGCAGAAAATACATCTTATTTTATAATGTAAAGCAATGTGGTTTTTACACATTCAGTCCTTGTTGAAAGAATAATCTCAAGTGGTCTTCTGTATCATTTTACTCCACTATTTAATATCCCATAAAGCTTTTTTATAGGTTTGCAAATGGAGTCTAAATTGCTAGTATTGTTCAGAAATCCTTCCGATCTGACTTATCCAGCCTTTTTGTCACAATCTTCCTTGTCTTTGTTTCCCCAAGATATCTACCTTGGGACCAGCGAGCTCCAATGTCCAAATGACTTCCACATACCTCCTCCCCAATCAAGCATAATTCAATTAAATAAATTTCTCTGCATTTTTAATGAAGAGTTTCACTTGCCTAAAAGATTATGTCATTTTGTTTCATCTGTATTTGTTTGCAAAAAATGTAGCTCACATTAATGTTTTAAAATATTTTTCTCTGAATTCTTCTAATTATTAATTAAAAATGATGTGATGCAATTTTGCAAGGCATTCGTTTAATCAATTCATGTTACTTTATTTAATGCTAATAAGTTTTAGGTATTATACTGCTTTATGCTAAAGGAATTTACATTGAACTTATGAAAACATGACGGAAGGAAGGAGGTGAAGGAGGGAAGGAGAGAAGGAAGGAAAGAAGGAAGGAAGGAAGGAAGGAAGGAAGGAAGGAAGGAAGGGAGGAAAGTTCTATAATCACTGAACTCTGTGCTTTGGGGAAATTTCTGACTACAGTGGAGAGCTAGAGTCTGCATTTTATGACATTATTGAGGAGATGAGAATGAAGAAATTTGAGCCCAGGGAAGCTAAAGTAGCCATCAGATGATGGATCTGAGCAGAGAAAGGCCTCAGAAGTTCATGGCTGAGCCATTGTAAGTTCATAGCTGAGGCTTTTCGAACAGAATGAGACTAAACATCAGCCACCATGGAGTGGAGAATAGTAATGAGAAAACAGAGATCAAGCATTCTTAGAGAAAGAAAAAGACACACCTGTACAGACTCATCCACCAGAGAAAGATCATTTTAATACTTCATTAACATCCTCAGTATGCAGCTAAGACAAGGCAAAGGCCTGAACCTTAAAAGCAAGAACCATGCCTTGAAGTAAAATCTACAAACTTACTTGTAACCAGAGAAACAAAGTTTGGAGTTTGAGTAGTGCCAAGTTAGAGAAACTTGTCAGACATGTTGGAATTTCCACACATCTAGGCTAAAAGGCTCCCTCTACCCTTCCGAGTTCTTGGTTGAGACTCCCTATAATAAAAAAAAAAAAAAAACAGATTAACAAGAGAAACACATAGGGAAGCTTATTAACAGATATAACTCATATATGTATGGGAAGGACCCAGGGAAAGTAAGTAATTCCTTGATGTGGCCCAAGCCATCAGCTTAAATACCAGTTTAAACTAGAGTGAAAAGAAAGATTTGGGGTTGGGGGAGAAAGGAAGGGGATGAATTCACTAGAAGCTGAGAGGAGGAAATGTTTGGTAAACAAAGGTCTCCAAGCCTTTCAACGTCTCTTAGGTGAAAAGGTTATCTCTGGGAAAGCTCTCTTCCTGGTACAGACCCCTACCTAATATGAATTGCCTTATATAAAGGTAGGTTTCCTTTACAAAAGGGTAACTTATACTCTGTTTTCAGAGCTTCTCCTGTGTCTGCTGTTTCTCAAAATAACCATCTCAAATAATCCTCATGCCAAAGAGTCGTATTTTGAGGTGGCATATTCTGCTACCCTTCAAATGAATCCAAGAAAAATTGTTGTTCAGTCCAAGATCATGTCAGAGCTGAAACTGATGTCTTATAAATTATTTTTTGACTTTCATTTTCCAATTGATTGTTACTCATATAGAAATGTGGTTGATGTCTTTTAAAAATTGACCTTATATTCTGCAACCTTGCTAAATTAGTTCTAATATTATTATTTGTTGAATTTCCTGCATTTTCTTTCTTTTTTTTTTTTTTTTTTATTTTAATGTTTGCTTATTTTTGAGAGAAGACACAGAGTGTGAGCACGGGCAGGGGCAGAGAGAGACTGAGACACAGAATCCAAAGCAGGTTCCAGGCTTCAAGCTGTCAGCACAGAGCCTGATGAGGGGCTCGAACTCAGGGAAGTGATATCATGACCTGAGCCGAAGTTGGACGCCCAACCGACTGAGCCACCCAGGTGCCCCTCCCTGCATTTTCTCTGTATGCAAACATGTGTCTGAAAGCAACGAGAGGATCACTTTTTCTTTATATCTACTACTTACATATTCTAAAGTTGATGCTTGGAGAATGAGAAGCTGGGAAGAAACCAGAGATGGAGATGCTAGAATTAAAACAACTTTTATGGGAGACAAAACTGGAGAACAGATTCTCTCAGGCTTTGAGGTCTCACGGGAAGGAGTCAGACCAGCTTCCCTAAAGATAGCACTCTATTCTCAAGCTCAGATTGTGGTATGATTATCCATCTCCATCTTAACTGGCTGCTACAAGCACAAGTAAGTCATTTCTAGACCATTCGCTTTCTTTTTTTCTTTCTTTCTTTTTTTTAAAGTTTATTCATTTTGAGAGAGAGAGAGAGAGAGGGAGTGCACGAGCAGTGGAGGGACAAAGGGAGAGAGAGAGGGAGAGAGAGAATCCCAAGCAGGCTCAGCACTGTTAGTACAGACTGATGCGGGGCTCAAACTCACAAACTGTGAGATCGTGACCTGAGCCGAAATCAAGAGTCAGAGGCTTAACCAACTAAGCCGCTCAGGTGCCCCTAGACCTTTCATTTTCTTAATTATCCACACAACACGTCATTCCCAATGATAGGTGATTTAACAATCACCAGTGTCAAATGACAAAAATAAGGCAGTTTAGTAACAGGTTTGGTGTGCTTTACTGAAGAAACAACAATCCAGGCATGGGGCACGTGGTGACTCACAAGATATAGCACATTCTCCTTTCTTCCCAAGGGACTTTGGGTAAGAGGGAGTGTTAGAGTATTAGGAGCAGCAATGTGTGGACAGTGCATGACTCGCTGAGGATGCATATCTGACCTCATTTAGAAAGCTCAAAACACAAGGAAGTAAATATGAAAGTGAGAGCTGGGTTGGCATCAGGGCATTGAACAACTGGGTAAGGTAATTGTCTTGTCATGCAACACATTGATGGAAAGGTGAAAGTTTGGTTAGCTGATGTGCTGTCCGGGGCAAGAGCAGCTCCATCTTGCACCTAGAAATAAATTTCAACTCCAGGAAGGTAAAAGATAAAGCCCAAGGCAAAAAGTCTAAAAAAAATGATAATAGGGATGCCTGGGTGGCTCAAGTGGTTGAGCATCTGACTTGGGCTCAGGTCGTGATCTCATGGTTCATGAGTTCGAGCCCCACGTTGGGCTCTGTGCTGACAGCTCAGAGCCTGGAGCCTGCTTGGGATTCTGTGTCTCCCTCCCTCTCTGCCCCTCCCCCATCAACACTCTGTCTCTCTCAAAAATGAATAAATGTTAAAAAAAAATTTAAAAATGATAATGGGCATAGACTATAGAAAAGTCACATATTAGACTTAACAAGAAATAAACTTTCAATTTTTTTAGTCTTTATTTATTTTTGAGAGAGAGAGAGAGAGACAGAGTGTGATTAGAGGAGGGGCAGGGAGTGAGGGAGTTACAGAATCTGAAGCAGGCTCCAGGCTCCAAGCTGTCAGCACAGAGCCAGATGCAGGGCTCCAACCCGCAAACTATGAGATCATGACCTGAGCTAAAGTCAGACACTTAACTGACTGAGCCACCCAGGTGCCCCAACAAGAAATGAACTTTAAAAAAATATGTGATTAATTTGCCACTAAATTAGATGACAAGATGGGTGATCATATTAGAGAACTAGGTATTTTACAAAAATTCATACGTACATTTAAGAACCACAAAAATACAATAACTTAAGTAACATCTCAATTGGTGGTTTAGACAGCCAATTGGACATTTGAAAAACAGGAGTAGGTAGCTAGTAGGTAAGTCAGAAAAACAATCTACAGATGGAAACAGGATAGAAAATAAAAGGGTAAAAATACAGAAAGAAGAACAAATGTTGAAGACAGGAGAGCTCTAGAGTATCTAACTGATGTGTGTACCATGTCCAAAAACAGTTCATCCTCCTTATGAAATTAGTCAATTATAGCTTCTTCTGGAACTATAACTTAAGGTCATACTAGTGTACATTTTTCAAAATTGGAACCAGACATCAAAGCAAAGAAATAAGAAATTCTATAGACATAGTATAGTAAACTTACTGAAAACTTAAAAACAAAAAGCTCCCCCAAACTTAAAGATCTGATCACAAAAATCTAAACAACATTGTTTTCAAAAAAGCAGCAATACACTTGTGGTTGACTTTTCAACAACAACAAGTGGAAGACAGACAAGGAAACTGAATTACTGTTTTTTTCTAAATAATTTATGGGATAAAGAAAACAATAAAAAGAAAACTCTATTTTTAATGGAATAATAATAAATATACAATAGTTCAAAGCATATTTTGAATGATGCACTTAAAATCATGTTCAGAAAAAAAATGTGTAGTGTTAAACACATATTTTAGAAACAAAAAAAATTTACAATATCGGTGATCCAGGTATCTATTCTAGCAACATAGAAACTTAACAGGAAGATAATTTTTAAGATAATGAATCAATGTTAATAAATATAAGGGAAGAAATCAGTAAAATAGAAAAATAGATAAATACAACATAACACAAAGTTGATTCTTTGGGTAAAAGGCAAAATTAAAAAACTTCCACATAACTGAACAAGAAAAAAAAAGTGATCTGGCAAAAATACCCAAAGTAGGCAATAAATAAAAAATAGAATGAAGTGCAAACTCTGTAGCTATTCAAAAGATAGAAGGGTATTATGAACAGGATTATGGCAATGAAAATGGAAACAAAAAGGTGAATCCATAATAAAACCAAAATTTACTAACAATGATGTTAGGAGATGGAGAAAGCTTGAACAGTCACAGCTATAAAAGAAATCAAATCCATGATTAATAAGCTTCAAAAAAGTGATTACAGGCACAACTACATCCCTGGTAAACTTACACAAGTAGTAATGTGTACATGGCACAGTAACTTCTGGAGAATAGAGACAAAGTACCATCTCACACTAAACATTTCTCTCTGCACATTTAAAACCCATAATGAGAGGGGTGCCTGGGTGGCTCAGTGGGTTAAGTGTCTGACTTTGGCTCAGGTCATGGTCTCACGGTTCCTGGGTTCGAGCCCCACGTCGGGCTCTGTGCTGACAGCTTGCTCAGAGCCTGGGGCCTGATTCAGATTCTGTGTTTCCTTCTCTCTCTGCTCCTCCTCCGCTCGCACTCTGTCTCACTCTGTTTCTCAAAAATAAATAAACGTAAATATATATATATATAAATCTATAAGGAGACAGACAGCACAATGTATAAAGGACCAAATTCTTCTATGTTTTCAAAAAGACCTAAGTACCATAAGACCATACACACACACACACACACACACACACACACACACACACATATATGTATATGAAGCTGCTTCACCTTTATTTGTTGTCAGAGATAGGAATTCATCATGAGAACCTCAACTGTATGTACCAGTTTAGCTAAATCAAGGAAATAATTATAGAAAATTTTGACCAATACGTGGAGAGAGTGGAATTCTTATGCAATGTTGAGAGTAAATATTTGTACAACCACTCTGGAAAATTCTTTGATGGTATTTACTAAAGTAAACATATGCCAAACACCCTTTCAGTTTCATTAATTAGTATATAAATAGCAGAAATATATGCACATATGCCTTCCCCTGAAAATCTACAAGTGTGTGTAGAGTAGCACCATTTAGGAAAGACAAAATTTGAATGTTAACAACAGATATATTGTGTTGTACATTAAGGTACTATACAATAACAGTAATGAATAAACATTGTGACATTCGGTAACATGAATGAATTTCATAAACATAATGTTTAAGAAAAGAAGTCACACACACCTACCCTCCCCAAAAGCTCATACTTCATGATTGCATTTACATAAAAGTGAAAAATGGGCAAAACATACTTATGAAGTTAGAAGTAAGGAAACTGGTTACGTTCATGAATTAATTAGGGTCAAAAAAGGACTTTTCATATGTAAGCAATATTTAGTATCTTTAATTGGGTGCTATTTATGAAGGAACGCCTAATTTTAGGAAAATAAAACACTTCTCATAGGGATACACACACACACACACACACACACACACATACACACGTATACATACATACATGCATATTTATATATATTTGATTTGAATGTTTACAAATTACAACAATATGCAAAGTTGATCTTTGAGAGTAATTTTCTCCCAAAATTTCCCACAAATTTAAATACAGATACAAACCAACAGTTCTTGTTAATAAATACCTGTTGTTAAATTAAAAGCTTTACATGTATCCTCGAAAATTAATTTTGAGAGGGAAGAAGTTTAAATGAAATAGGAAGTATTGTCCAGTGGAGCAGAAGGATTAAATGTTTATTTATTTGATGGGGGGGAGGGGAGCACAAGCATGAGTGGGGGAGGGGCAGAGAGAGAGGGAGTGAGAGCTCCACAGTGTCAGTGCAGAGCCCGACACGGGGATCGGACTCATAAAATGCAATATCATGACCTGAGCCAAAATCAAGAATTCAACGCTTAACCCAACTGAGCCATCCAGGTGCCCCTGTGAGTCTTTTCTGACAGGCACAGATCAAGATAAAGGTTTTAGATTTGGCAATTTTGGAGCTATTGTCTACTTTTCTAGATCAGTTTAAGTTGAGTGAGTGTAAATGTAGAAACAAGTAGAATCTGTAGAGCTTTTAGACTCAAAAGAATGTTGGAATCTTAACCTCAAGTTAAGCTCTCCCATTTATCGTGAGCTGTCAGTGAGGCCGGTATGGAAGAACCTTGCATGTGGACTTTTTGAAAGTAGTTGACATTAAATCCATTCGGGTGAGATCATTAACTTTAATGCTAGTGGACTCAGGCGTAGATCAAAACACCAACTCTTTGTTTTGAGCAAGTGATTTGTATCCAGAGCATATGAAGATAGGATAACCAAATGAAATTAATTAATTTAATTCACAGAAATTATTTCAAACATGTAATACAGAAACACAACACTTAGTCTATGTCAAGAAACACAACTGGCATGTTAACATACTTTATTAATGAATATGATTAAAACCATAATCTCTAGGTGAAAACTCCTTCCATGTATTTTATTTTATTACTTTTTAGTTTTCAACATGAGAATTTGAAGACTTAAATCTTGCTTTCTAACTGCTACTTAAAATATTCAAATGTTATAAAGTTATGTCTATTTGTTTGCTTATGTAGATATTTACATCAAAGCAGAAGGTATACGACAAACTTGGTCGAGAGCCTACATAATGAATCTTTAATAAACAGCCTATGACAACAGCATACTGATGACCATGTAATTCACATTTCCAGAGTCTGATAGCTTCTGTCTCTTTTTAAGATAGAGACTGCTTTCCTAACCCAGCCTGCTGGAACACATTTATGTCTCCATAAGGAGACACTGATGCTGTTCCTGGATTGGTTACCACAACCTGGTCCTGGGTTAGATGTAGAATTTTTACTCAAATTTTTTTTCATTTATTGTATTCCATCCTTGTGAACTTGGCAGTGATTTCCTAAATAAGACACCTTTAAAAAACACCAAAATATCAAGAAAAGACATTAATGTATTTGGACTTACCTGGTCTAAGATTCAAACCAAGAATGACACTTACTTATTTTTTCATTATAATGCTGCTTTGAAAAATATGCATCTGATTCTGTGTACATGCCCTATTCTTCTGATATATCAATTATATCATTTAGCATCCCTGGAAGAGCCCGTGGTTTACTGGCCATATTAACAGGCTCACAAAACTCATAGCATTTTTTGATTATTATGTTTCTGGTAGCCAAGATAAACATAGGTTTGTTAAGCTGATGAGTATAAAATATTCCTCTCAAAATGTATATAACTTGAGGGATGGAATTTAGAAAATTTAAGGTAAGTGATTCAAGAAGCAAGACACAAAGACAATCATTCTATTTATATGAAATACCTTGGAAACGCGAAGTCTTAGAAACAGAATGTGTATTAGTGGTTATCAGAGATTAGAGAAAAGAGGATGACTACTATGGGTAAAGATTTTATTTTTGGGGTGAAAAGAATTTTCTGGAATTAGAACATTAGAAAGCTCTAAAATTCACACTTCTGTGAATATAGCAAACACTGAATTTTACACAAGTATGTTTTACACATTTACACAGGTATGTTTTATCGTATATGAATTACACCTGCATAAAAAAATAAGGAAATAAAAACCATATGATCCCATCAATAGATGCATAAAAGCATCCAGGAAAACCGGTCACCACCCATTCATGATCAACTCTAAGGAAACCAGTAATGGAAGGTAATTTTTTCAATGTGATAAAGGGTATTTATGAGAAAATGTTAGCTAATATACTTAATGGTGTGAGACTGAATACTTACTTTTTTGAATGTTTATTTATTTTTGATAGAGAGAGAGAGAGTGAGAGTGAGAGAGAGCATTCAAGTGGGGGAGGGGCAGAGAGAAAGACACAGAAACCAAAGCAGGCTCCAGGCTCTGAGCTGTCAGCACAGAGCCTGATTCAGGGCTCAAACCCATGGACCATTACATCATGACCTGAGCTAAAGTCAGATGCTCAACACCAAGCCACCCAGGCCTCCCGAGACTGAACACATTCTAAGGTAGGCAACAAAACAAGGGTACCCTCTTTTAACACTCCCATTCTACATTTAGGTACTGTAAATAGAAGACTAATCAGATGAAAGTTAGAGATTAGAAAAAAGGAAGAAAATATTTATTTGCAAATGGTATAGAACATAGATCTAGAAGATCTTAAAACATCTATTTTTTTATTATTATTTTTAAGGGGTTTTTTTTGGGGGGAGGGAGAGAGAGAGAAGAGAGGAAGAGAGAGTGAGAGAGAGAATCTCAAGCAGGCTCAATGCAGGGCTCGAACCCATGAACTATAGGATCATAACCTGAGCCAAAACCAAGAGTTGGGTGTTTAACCAACTGAGCCACCAAGGCACCCCAAAACATCTATTTTTTTAAGTAAACAAACAAGTCCTGGAACTAATAAGTGAATGTAGCAGAATCTTAGGATACAAGTTCAGTATGCATAAGTCAAGTGCTTTCTTATATGTCAGCAATAAACAAGTGGAATGTGATTTTTTTAAAGTAGTTAAAATAGTTCTGCATGATAAAATACTTAAGCATAAGTCTAATAAAATATGTGCCAGAAATATATGTAGAGAAAGGCAAAACACTAATGAAAGAAGTCAGAGAAGATCTAAATAAATAGAACGATATTCCATGTTCATGGATTCAAAAGCATTTTTATTAAAATGCCCATTCTTCCTAATTTTACCTAAAGATTCAACAATCTTTCTCAAAATACCAGCAATCTTTTTTTTTTTTTTTGTAGATATCAACAGTTATTCAAAAATTGATAGGGAAAGAAATGGGACCTAGAATAACCAACATAGTTCTGAAATGGTAGGCCAAAGTTAGAGTACTCATATTACTTGATTTTAGGACTTATTATAAAGTCTCCATAAGCAAACTACATAGGTAGATAGATGTATAGACAAATTAATAAATGTAGAAGAATGGATGTTCCAGAAATCAACCCGCAAAAATATAACCAACTGATTTTTGATAAAAACACGAACGCAATGAGAGTGTCTGTAGTCTTTTCTAAAAATAGTGCTAGAGGGGCTCCTGGGTGGCTCAGTCGCTGAAGCGACCGACTTCAGCTCAGGTCATGATCTCATGGTTCGTGGGTTCGAGCCCTGCGTTAGGCTCTGTGCTTACAGCTCAGAGCCTGGAGCCTGCTCCAGATTCTATGTCTCCCTCTCTCTCTGTTCCTCCCCTACTTGCACTCTGTCTCTCCCTGTCTCAAAAATAAATAAACATTAAAAACAAATTTAAATAGTGCTAGAGAAAGTGGATGTTCATATGCACACACACACAAAAAGAAATAAAAAGAAATAAAGAAAAAAGAAAAAAAAGGATAAAAGGGGAAAGAAAAGAAAGAAACTAGACACAGATCTCACAACTTATACACACAAAAAGTATAGCTAAAAATGGGAGCACCTGGCTGGTTCAACTGACACAGCATGCAACTCTTTTTCTTTTAATTTTTAAAAATATTTTAATTATTTTTGAGAGTGAGAGACAGAGTGTGAGTGGGGGAGGGGCAGAGAGAGAGGGAGGCACAGAATCGGAAGCAGGCTCCAAGCTATCAGCACAGAGCAAGATACAGGGCTTGAACCCATGAACTGTGAGATTATGACCTGAGCCAAAGTCTGACACTTAACCAAGGAGCCACACAGGCACCCCATATAGCCTGCAACTCTTAATCTAGGGATTATGAGTTCAATACATACATTGGACGTGGAGCCTACTTAAAATTTTTAAAATAATTTAAATTGCCAAAAATTGATCATAGACTTAAATGCAATATTCCAAGCTATAAAACTTATATGGGAAAAGTTAGAAAATTCATGTGACAGTTTCTAATAAACTTTCAATTTTAATACCGGAAGCAAATCTATGGGAGAGAAATTAGACAAGATGCCTTTACTAAAATTAAATTTTTGTTCAACAAAAGATGCCTTTAGGAGAATGAAAAGACAACCCATTCACTGGGAAAAAAATATTTGCAAATTGCATATCTGCTAAAGGACTTGTAAACAGAACATACACAGGACTCCTGAAACTCAACCATAAGAAAACTACCTGATTAAAAATGGGCAAATGATCTGAAAGGGTGCCTCATCAAAGAAATATACTAATGACAAGTAAGCATATGAAAAGATGCTCAACCTGTTTTGTTATTAGGGACATGCAAATTAAATCAGCCATCAGCTTGTACTTAACACCCACCAGGAGGATCAACAAACACACAAACAAATGCAGAAAACAAAGTAAACAAACAGTTTTCAACCTGATAATACTGGAGCGGATGTAGAAAAAACTTAACTCTCAGTATGGCGGTGGAAATGGAAAAGAGCATGGCCACTTTTGAAAACACATTTACTGTGTTTTCATAACACTAAATATTGGATTGTCAAACAATTCAGCAATCATACTTGTAGATATTTATCCAAATGACTGCATAATATATGTCCACACGAAAGTCTTCACATGAATGTTTACGGCTGAGGACATTCAAAAGCTGAGGACAATCAAGTTCTTCAGTAGGTGAATAGACAAATTAACTGAAGTACTCCCATACGGTGGAGTACTGTTCGTAGTTAAAAAGGAATGAGCTATCAATTATGTAACATGGATGAATCATAAATGCACATTGCTACATAAAAGGAGCCAAGCTGTAAAGGCTATATATTGTACGAATCTCTTATATGAAGAATAGAAAAGGCAAAATTATACAGAGGAAAAAGAGATCAGTGGCTGCCAGGGGCATGGGGATGATTAAATAGGTGAAGCACAGGGGAATTTTTTAGAGCTGTGAAACAATTTCTCATGATATTATAGTAGCAGATACATAACACTAAGGATTTGTCAAAACAAAGGAGAAAAAGGAGTGGGCCATAAAGTACGAAAGTGTAAAAAGTCAGAAGATTGGAGGATCCTAGGATGAATTCAGACTGGGACAAAATCTAACTCTATTTCAAACGTGTGACATTCTTTACTAAAGAGGGTGAGGGAAAAGGGGCCGCTACCCTAAGTAACTTTGGAAAGAAGTGGAAACTGTAAGATTAAAGATAAGAGGAACCATATATAAGCCCTAGAGTTGTGTTGGTAAAGTTATTCCCCATGGGGATACACATTAACATTTTTTTTTAAGTGGACTTCATGCCCAGTGCAGAGCCGGTGTGGGGCTTGAACTCGTGACCCTGAGATCAAGACCTGAAATGAGATCAAGAGGCTGACACTTAACTGACTGAGCCATACAGGTGTCTCGGTTAATAGTTCTGAAATTAGTGTTTGCGCATACTGGGATTGAACACATGAGTAAATAGAGGGTAGATGGTGGGAACCAGGTTTCTCTCTGTTGGGATGGGTGGTTGGCAGAAGCCATGAGGTAAGGCTAGAATGAGCCATCCATACTAAGTGAAGTTGCCGACATCCGTATGAGCTCAGGTTTAGCTTAATAGGCTCATGTCCGTGATGTAATGTGATAAGAATGGCACTTCTGTAGTCTTCCTCCCAATACTCCCAAATCCCAGCAATCATGAAAAAAGAAAACAAAAACAAAAACAAAAACAAACAAACAAAAAAACATCGGAGAAACCCAACTCAAAGTTACTGTTCAAAATGCCTGATCAGTACTCCTCAAACCTGCAAAGGTCATCAAAACTAAGGAAAATGTGAGAAAATGTTGCAAGTATAGACAAACCTAAGGAATCCAATTATATAAACTTACAGACCGGATGTTGGGACAGAGAAAGAACGTAAGATAAAACTTGAGGAGATATAAACGAAGGCTGAGCTTTAGTTAATGTATCAGTATTGATTTATTAGTTACGACAAGTGCACTAAGGTGTGCTAACAAAGGGAAAGTGGTGTGAGGTTTATAGGAATTCTGTAGTGTCGTCATTTTTTTTGTAAATCTAAAACTCTTCTAAAATACCACAATTATTGTTTAACTACAATGGTCGTTTACTGGCCTAGTGACTCTTGGGAAGTTGCTTCTTTTAATATCTCCAATGTTTTTAACCTGCAAAAAAAATAGAGGTAATTTTATAAAATTTATTGGGATTACAATGGAGAACAAGTGGAAAATATTTATGAAATGCCTTTTAAGTTATATGGTGAAGGTGAATGTTATTGGTACTCAAAGAAAAAGGAAAAAAAAAGTGCATGCCCTACTAAGTAGGATACTTGCCATTAAGAGCCCCTACATATTTTACTCAAAAAGTGTTCGTGTGAGAATACTCCAAGTGGAATGTGTATATCTCTGAGCGTGTCTGTGTTTGTGTCCCATGTATGTATTTACAGAGGAAAATTATATCCTCCAAAATATATGGTAAATATATTCCAGTCCAAAATATCTTCCAGTCTTATGATGGACAGATTTATTCAGAACAATAATGAGTGATATAATAACTAAATGCAGATGTTATAAAAATAAAATTCTTAAGTTGTTGGACAAATCATGGAGATATCCTGTTGCAAAATATATAAAGCAATTTGCTCTTTGAAATACTGCAACAATCGGATATGGTCAAATGTATCCTGAGTTTTACAGAAACCACAGAATGACTTAGCAATCCATAAATCCACACATGACAGTACTTAAGCAGGTTTCATAAATGATTTGCAATGGAAGGAGGATTTTACTATAATTGTTCTCCATGGCAGTAAAAAGCATTATGGAGTAGGAAAAAAAAAATGACAAGGCTATGTTAAAGAAAAATGTTTTCTTAGCAACACTTTTTTTTTCAAAGTATGGAAGAGAAAAGCTTTTAATGAGCTAAAATAAATATATTATCATTTGTATAAGGGGAGAATCAGGTCTCCCCAATCATCTAAAACCTACCTAAAACTTATCTCCTAATTTTCTGAGCAGCTGAGTCCAGCTTCTTCTTGATTAAATCACAAAATTAGTGGATTCTAAAGCTTTGGGGGTATAGAAATATCTCTTGGGGTGTCTGTTAAAATATTCTTTAGCCCCTATCGTTCAGTTTCCAACTGAGTAGGATTGTTAGACTTAGGAATATGCATTTTAATTAAATATCCCCAGCAGATTCCCATGGTTTGTATTCTGATATTCAATCATAAAAATATATGCATATGCACACATATTAACAGAATGTGCAGTAAAGCAGGGGAAGAGCAACAAATTCACTCTGGGTATGAGTGGCTAAAACTTTTCAGTATTTACACATATAGATTCTGACTATTCCCAGACTTGTATCTTTCTTGATAACCAACAAACTGTCAAGGCTGTGAGAAATAAATTCACACACACACACACACACACACACACACACACACACACACACACACCAGTGGTAGAGAACGCGTTCTGAGAATTGCTTTCTATGAATGAAGAATCAAGAATTTCAGTTGTGGAGACCTTGCTGTATCAACTGCAATGCACCATTGTTAGTTGGCCACCCTGCAGTTATTTTCTTCATTCCCCTCTTAGTTCAATTCAGAATTAGGTTGGTTATCCACTCTCCTCCTGTGTACTTGGGGCAATCTAGCTCTATTCAAATCTCCCCAAAAGGCACAAAATTGGGATATGTTTCTGGTTACATTTAGGAGTGAACAGTGGGCTGAAACCAGAGCATTCTAGGTAAATTGTCATTCTCCTGCTTAGAAAGTTGTTTAGAAGCACTCCCTCTACTCTGGATGTGAATGGGGAAAACTGTCATATTTTCAGTGGTTTGATATCATGACCAATAGGGCAGCTGATTTTAGGCTGAAGTTAACTGAGCAAACACATACAGAAGAAAAATCAACAAAAGGAGACCCTAAAGGACATTGATGAACCTCTATAATTTATTCGGAGGCTTATCTTACCTCTAAACTTTCTGTCAATACTATATGATGCATTCACTTTTATTCTTCTTCAAGACATTATGACTTTTATTTTCCTAATAAATAAAGTGAGAGAGCTTACTTTAAGAGATAAATAATTTTCCTTTAATAATCTGATTAATTAGTTAATTCTAGGAGCATATAGAGAAATAAAGCTGTGGTGTATTAATGCATTAAGGACTCAAAATTTTACCTTTCTCTGTATTCACTCTTTGTAATCTGACTTTGAAGCTCCTCTCATCAAAAGATGTTTTTTTTTTCTTTGTTTGTTTTTTATCTATTTCTTGGGTCTGAATTCAGTCATATGACTGTCTTTGGCCACGGGATGTGGACATTTGTGACGTTATAGAGAATTGAGTTCAAGGTTTTTCCCTTGTTCCTCTGTCTTCCACCATGAAACCCTAAGTAGGCTGGCCTACTGGAGGCTAAAACACAGGGAGCAGAGCCAAGTCATGTCATTTGTCTCAACAGAAGCCATTCTAGATCATCCAACAGTCTGCTGACTTCTAAGTATGTGAGAGAGGCCAGCCATGAGTAGCAGAGGTGCCTAAAGAATTTCAGCTGAACCCAGATGCCTATCAGAACCCAGAAGGACTAAAGACAACCATCAGTTGTACAATCAAATACCTAAGCTTGTGAATGAAAAGAACCTGCAGGCTTAACCTAGGTCTTACTTACTTGCTTAGCTATTAGGCACTGAGTTTTGTGCTAGTTGGTGTGCAGAAACATTGTGGCAATGGATAATGAACAAGTTGATAATAAGAGTGAGATGTCATTATGGAAACCTACAATAAGTGGCATTAGGTCTGGGACCTCGTGGTGAGTGAACTGTTACAGTGGTTGAAGACTTGTGAGGAAACTCTAGGGGGCTGGAAGAGTAACAGCTCATTTATGTGGTGGAGAAATATTTGGTAGCCCTTCACCTGATGACAACTTGGGAAATCAAAGCGTAGCCATAGATGTCCTGAAGTTTTTTCCAGGGCATTCCCAAGCAGTATGCTCAAACCGCATCCATCTTTTACTAGCTATGTATGAGATACAGTACTGCAAGCAGATGAAAGCAGGAGATAAACTGACATTTCAAAAATCAGAATTAGATGAAATATACAGAAGTCAGAACTTCCTGTCATGGAAAACAAAACTTCTTCATTTCCAGTGTCTTTGCTGGCAAAAGGGTCTCAAAGTTGGATGTCTCCAGGGAACAGAGGCAAAATCAAGGTGTGACTGTTGGCTCCTTGTTAAGATCGCTGATGGCAAGGTGGCACTTAGGGCTCTCAGAGTTGGCAGTAAGGGCTTCTGGTAATTGAAAAGCATTGTTCTACAGAAGCTTTGCATACCTAAAATAGCAATAAATGAGCCAATAAACAGACTGAAAGTACTCAAAACATCAAAAAGCCCTGGGATCTCAGGTAGTCACAAAAGGTAACGGACGAATGAAAATGTTCCAAAGTAGAGCCAACAAACACGGCAAGCAACGGGCTATAGCCACTCACAGTGAGCAGATCAAGAGAAGCATGTCCCAGAATGGAGCACTCGGCTACATTTGCTCAGCCGGGTTTCAGAATTATGTGCTTCCCTTTCTTCCTCTTTTGGGAACAAGAATATGTGTTGAAATGATCCTATTTCTGTTTGCCTATGGTTTTAGAACGTATTTGAGTAGGTATGTATGTGTGTTTGATGGGGGTGGTGAAGTGAAAATAATTTGGCTTTTGATCATAGGTCTTCAAATCAAGAGGAACTCCATCTGGACCTAATGTGGATCAGGGGATCCTGGACTTAGAGCCTGGTGATGTGTGTGGATGAGAACTTTTGGGGTTCTGGAAGAAAAGTTTGCATATGAGAGAAATGGAAATAATCATGATCAGGAGACAGATGTCATATGTAGATTACACTAATGGCTCTGACTTTTCACCCTTCCCTGTTACCCATATGCTTGCAGCGTAACTTTGTAATTTCACCCTTGAAAGAGTAGTCTATGATCATGTCCCTTGTTATTGAGTTCAGCCATGTCCCTCGCTTTGGGCAATGAGATTTCAGCAGCTGTGACTACGGAAAGAATGGAAAAAGTGTTGACGTGTTTCTGTTTTTTGTTTTGTTTTTTTGTTTCCTGCCTTTGCCATGAGATGTCTGGACTCGTCTTCTATAGGATAAGACATATGGGCAGAGCCAAGTTTCTCCAGTTTCCCCAACACAAGCATGCTAAAATACCTTATAGCCCACTAACCTCCAGACATTAGAATGAGCCCCAGTAAAATTTGCAGAGCTGTCTCACCATCTGCAGTTGACTCCAGAAAAAAGAGTGAACCAATTTACACATGAATGAACAAAATAAATGCTTCTTCTTCTTCTTCTTCTTCTTCTTCTTCTTCTTCTTCTTCTTCTTCTTCTTCTTCTTCCTCCTCCTCCTCCTCCTCCTCCTCCTCCTCCTCCTCCTCCTCCTCTTCTTCTAAGCCTAGGTGATTTGGAGTGGTTTGTTATATAGCATTATTGTGGCCAAAGGTAACAGATACAAAGACCTTAAGAATTAGGTTAAAAGTGTATACTGGAAAGGTGTGTGTGAAAGTAGTTTTGGTGTTAAAATAGCCTCCAGTTGAGTGTCTGTTGACTATTCTAATTTCCCTGGCTATGACTTGAATGATGCTTTTGTGTGTCATCTTATACATATACGTCTACATATTCTTTTCTTGTTAACCTCAAGAATTCTTTTATGGCTTTCTTAATCTCTTCAAGCACACGTAGTGTTCCTTCTGCCATGCTCTCTCTCTGTTTAGTACATATCATTCTGATAGGCTGATAATGGATGGGAAAGACACGTTCAGAATCTAATCCCAAGAACCTTTCCATCTTACCTTATTTCAAGAAAGGGTCTTTGCAGATTCAATTTTATTAAAGATAGTGAGATAAGTAAAAATATTCAGATATTTTGCAATACATAAATGGATCCTGAATGCTATTATAAATGTCATTATAAAAGAGACACAAAGAGAGATTATAGGACGGAAGAGCAAGCAATGTGAAGACAGAGGCAGAGATTCAAACAATGCAGGCACAAACCAGGGAATGCCAACATGGGCCAGCAGCTACCAGAAGCTGGAAGAAACTAGAAATGAATTTTGGATTTTCACCCCAGACTCTGTGCGCAAGTAGCACAGCCTTGCCAATACCTTGACTTCAAACTTTTGGCTTCCAGAAATGTGAGAAAATAGATTTCTGTTTTTTTTAAGCCACTAAGTTTGTGGTAATTTTTCATAACAGCCACAGGAAACTAATATATCACTATTAAAACAAGTATTTCATTGTAACTGGTTATTTGCATCCCTTTCTCATAGTACACAAGACTTGAAGGCAAGAAGAGAATTCTTTCATTATTTTATCCCTAGCATTTTAACAGACCCTCGCTTAAAAAAGTAGCAAAGGAAAATCTGTTCAAGTAATGACCTATTTTAATGTAACAATTGCTCCCACACTTTCCTGTAAAAATGCTCTATTTTCTCCTGCTAAAATTTCTATTTTTCCAAACAATGAGTGCATAGAGCTGTTTTAGAGAATAAGAAATCAGATAATGACTCATGATCCAGATGTATATATTGCCTATTTTAAGTTTATCTGGATTTGGAAGAATGTCTCTCATTTTCACTTAGGTTCTACTCTTATTTTATTTTATTTGTTAACGTTTTATTTATTTTTGACAGAGACAGAGACAGAGCATGAGCAGGGAAGGGGCAGAGAGAGAGGGAGACACAATATCAAAGCAGGCTCCAAGCTCTGAGCTGATAGCACAGAGCCTGATGCAGGGCTCGAACCCATGAACCATGAGATCATGACCTGAGCTGAAGTCAGACACTTAACCAAGTGAGCCACTCAGATGCCCCTATTTTATTTTATTTTATTAAGTTTATTTATTTATTTTGAGAGAGAGAGAGAGAGAGAGAGAGACAGCTTGAGTCCAGGAAGAGCAGAGAGGTAGAGAGAGAATCCCCTGTAGGCTTTGCACTGTCAGCACAGACAGTGATGCCGGGCATGAACTCACAAACTATAAGATCATGACCTGAGCTGAAGTCAGATGCTTAACCAACTGAGTCACCCAGGGGCCCCTCCTCTAATTTTAAAGATGTGTCATTGCAGGTTGACTCAGTTCACCAAAACCACTTATGGGTTAGCATTAATTTACATATCCATCTGTATACTTTTTGATTCAGCAAATATCCTGATGAAATCAAACATACACACATGAATGACATAGATGTATTGCCATCAAGGAGCATAGAGTCTAGCAGAGGAAACCAAAGTAAACAGCAAAATAGGTTACATTTATAATATAAATGTTATTATAATGATAAGCCCGAGATGCCATAGAGACAAAAAGAAAAGAGGGACCTCATTCTGATTGGAAGCCAGAAAATAGGGTTCAAAGATACCTCTCCAAATGCTGTAAAACCCCACTTTCAATTTTAAAGGATTAATGATATTTGGGGACAGGTTTTGGGAGGATAAACCATGTAGAAGAGTATTCTAGGCAAAGCAACATATGCAGAGCTTCGAACACGAGAAAGCATGGAACATTCTGAAAAAGCAACTAGAACATGAAGTAAAAAGAAAATACGGTCAGGGAAGAATGAGATATTTGTACTTTGTTGGAGTTACCACACACTTTTGTTTGTTTTTTGTAGGAGTTTTCTTTTTCAGGAAACTAGACCAGCTGTAAGAAATATTTTGATTACACGGAAGAACTCTTTGGATCTTTGTCTCTGGAGAACGTAATTCCAAATAATCATTATGAATAATCATTATGTAAAGAGATAATCGTATCTTCCTCTTATCTCTTAGTGTGAAAATATACCAGTAAACACTGATGTCAGTGAAAATTTCATTGAGTTATAGATTATGTCACTTATCAAACAGAGCATCTCCCAGCAACTGCCACTTATTAGAATATCATTCACATGGATTCATAGAAGAGATTAAATAACGTGATGGGTAGAACAGATCCATTTTAGAAGCTAAATGGTCAGATTTCTTGGAAAAAGCCATCTTGAAATAAATTATTATTTCGGGAAATTATAGCTCACATTACAAGAAGACTCAAAGGCAATGGAAAAGGGCCAAATAAATGCATATGTGTTAATAACTTAATATTACTAATTGATTTTTCATCGAGAATTGGGATAAAAACAGTATGTTGAAAAAGTTGTTAAAATCGGAAGTATACCCTAACCTCACAGAAGCCCAAGTACATGGTTATAGTAATTATATTAAGGGATGGAACTAGAAGGAGAAAGAAGAAATGTTTTGTCTTGAAAATGTAGATATTTTCCAATTTTTGAATGTGTGCATCACATTTGTTTACCAAATAAAATGAAACTAATTCACACTAGATTTGTAATGAGAGTGTCCAAAGCATTAGCTGCCAGGACCAGCTTTTTACCTTAGTGGGATAAATGGCCATATGGGCAGCATGAGCATAAAGGGTGGAAGCCTTCCAAGTGCTGATAAGTTATTTTCCAGATGGTTCCAGAAAACCATTATGATTAGAAATGCAGTATTTGCCATTGGTTTACATACTGCTACTCTCTGGTTCCTCTTTTAAACTACATTTTTCTGGGGCTCCTAGGTGGCTTAGTTGGATAACCATCTGACTCTTGGTTTTGATTCCGGTCATGATCTCCCGGTCCATGGGTTCAAGCCCCACATCAGGCTCTGTGATGATAGCATGGGCCTGCTTGGGATTCTGTCTCCCTCTCTCTCTGCCCCTCCCCTGCTCTCTCTCTCTCTCTCTCTCTCTCTCTCTCTCCCTCTCTCTCTCTCTCAAAAATAAGTTAAAAAAAACATTAATAAAATAAAACAAAATAAATTACATTTTTCTGAGAGCCAGGATATATATTAAGCTTTAACTCAACACTTTGTTAAATAATGTGTATCCTGCAGCACAAGAGGCAGAGAACTGTAACATCAATTTATTGTTCATGGTTCTGGAGGCTGCGAAATCCAAGATCAAGGTCATGTTTTCTACGGAAGGCTCTCTTCTTTGTTCACAGCTGGCCCCTTCTTTACTTGTTACAAGAGGTTGGGGCTCTCTCAAGTTTTCTTTCTTTTTTTTTTTTCTTTCTTTCTTTCTTTCTTTCTTTCTTTCTTTCTTTCTTTCTTTCTTTTCTTTCTTTCCTTCTTTTTTTCTTTCTTTCTTTCTTTCTTTCTTTCTTTCTTTCTTTCTTTCTTTCTTTCTTTCTTTCTATCATTTTTGAGAGAGACAGAGTGCAAACAGGGGAGGAGCAGAGAGAGAGGGAGACCCAGAACCCAAAGTGAGCTCCAGGCTCCGAGCTGTCAGCACAGAGCCCAAAGCAGGACTCAAACCCAAGAACCATGAGATCACGACCTGAACCGAAATTAGATGCTTACCCAACTGAGCCACCCAGACACCCTTCTGGAGCCTCTTTATAAGGACACTGATTTCATTCATGAGAAATCCACCTTCATGACCTAATTGCCCCTCTAAGGCCCTACTACCCATCATCTGTGGGTGTTAGGACTCCATATATGAATTTTTCAGGACTCAAACGTTGAGACCATAGCAATTGGGGAATACAAAATTCAAATAATGACACAGTGACAAATCTACTAGTGGAGAATTATTGGGAACTTTTCAACTTGTAAAGGTTAGCTTTTTGAGAAACACATAGGCTCAGATACTCTGATCTAGCCAAATATGTAAAAGTTATTATAAACTTTTATATAAAATAATTGCAAAGCTACCACATAACTTGCAATATTTTATCAGCCGACCTTACAGAAAATTTTAAGAATTGCAATTAAAAATTAAAATATTCTATACTGCTGAATTGAACTATATTGGCCTCTATAGACATATATCCTCAAATTAAAAAAAAAAAAAAATTGCCGGACTGCTGTATTATGAAGGCAAGGTGCTTTATAGAAAACTAGAGATACTGCACAATTCTGTTTATGCCTTCAGAGACATTCAAAGTCCTAGTAAATATTTTACTGACCATTTTATGTTTTTTAGTAAATGAAGTGCATAAAGCACCAGAGAAACCAGAAAAAAAATTGTTATTCTATTTCAATTTTATAACCCCCCTCACATTAGTGGTATATGAGTTTATCTATAATATGTAATGATACAGTACATCGATTCTAATAGGGTATATTACAATATTCAGAATTCTCAAAGCACGGAGTAATAAAAATGCCTTCCATTACACCTATAATTTGAAACTTCAAAATATAAACTGGATTATATACGTAATAGAAATAAACCTTTTAAAATACTCATATCTGGTGCTTTGACAAGCAAGAAAACTTTTATATTATCAGTAGTTTTGGAATGTATAATTAAGTTTTAATATTAAAACTGAAGCACTTTGTTGATACAACAGCTGAATCAATATGACTACAAAATAATTCAGGTAAAATACTATCCTAGAGCATGACTGCAATTTCTTTGCATAAACCCAAAAGCTAGCACAGAACTCAAACAACAGCGGATAATTATCTGTGAAATAGTTGTCTCTTTTATCATTGGATTTCTTGAACTAGGCATTGGAAAGTTATAAATGTTAATATCTCAACAGTAAGGTTCCTGACCACTGATGTTATAATTTTCAATAAATATCTTCTACATAGTGCTGTGAAATGATAATATTGTTTCTAAAGGAAAATATAATAATGAAAATGTCAGGGAAGAATAAATAGAGAAGAAAGTGTCCCATAATGCAGAAAGAAAAAAAGAAAAATATTCAGGCAAAGAGAAAAAGAAATGTGATGCTCTTAGCACTGAAGTTCACAGTTATAGGCTTTTTTTTTTTAATTTATTGTTTGGATCTAAAAATCTAATACAAAAGCAGCAAAGTTGAAGGAAAGTGACTGTCAACATTTTGTTGCAAAATCCATGCCTACCACGTTTTCTGTTTCCTTTTTTGTTTTTCTCTCAGTCAGACCTGGTGGTCTGGTTTTAGATCTGTGGAAAATCATGACTTAACATCAACTCACTACACAAATGAGTTCAGGCCAGATAATTAATTCTAAAAAAAATACATATTACACCCTAGTACTTTAACGGTTCATCTACCAAATTCCCTGCCTACTTTCCAACTTTGGCAAGGGTGAGCCTCGAGATACATCTCTCTTTAATGATTTCATTCATGTTAATATCGGGCAAAGAAGGCAAACTTTATCAACTGTAGTTACTGGCTGTGGACTTTATGCAATTATTTAACTAAGCAGCTTCTCTATGCCTCAGTGCTGTCCTCTCAAAAAAGGGAGAAATACCACTTCAGAGGGTTTTGTGAGAATTAAATGCAATAATGCATATAAACACATTGTCCAGGGGCGCCTGGGTGGCTCAGTCAGTTAAGCGTCTGATTTCAGCTCAGGCCATGATCTCACAGTCTGTGAGTTCAAGCCCCGTGTCAGGCTCTGTATTAACAGCTCGGAACCTGGAACCTGCTTTGGATTCTGTGTCTCCCTCTCTGTCTGCCCTTCCCCTGCTCATGCTCTGTCTCTCTCTGTCTCAAAAATAAATAAAAACATTAAAAGAAATTAAAAAAAAAAAAGCCACATTGTCCAGACCTTTGTACGTGATGAGCGGAGGCTCAATGTTTTTTTTTTTGTTTGTTTGTTTTTGTTTTTGTTTTAGTGGAAATTTTGAATTATTTGATAAGGTAAGAATTTGACTTCCTCTTTTCACAGTAATCTACTACATAAAAAAGAATGTTGTGGAGAGTAGGTTGCAACAGTAGGGGCTTGCAACACAGTCAAGGGCAAGTGTATAACCAATTTGGTTGTGAGTGACCGAAACTGGCTTGTAGTGTGAGGCTGGAAAGATATTTTGAAAACACACCTGAGAGAGGGAATGCTGTGTTGTTTATAGTATGTGATAGGATACTCATTGAAACTTTGTCATGGATATTGTGTACAAGCTTTGCAACAATACCAGGCAGATTTCTTTTTGAACAGTCTTCTCTCCAAGGCTCAACATGGCTGTCAAAATGCCCCAGCGTGGCTATGGAAGACACTGAAAGTGACTTAAGCAAGTTACTGAGATTTCTCAATACTATGACCCCCACAATTAGACAATGGAAGACATGCAAGTTTTCTTCCTTCCCTGCAGAATACAGCAATTAGTAATATTCCATTGTGTATGTGTGTGTGCACGTGTGTGCAAGTGTGTGTCTGTGTATCACTTCTTCTTGATCCATTTTTCTGTCAGAGGACGCTTGTGCTCCTTCCCCATCTTGGCTATTGTAAATAACACTGCAATAAACACAGAGGTGAACACATCTTTTTAAAATAATGCTTTGTTTTTGTTTGGGTGAAAAGTTCGTAGTGGAATTACTGGTTTCTATGGCATTTCTTTTCCTCTTTTTTGAAGAAAACTCTGTACTGTTTTCCACAACGGTTTCTCCAATTTGCATTCCAACAGACAGTGCAAGAGGGTTCTTTCTCCACATCCTCACCAACACTTGTTATTTCTTGTCTTTTTGACACTAGCCATTCTGGCTGGTGTTAGGTGATATCTCATTGTGATTTTCATTTTCATTTCCCTGATGATTAGTGATGTTGAACATTTTTTCATGTGTCTATTCACTCTCTGTATATATTCATTAAAATATGTCTTTTTGGGTCCTCTGCCCAATGGTTTAACTGAACATTTTTTTTTTTTTTTTGGTGTTTAGTCATTTAAGGTTTTTATATACTTTGGATATTAACCCTTTATTGAATATATCATTTGCAAATATCTTCTCCCATTCAGTAGGTTGTGTTTTCATATTGTTGATGGTTTCTTTTTCTGTATGAAAGCTTTTTATTTTGATGTAGTCCCAATAGTTTATTTTTACTTTTGTTTCCCTTGCCTAAGGAGACATATACATAAATATATTTCTAAGGCCAATGTCCAAGAGATTATTATCTTTTGGGGGGAGGGGAGGGGTGTTTTACAGCTTCAGGTTTCACATTTAGGTCTCTAATCCATTTTGAGTTTACTTTTGTGCGTAGTGTAAGAAAGTTATCCAATTTCATTCTTTTGCATGTAGCTTTCCAGTTTTCCCAAGACCATTTGTTGAAGAGACTGCCTTTCCCCCACTATATATTCTTGCCTCTTTTGTTTTAGATTAATTGACATACAAACATGGGTTTTATTTCTGGGCTTTCTATCTTATTTTATTGATGTATGTGTCTATTTTTGTGCAAGTACCATAGTGTTGGATTATTGCAGCTTTGTAGTATATCTTGAAATCTGTGTTTGTGGTATATCCATCCTTTTTTAATGTTCATTTATTTTTAAGAGAGAGAGCAAAGGAGGGGCAGAGAGAGGTGGAAATACAGAATCTGAAGCAGGCTCCAGGCTGTCAGGACAGAGCCCAATGTGGGACTTGAACCCACAAGCTGTGAGATCATGACCTGAGCCAAAATTGGATGTTTAACCGACTGAGCCACCCAGGTACCCCAGTGATAGATACATGTTTGTTCTTGTCTCGAGATCACTTTGGCTGTTCAGGGTCTTTTGTGGTTCCGTACAAATTTTAGGATTATCTGTTCTACTTCTGTGAAAAATGATATTGGCATTTTGATAGGAATTACATTGAATCTGTATATTGTTTTAGGTAGTCTGGACATTTTAACAATATCAATCCTTCCAGTCCATGAGCATGGTATAGCTCTCCTTTTGTTTGTGTTCAATATCTTTTCATCAATGTCTTACAGTTTTTATAGTATAGGTCTTTCAGTTCCTTATATAAATTTATTTATTTTTGGTGCAATTGTAAATGGGATTGCTTTCTTGATTAAATAAAATTTGTTTTCCGAAGCACCCTCTCCAGATTGCCATATCCAAACAAAGTAGAATTGAGAAGGCTCTCCTAGAAACTCTGTCATGTACTGAAATACATTTCTATCCTAGTTCTTCTACTACAGCATTGCATATCTATTTCTGTCTTCCTCATCAGTTAAACTTTAATGCCTTTTTTTTTTTTTTTTTTTTTTTTTTTTTTTTGGTAATTCCAAGACTAAGATTAGATTTTGGTTAGTGTGTTTGATGTTTTCATGACATTCCTTCCTGGACTTTATATTCACTCGGTGGCTATCTCTAGCATACTACCCATTGCTCTATAAAATTAAAAAAAAAAAAAAAAGGAAGAGAAAAAAAGAAAAAAGAAATTTAATCTGATTCCAGAACATTTTAAGATACAAATCTTATTTTGTATCAAGACTCCATCTATAATTCATTCATACCTTTCAGAATCAAGTTCAAACTTCTTCACAGGGTCCGCAGAGACTCCCATTAACTAGTTTTCTGACACTCCTATCTTTCCCAACTCAAAAGCACACGCGCGTGCGCGTGCACGCACACACACACACACACACACACACACACACACACTATACACAAGTCATTCCCACTTATTTGTGGTTGGAGAGCATGTCCTGGTTTTTCATACCTCTGTACTCTGTACTCATCACTTGATTAGCATAGAATACTCTTTTTACCTTGGCTATTTGATGAAATTCTACTAATCCCTGTATCATCAATGCCATCAAAAGGCTCTCTAGGATTTCCCTTTCCATGCTGTGCTCACTTACGAGCAGGGGCAGATCACTTCCTCCTTTGCCCCACTCTGCATATCTATCTTACAGAAAGTATGACAACCCAAGTCAGCACGTTCTGTTCTGTCACTCTGATGCTCTATGTTCACGGAGGTTACAGACATTGTCTTTACACTCCTAAGGCCTTCACACTTGGCCCAAATTATTTGTGAAGAGAAGGAAATAAGTGTGATGAGGGAACGTATATAGGCATTTATTCTCCTTCAGATATACTTGCATTTTGTATATCACATGCAACTAATAACAAAAAGCATGTGTACTTAGATTCTTAGGAATTTACTCAAAGATGAAGAAAATGGTTCAGAGAAGACACTTCCAGACACCAATAAATTCCCATTATGTATGGGAGCTAAAGGTGAGTCTGGTCCAGCTGTCACCAACCATGGGGGAAGTGGTACAAAAGTATATTCTGCAGAGAAGGGAAGCTTCTGGGTTTCTGGAAAGATGACATCTGAAATCATAGAGAAAGCAGCACAAGATGCTTTTCATCGAAAACAATGTTTAAAAATGTCAGGGAGGAAGCAGGATGGACACAAAATTGGATTCACAACCCTGTGGGGGTGTCACCTCCGTCCAGGGTTGGCACAGAGGGCTTTGGGCTGGTCTTATGTGAAAAGCTTCTGGGAATTGTTCATTCCCGAGCGTCCCAGTTTCATGTACATGAAGAAGAGTATATAATTGCAATAATGATAATAGTAAGAGCAGCTAACCATAAAGAGCTTTACATGTATATATTTTTTACTCCCCACAACAATCCATGAGGTGATATTATTATTATTATCCATTTTACCATAATAGAAATGGGGGCATAGAAAGATCAAGAAAATGATATAACTTAATTCTCCAAAGTAAGCCTTGTATTTTAAAAGTTAGAAAATTAATAATTTTGTTTGAGCCTTTCCAACTCTAACATTTTAGTCAAAACAATTGAAATATTAATCCATCAGCAATATTGACCTTAAATGTGAGCTGATTTATAGGGTGCAGCACCCTAATCATTTAACCAGACAGAGCCAACTTCTAATTCCAACCTTACCATTTACCTGATCTTCCTGAGTTACCCAATTTGATTAACTGCTGTCCCCCTCAGCTCCGTCATCTGGAGAAATGAAATAAATGTGGAATACATATGCTTCTTGTCTGAATTAAGCGTGACACCCCAAGTAAATTTGCTATTCTCAGCCCCCAGTTTTATTTCCCTTTGTTTATAGGAGCATTCTCTTTTGCCCTCCATGTCCTCATGGCCATCATAGGAGCAAGCTATGATAGTAAATAAGACCTTTAGGTTGTAAGAATGGAGCACAGCTGCATGATAGAATTCATTTAAAATAGCAATGCAAACTTCAGGAAGGAAAGGGAACTCTCTTTTCTAGTACTATCACTAAAAGCAGTAATATTGGAAGCAGAAAACACTTTAATAGCACCCATTATGTGCCAGGCACTGTTTTAAGAGCTTTATGGATGTTGACATATCCCATTTTCATCAGAATGCTTTGAAGTAAGTATTGTTATTATTCCCATTTTATGTATAAGAAAGCAAAACGGTGGACATGATTCATAAACCGCCAAAATCAGCATAGTTAGTGGCAGAGCCAGGATTCAAAACCAGCTGGTGCTTTTAACCACTATGCAAAAACTACAGCCGTCTCGTTGTCCACTGTGTACATGTAAGCGAATGGCCTACAATGGCGTATCAGTCTCTAATGCTCATCTTTACTAAAAGGGAGCAGGCTGGGCCGCTCTGCACATGTGTGCAGTTTGTACACTACACAAAGTCACCCTGCTGCTCACTCACCAGGCCCTGAGATTTGGCAGGAAGCTCTGTTCACCAGGAAAAAAAATCATCTTTTTATAAACTTCGCAAATGAACCTTATGGATTATAATGCGCTTGGAAGCTAGGATCTATGGAGAATAGCTTGAAGTCTTAGGATGGGCATGGGATATCCTATCACTGCCAAAATTCGCACTCTCCACACGTAAGGAGAACACTAAAAAGACAAAGGAGATTCTAATGAGCAAGCTATGACAATCTGTGAGTCACTAATTATAATAATGGTACCTGTTTATGAAATATCATGAGTTTATGATAATACCAAAAGGTAAATTTAATATGGAGAATATAAAACAGTAATTATAGTAAAACGATGGTGGAAAATTACACACATATATACACAAATATTTAATGATAATTAATATGAGATTGGTGATATTTGTTTTTCCTTTTAGAATCGGGTGTTTGTGTGTGTGTGTGCAATTAGAAAGGAGTGAACATAGGGGGACCCTGGTGATTCAGTCAGTTAAGCCTCTGACTCTTGGTTTCTGCTCAGGTCATGATCTCGCAGTTCATGGGTTCGAGCCCCGCTCTGTCAACACAGAGGCTGCTTGGGATTCTGTCTCCTTCTCTCTCTGCCTCTCCCTTCCTTGCTATCTCTCTCTCTCTCTCTCTCTCTCTCTCTCTCTCTCAAAAGAATAAATATGTAAGCATTAAAAAATGAAAGAAAAGAAAGAACATAAAATGAGTGAGGCAATTCTCAGTGAGGAACAGAATTTACCAGAACCAATGACAACACAAAGTAAGAACGAATAGGGTATAGTGGCTGATGACCACTGATGGTGATGTACCAAAAGAGATCTGACAATGAGTTCTACGATGAATTAACGTTTTTTCCTGAAATGAGAGTTGACAAAAACAACATGAACCCTCATCTCCTAGTAGATGACACATCCATGAGAGCTTACTGTTCATACTAATAAGGTTTTCTAGAATATCCAATTATGTGAACAAAAATGTTATATCACAATATACCATACCACCACAATGAGTTAATAATGAATTATGGTAATAATACCAAGCTTCAAAAACTAAACTCTGTATGGAATATAGGACTAGAATTTACTTGATATTACCAGGACCTAATTATAAATGATCAATAGCTCAACTCTGAACCATATTTTACTGTGTACCAAGAACTTTGTCTAGACAAAAGTTTTTAATCCATGAACACCCCCCAAATCCACAACTGAAATGAATTGGACATTTTACACTTTTTTTTTCTTTTAATACTAGATAGATTACTGATATTCTAAAGAAGTGTAGAAATGAGCACCTCTTATTATCTCTGCAAACTTGGAAAGCAAAAGTGTAGGAATAATGATGAACTTAGAAATTACAAAGAAAAATGTAAATCTTAGGCATTAGCAAATTTTAAAATGCATTTAACTGTAAGTGCATTAGTTCCAATATTTCTGTTTATTTTGTATGTATAAATGTAGTAAAATATTTTATTTTAATGAATTTGCTTAGATTTGATTAAATATATCTATAACGTTTTAATTTCAAGAAAATTCAATATGTTTAATTTTGATTGATGTTTTGTACAGTATAGGATAGTATTTAGATTTTGATAATTTACTATGTGAATAAATGTTATATTGTTCATAGTTGAATACAACAATGATCATTAGCTGTTAAGTAAATTTCTTTTTTTTTAATTTTTAAAAAAATATTTATTTTTGAGAGAGAGACAGAGCATGAGCAAGGGAGGGGCAGAGAGAGAGGGAGACACAGAATCTGAAGCAGGCTGTGGTCTCTGAGAGCTGTGAGCACAGAGACAGACACAGAGCTCGAGCTCACAATGAGTTACGACCTGAGCCGAAGTCAGGCTCTTAACCAACTGAGCCACACAGGTGCCCCAGCTATTAGGTAGATTTCTAAGGCAACTAAACCAAATCATGCAGGGTGACTGTTTCTTCACGCACAAAAAAAAAACCTTCAGACATTAAAAAAATCTGAAAAATTAAAAACAAGCAAAAAAAAAAAAAAAAAAAAAACCACTTCATTGGGCTGAGGAAGACAATGGAAATATCACATGGATTTGATGCTAAGACTAAGACCGAAACAGAGAAAAAGGGAGAAAGTATTTTAGGCCAGGAGGTTAGGGATATAAGATTAAAAGTCCTATTTCTTGAGAGTGTAAACCTGAAACATGTGGGTAGTGAAAAAGGGGGAACACCTGTGGATACAGGTGGGCAGCCTTGTATATCAATCCGAATTTCGTTTTCCTTTTCTAGATTTTGCTTTTTGTGTTCTTTTTGGTAAGTGGGTCAATTGAATATACAGAAGGTGACATTGGAGCTAAAGTGTTTGAAAAACATGACTTTAGGTAATGTGCAGAGATAATCTGAACTGGGAACCACTGAGACAGAGATCAGTTTGCAAGCTGATGCCATAATGGCCAAATGTGGCATAGAATGAATGCCTGAGCTTGGGGGGTACAAGGGGGCCCCGATATGAACAGCATTACAGCACAAGCCTTGGCAAACCTCTATGAGTGGGGAGGGGTTGCGCAGACAAAACCGCCCTTAGATTTGGAGCCTGGGAAATAGTCATCCAGAGGTCCATTCATTTCCAAAGCAGAAAGTCTTCCATTATTCCTCAGAAAGATTTATCCTTGCAGCTTGGCACTCACAATGGTACATATTTAAAGACACACAAACATATCACTGTCACTTCCATTGTGAGCCACCCTGGGAATTTCAGGTAGCCCGTAACAAAGTCAATAGGCCAGTAAAATAAATGTCTCCCTGTCATCTTCCTCTCCACACGAAAATGTTTATTATGTCAGAGAAAAAACATTTTTACTTTGAGTCTGTGAGCTCATGTTGTGGACAGTTGTTTCCTAGGGTGCTTGAATGGGCTGAACTGTAAGTCCAAAAATGGTGACATTTTAACAAGCAACAGTTTAGCAATTGTTTGCCTTAGAACAATGCTCCTGCATGGCGAGCTCAGGTTTTAAAAACATGGTGGCTTTGAGAATGTCCTAAGGCCTGTAATGGGGAGTCAGGAGACATTTTAAAAGCTTAAAAAATGTTTGTTGTGCTAAGAGCAGCATGTGAGATCTACCGCCCCAAATTTTTAGGTGCACAGTACATTTAAAAAAATTTGTTTTAATGTTTTTATTCATTTTTGAGAGACAGAGTACGAGCAGGGGAGGGGCAGAGAAAGAGGGAGACACAGAATCAGAAGCAGGCTCCAGGCTCCGAGCTGTCAGCACAGAGCCCATCGCAGGGTTGGAACTCACAAACCGTGAGACCATGACCTGAGCTGAAGTCAGATGCCAAACCGACTGAGCCACCCAGGTGCCCCAAAGTGCACAGTACATTTTTGTTGACCCCAGGGACTATGCATGGCAGATCTCTGGAGCTTATTCATCTTGCTTAACTAAAACTGGACACCTTTTGGCTAATCACTGCTCATTTCTCCCTCCCTTCAGCCCCTGGAAACTATTATTAAGCTCTTGGATTCCACGAATTTGACTATTTTAGATCTGTCATAGAAGTGGAGTCATGCAGTATTTGTCTTTGTGTGACTGGCGAACTTCACTTAGCATAATTCAAGTTGGTTGCATGTGGTTGCACATTATAGAATTTTCTTCTTCCTTAAGGCTGACTAGTAGTTCATTGTGTGTCTACACTAGCAATTCAAAACCACAATGAGATTTATCGTCTCTACCTGTCAGGATGACTGTTATCAAAAACTAACTAACTATTTGTTAGGATGTACAAAAAATGGAAATTTTGCACACTGTTGGTAGGGATGCACTAGAATGCAGGTGCAGCCACTGTGGAAAGCAGTATGGAGGTCCCTGGAAAAATAGAACTACCCTAGGATCCAGCCGCCCCATCTCTGAGTTAGAAAGAGAATTGAAATCAGGATCCCGGGGATTTAACAGTACTCTTCTGCCCATGGCACAGTATTCATTCTCAATAGCCATGATAGAGAAGCAAATGTCTGTTGAGAAATAAATTATGTAAAGCAAAAAGAGGCAGGAGCTTCTTGCTCTGTGTTCTTTGAAAGCAAGATGATTCCTCCTTTCTGTGCAGCTGCACCTACCTCACCCAGTGCCATTCTATGATGAAAATGGAACACGGAGGAGCCTGCACCTCGCTTTTTGTCTTTTCCTTGCACCGTGGAGTGAGTGAAGGCTGGATTGTAACTTTTAATAGATTTTTAAAATTTTATTGTAGAGAGAGAGAGCACAAGTGAGGAAGAGGGACAGAGGTAGAGTGGGAGAGAAACTTGAGCAGGCTCCACGTTCAGCACAAAGCCCATCACAGGGCTCGATACCTTGACCCTGGGATCATGACTTGAACTGAAATCAAGAGTCAGATGCGCAACTGAACGAGCCACCCAGGCATCCCTGGTTGTAACTTTTAGTTTGGCTCCTTTTTCTGGTTGACTTTCTACACCGAACTGGTCAACAATGGATGCCAGGTTTGGCTCAGTCTTACCATTCCTTGTTATCTTACACTGATCCTGATGCCCCCATTTATACCGCATGCCTGTTGTAAGGCATTTGAACTTGAATTCTGTATCTAGTCATAGTTCCTTTCCCATTTGATCCAGGAATCCTTGACCACACAGGCCTTGGCAATGTCTTCTAAAAGTGTATAGAAGGGACGCCTATGTGGCTCAGTTGGTTGAGCAGCCTACTCTTGATGTTGGCTCAGGGGGATCGAGCCCTGTGTTGGGTTCCATACTTAGTGTGGAACCTTCTTGAGATTCTTTCTCTCTCTCTGTCCCTTTTCCCTGATCATGCATGGTGTCCCTCTCTAAAAAAAAAATTGCATAGAATATTGATAATTCATGTGTGGTCCATGCACAAAGATAATCATCATCACATGCAAGCTTGAAAACTGCAGTATCACGGGCTCCACTCCAGACCTATCAAATCACAATCTGCACTATAACAAGATCCCCAGTGGTTTGTATGTATATTAAAATTTGAGAAACACGGGTATGTAACATCATTCTCTATTGTCTAAATTCAGATTTGGTGTTGGTCTATTTTTAGTGACATAGGATATCTTTTCTTATCAAGTAGACTTTAAGCATCTCAGTGGTAGAGTTCACATCCAGGGATACTGCACTGGTATATTTTTCTAGCAAACATTGGTGTACACAGAAATTAAATATAAATAGTTGATCTAAGATAACCTTGTTCAGTATTTTTCATCTGTCTTCTAAAAACCTGTATTGCAGGGGCAACTGGGTGGCTCATTAAGTTGCGGGTCCAACTTTGGCTCAGGCCATGATTTCACAATTCCGGAGTTTGAGCCCCGCATAGGGCTCTGGGCTGTCAGCTCAGAACCAGGACCCTGCTTTGGATTCTGTGTCTCCCTCTCTCTCTGTCCCTTCCCCTCTCCCCTTCTGTCTCTGTCTCTGTCTCTGTCTCTGTCTCTGTCTCTCTCTCAAAAACAAATAAACATTAAACAAACAAACAAAAACTCGTACTGTATTTGTGAGAGATAAAGATACAAGATGGCCAACTGAGGCCTGAGCATGCCAACAGCTCTAAATTCATCTCATTTCATCCAGACCTGTGCCCTTTTGCTATCTATTTGGACATATCCCTATCTTGATACATTTTGATAACTTGTAACTTTAACTGTTGGACTTGGTGTGTTAAATATATTTGTCTTATTTTGACCCAAAACAGTTGCAAATGTTTGGACGTCTCCAACTCCTGTCTACTTTAGGTAGTGTATCTTATTATTGCTTTTTTAGGATTGCAACCCTGGCATGGGCTCTTTGGGGCTGGCATTTCAGCTAGCCCAGATAGATTGTTTTTTTAAATTTACTCTTAGGCCTAAAAGATTTATCTTCTTTTACCCAGATACTAAAACAAGCACATTTTAGACATTATATTAATGCAATGTGTCATAATTGAACTATTCCAGGGGTCAGCAAACTATGACCTATAGGATACAGTCTATTTTGTGTAAATAAAATTTTATTGGATCACAGCCATACTCATTCATTTACATATTGTCCACAGCTGTTTTTACACTACTAGCGGAACATTGAATAGTTGGGACACAGGCAATATGGCCCTCAAAGCCTAAAATATTACCATCTGGTCCTTTAAGAAAAAGTTGCCAACTCTTGAACTAGTCGATTTTGTGGGGAAAAAAGTTCAACACACAAATGATACTTTTGACACTTGGCAGACAAATGACTACTTGATTTATTTTTTCAGTTTTTAACACGTCTTGTGTACTTAGCATCAATGAGTGACACTGAAAGGGAAAGACAGAAAGTGGCATTTTAAAGGAAGCAAAGGTCACCTCATGTTTCTTTAATCATGATAGACAACCTATCATTCATGTGACTACTGAGTGTTTTTTGAGCTCTGAGTTCTCGATTATATTCCATGTGTCAAACTTAAATATTTTTCATGTATCAGTCTATTTTTTTAGATTATATCTTCAGGAAAGATGTAGAATATTTATGTTATTTATTCATTCACCAGTTTATTCAACAAGGATGTGCCAGGACTATAATATATCCATAATACTCTGCTAAGTACTGTAGGAAACTAAATCAAAACTACAAATGTGAGATCTCAGTCTTAGAAATGTTTACAACCCATATAGAATTATATGAGCAACTGGGCTGCTGGTCAGAATCTCCACGGATCACCAGATGCTGATGAATGTCTGATTTCCGTGTCCTTACTCAATTAAAGGTTACGGGTTTGGTAGAAAACAGTGATGCCAGATAGTCTAGGCTTCAGTCAGCCATAAACAAATCGTTGAATTTTGTTGATAGAAACTCAGCATAGTCTCCATGGAACAGTACATGGAAGAGTTCAAATTTGGTGTCTCATCTTCAAAGATGTCCCCCCCCCACCCCCAACCAACATGGCAGTCCATATTCACACTCTTGGGCAGTTCTCTTACCTGTGAATATGAAATGTGTGTAATACTCATATTCTGACCAATGGAACGAGGCAGCAATTACATCGCATGACTTCAGACTTAGGTCAGAAAAAGGTCTTCAGTCTGCTCTTTGGTCTTCAGGGAGTTCATTCCAGAGGAAACTAAATCCCATGTAAGAAATCCTACTCTTGTGACGCTATGATGCTGTGATGGAGAGACTCTGGAGGATGAGACATCATATGAAAATAAAGAGAAAGAATGAGCACTGAGCACTCAACATGTGAATGAAGAATGTTTTTAGGAAGCGGATCCCTCAGACCTGGCGCCCTCGCTGATGTCACGTGGATCAGAGATGAACCACCTACAGAGCACTTCTTAAATCCCAGGACCACACAAGAGTGAGAAAAGATAAAATGACAATTATAAATTAATAAATTAAGAGTTAGTTAGTGATACACCAATATAAATCAGAAACGGAGGACACAAAGACAATCAGTTTTAGATTGCTGTAGCCAGGAAGGTATGAATTGAAGTAAGCTATGAGATGGGCCCTTAGTAATATTAAGTATGGTGATGAGTAAAAAGCCAATTGATATTAAATGATGAACAAGATATTAATAGGAAGCAGGGAAAAATCAGGTAAGTGGGAGATCTTGGCTCCAGGGGGCTTAAATCTTTTAGATAGAGATGGATAATCTAATAACATAAACAGTTACTGACATAATAATGGCGATTTGGCCGGAACAGAGTGAAACCCAGAGGGAAGAGGTGTTGTGTTAAGGGTGAGGTACGTTAAGACTGATTTCTTTAAGGGGGTGCCATTTGAATTGAACCAATTCAGGGATGTTAGTGAATAATAAAAGCTCATTAGGGAAAAAAAGAGAGAATCCGCCTGGCTGGAAGATTTCCTCAGTGGCTGGGAGAACCAGCAAAAACAACGTTCAAAAACGCAGACGTGTCAGACATAAATCAAACCTTCCTGGGACAGGGCTTGGAGTCCAAAGAGAACCCCGATCCCTCTGAGCCCTTTCTGACATGTTCAATTCTGCTGTTTGTTCACTGAGGGAAACAGGTGGAATGCTTGAAACATGACTTGAAATTTAAAATAAGCATCTTCTGTGAAATCTACCCTAAGCGCCAAAATATGGTCACATGACAAGGAAATTTTTTAGTCACTTTTTTTTATTAGGCATCACTGGTGTGTTCCTGTAGAAGAAAGAACTAGATGGTGGAATGGGGGATTGGGGTGAGCCCTATTGCCTTACGCTGCAAGGTCCATACTGGAGAGCTCAAGATTAAATGTGTGGGGAAAATTGAACTTTATATGTACTTCTGCAGTTCACAAGAGGAGAGGTGAAAAATATTAGAGACAAATTGCCTGTAACAGAAACCCTGAAGTCTTTTTAGGGCTACTCTAGATCAAAATAGTGATGAAAAAAGATTGTTCCATTTTTCTGAAGAGACATTTAAAGGTGCCATGAGCAGAGAAAGGCCAAACAGACTTATTCTTCAGATATCAAATCCATAAAGAAAATATAGCTAACGATATGGCGAATCTTTCTATTGTAATTGGCACTACTAACAGCATGTAATAACAGCCTGTTTTGGCTAAAATAGAGCTTCCCATTAGAATGATGACCAACCTACCTGATGGTCCATCTCTATCCAATTTTGTTCTTCTTGAACTGCCATTTGTTCCCTGTATGAGAGCCAGAGGGATGTTTGAAATGGAAATGTTATGGCCTCACTGTTCGTAAGACAGTTTTATGAAAACTGCGAAATGCGTATAATGGTCTACAAGGCCCTATATGATCTGCCTTCTATGTACCACTCGATCTTCTTGCCCTGACATGTCTTTCTCTTCCTCTTTCTTCCCTCTCCCTCTCTCCCAGTCTCTCTCTCTCTCTCTCTCTCTCTCTCTCTCTCTCTCACACACACACACACACACACACACACACACGCACACATCATACATTCATACACATTTGAGCTGCACTGGCCTTTAAAAAAAATTGTCAGATTTACCCTGTTCCCCTCTGGCCACGGGGCATCTATACAGAATGATACGTTCTACAGATAATTCTTTCAAACTCCCTTCATTTGGAAACTAATGTTGAGCGTGTTATCTCAATCTTCTATTTCTGCTAAAAGGCTTCCCTTGTGTCCCCTAGGTTAGAACAGATCTCTGTTATATGATCTCATGGTGTCATACCTTCTTCTTTATAGAATTTAGTTCTGCTGCTATTTCCATTTAGACCTGTGCTTATTTAAGCAGTGTCCTGGAGATTACGAGATTGTAATCTAGTGAAGTCCATGAGGACAGAATCTTTTTTTTTTTTTCCATTGCTTATTTATTTATTTATTTATTTAAATTTTACATCCAAATTAGTTAGCATATAGTGCAACACTGATTTCAGGAATAGATTCCTTAGTGCTCCTTACCCATTTACCCCATCCCCCCTCCCACAACCCCTCCAGCAACCCTCGGTTTGTTCTCCATATTTATGAGTCTCATCTGTTTTGTCCCCCTCCCCCTGTTTTTATATTATTTTTGTTTGCCTTCCCTTATGTTCATGTTTTGTCTCTTAAAGTCCTCATATGAGTGAAGTTATATGATTTCTGTCTTTCTCTGACTGACTAATTTCACTTAGCATAATACCTTCCAGTTCCATCCATGCAGTTGCAAATGGCAAGATTTCATTCTTTTTGATTGCCGAGTGATACTCCATTGTATATGTATACCACATCTTCTTTATCCATTCATCCATCGATGGACATTTGGGCTCTTTCCATACTTTGGCTATTGCTGATAGTGCTGCTATAAACATGAGGGTGCATGTGTCCCTTCAAAACAGCACACCTGTATCCTGTGGATAAATACTTAGTAGTGCAATTGCTGGGTCGTAGGGTAGTTCTATTTTTAGTTTTTTGAGGAACCTCCACACTATTTTCCAGAGTGGATGCACCAGCTTGCATTCCCACTAACAATGCAAAAGAGATCCTCTTTCTCTGTCTCCTCGCCAACATCTGTTGTTGCCTGAGTTGTTAATGTTAGCCATTCTGACAGGTGCAAGGTGGTATCCCATTGTGGTTTGGATTTGTATTTCCCTGATGATGAGTGATGTTGAGCATTTTTTCATGTGTTGGTTGGCCATTTGGATGATGAGGACAGAATCTTATGTAATTTTTTTTCTAACACTTCTGACACTCAATACAAAATTGGTGATTCAAAGAATGGAATGATTGAATTAATATCAATGCCCCAGGATCAAATAACCAGGGAGCAAACAGCTGGGTTAACTATTTAAACTTGCTGGCGACTTTATATTTGTTGAGTCTGAGTCATGGACTCTAATATTACTCATTTAATTCTAAACCCTATAGCAAATGTAGAGCAAAGATTATAAACTCTTTATTCTCCTTGATAAAAGAAATTGAGGCAGAGTGGGGGAAAGCCATATTTGCAAGGTACCTCAGCAAACAGTGTGGGGAGGATGTGGAAATAGAACTCCCCCCTTCTGAATCCCAAGTTCTTCTCTTCCATGCCTTTTTCTTTTTTTGAGCTTAGTTACCATTTTCTTACATTTTCTTCATTTTCTCTAATATTAAGAACACACAAACAAGCAAAAACAAAAATATTTCTCTTAGAATTTCTAAAATGTGCTCTTTAGCCATTAGAACAATGGTACAGAGACCAAAGTGAGTATCTATGATAAGTGCAAAGAATATGGACTTTGAAATCATATAAGGCTGGGGGTAACTCTTAGTTCTACCCTTTACTGGCTGTTTGATGTTACATAAATTAACTTATGTAAAAACTCAAGTTTTCTCCAATTATATGATAGTATCAATACGCTGTATGGATTGTGAAGACAATCAAGTGTTTATAAAATGCAGGGGTGTCTGGGTGGTTCAGTCGGTTAAGCATCTGACTCTTGATTTGAGCTCAGGTCATGATCTCATGGTTCCTGGGATTGAAGCCCCATGTAGGGTTTCATGGTAATGGGATTCTCTGTCTCCCTGTCTCTCTGCCCTTCCTCTGCTTGAATTACTCTATCTCTCAAAAATAAATAAACACTAAAAAAGTAAAATAAAATGCCAATTACAATTGTTACAATCAACAATTGTTGATACATAGTGAGTTGTTAATATGTGAGTTCTACCTCTACCGTTTGATGTTATGCCCACCAATTAGTTTTCCTGGACCTCATGGTCAGAGTCTCATGCTGACACTAAGCCAAACATGTCATAAATAGTGGGATTTATATTTGGCATTAATAGGGGATAAACAATGTGCTTCTTCCAATAACATTGAGCGAACAGGCTCTTATTTGTAAATTAAAGAATTAGCCCCATATTATATATTTAAATGGAAAATATTAATTTTTCTTTTCATAAAATTTTGTTGGACCCAATTTTTTAAGTATTTGTGCAACTGTGAATTATATTTCTGGACCTATTTACTCCATTACCTAAGCACTCAGAGAAGAAACAAACTTCTCCAGTGAGCCAGAGCTAAGTCTGGGTCTAACTTTTTTTGAAAACATATGAAAGGAATACAGACAACTGTTATTAAAAAAAGGTTTCACTCAGTATTTATCAATCTGTGCATAATGTGTTTATAACACAAGGTTTACTGCAGATAACATCGGAACATTTCCTTAGTCATCTGCCTATGCTTATTTTCACTAATTTGAACTAATCTGAAGAGTCTGGATTCACAGAAGTTCATGATTACTTCATTTTGCTAGAAACAAATGGATTTATTTTTCTCTCAAGTACTGGTGTTGAAAATAAATTAAACATTTTTTTTTTCAGATGTAATTTAACTTTTGCAAATCAAGCCCATATTGAGATATTAAATCTCAATAATTTATTTTCTTTCTTCAGAAACAATTTTGAGAGCTGTTGGATAGGGACATTTGATTGTTAGTTTGCCTTAAAAGTCAGGAGTACCAGATTTTTATATACTGAAAGCACAGTTCGTAATTGTACTTCCATTTTTGGTCTTTGAGTCTTCTTTTATTCTCTGCCATCCTTTGAAACACAGGTATTGATATGTCACTGGTTGGTTTCCTTGTCTCCAGTGGCCCACTGTAGGGTGTCAGTGTCTCCAAGAGCCAGAAAGCATGTGAAACCAGGGAGGGGGCAGGAAACAGGGAAAGCAAAGGAGTCTGAGGATTGGTTGAAATAATAGCAAATATTTATCAAGGCTCTCCTTCTGCATTTATTACGTAGACAATGGCGCCACATTTCTGTTTATAGAAGGCCAGGATCCACTTTATAGCAATCTCACACTAATTGTTCTCATATTTTACAGATGAAAAACATGAAACATGGCCATTCTTGTGAATGGAAAGGCTGATATTTAAACCACTCTGTAGAGTGGTCAAAATGTTTTTTTTTCTCCCCTGCAATGATGTGGATTAAAATACGGAATGAGATAGGGAGAGGGAAGATGGCGGCGTAGGAGGACGCTGGGCTCACCGCGCGTCCTGCTGATCACTTAGATTCCACCTACACCTGCCTAAATAACCCAGAAAACCACCAGAGGATTAGCAGAACGGAGTCGCCGGAGCCAAGCGCAGACGAGAGGCCCACGGAAGAGGGTAGGAAGGGCGGCGAGGCGGTGCGCGCTCCACAGACTGGCGGGAGGGAGCCGGGGCGGAGGGGCGGCTCGCCAGCCAAGCAGAGCCCCCGAGTCTGGCTTGCAAAAAGCGGAGGGGCCTGACGGACTGTGTTCCGACAGCAAGCGCGACTTAGCGTCTGGGAGGTCATAAGTTAACAGCTCTGCTCAGAAAGCGGGAAGGCTGGAGGACAAAGAGAAGGAGAGCTGCTGAACCCCCAGACGACAGAGCTCAGTTTGGTGGGGAACAAAGGCGCTCGCCAGCGCCATCTCCCCCGCCCATCCCCCAGCCAAAATCCCAAAGAGAACCAGTTCCTGCCAGGGAACTTGCTCGCTCCACGCAAACACCCAACTCTGCGCTTCTGCGGAGCCAAACCTCCGGCAGCGGATCTGACTCCCTCCTGCTGCCACAGGGCCCCTCCTGAAGAGGATCACCTAAGGAGAAGCAAGCTAAGCCTGCCCCTCCTGCCCCTGTGCACCTTGCCTACCCACCCCAGCTAAGACGCCAGATCCCCAGCATCACAAGCCTGGCAGTCTGCAAGTAGCCCAGACAGGCCACCCCACCCCACAGTGAATCCCGCCCATAGGAGAGGGGAAGAGAAGGCACACACCAGTCTGACTGTGGACACAGCGGTGGGCTGGGGGCAGACATCAGGTCTGACTGCGGCTCTGCCCACGAACTCCAGTTATACACCACAGCACAGGGGAAGTGCCCTGCAGGTCCTCACCACGCCAGGGACTATCCAAAATGACCAAGCGGAAGAATTCCCCTCAGAAGAATCTCCAGGAAATAACAACAGCTAATGAGCTGATCAAAAAGGATTTAAATAATATAACAGAAAGTGAATTTAGAATAATAGTCATAAAATTAATCGCTGGGCTTGAAAACAGTATAGCGGACAGCAGAGAATCTCTTGCTACAGAGATCAAGGGACTAAGGAACAGTCACGAGGAGCTGAAAAACGCTTTAAACGAAATGCATAACAAAATGGAAACCACCACAGCTCGGATTGAAGAGGCAGAGGAGAGAATAGGTGAACTAGAAGATAAAGTTATGGAAAAAGAGGAAGCTGAGAAAAAGAGAGATAAAAAAATCCAGGAGTACGAGGGGAAAATTAGAGAACTAAGTGATACACTAAAAAGAAATAATATACGCATTATTGGTATCCCAGAGGAGGAAGAGAGAGGGAAAGGTGCTGAAGGGGTACTTGAAGAAATAATAGCTGAGAACTTCCCTGAACTGGGGAAGGAAAAAGGCATTGAAATCCAAGAGGCACAGAGAACTCCCTTCAGACGTAACTTGAATCGATCTTCTGCACGACATATCATAGTGAAACTGGCAAAATACAAGGATAAAGAGAAAATTCTGAAAGCAGCAAGGGGTAAACGTGCCCTCACATATAAAGGGAGACCTATAAGACTCGTGACTGATCTCTCTTTTGAAACTTGGCAGGCCAGAAAGAATTGGCACGAGATTTTCAGTGTGCTAGACAGAAAAAATATGCAGCCGAGAATCCTTTATCCAGCAAGTCTGTCATTTAGAATCGAAGGAGAGATAAAGGTCTTCCCAAACAAACAAAAACTGAAGGAATTTGTCACCACTAAACCAGCCCTACAAGAGATCCTAAGGGGGACCCTGTGAGACAAAGTACCAGAGACATCACTACAAGCATAAAACATACAGACATCACAATGACTCTAAACCCATACCTTTCTATAATAACACTGAATGTAAATGGATTAAATGCGCCAACCAAAAGACTTAGGGTATCAGAATGGATAAAAAAAACAAGACCCATCTATTTGCTGTCTACAAGAGACTCATTTTAGACCTGAGGACACCTTTAGATTGAGAGTGAGGGGATGGAGATCTATTTATCATGCTACTGGAAGCCAAAAGAAAGCTGGAGTAGCCATCCTTATATCAGACAAACTAGACTTTAAATTAAAGGCTGTAACAAGAGATGAAGGAGGACATTATATAATAGTGACAGGGTCTATCCATCAGGAAGAGCTAACAATTATAAATGTCTATGCACCGAATACCGGAGCGCCCAAATATATAAAACAATTACTCATAAACATAAGCAACCTTATTGAGAAGAATGTGGTCATTGCAGGGGACTTTAACACCCCACTTACAGAAATGGATAGATCAACTAGACACACGGTCAATAAAGAAACAAGGGCCCTGAATGAGACATTGGATCAGATGGACTTGACAGATATATTTAGAACTCTGCATCCCAAAGCAACAGAATATACTTTCTTCTCGAGTGCACATGGAACATTCTCCAAGATAGATCATATACTGGGTCACAAAACAGCCCTTCATAAGTTTACAAGAATTGAAATCATACCATGCATACTTTCAGACCACAATGCTATGAAGCTTGAAATCAACCACAGAAAAAAGTCTGGAAAACCTCCAAAAGCATGGAGGTTAAAGAACACCCTACTAACGAATGAGTGGGTCAACCAGGCAATTAGAGAAGAAATTAAAAAATATATGGAAACAAACGAAAATGAAAATACAACAATCCAAACGCTTTGGGATGCAGCGAAGGCAGTCCTGAGAGGAAAATACATTGCAATCCAGGCCTATCTCAAGAAACAAGAAAAATCCCAAATACAAAATCTAACAGCACACCTAAAGGAAATAGAAGCAGAACAGCAAAGGCAGCCTAAACCCAGCAGAAGAAGAGAAATAATAAAGATCAGAGCAGAAATAAACAATATAGAATCTAAAAAAACTGTAGAGCAGATCAACGAAACCAAGAGTTGGTTTTTTGAAAAAATAAACAAAATTGAGAAACCTCTAGCCAGGCTTCTCAAAAAGAAAAGGGAGATGACCCAAATAAATAAAATCATGAATGAAAATGGAATTATTACAACCAATCCCTCAGAGATACAAACAATTATCAGGGAATACTATGAAAAATTATATGCCAACAAATTGGACAACCTGGAAGAAATGGACAAATTCCTGAACACCCACACTCTTCCAAAACTCAATCAGGAGGAAATAGAAAGCTTGAACAGACCCATCACCAGCGAAGAAATTGAATCGGTTATCAAAAATCTCCCAACAAATAAGAGTCCAGAACCAGATGGCTTCCCAGGGGAGTTCTACCAGACGTTTAGAGCAGAGATAATACCTATCCTTCTCAAGCTATTCCAAGAAATAGAAAGGGAAGGAAAACTTCCAGACTCATTCTATGAAGCCAGTATTACTTTGATTCCTAAAGCAGACAGAGACCCAGTAAAAAAAGAGAACTACAGGCCAATATCCCTGATGAATATGGATGCAAAAATTCTCAATAAGATACTAGCAAATCGAATTCAACGGCATATAAAAAGAATTATTCACCATGATCAAGTGGGATTCATTCCTGGGATGCAGGGCTGGTTCAACATTCGCAAATCAATCAACGTGATACATCACATTAACAAAAAAAAGGAGAAAAACCATATGATCCTGTCAATCGATGCAGAAAAGGCCTTCGACAAAATCCAGCACCCTTTCTTAATAAAAACTCTTGAGAAAGTCGGGATAGAAGGAACATACTTAAAGATCATAAAAGCCATTTATGAAAAGCCCACAGCTAACATCATCCTCAACGGGGAAAAACTGAGAGCTTTTTCCCTGAGATCAGGAACACGACAGGGATGCCCACTCTCACCGCTGTTATTTAACATAGTGCTGGAAGTTCTAGCAACAGCAATCAGACAACAAAAGGAAATCAAAGGCGTCAAAATTGGCAAAGATGAAGTCAAGCTTTCGCTCTTTGCAGATGACATGATATTATACATGGAAAATCCGATAGACTCCACCAAAAGTCTGCTAGAACTGATACATGAATTCAGCAAAGTTGCAGGATACAAAATCAATGTACAGAAATCAGTTGCATTCTTATACACTAACAATGAAGCAACAGAAAGACAAATAAAGAAACGGATCCCATTCACAATTGCACCAAGAAGCATAAAATACCTAGGAATAAATCTAACCAAAGATGTAAAGGATCTGTATGCTGAAAACTATAGAAAGCTTATGAAGGTAATTGAAGAAGATTTAAAGAAATGGAAAGACATTCCCTGCTCATGGATTGGAAGAATAAATATTATCAAAATGTCAATACTACCCAAAGCTATCTACACATTCAATGCAATCCCAATCAAAATTGCACCAGCATTCTTCTCGAAACTAGAACAAGCAATCCTAAAATTCATATGGAACCACAAAAGGCCCCGAATAGCCAAAGTAATTTTGAAGAAGAAGACCAAAGCAGGAGGCATCACAATCCCAGACTTTAGCCTCTACTACAAAGCTGTCATCATCAAGACAGCATGGTATTGGCAGAAAAACAGACACATAGACCAATGGAATAGAATAGAAACCCCAGAACTAGACCCACAAACGTATGGCCAACTCATCTTTGACAAAGCAGGAAAGAACATCCAATGGATAAAAGACAGTCTCTTTAACAAATGGTGCTGGGAGAACTGGACAGCAACATGCAGAAGGTTGAAACTAGACCACTTTCTCACACCATTCACAAAAATAAACTCCAAATGGATAAAGGACCTGAATGTGAGACAGGAAACCATCAAAACCTTAGAGGAGAAAGCAGGAAAAGACCTCTCTGACCTCAGCCGTAGCAACCTCTTACTCGACACATCCCCAAAGGCAAGGGAATTAAAAGCAAAAGTGAATTGCTGGGACCTTATGAAGATAAAAAGCTTCTGCACAGCAAAGGAAACAACCAACAAAACTAAAAGGCAACCAACGGAATGGGAAAAGATATTTGCAAATGACATATCGGACAAAGGGCTAGTATCCAAAATCTATAAAGAGCTCACCAAACTCCACTCCCGAAAAGCAAATAACCCAGTGAAGAAATGGGCAGAAAACATGAATAGACACTTCTCTAAAGAAGACATCCGGATGGCCAACAGGCACATGAAAAGATGTTCAGCGTCGCTCCTTATCAGGGAAATACAAATCAAAACCACACTCAGGTATCACCTCACGCCAGTCAGAGTGGCCAAAATGAACAAATCAGGAGACTATAGATGCTGGAGAGGATGTGGAGAAACGGGAACCCTCTTGCACTGTTGGTGGGAATGCAAATTGGTGCAGCCGCTCTGGAAAGCAGTGTGGAGGTTCCTCAGAAAATTAAAAATAGACCTACCCTATGACCCAGCAATAGCACTGCTAGGAATTTATCCAAGGGACACAGGAGTACTGATGCATAGGGGCACTTGTACCCCAATGTTCATAGCAGCACTCTCAACAATAGCCAAATTATGGAAAGAGCCTAAATGTCCATCAACTGATGAATGGATAAAGAAATTGTGGTTTATATACACAATGGAGTACTACGTGGCAATGAGAAAAAATGAAATATGGCCTTTTGTAGCAACGTGGATGGAACTGGAGAGTGTGATGCTAAGTGAAATAAGCCATACAGAGAAAGACAGATACCATATGGTTTCACTCTTATGTGGATCCTGAGAAACTTAAGAGAAACCCATGGGGGAGGGGAACAAAAAAAAAAAAAAAAAAGAGGTTAGAGTGGGAGAGAGCCAAAGCATAAGAGACTGTTGAGAACTGAGAACAAACTAAGGGTTGATGGGGGGTGGGAGGGAGGAGAGGGTGGGTGATGGGTACTGAGGAGGGCACCTTTTGGGATGAGCACTGGGTGTTGTATGGAAACCAATTTGACAATAAATTTCATATATAAAAAAAAAAATACGGAATGAATAGCAAACAATAAGTGAATATAAAGGAGTCTTTATAGACATTACATTCATACTTTAAGAAGTCCAAAATTATTATGATGAGTTATTATAATAAATATAAATTAAACTGACAAATTGTAAAAATATTGGCATTTAGGCAGACATTATCAAAGTGGGTAACAAAAGAATCAAAATAAATACCTGTGGTTAGAAATACCTATTCTCTTTCAGAAAAGCCACGTGCCATGTACCATGAAATGTCAGCATTCAGTTTGCTTACTGAATGGTTGGACAAAACTTCAGCAGCTGTGGGATCCACAAGAACCAAAAGGGTTGCAAGACGTTGCTGTTAATAAGAAATGGGAAATTATAAAACCAAAAGCAACATTTAGACCAGGACTTGCATGTGTGTCTTCTAGTTTACTGGAGGTAAATTGAGGGAAAGGTTAATGAACCAGTGACCACTGGGATGTATTTGTCCTGAATAACAGAATCTTGAGTGGCTGTGATCACCGATATAGCCACAGAACCTAGAATAATGTCAGATACAAAGAGGATGTTAACTACATATTGATTAACATATAGATGTTTATACTAATACACTTGAAGTCTTAAAACTAAAAGATCATATGAGCATTAAAGATGTGATCAGTAGCATATAGTCAAGGGTGGATAATCTTTGTTAAGTATATCAAGAAAGAGATGATTTCAATTTTACATATACTTTGAAAACGATTCCCAACTCATTTTGCAGGCTAGTGTAACTTTGATACCTAAATCCGAAAGGACAGCATGAGAAGGATAATACAAGATTACTCATGGACATCGATGTAAAAGTCTTGCAGAGGGGCGCCTGGGTGGCACAGTCGGTTAAGCGTCCGACTTCAGCCTGGTCACGATCTCGCGGTCCGGGAGTTCGAGCCCCGCGTCAGGCTCTGGGCTGATGGCTCAGAGCCTGGAGCCTGTTTCCGATTCTGTGTCTCCCTCTCTCTCTGCCCCTCCCCCGTTCATGCTCTGTCTCTCTCTGTCCCAAAAATAAAAATAAACGTTGAAAAAAAAATTAAAAAAAAAAAAAAAGTTTTGCAGCATGTAATTATGGTGAGCGAGTGATTAGAGACTCAGGAAAAGTTCTTGTGCCACAACAACCCAGCTAAGATAACTACAAACTTTTTTTTTTTAAGTTCATTTATTTCAAGAGAGAGAAAGAGAGAGAGAGAGAGAGAGAAAAAGAGAGAGAGAGAGAGAGAGAGCTTGCATGCACACTGGTAGGGGAGGGGCAGAGAGACAGAGAGGGAGAGAGAGAATCCCAAGCAGGTTCTTCAAAATCAGGAACTCTCCAACCATGAGATCATGACCTGAGTCGCAATCAAAAGTCAAACACTTAACAGACTGAGCCACCCAGGCGTCCCAGAGACAACAAACTAAAAAATAGCTGGACTCACATAAGTTAGAATAGTTCTCCAGGGACCATCCAAAACACAAATAAATGAGGATGGTCCTGTAGGCAGGGGACTGTTGGGATTTACCATAGCCAGTACTGGATCATGGCTGTCTGAAAGTCAGCACAGGAATACCCAGGACCCAGAAGGGAATGACAGAAGTCAAAGTCACAGAGGCTGGGAGAGTGTTCTGAGGAGTTGACCTGGATAAGCAAGAAACAGGGAATCATTTTGCCCTGGGGCTAGACTTTTGAGCCTCTAATTATGGAGATCTTATCTATCGAGTAATTATCAGTAAAGGAAAATGAGTCTGAGATGCCCACACTTAGGCATTGGAGGTTCAAGTGGCCAAAGGATGGTTCTCTTCACCAACAGACACTAGTTTTTTTGTTTGTTTGTTTGTTTGTTTTGTTTTGTTTTGTTTTTGCAGAAGTGTTGCACAGATCCAAGCACAAAGGACTTCAACAGATTAAAACAAACTTGATCTTACACATAGGTTGGTATGACCTTGTTAAATGAATACACATGTGCCCCATAGTATAATGCCTTAGAGGCACAAGTCACTAATTTGTATCCTTAGAGAAAGTCTTGCATTCATACATAGAAAGACATGTTTAGACATGTACATAGCAGCATTTTTCATGTTTTTTTTTTAAATATAAAGTTAGAGGTTGTCCAAAGTGCCATTAAAAAGTAGAATTAAGAAATAATTTAGTTTCTATATAATACCTTGCATCAATCAGAAAGAATTGACTAAACTATACATGGCAATCAGATAAATCACAGGAACATAACGTAGAGGGAAAGGAAAAACCAAGTTACAAAATAATATATATACAATATGATTCCACTCCAAACACATACACCTAAATAGTAGCATGGGCGATATTTGACACAGAGCCTAAGATGGTGTTTGGGAGCAAGCAGGGAGATTTTAAATTTACAGGTGCACAAAAGAAATTTAGGTAAAGTTCTTGTTCTTTTTAAAAATTTTTAATGCTTATTTATTTTCAAGAGAAAGAAAGAACGTGATGGGGTGCCTGGGTGGGTCAGTTGGTTAAGCATCCAGCTTTGGCTCAGGTCATGATCTTACAGTTCGTGAGTTCGAGCCCCGTGTCGGGCTCTGTGCTGGAAGCTCAGAGCCTGGAGCCTGCTTCGGATTCTTTGTCTCCCTCTGTCTCTGCCCCTCCCCTACTCACATTCTCTCTCTCTCTCACTCTCAAATAAATATTTTTTTTTTAATTAAAAAAAAAAGGAAAGAAAGAAAGAATGTGAGCCAGGGAGCGACAGAGATAGAGGGAGACACAGAATCCGAAGCAGGCTCCAGTCTCTGAGCTGTCAGCACAGAGCCCAATGCAGGGCTCGAACCCACAGACCATGAGATCATGACCTGAGCTTAACCGGCTGAGCCACCCAGGCTCCCCAAAGTCCTTATTCTTGAAGGTGGTAAGCACATGAATGTTTACTTGTCATTTTGTTCTTTACAATATGCATGGATGCCCTGTGTGTTTTTGTCCCTGTGTCTTCTTTAGCATATATGCACGTTGTATTTTATTGCTTAAAAATAATTTAATGAAGAGCACATTTGGGCCAGAGTGTGACAGTAGCTCTTGAATATCAGATAATATATTTGAACAGGTGGTCACAAGCTCCTATTGTCTAGGGCAAAAGAAATAAGGAAAGGGGAGAAGCTGGATACGTGTACACATTCATGTGCATCCCGTGTGGTGGACACATACATGAACTGGACAGTAACAGTGTCTCTGAATGGAGATGCCACCCAGTTCGAACTGAATCAGGCCATGGGGAAGTATGGGCCGGGCATCACTCCATGTTTCAGTACTTCAAAAATGAAGCCAGAAATCTGAATTTTTATAGGAAATCTTTGATTTGTTAAATGCTTCCGTGTTTACAAAGCATGTGTAAGATAACCTCTGGGCAGAAATGCCCTGCAGATTGCAGGTTTGCTACCTGTTCTTTGATCTTTATCCTGCATAGGGTAATCCTAGGGGAATCCTAGGAATCTAAACTCTGCCTGGGATCAAATACGGAGATCATGAGAACACTGAAGAATAAGGCAGAAGCTGGGCTTCAAAACACGCATCCTGATTTAAAAACTGTGGGATAGATCAGAAAGTGGTGGGCAGAGGTGATTCCATGAGCCTGGGTAAGACACGCTGAGTAACTGAATAACTAGAGGTCATGTGAATACACTGGAAGATGGTATGAGGATATTTGTGGGACTGCAATTTAGCAGCACAGACACATTGCTCCCAAGAGAAGGGCTTTTCAAGCCTTTGTGACTGGCAGTCCCATGAATGGGCTCCTGGAACATGAAGGAAGTCATTAAAGTGAAAAGGAAGACATTGAATTCTATGTTCAAAATCCCACATGTGGTGTACCTATTGGCCAGACATCTATGGGCAGATTCCTTGCAGATGTTTGGAAATGGAAAATCAGAGATTATCTGAGACTGAGAGAGTTGACATTAGAGCTGAAATTAGGTGAGACTGACAAAAAACGAAGCCGATGTACCAACCAAACTACAGAAACAATGAGCAAGCATGCGCTAATTGAAGGGATTTGTGATAATTTTAAAAACAAAGCCACACAACCACAAAGCAGCAGAAACAAGCTTTGGAGCTAGCTTCTTTGAATTTGCCTTTGCCCTTATAGCATTCCAGCTTTGTGACAAAGGATATGAAAATTCCAAAACTTCTTGTTTTAATTTTTAAAATATTTTAAAAATATTTTTATTTTTTAGACAGAGTGTGCAGGAGTCAGGGAGAAGGATGGAGGAAGAGAGAGAGAGAATCTTGAGCACGATCCATGCTCAGTGTGGAGCCCAATGAGGGGCTCGATCCCATGACCCTGGGGTCATGACCTGAGCTGAAATCAAGAGTTGGATGTGCTACTGATTGAACCACACAGGCACCCCTGTAACTTCTCAGCCTCACATATATTGGGAGTAAAAAAATGCTATCTTATGTGAGAGATGTCGGCAGTAATTGTAATGTTTTGTGAAACACTAGGCCAGGGATGCATTAAAGACTTAACACATCAATTCCCCTCCACTTTTCCTTGGAGTACATTTCCTCAGTAGATTGCAGGCTGGATGTTGCAAGACGGCATCTCTGGACACAGATCCTGAGAAGTCAGGGTGTAAAATGGTCATTAGGAATCAACCCCCAAGAAAGAAATGAGGTGGAAGCAGAACTGAGCAAGATAAGTCAAGTTATGATGGCGCTGCCCCAGGAAGGGTGTGATTGTGGCTGAGGCACACCCTGAAGCAGGTAACACTGGGGGCTAGCCTGGTAATCACACAGGACATGGCCCTGCAACAAGTCCCTCCTTGTATTGGGATAGGATGGTGTAACTCCATGTCTGTAATGCTGGATAAAGTTTGACTTTCCTGCTTGATATTGAATTGAGAGACATTACTAGGTCTTAATTCAATTTCCAACGAGAGGCATAATAGCAGACTTTGTTAGCACCAACTGCACATCCAGACATTGCCCTAAAATTTTACACACTTTACATACAAAATATTTACTGCAGGTGAAGAAATGAATCTTTGACCCACCTTGCTCTGCTTCTCTCCCAGTGCCTGGCTGGCACAGTGGCTGACACATACTGGGACCTCAAGGCTTGCTGATTAATTTAATTGGTGATGCCTTGTGATTGGTGATTGGTGATGCACACGACCTCACCACCCCCTGGGTGTTTATGCATGGCTACTTGAGAAGCTTATCTATACACAGTGAATGACTTCCGTATAGCCAAAATTCTATACTTCCCCATATCAAAAATCTCGCCAAGATAAGTTCAGGACTAAAACATCCAGGAAACCTGGACTGATTGATTAGTCTTTCAAAATGGAACTCATCAAGAACTGTCTTATTTGATACTCCTGAGGGTATAAAGATAGAACTTAGCCAGATACAATCAGGAAATGTTAAAATATCCATTTTACAGAGATAGACAGAAATACCTAGCTTATGAGACCTCAACCATTTAGACTTCTGCTACCGAAATTAAGTAGGCATACTAATGCTATTACCTATCTCATAGTGTTGTTGAGCGAATGAAACAAATCAATACTTGTAAATACTTAAAAATGGTACCTGCATGTGTGTCCAGTAGGAGATGAACATTTCGGATCTGTTATCATATGAGTACCACCTTTCTTCATGATTTCTATGTGTCAACCACAAAACTTTACATATATTGTCTTATTCATCCTATACTAGCAATATGAACTTCACATTGTTTCTATGACTTTTCCTATGAGAATACTCAGGTGTTAGGTCAATAAATTTACCAAGTAAATTTAGATTATGCAATCATTAGAGCCACTATGGCTATGTAACATTTTATCCCAAAACATAATAACAAAGCATTTATTTTGTTCACAGAGTCATACATTCTGTGGGCTAAGATTTGTGTAAGGCATCATGGGGGTGGTGTTTCTGTGGCCCACAGTGTCCAGATCCTCAGCTGAAATCATCTGAGGGCTCACTCATATGTCTGGCAGTTGATGCTAGCTATTGGTTAGAGGTCTCAGTTCGTCTCCATGTGGACTGTTTGAGATTTCTCACATCACAGTGACTGGTTTCAAAGGCAAGGATACTGAGGGAGAGTAAGGCAGAATCTGTAGCACCCCCTATAACCTAACCCCAGACATCTCACGGTTTCTTTCCTACCATGTTCTATCCAGCAAAGCAGTTACAAAGTCCCACCCTGGTTCAAGGAGAGAGGAGACAGATTTGCCTCTTGGTGGAGAGAAGTACATTTCTTGAAGGACATATGGAACCAGAAAGAGCGTTTTCGACCTTTTTAACTTAAATCTTATTAAAATAATTTCAGATTATTGTATAGTTCTAAGAAATCCTAAGAAATCCACAGAGAGATCCTAGGTATTTTTTACCCGGTTTCTTCCAACGGTATCGTTTTCAAAATCATGGTCCAATAGTACAACCTGGATGTTGCTATTGATACAAGACACCTATCTATTCAGATTTCCCCAGTTTTTGGAAAACACAGTCTATTACACAAGTAGATAGTAAAGCTGGGCCAACCCCGGGTCTGTCTGGACCCTAAGCTATATGCTGTAGCACTGTGGGATAAAGTATCCGACCATGGTATTTTTGCAAAGTCTAAAAACAGAAAAAGGCTGGCAAGCTCATATCCATCACTGCTTAGTTTGAATAGTTTATTTTTGCAGTGCTAATAATAATAGGTCCAAAAACTCCACCCATCCCTTCCTCCCCTGACCATTCCTATCCATAGTTATGGCTAATTGATAAATTTGCTTAATAAAGACAATAAAAATTGAGAAAATAAAACAACTACAATACAAATATGACCATTTACCATATTCTTATCATGGGCTCAGCTTCATAATAAACACTCAGTGTTACTGTGAAATCTAGTCTTTGCAGAAGTCCCTAATAGTAGATACTATTATTCATTCTCATTGTACAAGTAAATCAATATATGGAGAGCTTAAATATAGGCATAGAGTTTTAATGTTGCTAGATCATAATCTGTGTTAGAGCAGTTTAGATCGGTTTAAAAGAAAATCCTTCATCTAAACATTTTGTATCTTCCTCCCCTTCTGGAAATGAACTGTCCAAGTAATAGAATGAAGAAAAATTAACCGAAAAGAGTATATCAGACCTGCTTAATAACCATTTGACCCATCTGGAGTCACCATAAGTCAGAGTTACAAGTTGATTTTCATAGTTCATGTTAGAAGCTGGTGACTTTGTATATGAGGTGGCTTTTCACAGCATTCCGCAGCCATGAAAGCCTGAACCCATCCTTGAATGAAATTTGTAATTGCAGTTAGATCTCAAGATGCCCAGGTTGAACAATGCAGACTAATTTCCCTCAAAGAACCAAAATATCAGCACCAAAGTTCACCAGTTAATTGGGATGCTTGAGCATCACCTCTGACCATCTTCAGGGATTTATAGTCAGGTAAATTATGAAGATTATGTGTATTTTGTTGACAATATGTCAATTAAAGGAGGCTTAGATAAAGTGACTTGTGAAAATCATTACAGCATTCCAAAAGTCTACAATTCCTTCAAGTTAATAAAATTCTACCTTTGTAGCTAACTTGATCTTTTTACAAAAGCTTTGTTTTTAACCTCATGTTACAAAGAAGTGAAAATGAATCAACAAGCATTTATTGAGAATCTGAAGAACTGTACTACAAATAAAAGGCTCACCAAATATATGGTTCAAGTTAACTTGCATAAATAAAGCCAGTATATACAAATACAAAATGCATGATGAGTGTACTTATAATTTCTCAAACACTTTAATTAACATGGCGTAACAGTGGCAGAGGAGGACTGATAATCGGAAAACAAATTTCTCTGAGGCTCTTTCTTTTCCTCCCCTTAAATGTTAACGTGCTTTCAGGCATTGTCCTTTATTTTTTTTTCTCATTTTATACTTACGTGTCCCTGTAAATCAAATCAAATCAAATCAAGTCAAACCAAATCAAATCAAATCATGCCAACATGTCTATTGCTGGCTCTGAGAATGGAAGGAATGCCAGACTTACAAACTCTTAGCCAAGTGGGAATGGGCTGGTTACTCCAGCTGTATCAGTGAGACAACGAGCCGGGGCACCACACCATCAATCACTCCACCTCCACATGCCTCACCCACTCATCCATGACATGTCAATGGAGGGCTACCCTCCCATGTTCCCCAGCACCCTCTGTAACCCTGTTGCTATAGCTTTCGAAAGACCGGTTCTACGTTCTTAGATCTCCTTTGTATATTTAAGAACACAGTAGATTTCTTTAAGAGCAGTGGTCTGCACTTTTGTGCAAATTGTGTTTATGGTCTGAATGTTGTATGTGGTTCAAGTTCACAAGTAGACGTTTTCAACAACAGCAACATAACAGTATTACTACTTCCATTACCGTTGATAATCTTGTGACTCAGAAATCAGTATCTCTAAATCTTAGCTCTGATTTGTTCTGTTCACCTTTTAAGAAAATGTGCCTAAGTCCTGCCAGTAGCCTACCTTTGTGGCACACAGTAGGTACCTAATAAAACAGTGGATAAATGATTAACCTTAGCTAACGATATGGCATCGGGCTAGTCCATCAACTCTAACCTGGGTTGCCTCATCTCAAATATAGTAGAAGTAGACTGGCTGCTCCTCTGAGTTCATTTTTGAAATCTAACAATTCTAGTTCCAAATAACCAAATATTTAGTGACTTTTATATCAAAAACTCATATGATACAAAGCATTTCTTCAGTACTATCAGCATCATTTGATAGCTTAGCTATGATAGGAGTAGCTAAGTCCTAAAATAATATGAAGTAATCAACTCTAAACATTTTAATAACCCTCAGTTAAATAATAAACTATTGTCAGAGGCATTCTCTGAGAATCTTCTAGTCAGCTAAGAACTTCATGACTCTTTGGGGCTTGACGGTAATGCTTTCTACCACACTGAGGATAAAAACTGCTAACATCACATGTTGAGTTATTAGACCATTGTTGAGAAAACATGCCTCATATTAGAAATGAAAATAGATGTTCTGCAAGTTCACCCTCTTAGGAGTTTTATAAATGGATTTGAAAATGACTTTGTCATATTTAATAATCTCTGTTCATTTATGAGAAAGAAAAATTTCAGTTGCCCATAGACCTTTCTACTTTACTACCACTCAGTGGCCTATGGTCAGTTTCCTTCTGCCTAATTCATTCACTCTGTCATCATGGAAATAGATAAAAGAGTGTTAAAAAAAAAGGCAGCACTTTAATGTCTACTATAAGGCACATTTTAATCACTTTATTTTCTTATTTATTATTCATATCCACTCCTGCAAGCAATTGGAAACTACATACTAATTCTCAAAGGGATCTCAAGAGAATGAGAATCCAGTACAAGAAGCAACATACACAAAAATGAATCTAAAGCGAATTATTTAAATGTCAAATGAGGGTAACTGCCAATGAGTCTTTTAGAGCAGTTACTGTCAAAAGGGGATAACCTATAAAGAGGAGCCCTTAGAAAGGAGTTTCGGAACAGTGGAGAAGATATTTTCAAGGTATGCTTCCCCTCTTCTTAAGTTTAATTGCAAACAATAATCACTTCATATTGAGAATCTGTAACAATACTGTAAACATGCAATTCTATTACATTTTTTCTACTATCTATAAGGTATCAAGCTAAGCAGTTTAAGCATATAATCTCAATTAATTAACATAAAACTCTTTGAGTTTGAGAAACACTGTTAAATCGGAACCCTTCAGCTCGCCAGTTGTGAGTTCCAGACCCAGCCATCCAGTCCTGCTTAAAAATCTTCAGGCTGTGTGCAGAGCACGTGGTGGGTAACAAGGATCTACTCACAAGGTCCTGGGTTCAAAGCTGACTCAGCCACTGATGAGCACAGCTATATGGTGGCTGTGACACTAGGCTTTTGACATACCTGGGAGTCACAAGGTGAGCTTGTTGAATAGGCCTCTTCTGGGCACCAACTCCCAGTGATGTTGTTTGCTCAGTAGTTTGGATTAGGCTCCTAGTACATTTCTGTCGGTCCTCTGGATGATTCTAAGCTGCTGATTCAAGGATCCCACTTTGGATGACCCTAGTTTAGTGTGGACTCTGAGGTCAGTCTAGTGAAGTTTGAATCCCAATTTTAGCATAAACTACCAGTGTGACCTTGGACCTTGGTTGTTTCTTCAGCAAAATGAGATTAATGATAGTAACTCCCTCATAGATGGCTACAAGGAGTCGATGGGTCAATACTTACAAATGTGCCTGCTAAGCCTACCATAAGTGATATTATTACCACCACCATGAGGTCTTTTGCAACAAAGTTATCAAAGAATGTCCTGGATCCCGGTGGACAGGCAGACAAGGAACTTAAAGGCAGAAGGACACAGAGCCAGCTCTAAAGTAAACCATGTCTAAAGAGCTTCAGTGTTCACTAAACACAGAAATCTGAGGGCAGGGATGCAAAAGAATGACAGAAGAAGCATCTTTATGTATCCTGCATGCCAGAGATTCAACCTCAAACAAGTACATTCAGGTATTCCCTGAAGGCAGGACTGGGTTCCCCTCATCTTTAAACTCCAGCTCCCTATACAAGGCCTGGCATGGGACTAATGCTTATTTATTAACTGAATTAGCCAACAAGCTCTCTTTTTGGAGAGTGATTTTACCACTCCATTTGCACTTCCATTAAATAGGGAAAATGCTTGTTTCGAAAGTGCTTGCACACACACACACACACACACACCCCTCCAGGAGATGTTGCTTTCTCCACTTTATAGCCAAAATTCCAGAGGCACAGAAAAGTTAAGTAACGTGCCCTTCAACAAGTAAGAGGCAGGGCTAAAATTGAATTCCCATTCTCACTTCTGCCAAATGCAGCCTGAATGTGAGAGCGGAAGTAATTATATATTAATTGGCTGTATAATAGTGATGTTTGTAATAGGAGATAATACAGTTTATAGGGTATACATCAATCTCTTTTTTAAAGAATTCCTGAAACTGTTTCCTCTTTATTCCCAATGTCTAATGGAGCCATTATCAATGAAGAATCCTGCTGCAGAAACTGTTAAAAGAGTCCGTAAAGATTGAACATTTAAATAATTGTTAATTAAAGAAAAATAAAAAAAATAATTGTTAATTAAAGATTGTTGAAAGAGTAGAGTGTGTTTAAAGGTTGGCAATTAATCTATATGTTCTTTGGCCCGTTTTAAGAAAATAGCAACCTGAATCTTTCATGGAGGTTATAGACTTGTCTGAGAAATAGAGGAATGGCCTAAATAAATGATAGTCTCCTATGAGTTGTTTTTATGCTAGCTTTCTCTGGAATCCTGCTATATCGTCTATAACATAGATTGTATAGATATAGATAGATAGATAGATAGATAGATATAGAAATTCCTTTTCCTAAATACATTTATTTTTCTCCCCTCATATTTCAGCTTTAGTATTTCTCAGATTAATGTAGGTTCATGTTTTGTTTTGTTTTGTTTTTATTGAGTATTTATCATATCTTATACAAGGTATAGGTCCGTCCTTTTTCCTTGTCATAAATCAAATACATCCCCCAGGAAGTCTATTGGTAATAGAGTCTAGACATGCAAGTGACTAAACAATCTCAATCTTGTGTCATCATTGAAATGACCATCACTACATCCACTCTTACCTGCGTCCTTGTGTGTGTTACACATCATTACCTACATTATTACTACTACATTATTATTACAACATCGCCTACTTTGGGAGACATTACCTTGCTTTTGCAGATGACAAAACAGAGTTTCAAAGAATTTAAATAAGGTGACATTTAATGTCCATTCTTGGACCGAACAAATGATACCTAACTTGTAAGTCTCTGATCTTTCCAGTAAATCAAACAATAACTCATTTAAGGCCCATAAAGGTCATCTAAGTCTTTCAAAGCTAGTGAGTTATTTACCACCAGAGCTTCAATGAGAAAGCTGCATTTCAGCTACTGACTGCAACTGAGCACAATTTATTTCTAAGAATGGCGTGTACATTTCTCATAACCTTCTTTTTAATTCATTCTAAAAAGCATTTCATACCCACATGTTTCCTTTCTTGCAGAATCTATAACACTTCTTTATGTCAACGTTCTTTCTTCGACTCTGGTCTCTAAGGGTTTGTTTGTTCATTTGAGTTACCTAAACCATTTATCTGCAACCCTCTTCTCTTATTTTGTCATAGAGAAAGGCCCGTCGTCTCTCTCAGTCTTTATGTTGCCTTCCATTTCAGTGTTCCTGATTTTTACAAAATTATTACCTCAACAAAATGCATCGTGTTATAAGATTTCTTTGAATTCTGGGTCTAAGCTGAAATTAAGGAAGCCTTTGTTTATGTACAGATAACTTCCAAAAGCTTGCAGTTGGGATGGTTTGGGATAGATTTGCACACAAAGGGTAAGGAAAATTGTTTAACCCCCAAAAGCTAAATTAGTGGTAGGACTAAAATTCTGGACCATTGACTATCAATTCAGGATTCTTTCTAGTCCTTGGAAGTTGTAATCTAAGGGGTTAAATTTTCTTTCCTTTAACGAACTACTCCAATTGGCACATTCTCATCATATCCGAAAAGGACACTAAATACATGACATTTTAAGAAAAGTGTGCAGGAATAAATGGCGATGAGTGAAAACATGGAGTTCATGGAATGAGAGGTGCACACACAGTTCCATTCCAGTGAGTGGTACCCACCATGTTCCTCACATTCCTGGAAGCATAGAATGTTGTCGCTGCTTACAAATGAAACCACTTTGGGTCCTGAAAATAACCAGGCACCTGAGAGCTAATTTGTTGACAGTTCTAGAAATCACATGTTTTTGTTTCTTTTTTCTCTTCTCTCAACTTTCACATATAGATGGGAGTAAGTGTCAAAAACTATGCCTTTGCTGTGTATTTATACACAATGTTCATTTATCTAAAACATTGTAAAAATAAACAAAGGCCATCCAAATGATAAAAAGCAAAGATTATTTATTCAGAGCAAAGAGTCAACCACTATAACTTGTGTTTTGGCAAAGACTCAAAAGAAGACAGAAGAGTGTGGAAAGCTTTCTAATGGAAAAACAGAAACCTTCAGGTATTCCCTGATTTAAAGCTGTTGTCATGGGGAAGTGGTTGAAGAGTTAACTGAAACCGAAACATTCTAAGTGATTATGTGATTGTTTAGGGGGTATATCATTTGACTACTTCTAGTTGGAAGTGGAAACAAAAATTATAGAAGCTATCAATTATTAATCAAGTTGTGGCCATCTTGCGCGAGTTGTTACAGGAGTTATTGTTTGACTTCCTGTATTTTGACCAGAAGGAGTAGTCTGACTTCTCATAAGTCTGACTTATAGGTAATAGGCGGGCATCCTGGGCTAGTTGCTGTAAATAGTGGGTTGATTTCTTGAGCCGGATGCTGCAGGTTTGGGGTCAGAGTTCTATTTTTATACGTGGTCTCTCCATTGTCTATGTGTATAGTCAGTCTCTCAAAATGGAGAGTTGTTGAATATTTTTGATTTTGTGTTTTGTTGCCACTACAATTGTTCCCTGGGATGATGTCAGCATCATGGCAATGTAAGATTTCTCTCCCTTTTGTCTCCCCTTAACACACAAATTCAGTGTCCATTCATGAAAGAAAGTACCTCTGTAGGAGGCATAGGTTTTATGTCATGAGCATCATATGACACCATATTCCTTATGTCAAGGAACCCAAAAGAAGTTTTATCTACCTGTGCATCAGTTAATAGACAGATAGACTTCTGTACAGGCTGTGAAACCAATAGGAATTTGTGAGCCAGCTTCAGTCCCTCTTGGCCATAGTTAAGGAATACCTAGAGAGTGCCTACTTGCACAGACACTCACAGTCAAGAGAGCCTTTATTGAAATCCAGATTTACTGAGGGGAGATTCCAAAATGCTGTTGGAACAAAAAATAAAATAAAATAAAATAAAATAAAATAAAATAAAATTAAATTAAATTAAATTAAATTAAATTAAATTAAAAAAATAAAGAAGGTTGGATGCATTGAAGAGGGTAAAATGAACTTTGCCAGCACAGCCCCTCCCCCAAGGCAGCGCTGTGTGGGGCTGAATGAGTTAACAGCAACTTTAACAGCAACTTCACCTATGGGGGGATGGGAGGGAAGAGAGAGTGATGAGTGACTGTCAACCTTCCCCAGCTGTGAGGACACTAGAAAAGAAATGTTTCTCTCCTGTAGCACTCAGAGTATTGAGGTGAGATCTCTATGACTGGTGGGAAAGAAGAGATTGGGAAAGAGGCAAATAAAAATCAGAAACAGGCATCTGGGTGGCTCAGTTGGTCAAGTGTCTGACTCTTGATTTCAGCTCGGGTTGTTATTCTTAGCATCATGAGTTCAAGACTGCTGCTGAGTTTCATGTTGGGTGTGGAGCCTACTTAAAAAAAAGGAAAGAATATCAGAAGATATTAAAGGAACATGGTTCCTGCTGTTTGGCCTACTATAGCAAACCAACAATAAGCTACTGGGAGGATGTTACTGGAGGATTTCCCAGCCTGGCCCATGGGCACCCCTAATGTTCCAAATACCCATATCAAATCCCTTCTGTAGCCGTCTCCATGTGCATGGTCCCCAGGGCAGCAGCAAGAGTGAGCTCCAGTAGGCAGAGAATGTGCTCAGAAAACAGGCCAGCAACCATAGGAAAGGAGAAATCACAAGAACGAGCTGTATGTAGCTACCCCATCGGGAACCCAAGAGAGGTCTTCAGTGGCGGACTGATAAATTTTAACATTAAGAGAAGACATACAAGTTTAAGAATTATGCCACAAGAGAGATGAATAAGAATGGAGTAGGTGTATCCACATAGGGTCAGAGAAAGACCCAGATATAAGCAGGATCAATGAAAAATTATCTCCCAGTAAAGATTGGGGGAGGTGACTGCTTCTTCAAATGTAAAAAGAGCAACATGTGGGGGCGCCTGGGTGGCGCAGTCGGTTAAGCGTCCGACTTCAGCCAGGTCACGATCTCGCGGTCCGTGAGTTCGAGCCCCGCGTCAGGCTCTGGGCTGATGGCTCGGAGCCTGGAGCCTGTTTCCGATTCTGTGTCTCCCTCTCTCTCTGCCCCTCCCCCGTTCATGCTCTGTCTCTCTCTATCCCAAAAATAAATAAACGTTGAAAAAAAAAAATTAAAAAAAAAAAAAAAAGAGCAACATGAGACTACAAAGAACATGTAGAATCAAAGAAACACGTCCTTACCAAATATAACAGTAATTCTCCAGTAACTGAGCTCAAAGACAGTTTTGTAATTTAGTTGATAAAGATCTCCAAATAACCATTTTGAGGAAGCTTAACAAGCCATGGCAAAACAGAAAAAAGCATTTCAATGAAGTTTTAAGAAGTACATGAACAAAATCAGAAATTTAAGAGATAAAAATTATTTTAAAAAGAGCCAAAAAGAATTATGGAGCTGAAGAATTCCATGAATGCAATAAAAAATGGGAAAAAATAGTATCAATTTCGGAGTAGACAAAAAAAAAAATCAGTGAGGTTAGGAACTTTGAAATAATCCAGTCATAAGAGAACAAAGAAAAAAGATTTTAAAAAGAGAAGAAAACCTAGATGATCTAAAAGACAACATCAAATTAACCACTATCATAATCACTAGAGTTCCAGAAGAGAGGAAGAAGGGGACAGACTGTGTATTTAAAGAAATAATAGCTGAGAAGTTCTCAAACCTGGGGAGAGACTTGGATACTCAAGACATGGATGGCCAGTGTTAATACACCATCCCATTATTTCAGTTAAAACAATTTCTCCAGGACATGTTATAAAAAAAAGAGTCAAAAATCAAAACCAAAGAGAGAGTCTTTAAACCAGGAAAAAAAAAGATTATAACTTATTAAGGAGTTTCCATTGAGTGATCAGTAGATTTCTTAGCAGAAACTTTACAGGTCAGGAGGAAGAAAGATGATATATACAAAGTGCTGAAAGGAAAAAAAGAAAAAAAAAGCCAGCCCCAAACACTCTATCTGGGAAAGTTATCCTTTAGAAATAAGGGAGAAATAAAGACTTTTGCAAACAAACAAAATTGAGGGAGTTGTCACCACTAGATTTGCTTATAAGAAATTCAGAGAGGAGTTCTTTAAAACCTGAAATAAAAAGACAACCTAGAAGAAAATGGATACATTCTTAGAAATGTATAAATTACTAAGAGTGAATCATGAAGAAATAGGCAATCTGAACAGACCAATTATTAGTAAGGTGGTTGGATCAATAATCAATAACCTTTCAATAAACCTAAGTCCAGGACCACATGGCTTCACTGGTGAATTCTACCAAACATTAAAACAGAAGTAATACAAATTCTTCTCAAACTCTTCCAAAAAATAGAAAAATAAAACATTACCCTGACAATAACTGGACAATAACACACACACACACACACACACACACACACACACATATATATATATACATATATACGTATATATATAGGCAAACACAAAATACTAGGTAACTGACTTCAACAATACATTGAAAGGATCATACATCATATGTATTCCAAGGTTGCAATGATGGTTCAATATCCACAAATCAATCAATAGGATACATCACACAATGGAATAAAGATAAAAATCATTTGATCATCTCAACAGATGTAGAAAAAGCATTTGAAAAAGTTCAACATATATTCATGATAAAAACCCTCAGCTAATTGGGTATGGAAGGAACATAATATAATAAAGGCAACATTTGGCAAGCCCACAGCTAACATCATTTAAAAAAATTTTTTTACATTTATTTATTTTTGAGATCCAGAGTCAGCATACAAGTGGGGGAGGGGCAGAGAGAGAATGAGACAGAATCTGAAGCAGGCTCCAGGCTCTGAGCTCTTAGCACATGGCCTGATGTAGGGCTCGAACTCACAAACTCTGAGATCATGACCTGAGCCGAAGTCAGTTCCTCAAGCGACTGAACCTCTCAGGTGTCCCTAACATCATTTTTAATGAAGAAAACTGAAAAGATTTTCCTTAAAAAATAGGAGTAAGAGGGGTACCTGGATGGCTCAGTCAGTTAAATGTCTGACTGTTTTTTTTAATTTTTTGTAACGTTTATTCATTTTTGAGAGACAGAGAGCATGAGTGGTGGAGGGGCAGAGAGAGAGGGAGAGAGAGAGAATCCCAAGCATCCTCCCAACTCATTCCCTCTCAAAATAAATAAATAAACATTAAAAAAAATTAGATTAAGAGTGCCCACAGCCACTACTGTTATTAAGACAGTACTGATATCTCTAGCCAGAACAATCAGCAAGATAAAGAAATTATATTCATCTAAATTGGAAAGGGAGAAATGAAATTGTCATTATTTGTAGATGATATAATGTAACATACATAAATCATAAAGATTCCATCAAAAAACCTTTTGAACTTATCAATTAGTACATTAAAGTTCTTGGATATAAAATCAGCATACAGAAATAAGTTGTATTTCTATGTACTAACAATGAAATACTTGAAAAAATAAACAATTCCATTCACAATAGTCTCAAAAATAATGCAACACTTTGGAATATATTTAACCAAGGATCCTTACAATAAAAACTATAAGACATTGATGAAAGAAATTGAAGAAAACACAAATAAATGGAAAGATATTTTACATTCTTGAATCACAAGTATTAATATTGTTAAAATATCCACACTACTCAAAGCAATCCTAAAATATGTTTGTAGTCACAAGAGACTCTGAAGAGCCAAGTCAATATTGCAAAAAAAAGAACAAAGAATTATCACACTTCCTGATTTAAAAATATACCACAAACAGATAGTAATTAAAACAAGGGCCCTTGGGTGGCTCAGTCGGTTACGCATCCAACTTTGACTCAGGCCTTGATCTCACGGTTCATGACTTCTTGCCCCACATTGGGCTCTGTGCTGACAGCTCAGAGCCTGGAGCCTGCTTTGGATTCTGTCTCCCTCTCTCTCTGTCCCTCCTCCGCTTGCATTCTGTCTCTTTCAAATATAAATAAACATTATTATTTTTTAAAACTAGTATGGTACTGGTATAAAAATGACACAAAGACCAATGAAGCAAAGGCAGAGCATAGACATAAGCCCCCATATATTTTGTCATAGGATATCTGAAATGGGTGCCAAGAGTACTCAATGTGGAAAAGATAGTCTCTTCAGGTGTTGGGGAAACTTGATAGCAATATGTAGAAAAAGGAATTGGACCTCTCTCTTTTGCTTGTCACAGAAAAATTCATTCAAAATGGGTTAAAGACTTATACATAAGGCCTGAAAGCATGCAGTGCCTAGAAAAAATACGGGAAAAAATCTCCTTGACATTGGTCTTGGCAGTGAATTTTTGCATATGACACCAAAAACACAAGCAACAAAAGCAAAAATCATCAAGTGGGGCTACATCAAACTAAAAAACTTCTGCATAGCAAAAGAAATACTCAACAAAAAGGAAAGATAATCTATGGTGTGGGAGAATGTATTTTCAAACCATATATTGGATACCTAGTTAACATCCAAAAATATATAAAGAACTCACACAAATCCATTAAAAAAAACCCAAATTATCCAATTAAAATGGGAAGAAGAAATAAATAGACTTTATTTTAAAGTCATCAATATGGTCAATAGGTCCGAGAAAAGCTGCTCACCATCTTTAATCATCAAGGAAAGGCAGATGGAAAATCCCCTCACACGTGTTACAATGACTATCATTGAAAAGAAGAGATAACAATGGCTGGCCAGGATGTAGAGAAAAGGAAACCCTTGTGCACTGGTTCTAGAAATGTAAACAACACAGCTACTTTAGACAACAGTATGGAGGTTCTCAAAATATTAAAAATAGAACCCAGGGGCACCTGGGTGGCTCAGTCAGTTAAGCATCCAACTCTTGATTTCAGCTTGGGCCATAATCTGAAGGTTCATGGGTTCAAGCCCTGAGTCAGGCTCTGTGCTGACAGCTTGGAGCCTGCTTGAGATTCTCTGTCTCCCTCTCACTAGAAATCTAGTGAGGCTGTGATATTTGATTATAGTTTCCTTGACATCTCTTTTCCTGGTGTCCTGCTTCTTCTTGCTCTTAAGTCCACAGTGATGCCCTCCCTCACAACTTGTTCCCACACAGCCATTAGTGAAGGATTTTCCCTCCTTGTGGGATGCCCCATCTCTTTTCTCTAACATACTCAAATCTTATTTATTATTGATCTGATTCCCTTAGGCTTTTGTTAAATGCCTGGATAATGCCAAGAGCTTAATTCATACTTTGACAATAATGGTCGATGGTGGTAAGAAATTATGCCTCTTATTCAACATTTGAATCCTGGCAATTATGTCAGTGTTGTCATATGTGTGTGTGTATGTGTGTGTGTGTGTGCATGCATGTGTGTGTGTGTGTGTGTGTGTGTGTGTGTGTGTATATATATATATATATATATATATATATATACACACACACAACCCAGAGGTGACATTCTAAACATTAAACAACCAGTAGAGTAAAATAATTAACATATAAATCAATACATAGTTTTAATATCTATTTAAAAAATCTCCCACATTTTTCTATTAACAAACCAAATAATATAAATTATGTATTTGCCAAGCTGTGTATGTTACAGTGCCATTTGTTTATTAAATCATTCTAGTACTTTTTAAATCACCTATTCATTTTATAAGCTTTTACCTGACCTGGCTTTAACTAGTAAAGCCCCTGTCTGAGCCATGATTTGATAAAGAAACCCACAGCAAGTTATCCTAAAAACCACCCTATTCTATTAACAGCGTTGCAGGATTTTTTTTACCTCAAAACCCAGGGTTCCTTGTCTCCCTGCTATGAAGAATGAAGAGGTGGACACAAAATGAGCAGCAGCCAAAAGTTTATTAGAGTAGAAGATCAAACAGGAAGAATGGTAGGAATGCTCTCTTTACAGAGAGGGGACTTTGGAAAGTGAACGCAGGCAACAATAGGCAAGGGTCCTTGTTCTATAAGGTTCTGGTCTCTCCCTCCCTCCCTTACCCCTCGTTCCTTCTCAGCCAATAAAGGTTCTACCCTTACTGACTAGATAACATTAGGTGCTGGGTTGTCCATTCCTGATTGACTCATTTCCTTTGTATGAGGGGGGGTCTCTGCCCATACTGTTCCTTGTAGGTCGTATGTTTACGGTCTACTTATTTTTAGTTAGGTCTTTTGTCAAATTCCTGAGGGGAGCCTGAAGGGGAGTAGATGGCATCTGTTACAGTCTTAAGAGGAACCTTATGCCTGAGGGGGGTTACTATGATCAGACACTTCCAGCATTGTTCCAAAATAGGTGTTTTTCCCTACCCAGGATCCTCAGGTCCTATCATTTCCTATCCTAATAGTAGAACAAAAGATTCTTACAGGTTACCTTGGATGGACAAAACCAATGGACAGTTCTCTCCCTCCTCAACGGGAGCTCTCAAGGGTCAGCTCTCCCCACCTCTGCCAAACCTGTGTCCATCTCTTACCTCCTGCTGCTGCTGCTATGTAACTGTCATGCAGGAGGGTGCTTTCTGGGCAGTAGTCTCATGCTGGCTGCCACCTCTGGTGAGCAGGAATCAGGGAAAAAGTAAAAGAGGATACCAGAAGTTGGAAAAGTTAGTGACGTGTAGCCATCGCTTGTGGTCCAAGCAGATTTCCCTTACATGTTATGAAATGGCAGTTGGAGAGGCGTCTGGGTGGCTCAGTCAGTTAAGCATTCCACTCCTGATTTTGGCTCAGATCATGATCTCACAGTTCCTTGGATCCTGCCCAGAGTGGGGCTCTGTGCTGACAGTGGGGAGCCTGCTTGGGATTCTCTCTCACCCTCTTTCTCAGCCCCTCCCCTGATCACACACACACTCTCTCTCTCAAAATAAATAAATAAACATTAAAAAAAAAAGAAAAGAAATGAAGGGGCGCCTGGGTGGCTCAGTCAGTTAAGTGTCCAACTTTGGCTCAGGTCTTGATCTCATGGTTTGTGAGTTCGAGCCCCCCTCGGGCTCTGTGCTGACAGCTCAGAGCCTGGAGCCTGCTTTGGATTCTGTGTCTCCCTCTCTCTCTGCCCCTCCTCCACTTGTTCTCTGTCTCTCTCTGTCTATCAAAAATAAATAAATCTAAAAAAATTAAAGAAATGGCAACTGAATGTGACAGAGAGAGAGAGAGAGAGAATCACATATGATTTCAAGCTGCCAGCTTTCTGCATAAAGAGAACTCAAGAGAACATTTCAAGCTGTTCATTTGCCTATATTTACATTATATGGATTGCATATCTTTTTTTAAATGTTTAGTTTTGAAAGAATACATGAGTGGAGGTGGGGTCAGAGGAGAGGGGGACAGAGGATCTAAAGTGGGCCTTGTGCCGACAGCTGCAAGCCAGATGTGGGGCTCAAACTCAAGAACCGTGAGATCATGACCTGAGCCCAAGTCAGATGCTCAACCAACTGAGCCACCCGGGCACCCTTGGATTGCATATCTTAACATTGTCTCATTTATAATTATTTCTGGTAAAGGAAGATCATCATATATTGACACTGGTGTCGGAAGTTGAGGGTATAATCAATCATCTCTACAGAAAAATTGAACTAGTGCTTAAGTCAGCCCCCGGAGATAGTTGAGCTACGGAATCAGGCACGATATTAAAGCAAGATTATTTCTTGAATCAAAATTTCATGCTGAAAAAGCATTACTTGAAGTGATAGCTATTAGTCCTGTTCATTTATAGGGAATTAATGTTTTTTGGTTCATCTCACTTTTAACACAAAAGCTTTACAGTCTTCTGATCTTGAGGAAGCAACTTAATCTACTTGTACTTGATTTTCTTCATTTGTAAAGTGAAGTTGATAAAACGAGCCTACCCCAATTTATTGTTGTAAAGAAAAATAATGGAACAATGCCTTATAATTATAAGCAATCATTACCTTTATTCATTTGCGTGATGAGGTATGAACATTTTAGTAGGGTTTTCCTAATCACCCGGTTTTAATAGTGGCCACACACATTTCTTTTGTTAGTTTTTTCTCCTTTATTCCACCATAGGTGGAGTTGATATTACTTCTAAATCTCTCAGACATGCAAAAACCATAGTATTTTTTTCTGGAACATATACTTTTTTAAACTAAATTTCTTAGTGAGATAATTACCAGGTTTCCATTCAGCTGTAATCAATGATACAGAGATGGGGTGCCTGGGTGTTTCATTTGGTTGAGCGTCTGACTCCTGATTTTAGCTCCGGTCATGATCTCATGGTTTGGGGGATCAAACCCTGTGTCTGGCTCTGTGCTGACAGTGCAGAGACTGCTTGGGATTCTCTCTTTTCCTCTTCTCTGCCCCTTCCCCTCTGGCACTCTCTCGTTCTCTCTCAAAATAAGTACATAAATAAATAAATAAATAAACTTTTTAAAAAATAAATAAATAATACGGAGAAATATCATGTGAACTTTAACAAGCTTCCCCTCTGGTAAGATCATACAAAACCCAATATTAAAATGTACAATATCAGAACTGGAATACTGATACTGATGAATCCATTCACCTTATTCAGGTTTCCCAGTGTTACTTGTACTCATTGCACGTGCCTGTGTGTCTGTGTATGTATATTTAGTTTTCTGTATTTTTCTTACATTTGCAGGTTCATTCACTGTCGTAGTCGACACATAAAATAATAGTTCCATCACCACAAAGATTCCTCACGTTACCCTTTCATAACCATACCCTCCTCCTGTCCTGGACCTGCCTATTCTTTAACCTGGGAGGCACTAATTTTTTTCCTTTTTTTTTTTTCAAATTTTATCAGAATAGTTTCATATAATATGTAACCTTTCAAAATTGGCTTTTAAAAAAATAAGAAAATAGCTTAGTTCCCTGGAGATTCATCTAAATTGATGTGCATGTCATTTTTTCCCCTTCTTATTGGTAACTAATATTCCATTGTATGGATGTACCACACTATTCTTCCATTGAAGGACAACTTCAATGTGGGGCTACTATGCATAAAACTATCATGAACATTCAGGCTTATGAACATGAATTTTTATTTCTCTGGGATAAATGTCCTATTGTGCAATTTCTGGATCAAATGGGGAAACATGGATAGTTTTAGGAGAAACTGTTATTCAGTTTTCCAGAGCAGCTGTACCATTTTATCTTTCCACCAGCGACATATGAATAATCTAGTTTTTAGGCATCCTTGTCAACATTTGGTATTGTCATTTTTTTTTTTTTTTTTTTTTTTTTTGCTATTTTCAAAGTAGGTATGCAGTGATAACTCTTTGTGCTTTTGGTTTGAAATTCCCTGATGGCTAATCAAACATCTTCTCATGTGCTTGTTTGTCATTGGTATATACTCTTCAGTGAAATGTCTGTTTACATATTTTGCCCACTTTTTTGTTGAATTGTTTTTTACTGTTGAGTTTTGAGAGATCTTAATATCTTAGTAAACACTAATCTTCTGTCAGGAAATATAATTTGCGAATATTTTCTTCCAATCTGTTCTAAGGAACTGGGTAGTGTATTACCTTTACTCGTATTCTTGTTCTTTCCTTTGTTCTTTCTTCAGTGTTTATGTTTCTTGGATTTCTTTTTGGTTTGAAGGATTTCTTTAAGGATGTGTCTGCTAAAGACTTTTTTTCTTCTTTTTTAAGTTTGCTTTTGCCTGGGAATACTTCAATTTCCCCTTCATTTCTGAAACATATTTTCAGTGGATATAGAATTATTGGGTGATAGCCCTTTTCTCTCAGCATTTGAAAAATGTATGTCAATTCATTCTGGCCTCCTGGTTTAAATGAGGAACCCTCTGTCATTTGAACTGGTGTTCTTTTATTAATAATGTGCTATTTCTAACTACTTTCATACTTTTCCTTCATCTTTACTTCTCAAGAATTTAATTATGATGTGTCCTGGCTGGGCTTTTTCTTTCTTTTTTTTTTTTTTTTTTTTTTTGTAGCTCTTTCTGTTTGGGGCTCATTCAGTATCTTGGATCTATATACTTGCGTATTACCAAATTTGGGAAATTTTCAGTTATTATTTCGTCAAATAATCTGTCAGCCCATGTTACATCTGTTCTCCTTCTGGTACCCTGATGATACAAATATTGGCTCATTTTTTTTTCATTATTGTATTATCCCTTGGCTCATGTGAATTCCACTGTTTTTTCCTCAAACTCACGATGTCTGTCTTCTTTTATACCCAATCTAATATTGACTTCATCCAGTGAGTTTTTATTTTCACTATTTTTGAGTTGTATAATTTTCACTGGCTGCCTTTTTGTAACTTTTATTTCTTTATGGACATTTTTTATATTTTCTTTTCGGCTTAAACATAATTTGTAAACAATTGTTGAAAGTACAACTTTTATGATGGCATTTCAATTCCTTATCAGATAATTCCAACATCTGATTTGTTTCAATCTTGGTGTCAGTTGATTATTTTCATTGAAGTTGCAATTTTCTTGGTCCTTGGTGTTATGGGTGATTTCCAATTGTATCCTAGATATTTTGGCTATTATGACCTAACACAGTTTTGAAGAAAATAATTCCTATTTTTTGAAGGAGATTACATTTTTCCCTTATTTTTCTCAGAAGAAAAATATAATCCCACAGTTTGCATTCAACTGTGCCCACTGAAGTACAAAGATTATGGATTGAAAGTCTTTCTTCTGTTCAGCAACACTGAGAATTTCTTTAGATTTTACTTGGACTTTTTATTTTCACAATGTAAAAGTTTAAATTAATGATGGTTTGATAAGTTTTACTGCACAGAAAATGATTCCAAGGTGCCTTTGTACTGGTCAGTCTATTTTCCCAAATTGTCTTTATAAGAGTATCCATTGTGTTACGGTATTGTTTATCCTTAAACATTTACTGTCTATTCTTATAATGAATTAACTAAAATATCTGAAAACATCATTCCTTTAAAATGAGTCTAAGACAATAATCCTTAAAAAATTGTTTTAAGGGGTACCTGGGTGACTCAGTCGGTTGAGGGTCCGACTTCATCTCGGGTCATGATCTCCCAGTCCCTGAATTCGAGTCCATGTCAGACTCTGTGCTGACAGCTCAGAGCCTGGACCCTGCTTCAGATTCTGTGTCTCCCTCTCTCTCTGCCCCTCCCCAGGTCATGCTCTGTCTCTCTCTCTTTCCCTGTCAAAAATAAAAAGACATTTAAAAAAATTGTTTTTAGTCTCTATTTCAGGCTGAATAGATTGTTTAAGGACTTATAAAGAAAGTACTTTTGAACATCTGATTCCACAATGTAGGTATCTGTTCATGGAAGTTAGCAGCAAGATAAGTTAAGGTCTGCCCCCTTCTCTAGGGTGATTTACACCAAAATGCATACACTTGATTTCACTGAGGCATTTCGCAATTCACCAAGAGCATTCTTTCCTATCATAAGACATATGGTGATAATATTCTTTGTTGTGCCATGTGAAATCTTGAAAATAAGCATGAATAAACTTACTAGCCACAATTTTTTTTCTCTCCCTAGAGAGGCAATACAAAAAAATAGTGGGTTTTTGTTTTGTTTTGTTTTCTTTTTGGTTTTGGTTTTCTATATTATAATAACATTTGTCATGGGGAATATCCTTTCTTATATATTTTAAGGTTATGGCCTTCAGTCTTTTTATCTTTTTTAATGTTTATTTATTTAGTTTGAGAAAGAGAGAGAGAGAGAAGAGAAAGAGAGGGAGAGTGAGAGAGAGAGAGAGGTAGAGAGAAAGAGAGAGAGAGAGAGAGAGAGAGAGACTGAGCAGAGGAGAGGGAGAGAGAGGCAGAGAAAGAATCCAGAGTAGGCTCCACGCTGTCAGCACAGATCCCAATGTAGGGCTCGATATCATGAACTGTGATATCATGACCTGAGTTGAAAGAGTCAGATACTTAACCCACTGAGCCACCTAGGTGCCCCTGGCCTTCAGTCTTATCTTAATGACAAGGTGAAACAACTTATTAGACTTCATATTAATGAGTTCTTTGGCAATCCTCCTTTAAGTAGCCCAAGATTTTTTTTTTTTTCTTTTTACCTTAATAGTGACAAAAAAAGAATAACTGGGGCACCTGGACAGCTCAGTTGGTTAAACATCTGACTTCGACTCAGGTCATGATCTTATAGTTTGTGAGCTCCAGCCCCATGTTGGGCTTTGCTGACAGCTCAGAGCCTGGAGTCTGCTTTGAATTCTGTGTCTTCCTCTCTCTCTGACCCTCCCCGCCAGCTCTCAAAAATGCATAAACATTAAAAAAATAAAAGGAAAGAATAACTCATTTCCTTTACTGTTTTTACATTTTTTTTAACGTTTATTTATTTTTGAGACAGAGAGAGACAGAGCATGAACAGGGGAGGTCAGAGAGAGAGGGAGACACAGAATCTGAAACAGGCTCCAGGCTCTGAGCTGTAAGCACAGAGCCTGATGCAGGGCTGGAACTCACAGACCGCGAGATCATGACCTGAGCCGAAGTCGGACGCTTAACCGACTGAGCCACCCAGGCGCCCCTCCTTTACTCTTTTTATATAAACTGATATTATTTGGTTTTATATCTTCCAATATATATGTATATAAGTATGTGTATGCAGATGTCCATTGTTATGTATGTATGCTTATAACATATACTATATATACAGAGAATATATATACATATATATATGCATATAAGAATATATATACATATATATATATACACACACATAAAACTTTTATTTAGTCTTCTTCCCATTCCTGATACATTAGTTATTAAGTCATTTTATTTTCCTTCATGTATTCTAACTTAATTTAAACATCTTAATTGAAACATCTTTCTTCTTCATTCTGTTTTAGTGAGGAGGATATGTAGGCTCTCTCCCACCCCCATATACATATATATACACGTATATGTATATGTATATATATGCATGTATATCATGTATATATGTATACATGCATATATATTCATGTATATATGTATACATACATATATATACATATATACGTGTATATTTATGTGTATATATATATATATATAGAGAGAGAGAGAGAGAGAGAGAGAGAGAAAGGAGGAGGAGAGAGCCTACATATCCTCCTCACTAAAACAGAATGAAGAAGAAAGATGTTTCAGTATTTAAATTAAGTTAGAATACATGAAGGAAGATAAAATGACTTAATAACCAATGTATCAGGAATGGGAAGAAGGCTAAATAAGAGCTTTTTTTTTAACCTCGGCTTTGAATCTATTTTTGCAACATTGAGAAAATCACATCATTTCCCTGGATTTTACTTTTATCTTCTGTAACATATTGGCCTAAATATCCACAATTCCATAAGTCTAGAATTCACGTTTACTTACTTATTAGGGTCAAGAATTAGCTTCTAATCAAAATCACTTTACTCACAACTGAGAGAATCATACATTTCTGAAATTGTTGAAATAGTTCTGGGAGTCCTTTGGAGGAGACTAATTCTTTATGAAATAGTTTGATAGGCTACTCAGTAGTGGTTGCCATTTTTTTCTAGACTCCTTCGACAACATATTATGAGTCCCTGCTGGTGATAACATTTCTACTGGAGACCAAAATATCTAAAGTTGTTAAGATACTCCTGATGCCCCCTGGGACATGACGTCTACAAATATGTCTCCTACTTGTCTTATTTTTCAGATCACCTTAGCTTCTCCACAGTTTTGCTTATTTAATATTATAAAAATATAATTCACTGTCATTTTTACTACACTTTGGCAAATAGGTTATGAGAGAGTTCTAACTCATGTTCTCTCTTTAATCTCATAGAGATGTAAGATAAATTGCTATTCTCTCCCATGATTCTTGGGTTGAAAACCATGTCAGAAGAATGCCAGAAGACAACTGAGTCATAGATCTATACCGAATTAATAGTGATCTACAATTCTTCCTTCCTCACTTGCTCCCTGAACCATGCTTGTGTAAGAAATGCGTAATCCTGAACTCTTTTTCAGTTAGGGAGAACTTCTGTAGGTTTCTCTGAAACCCCTCCCAGATAAAACTGGCTGGACAATCTTTGTAGTCTATAGTATAATGATTTTGCAGGATGGTTTCTAAGGTGGGGCTATCTCCTCAAGGCCCCCTACCTACTATGCACACAATGGAAAGACCATATTCTTATATTAGTAGTCATGGTAGAGAATGGAGGGGAAGAGGTGACTATGAACAGATTTTTTTTCAAGAAGTAGACACTATCATACAGTACAGAATGCCTCAGCAATCTTTAATAATAGAGACAATGTTTCTGCTCACAGAGAATTAATTAATGCATGTATTTAGAAATCACTAAGCAAACTATAATTAACTAACAAAGCAATGAAATATTTATAAGAAACAGACAGAAAACAATAAACAAAATAAGTACATTACAAAGCGAATATATTACTCTAAACATTATTAAAAATACCATCAAGATACATATTTAATTTTACAATTTGCATGCTGGCTTGTTAATTTTATTTAATTGCATCATTTGCTACTTGGAGAGAAAGGGATTGTTTTCATTTGCTGAGTTAAACTTTACGTAGAATTCGCAAATTGAGAAGCAATTTACATTTAGTATTTTATTGGGGAGTATTATATTTAATATATATTACAAATGAAAATAAATACTGAAATATAAATCTTGAAGGAGAAACAGCTTGATTTGTATTTAGTATTCTTTACACAGCACTTCCCATATGATAGATATCTAACATTTAAATATATACAAACTGTACCTCAAATAAACAGCACTCTTTTCCTTTTAAGCAAACACACAAAGATATAAATGTTCGATTAGTATTTCTCTCTCTAAAATTATAGAAACGAGCTGGTTATAATTTTCAAGGGTTTTTTCTTTGTTCATTTTTTTTAAATCTCTGGATTACATTCTTTAAATAAATTACCAAATTGAACTTTGAAGGAAAAAAAAAGAAAACTACATGAGGGTGAATAAAAGTCTGACTCAAAAAATAGTAGGACTATTTTTCTTTAAAATTAGCAAAATTAGCATGTTAAGTAAGAAGGTAACATTTCTGGGTTTATTTTTAAACCTGGTCTGTAAGCATTTTAATCATTTACCCAAAACGAGATTAATACCATCATGAAGCTGTCCTGAAATTCATTAGGGAAGTGATAAAGAAAGGAAAAGACAAAGACACCATGGGAGAGGTTGAGGATATGGACTGCTTTGCTAAGGCAGGGGAAAAAAAAACAGAATGGAGCAGCTCTGAAGAACCTGTGTTCAATTTCCCAGCATTTTTATGTTAAGCAGTGATTTGATTTTCTTGTTTGTTTTTGTTTGTTTTTTTCTTTGTCATTTTATTTATCTATCTATCTATCTATTTATTTTTTTTTTTAAATTCAAGATAGGTAACATACAGTGTGGTACCGGTTTCAGGAGTAGAACCTAATGATTCATCACTTACGTATAACAACCAGTGCTCATCCCACCAAGTGCCCTCCTTAGTGCCCATCAACCACTTAGCCCATCCCCCCAGCCACTGCCCCTCCAGCAACCTTCACCTTGTTCTCTGACTTTAAGAGTCTCTTAGGGTTTGCCTTCCTCTCTGTTTTCATCTTTTCTTCCCTTCTCCAATGTTCATCTCTTTTATTTCTTAACTTCCACATATGAGGGAAATCACATGATATTTGCCTTTCTCTGACCTATTTTGCACTTATGATAGACCACATGTTCTTTATCCATTCATCAGTTGATGGGCATTTAGAGTCTTTCCATACTTTGGCTATTGTTGATAGCACTGTTATAAACATTGGGGTGCATGAGCCCCTTTGATTCATCATTTTTGTATCCTTTGGATAAATACCTAGTAGTGCAATTGATGGGTCATAGGCTAGTTATGTTTTTAATATTTTGAGGAACCTCCACACTGTTTTCCAGAATGGTTGCACCAGTTTACATTCCCACCAACAGTGCAAATGAGTTCCTCTTTCTCTGAGTCCTTGCCAACATCTGTTGTTTCCTGAGTTGTTCATTTTAGCCATTCTGACAGGTATGAGGTGGTATCTCAGTGTGGTTTTGATTTGTATTTCCCTGATGATGAGTGATGTTGAGCATCTTTTCATGTGTCTGTGAGCCATCTGGGTGTCTTTGGAGAAGTGTCTATTCATATCTTCTGCCTGTTTCTGCACTAGATTACTTGTTTTTTGGGTGTTGAATTTGATAAGTTCTGTATAAGATTTTGTATACTAACCCTTTATCATTTGCAAATATCTTCTCTCATTCCATCAGTTGCCTTTTAGTTTTGTTGATAGTTTCCTTTGCTGTGCAGAAGTGTTTTTATATTGATGAGGTCCCAATAGTTCATTTTTGCTTTTGTTTCCTTTGCATCCAGAGACATGTCTAGTAAGAATTTGCTGTGGCTGTGGTCAAAAAGGTTGTTGCCTGTTTTCTCCTCTGGGATTTTGATGGTTTCCTGTCTCACATTTGGGTCTTTCATCCATTTTGAGTTTAGTTTTGTGTATGGTGTAAGAAAGTGGTCCAGTTTCATTGTTCTGCATGTCAATGTCCCATTTTCCTAGCACCATTTGCTGAAGAGATTGTCTTTTTTTTCCATTGGATACTCTTTCCTGCTTTGTTGAAGATTAGTTGAACTGCATTTGGGGCTCCATTTCCATGTTCTTTATTCTGATCCATTGTTCTATTTGTCTGTGTTTGTGCCAGTATCATACTGCCTTGATGATTACAGCTTTGTAATACAGCCAGAAGTCCAGAACTGTGAGGACAGCTTTGGATTTTATTTCTTTTAAACATTACTCTGGCTATTCAGGGTCTTCTGTGGTTCCATAAAAATTTTAGAATTCTTTGTTCTAGCTCTGTGAAAAGTTCTGGTGGTATTTTGATAAGGATTGCTTAAATATGTAGATTGCTTAGGGTAGAATAGACATTTTAACAATATTTGTTCTTCCAATCATGAGCGTGGGATGTTTTTCCATTTCTTTGTGTCTTCAATTTCTTTCATAAGCTTTCTATAGTTTTCAGCATACAGATCTTTTACCTATTTGGTTAGGTTTATTCCTAGATATCTTACAATTTTTGGTACAGTTGTAAATAGGATCAATTCCTTGATTTCTTTTTCTGCTGCTTCGTTATTGGTGTATATAAATGGAACAGATTTTTGTATATTGATTTTATATCCTGTGACTTTGCAGAATTCATGTGTCAATTCTAGCAGTTTTTCGATGGAGTCAAAAAAGAAAACCAGGAAGGGTTTTCTACGTACAGTGTCACGTCATCTGCAAAGACTGAAAGTTTGACTTCTTCCTCGCCAATGTGTATGCTTTTTATTTCTTTTTGTTGTTTGATTTATTTAGGCTAGAACTTCCAGTACCATGTTGAAAAACAGTAGTGAGAGTGGACATCCCTGTCCTAATCCTGACCTTAAGGGGAAACCTCTAAGTTTTTCCCCATTGAGGATGATATTAGCTGTGGGTCTTTTGTATATGGCCTTTATGATGGTGAGGTATGTTCCTTCTATCTCTGCTTTCTTGAAGGTTTTTGTCAAATGCTTTTTCTTTATCTGGTAAGAGGATCATATGGTTCTTATCTTTTCTTTTGTTAATGTGGAATTTCAGGTTGATTGGTTTGCAAATATTGAACTAGCCCTGCAGCACAGGAAGAAATCCAATTTGATCATGGTGAATAATTCTTTTAATATACTGTTGAATTCGATTTGCTGGAATCTTATTGAGGATTTTTGCATCCAGGTTCATTAGGGATATTGGCATGTAATTCTCCTTTTTAGTGGGGTCTTTGCCTGGTTTTGGAATCAAGGTAATGCTGGCTTCATAGAATGAGTTTGGAAAGTTTCCTTCCATTTCTATTTTTTGGAACAGTTTGAGAAGAATAGGTATTAACTCTTCTTTAAATGTCTGGTAGAATTCCCCTGGAAAGCCATCTGGCCCAGGACTCTTGTTTGTTGGGAGGTTTTGACAACTGATTATTCAATTTCTTTGCTGGTTATGGGTTTGTTCAAATTTTCTATTTCTTCCCGTTTCAGCTTTGGTAGTATGTGGGTGTCTAGGAATTTGTCCATTTCTTCCAAATTGCTCAGTTTGGTGATATATAATTTTTCATAGTATTCTTTTATAAGGGTTTGTATTTCTGTGGTGTTGGTTGTGATCTCTCCACTTTCATTCATGATTTTACCTATTTGGGCCCTCTCTCTTTTCTTTTTGATACATCTAGCTATGGGTTTATCAATTTTGTTATTTCTTTCAAATAACCAGCTTTTAGTTCCATTGATATGTTCTAACTTTTTGTTGTTTCCATATCATTTATTTCTGCTCTAATCTTTATTATTTCCATTCTTCTGTTGGCTTTAGGATTTATTTGTTGCTCCTTTTTTGTCCCTTTAGGTGTGAGGTTAGGTTGTGTAGCTGGGATCTTTCTTGCTTTTTGAGATAGACCTGAATTCCAATGTACTTTCCTCTTAGGACTGCTTTTGCTGCATCCCAAAAGGTTTGGATTGTCATGTTTTCATTTTCATTGGCTTCCATGTATTTTTTAATTTATTCTTTAATTTCATGGTCAACCCATTCATTCTTTAGTAGGAAGTTCTTTAACCTCCATGTATTTGATGTTGTTCTAAATTTTGTCTTGGGGTTGATTTTAAGTTTCATTGTGTTGTTATCTGAAAATATGCATGGTATGATGTGGATCTTTTTGTACCTGTTGAGGGAAGATTTGTGACCCAGTATAAGATCTATCTTGGTGAATGTTCCATGTGAAATTGAGAAGAATGTGTATTCTGCTGCATAAGGATGAAATGTTCTGAATACATATGTTAAGTACATCTGGTCCACCGTGTCATTCAAAGTCACTATTTCTTTGTTAATTTTCTACTAGATGATCTGTCCATTCCTGTAGGTGGGTAGTTAAACCCCCTACTATTATGGAATTATTATCAATGAGTTTCTTTAAGGTTGTTATTAATTGACTTATATATTTGGATTCCCCAAGTTAGAGGCATAAATATTTACAATGGTTAAAACTTCTTAAAGGATAGACCCCTTAATTATGAAATCATGCCCTTCTTCATCTCTTGTTAAAGTCTTAGTTTTAAAATCTATTTCTATGGTATAAGTATGTCTACTCTGGCATTCTTTTGACCTCCATTAGCATGATAGATGCTTCTCCATCTCATTTTCAGTCTGCAGATGTCTTTAGGTCTAAAATGAGTCTCTTGTAGGCAGCATATAGATGGGACTTTTTTTTATCCATTCTGATACCCTATTTCTTTTGATTGGAGCATTTAGTACATTTACATTCAGAGTGATTATTGAAAGATGTGAATTTAGTGCCATTGTGTTTCCTGTAGAGTTGTTTCTGGTGATGTTCTCTGATCCTTTGTCCTCTTTGTTGGTTTGGTCTTCCTTTTTTTCTCCATTCAGAGTGTCCCCTATAAAATTTCTTGCAGGGATAATTCAGAGGTCACAAAATCCTTCAGTTGTTTGTGTGGGATTTTTTTAAATCTCTCTTTCTATTCTGAATGACAGCCTTGGTGGATAAAGAATTCTTGGCCACACATTTTTCCCATTCAGCACATTTAATATTTCCTGCCACTCCCTTCTGGCCTGCCATGTTTCAGTGGACAGATTTGCTACTTATGTGTCTAGCCTTGTAGGTTAAAGAACTTCTGTCCCTACTACTTCCAGAATTCTCTCTTTATCTTTGTGTTTTGCAAGTTTCACTATGATATGTTATGGTGTTGACCTGTTTTTGTTGATTTTGAGGGGAGTTCTCTGTGACTCTTGAACTTGAATGCCTGTTTCCTTCCAGATTAGGGAAGTTCTTAGTTATAATTTGTTAAAATAAACCTCTGTCCCTTTTGCCTGTTCTTCCTCTTCTAGGGCTCTATGATATGGATATTGTTTCATTTCATAAAATCTCTTTATTGTCTAAGTCACCCTTCATGATCCAGTAATTTCATTTTCCTTTTTTTTTAAAGCTTCATTATTTTCCATTATTTTATCTTCTATTTCACTTATTCTCTCCTCTGCTTCTTCAATCATTGTTGTCATTGTATCTAGTTTGCTTTGCATCTCAGTTATAACATTTTTTATTTCATCCTGAATAGTTCTTTTGTCTCTGTAGCAAGGGTTTCTCTGGTGTCGTTTATGCTTTTGTCAAGCACAGCTAGTAGTCTTATGACTGTTGTTTTAAGTTGTTGTTCAGATATATTGTTTATATCTGTTTTGAGAAAGTCCTTGGCTGTGACTTCTTTTTGACTTCACTTTTGGGGAGAATTCTTCCATATTGTAATTTTGTTTAAATTTCTGTCTTTTGCCTGTTTTAAAAGCTTGTTCTGTTTGCTGCCTCTGAGAGTACTGCTATAATAAAAAGGGGTCATATACTCTCTAAGGCATGATATTTTCAGAAGTGTTTCTGGTGTATGCTGTGTGCACTCTGCTGTTGCATTTTGGTTGCTCTTTCCCACTGGTCAGTACCTTAACAGAGCTCCTCCTTGCTTGTAATGGTGGACTGTTTGGACCTTTAGCTAGGTGTGCTTTGATTTGTTTGTTTAAGTAACTCTGAGAAATAGAAGGTGGGGGGGGTGTAGTCTGATTCCAAAAAAAAAAAAAAAATAGTAAAGGAAAGGGAAAAACAACAACAAAAAACAAAACCAAAGAATAAAAAAATATATAAGGCTTGTTCCAAAGGAAAAGAAAGAAAAACAAGAGGAAAAAAATAAAAGAAGTGAAAAAAGAAGGAAAAATAGAATAAATAAGCCTGATCCAAAAAAAAAAGAGAGAGAAAAGGGAATGAAAAAGACAAGAAGAAGAAACTATGAGCCTGATTCCAAAAGACAAAAAGATGAAGGAAGAAAAAAAAGAAACAAGAACTGTCTGTGTTGTTTTGAGACATGATTTTCAGTGCACTCAGTGTATGAAGGGTGCTGACTGCACTAGTCTTCTAGAGGAGAGGTCCCCAGCATTGGCTCAGAGTTAGTCTTACCCCAGTAAATAAGCATAGGCATAGGGGGCTGAGTTTGGCATAAGCAGGTCCCGCCTCCACTGGGGGCTGCCGTGCTGCTTTCTGAATTAACTGTGTTGGTGTTGGGAGAAAAAAGGGTGCCACCCCAATCTCTCATCCCCTGACCAGGGACTTCACAACCCCTACTGTTCAGGCCATCCTCACAGAATAACAAGAGCAGTCAGCTTGCCCTGTGTCACAGCTGTCCTGTGTTTTTTCTTTGGTGCATTCCTGGGTTTCAAAACCCAAAGTCTTAAAGGACCCAGAACCATAAGGATCTGCTCCCCTGCTCTGGAGTAGAGCCTCTCCATCCGGCTGATGAAAGGCCTTTGGCTAGCATTTGCAGGGTCTTTTGTCCTTGGAGAGGCAATAACCCTGTTCCAAAAGTACTCCAGAAAGGGGAATGTTCTCTCCCAGTGCACCCTGGAGATCCTTACACCATGCTATGCACTTGGGTGCCAGCTCCCTACTACCCAGGGGCATGCACTACAGCTCCACTGTTTGATGCAGGGCTCAAACTCAGGAACCATGAGATCACGAACTGAGCAGAAGTTGGCCGCTTAACTGACTGAGCCACCCAGGTGCCCTAGTCCTGTTTTTTTTTTTTTTTAAGTTCATTTATTTATTTTGAGAGAGAGAAGGCTCACGTGCATATAAGCAGGGGAAGTGCAAAAAGAGAGGGAATCCCAAGCAGGCTCTGCACTGTCAGTGTGGAGCCTGACAAGGTACTCAATCCCAAGAACTGTAATATCATTACCTGAGCTGAAGTCAAGAGTCAACCACTCAACCAACTGAGCCACCCAGTTACCCCAAAAGCGCCTGGTACATTTGATACATTTTTTTAAATTGTGGCAACATATACTTAACATAAACTTGAACATTTTAACCATGTTTAAGTATGCATTTTAGGCCATTCAGTACATTCACATTGTTGTTGCAACCTTATCCATTAAAATTTTTCTGTTTTTTTTTTTTTTTTTTTTAATTTATGTTTGAAAGAGAAACAGTGTAAGCAGGTGAGGGGCAGAGAGAGAGGGAGACACAGAATCTGAAGCAGGCTGTAGTCTCTGAGCTGTCAGTACAGACTCCAACACAGGGCTTGAACTCACGGTCTATGAGATCATGACCTGAGCCGAAGTCAGATGTCCAACCGACTGAGCCACCCAGGCGCCCCTGCAACCATACTCATTAAATGATAACTCCCCATTTCCTCCTACACTCACCTCTGGCAACCACTCTTCACCTTCTGTCTCTAAGAATTTGACTACTCTAGGTACCTTGTGTGAGTGGAATGATATATTATTTATTCTTCTATGACTGTCTTATTCCACAAAGCATAATGTCCTCAAGTTTCATCCAAGCTGTGGCATGTGTTAGAACTTCCTTTCTTTTTAGAGCTGAATAATTTTCCATTGTATGTGTAGACCACATCTGGTTTATCCATTCCTCTGCTGATAGACAAATTGGGGAGATTCCACTTTCAGCTGCTGTGAATAATACTGCTATGAACATGGATGTGCAAATATCAATTTGAGTTTCTGCTTCCTATTATTTTTGTACATCCGCAGAAGTGGAATGGCTGAGTCATATGGTAATTTTTATTTTTAATTTTGTTGAGGAATCAACATACTCTGATACATTCTTGATTGAGGAAAAGAAAGGTGCTTCAGTTAGAAATCATGGTATCATGAGAACAGAGAACTTTGGTCCTATTGAAAATTAGATTTATGACTTTGGGGAATCAGATTTTCTAGAATTCAGGGAAAATCTTAAGTGTCAGATGCCTTTCTGGCAATATTTTAGAGATAGGAAGGGAAAATAATGATATTATGGCCATATAATTTTTAATAATATCATTAGAGAATGCAGTGAAAGGAAATAAATTTGTGGCAGAGGCAGCTTCTGATGTTGGGGTTCATCGTTGCTGTACCATGAGAGTATGCAATAACGGATATCAGCTTGGAGTGGCATTTCTATTGCCTTAACTAATATTAACCCTTTTAAGTAGGCATGGGGTTCATGCTTCTTACTGTTTTGGGGATGCTCCGTTCATCCTGTAACACTGTGCCCTGTTGCTTCAGAGAAATGTTAACGTACTAGTGTTCTGGTCCAGATAACATGACTTCCTAGTCCCTGCTGTCATTTGAGAATTGGAACATTGACAATATTGACAACGCTTCTCACACAGAAGACCTAGAGGAAATCTCTAGCTGCCTGCCTCCCAATACTGGAGGCTGAGTGCATGGAAGAAGCTTTGTTGCTCTGGAGGTAAGCTTGGTAGGAAACAAAACAAAGTGAAACAAAAGATCTTGACTCAAGCCAAAGAAGGATCCTCCAACATCAAAACTACTCTGTTTCTCAGAGCACGAGGCCTCCTATCCCTGGAGGTGCTAAAGCAGAATCAGGGCCTGTCAACTCAGGAAATGTGTTCAGGTACTTTTCTATATATTTGACATGGCGATATCAAGAGACTACTTACTACTGAAGAATTTATCAAGTGGAGATAGGTTGGGGCTTCTGGACAGGGCTGGTGAGTGGAAGTTGCAAATTAATGGGAATTATGTTATTCTGTATCGATATTTAATTCACGTGAGAAAGCCAATTTTCTATAATTCCACCATTCCATTTATATTCAAGTATACTTCTGTCCTGGCTGGTTAGCTAAATTCACATACTTTTGCTATGATTCCAAAAAGAGCTTGCGAGATATTTTTGCCCAGTGGTGCTGTCCACGTAGCTGTCTGCAGAGTCTCTGACATTTGTTATACAATGGCATGTTTTTTCCTCTGAGAAATTTCTGCCATGGCAGCCACTCCCCATAAGGACTATTATGATGTGACCACACAAAAGTCTCTCATCCACCACCACAGAAAGCCCTTCTCCTCTAATAGTATACAGTCTTTTACCTTTTGAAATGTCCCCACACTTCTCACCTGCCCCCTTGCAGCCAACCAACGACTGCCAAAGGTACCTGCAAAACAATTAGAAAGTCTCGTTCAGTCACAAAAATCTTCGTGATAGAACATTTGCCAATCAGAGACTGTCTCAGTGTTTTCCCTTCTTTTATTTTATAAGTCTCCCTTTTCTAACACCATTGAACTTCTGCTCAGTGAAGGTTTATGAATCACATGCTGCAAGGTTATTAATAAGCCACCTTTGTTAATTTTGCCTCAGACTTAAGTTTGTGATTGACATCTCCTTCCTGAAGATATCAAGCTTCATTATTAAATGGAAAAAGCAAACAACAATTCCAGAATATCTATAAGGCCATATTATCCTAAAAATGTCTTCTTTATAGATTCTGGCTAAAACCTAACATGACTCCTTCTTTTGATAGTTGAAGAATAAAGTGTAAGGAGTGAGCTGGGGCAAGGATTTAGACAGAGGTCAGTGGTATGTTAGTAGATGTTTAGGAACGACTTCTCCTTAATTAGATAAAACAAAAACCAGCTCTGATTCTTAGTGGCTCATTTCAAGCCACCAATGTGGATTTGGGAAGAAAAGGGCTCAATGCACGCTGGGAGCCCAGGCTCCCGCTCCAGCACACCAGCCAGGGACCTACACTCTTTGTGAGCATTTCCAGCGTGAGACTTTCTAGCACCATTTTGCATCACCCCTCTGAACCTTAGTCTAATTACTTTTAAAAATGAGGAAAATGCCCAATCATTCAGTTGCTGGTTTAAGGTCACACAGCAAATGAATGGCATGTGGTTTTAGCCTCTGCTTTTACACGCCATTTGCAAAACCTTTGTTAGAGAAGGAGTCTAGGAATTAAAGTGTGCTAAGCTGTAAAATGAATACATATCACATCTTCCTAAAGGACTCAGTTCTGCTGACTCTGGTTGCAATAGAGATTGCTTAAAACTGGTGCATATACACACAGTGTGGATCAGAAATATGAAATATTTCACTACATTCACACTTCTTTCAAGGGTGAGGCCTGTCATTAACAAACAGCTCAACCAAAATGTCGTCGGCCAAATAAGTGGCCAGTCAAAAATTTCATGGACATCGGAGCATTTTTGTGTGCCCAGGTGCTCTGCTGGGGCCAGACCTTCACCTTCAGCACAGGTGATCAGCTCAACCCCAAGTCCATGCCCAGGGTTGAGAAATTGTCCATAGTGATCCGTGTCTACATGCGAACCTTGTCTGCAATCGACCCAGTTTGCGTAGCTGTTGTGGTTTGAAAGAAGGGAGGGAACAAAGGCTTCATTCCTGCTGTTTCTTAATTGGAACCATCTGTTATTCTTTGTGTCCGCTAAAGAAGCTGCAATCCAGTGCCTGGGTCTGACACGGAAATTGGGGCCTGCGAGCTTTGGCACAGACAGCCATCTCCTAAGGGAAGGCAAAGTGGCCACCCTGTAGGTAGGGGCATTGTTTTGAAGATCCCTTGTTAGGGAGAAAATATTGCAAGGGTAACTAACTGTTTGAAGGGAATATCAAGCAACACGAACATATTTATTATTGTAGAAGGTAGATTTTGAATTTTACTGGCAAAAAGTACAATGGTGTGAAAGACTGAAGAGAACTCGCCTGTAGTGAGACCTACAATGCCCCAGTTAGACTGCTGTTTCACAAAAGCCCTAGAGAAAATGTCACTAACCCCATGTTACAGTTGATGACACAGAGTTCCTCGGACCCAGAGTTAACACATGGCAGAACTGAGACAGTAAATGAAGATCCCTCTGGCAATAAAAAGCCATGACGTTTCTACACTATATAAAGAAGGAGCTGGCAACCCTGAGCCAAACCCAACCCGCCACCTGTTTCTGTAGAGTGCCCGAAAGCTGAAAATGTTTCCTACCGTTTTTGTAACAATTTTTGAGAGTTGAAAAAAATCAAGAGAAAAATAGCAATTTTTGACACATGAAAATCATTTGAGAGTCCCATCTCCATGTCCCAGAAGAAAGTTTTAGTTGACACAGTCATGGTTGTTCATTTCAGTACCGTCCGTGGCTATTTTCACACCTACAACAGCAGAGCCGAGTGGTCCCGACAGAAATCCAATGACTTGCAAAGACTAAACTGCTTGGTAACTTGACTTTCACAGGATAAAGCTTTGTCTGTATGAGACCAGGGGTTCTCCCACTTGAGTATACATCAGAATCCTCTGGAGTCTGTGTTTTTAACACAGATCAGTGGTCCTCACCCCAGAGGTTCTGATTTGGTAGGCTGAAGTGAGGCGAAGCATTTCCATTTCTAACATGTTCCCGGGTGACGTCCTTGCAGCTAGTCTTGGGATCACCCTTTGACAATGATTGTACTTGACAAAAAGTGGCTACAATGGTTTTGCTGATTGTTTAGCTTTTCAGCCAGTAGACTTTGTAGCTAGGGGGTAAATCTTCATAGCTTGGTAAGTCCCCTTCCTTCTGTAATCTTATCTTTGCATAATGTATTTAGCACTTGTACTACTGGATGGCTCTTGTACAGTTATTTCTATGTTCATGCGTCTGGTTTTCTCATTCTCTAATTTAAGTTTAGTGAGAGCAAAAAGCAAATAGTCTGTGGCCATATGTCCACGTTGATGGCCCGTGCAGGGCTGCTCTCACACCACAGGTGGGAGGCAGGGTAGCAGAACAAATATACTGCAAGCACATGCGCCTTCAATCCCGACCCTGTTGTTGGCTTTCTTCCTAAATTTGGGCATGTTAGCTTCCAAGAGCCTCAGTTTCTTCTGCCATGAAATTAGCATGATAACGTGTGCCTCACAGAGGTCCCCTGAGTTATATATCAGATCAAATATGTAAAGCATATTCAATGCCTGGCAAACTATAAACAACCTGGAAGCCTTTGAGGGGCTCACTGCATAATAGTTGAACAAAAGCCTTCAGTCCCTTCCCCTCAGATGAAGTAGTGATGAGGGAAGTCATTTCCTCTTGCCGCGTCAACTGACTGAATTCCACACCACCCTTGATGGGAGCATGGAATACGCGATAGCTCAGAAACACACCATACCCACTCTACGCCCATGCAGCTTCTGCCTGGACTGGTGCCTGAAGACAACTTGGATGGCATCTAGAAGTCTGTATCCAGAGCAGAGTTACAGCTGTTCAGAGAAAAAATGGCCCGTTACGGTTCAAAGAAGAGTTAGAAATGCTAGAAGGGAAAAGACAATGAGGTCCACTGCAGCATTAACGTCTGTGCTCTTTGCTGCCTTCTTCCAGAATAGTGCAGAGGTTCAGAGCTCTCCCTGTGGTTTCTGACCGCCTGGGTCAGCTTCCTGGCTCCATCATGAGCCTACAGTGTGGCGTCAGGTGTCTACTTTCTCTATAGCTCATTTCATCATTTCTAGAAAGTGGGGCAATCCCTGAATTTCCCTTGTATGGTCTTTGTGAGGGTCAGATGAGTGATTTTAGGGAAAGCCCTGGCCTGGCCCAAGATATGTGCTAAGTAGAGTAACACTAACGGAAAACTTGCCTGTTGCATGAGTTGTGTTAAGTGTTTTACTTATACTCATTTGTTCATAAAATAAGACAGGATTTATGAAAACTATGACTTCAGTGAAAATATAAACATATAAACCTGGAAGAGTTTGGATCAATAGGTTATATTTGAGATTGCTTCAGTGTGTGCACCTACATGCATTTCTGTTGTTGATGGCACTACTATCTTTCCTGGCAAAAATATTTTATAACCAGAAAAAAAAACTGGTACACATTTATTTGTTGTTGTTTTAAGTTTTCACCATCGTCATGTCTTCACTCTATTTCATTTGAAAGGTTACCACTGTACTACCGAAAACATTTGAAAAAGAAGATGGAGAATTGCTCTCTGGTCTTTAGCAGGAAAAGTCCCTTCATATGTTGTCCTTCTCGGTTGACACCGGAAGCTCACGAGTATTCCGACCAAAAAGGACATTGAGAGAGATTGGAAAGAGGAGGATTTTGAAAATGGCCGTATGACACCACATAGGAAGCTACCTAGTTCTAGATGGTTCTGGAGTGGGGCACCTATCAGGCACATTAATATCCAGGAGTGTGTGTCAAACTGCTAGTTCTCTACTATTATCATAAATGGTGGGTCCTTTAAAAACAATTCTTGACGTTTGAAGGAAGAAGCATTACAGAGAGAAAATGGAACCTAGAAAGACTACTAGCATTGGTACCCCTTAATCCTTCTTGCAGACCTACTCCTACTTACATAGTGCAGGTTTTCTGCACCTCTTTTGTTTGTTTCTTTATTGATGACCCCATCCCCATGTTCACTTTCTGTTTACGCTCCTGCCCAGGCTCTGGCAAGCATCTCTCTGAGGACTCCACGTGTCTTGCCCTTGGTCAGATGGGGTCCCCAACATAATCTCCCTTTGGTGTTTTGTATTGGTCTCCCTTTCGGATGTTTTTTGTTGTTGTTGTTGTTGTTATTGTTGTTTGTTTGTTTGTTTGTTTGGATCCTTTGGAATGGACCAGTATTTTAACTAGTGGATTTAACAAATGGATTATGTAATTCAGTATGATATTTTCACATTTTATCTGCAAAACATTGGCTAGAAAGGGCTCCATTTGTCCATAGGTGTGAGAGTCACAGTGACTGACCAGTGGGCTTGTGTAGGTTTTTCCCAAGCACAAGTTACATTTTTTTAAGTTTATGTATTTGTTTGTTTTGAGAGAGAGAGAGAGAGAGAGAGTGAGCAAACAGGGGAGGGGCAGAGAGAGAGGAAGAGAGGATCCCAAGCAGGCTCCACACTGTCAGCGCAGAGCTCGATGCAGGGCTCTAACTCAAAAACTGAGATCATGACCTGAGCCAAAATCAAGAGTTGAATGCTTAACTGACTGAGCCACCCAGGAGCCCCAGCACATGGTACGACTTTACGTGGACTCTTCTTTTTGCCACGACTTGTTCCTGCTTCTACTTTATCTCTCAGCTAAATTTACTGATGTTCTAACATTTAGGTGATGTACAGTTTTATCCAGGCAGTTTCCCTTAATTTCCACCTCCCAAGGATAGTTTCCTACCCAGTGAATTCCATACTCCCAGTGGATCCCATGTTCCCTTCTTCCGTTATATTCACATTGAAGCATACTGATCTATTTATATATTTTTGAGAAAGTTGCGGACATGTGCTATTTATTTTATTCTTTCCCCCCATTAAGCCTCTCTGTCCTAGAACAAAATTTTTAAGTACACCTAGATGGATAACAAAACAAGGAAGAAAGAACTAGAATGATAACCATAAATTTACCTGTGATTTTCTGCTTTTTGTGTTAAACCAGGGTCCTAACCAAGATCAGCCTGAGGGTTTTTTCATCTTTAAGCTTAGCTGATAGTAATTACAGAGAAAAGCCTTTTGTAGGAGTAAGAACTATTTAAAAAGCCAACGATGCATTACGTTTGTGATCCACATTAAAAATAGATTAAACATTTACCTAAAACTCCATCCTGAAATGCTCAAGCTTCATCTTTACTCTATGTATGAAAATGATTCATTAAGAGCTTACTGTTTACAACTGATTGCCAGAAAGTAATATATTCTTCCTCATACCAGAAAAACTTCACCAGCATGCAGCTTCCAGGGAGAACAGAAACTATCAGATGCTCAGGCAAAAACTGTTACCATACTACTCATTGTGTACCAAAATGATTGCTAATGGTTCTTTATTTATGTGCTTTTCCATTAAAGCTTTTAGGATTTGAGTAATGAGAGATCAATATGATTCCAGACATCCAGACGCTTGAAACATATGAATGTGGGTCTAATGTGTAAATTTTCATCTTAAAATCAGTTAGCACATAAACAGAATACAACTCCTTGAAGTTGGTTGTGAATTTATTACTCCCTCTTGATTCCATGGTACCAAAGTTTCATTCTGAACCTCCAAAAGGTTCTAATATTAGCATTATTCATTCAACCGTTATATATTTAAAAGTTCTCATTTTCACAATGCTACTGGGAGTGGAACGCAATACTTGCATATATTTTTATCGTTAAGCTTTTATTTATTAAGGACAATCAGCTTTAGAAATTGCTGACAGTGCAAAAGTCCTGGGATTTGTAATAATGAAACCATGTAAATTAGTGTTTTCTTGCCCTTTGTGGGAATTTGTTCCTAAGCATTCCTATGGGAATCACTAGGATTTGATGGAAATACAGTCTTGCTAGATGCTAAGCGTTCTTGTTATTCTTTATTTTATTTTATTTTTTGGTGATCTTGAGCAAGGCATTTACTTAATCTATGTCATAGTTTCTCAGCTGCAACTTTTTCTGTAGCTCTAACATTAGATGAATACATATATTTCATTGTGACAGACACTGTCGCTGGCTCCCCCATAGTTACAGACACACATTCACATAAACTTTTTGGCTGCTTATAGAGTCTTTTTCTACTAAAGGGACTGACATTCTAGACACTTATTATCACAGTAATGTCTTCCCCGTCTAGAGAATGGTTATAAGGTCCGATCCTGGTCAGTGGGATGTAAGGAGTCTGCAGTTGGAAGTCTAAGAAGGCTTCCCTTTTCTAATAAAATGGAGGGCATGGTGAAAACTAAATGCCTCTGCTCTTTGCTAGATCTGTTGTGCCTGTATGTGTCACTTGGAGAGTCTGTCACTGTGCTAGTACCCTGAGGCAGACACAACCACCCATCCAAAAATGTCAGAACAAAAAAACACAAAGATCTTTACTTCGTGATGGTACTGCTGGGTAGATAGGCTGATTCTTGAACCACTCAACTCTGAACTATTTGTTTGAGATGTAACAAATGTAAATAGATGTAATAAATAAATTTCCAATGGGCTTTTAGTTGAGCGTTTTGCCTAATGCCAAAAGCACACCAAATTGCATATATATATGTGTGTGTGTGTGTGTGTGTGTGTGTGTGTGTGTATATGTATGCATATATAATAGCATATATAATAGCATGTATATATCGTATATATATATATATCTCATATATGTGTATATATATGATATGTATATATCATATAGTCTCTTTTGTATTTAAAGATATGACTTTGTTCCAATTCACCCCAGATCTTTCAATGACCCAAGTTGTCACACAGATAAGGTGTCTATTCCAATGTCCACCTTCTTAGAGGGACATTTGTTGACTATCCTACATAAAATAGTCACTCTCTCATCTCTGAATCTTCATTTATCCCACTCTATTTTTCTTTTAGGCACTTATCAGTTTCTGAAGTTAATTATTGATGTTATGCCTGATTACTATATTGTCTTTTTCCCCCTAAAATGTAAGTTTTATGAAGGCAGGACCATCATTTCCCACAACTGTCTTATTTTTATAGCATCTACAACAGTTCTGGCACAGAGGTGGTATTTGATAAATATCTCTTATGTGAACTAATGATAGTCTTAAAGTGTACCAAAAAAAAAAAAAAAAAAAAAAAAACAACAGACTTGCAGAGTAAAGGTTCTTATGATTGTTAATGAAAATTTTGGGAAATTATAAATGCATAAGAAAGCAAAGCAAACATGACTTGCCTTTTATAAAAAAAGCATAATTTGTAAAACATAAGTTGTTTGATACATATTTTATGTATATATTCAATATATTTGTTTTCATGAATGGTCTTAAAACCTTATGATGTAAGAAGAAATGATTTCATCATACAAAAAGCATGCGTCACTAAGGAACTGAAATAAGATTGACAGATCCATTTATGTATTAAAAATATTGTTGGACATAGACAGGTATATATGTTGGTATATGAATTCAAATTTCCAAAGACATTATTATAACTTACATATAATTAAATGGTGAGGAAATGGTAATGACACATTTTTACTTTATACATGATGCATCTCTGTAATTTTTTTAAGTGAACTTATATAAATGTTGTAATTAGTGAAAGTTTCAGTCATGATGCTAACTGCTCTGGATAAATCTATGTTTGCATAAAACTTAATGTCCAGTTGGAGAAATGAGCATTGAGACAAATGAGTGCCAAACATGTTTTAAGGCTATGATAGGAATTTGTACTAGTTATAGAGTTTCCTGTTTCTCTCTCTCTCTCTCTCTCCCTCTCATACACACACACACACACACACACACACACACACACACCTATTCAAAGTTAGAGCAAGAGAGTGTTCAAACTCATTCTTTACTCCTGCCTTACTGTTTTAAGCTTATTTATTTATTTTGAGAGATAAATAAAGAGAAAGAAAGAGAGAGAGATAGGGAAAGAGAGAGAGAGCATGAGTGGGAGGAGCAGTGAGAGATGGAGAGAGAGAATTCCAAGCAGGCTCTGTGATGTCAGTGTGGAACCCAAGGCAGGGCTCAGTCCCATGAACCGTGAGATCATGACCTGAGCTGAAACCAAGAGTCAGATGCTAGACCGATTGAGCCACCCAGGTGCCCCCAGACCTATGCTTTCTTCTACATCAATTTTCCTTCATTCTTTTTCTCCTAGCCCCCAACAGGAGAAGACAGCAGTTCATTTACAGCACAAGGAGGAATCCTCATTAATGTCTGGCTTGCTTAGTACTTCTGCCCAGGCTCTCTTTTCATACATGTATCTGGGTGGATACTTCTATCCACAGCCTCTCCTACATACCTGCTCATCTGTCAGCCATGCTCACATCAACTTTCTACCCAAACCTTGGCAGGCTAGAGGATGGCAGTCCTCCAAATTGAAGTCAAATAGAGAAAGATTGGAAAGGAGGATGAAAACACATTAAGGCAAAGAATTTGAAGTTAAACTTCAACTCAATATTTTGCAAAATTGTGTATTAAGGATCACTAGGAAATTTGATAACATTTAATAGTATGGTTCTATAATATATAGCTGTTATTCATTAGATTAAAAAAAAAACCTCTCAGACAGAGTTAAAGAATGAGGATGATGGGCAGGGAACAATTAGGAGATCAGATCTGTGATCATAATAAACAAACTATCAAATAAACCCCCCAAGCAAAAACTTCAACTCCACTAGGATTCTCTTTGTTTTTAATGTGTATTTATTTATTTTGAGAGAGAGAAAGTGTGAGAGCAGGGGAGGGGCAGAAAGAGAGGGAGAGAGAGAGGGAGAGGGAGAGAGAGAGGGAGAAAATCTCAAGAAGGCTCTGCACTGCCAGCGTAGAACCCACTGAGGGGTTCAAACTCATGAACCAGGAGATCTTGACCTAGCCAAAATCAGGAGTTGGGCGTTCAACCTACTGAGGCACCCAGGCACCCCTTTTCTAAAAATTTGTTAATGTTTATTTAGTTTTGAGAGAGAGAGAGAAAGAGAGAGAGAGAGAGAGAGAGAGCACAAGCAGGGGAGGGGCAGAGAGAGAGAGGGAGACACAGAATCTGAAGCAGGCTCCAGGCTCTGAGCTGTCAGCACAGAGCCTAATGTGGGGCTTGAACTCATGAACTGTAAGAGCATGACCTGAGTCGAAGTCAGCCGCTTAACTGACTGAGCCACCCAGGTGCCTCTGTATCAAAATATTTGTAATCCTGATACATTTATATTTCAAAAATTACCTCAAGTCTATCACTTTGCATTTTTGTGTGCCTTACTTGCTCTTTATCTTTCTCTCACAAGGGGCTGTTCATATTTTATTGGATGTTCATATTTAAAACTGGTTCTTGTTGCAAACTCGTGTTCTTGGATTCGGATTTATTGACAGGTAGGTCTCATGTCTTTGTACTTGATTTGCTTGCTGTCCTTTTATCTAGAAGAACATATGAAATATATGGAGGTCTTTTTTCCTGTCCAAGTCCACAGAAGACTTTTCTGGAACTATTCTACACTAAGGATGAAGACAGTAGAAGACACCAGGCTGAGACAATTCGGAAGTGAAGCCATGAATGCAGGTTCATGGTACTCCATATGCAAACTCCTTCACCAACTGGAACATTTCTAGGAAAGATCTAGTTGGTGTTATGGAATCAGGCGCTCATCTGCAGGTGTTATGTCAATGGGTAAAGACAGTAAAGGGGCTCGAGAATTCTCATAAACTTTCAGACTACTTTCACCTAAGAATGTGCTCTGTGATTCATGTTTCAATTTTAACCTCTCCATTCTTGGTACAAATATATGGTCTGAATCCTTGGGGTTTTATAAGGAAAATCAGTTCACTTCTCATAACATCTCATTACTTGTCAGCATTATCAATATCTTAGAAGTCCTTTAGGATGTGTCCACAAATATACCCCTTTGCTCATATAAACGTGAATTTTGTGTTTGCATTTATTCACATTTTTATCATGTGTGTATGTATCAGTTTTGCCTCACGTTAAAATTTATGTAAATGAAAATGTTCATAGTTATTAATCTATAACTTATACATTTTCTGCTCAAATAGATATTTATGAGCCTGGCGATATAGTTCCACAATTACCTTTTCTGTCTGCTCTGTAAAAATAAATCTGGACTCTTTATTCGTTTTGTTCTCAGTCAGCTGTACAATATTAAGCTTTGTCAGGAGAGGTTCATTGTAGAAGACATTGTAGAAAGAAAAGATTTGCTTCCTGGTCCCAGTGTACTTCTCTAAGCAGGCGCCAGTTGTACACACCGATTTTCTAGAGCCTGGCTCCTGAAGTAGCCTCAGATTATCCAGCACCTAGTTTCCACAGTTCCTGGAAATCAACAGCAACAAGCCGACAGCTTTCCCTGGGACTCCTCTGATAGCGGTTTTGTGGTAGATTACTTCTGGTGAGTCACTTGAGAACACTTCTCCTTGGCAATCTGGAGGGTAAGTTCCATCCAGAGGGAGGGCAAGTCCCGAGGGGCAGGTTTCCTGGAAGTTCTGCAGCATGAGAGAACAGCAACTTCTCTGCCATTCAGGGGCCATAGCCATAGACTCCCCAGCAAGGGCTGAATGTTAACCTTGCTGGGTGTTTCCAACATGGCTTCCCTCTTCATCCCTAGGTGTAATGGCCGCTCTTATTAGAATTCTCCTTACTTCTTATTAGATAATGCCTTGTGACTCTACCCCCTGTTACAGTCAATAATTCTTTATATTAAATTTTCTTTGTTCAATTACATTCTAATTCTATTTGGCCCAGACTGATATTCTTTTTTTTTTATGTGTATAGCTATAGTTCATTCTTTTTTTACTACCTATGGCACTCTTTTTAAACTATGCATTGAATTTGCATTTCCCTTATCACTGATACATTTGCACAACTGTTGAGATGTTTACTGGCAACTCATGTTTATATCTACCAAAGCTTATATAAGAATATTAAATCCTGGGGTGCCTGGGTGGCTCAGTTGGTTAAGTGTCCCACTGTAGCTCAGGTCATGATTTCTCGGTTACTGAGTTTGAGACCCACATTGCGCTCAATGCTGTCAGCACAAAGCCTGCTTTGGATCCTCTGTCCCCCTCTCTCTCTGCCCCTCCCCTGCTCTCTCTCTCTCTCTCAAAAATAAATAAACATTTAAAATACACACACACACACACACAAAAACCCACAAAGAATATTTAATTCTTACAACATGTTTGAGTGGTATTATATTCTCTGTTGTATGCATGAGGAAAATAAAATTCTACTAGATGTGGTGATTCCTTGAGTTAAGTAAGTTGCCCAAGGACAAGGAAGTGATAGATCTAGAATTTAAAAGATTGCCTTTAATTCAAAATCACTGTTATTTCTACCACTTTATGCTAAGCAATCATGGGCATGGTGTAGAAAGTGGAAGTTTACTATTATAATTTGACAAGACAGAACTTGATTTATCTAGAAAGCAACTAGGATTTATTAACAATACAGTAAGCTTTTGTTCTGGCCAGTGGGAACAGGGACAGAAGGAAAATCATCTGTTTTCCTTTAAATAATCTAGGGAGGACAAAGGGGAAATGTAAATCACTAAAAAACGAGTTTTCCTTTGAGTTTCTGAATTAAACTCATTCTGAAAGTCCTTGCTAACCCCTAAATATAGTGGGCTTCACATAATATTGGGTCATTACATTTGTAGTCATCTTCAAAGATAATGAAGAATAATGTATGTGAAAATCAGTGTAATGAAGAAAGAAAATATTTAAAATTCAAATTCGGATAAGACTTCATTAAATAGGCAAAGTAGAAGTCCCAAAGCTGGACTTGTTCACTTCTTGGTTTGCAAATGAAGATTTTTAATAATTGAATGATGGAGAGATCAATGTGGGGAGAGAATTCAAAACCCAGCACCTCCGAGGAGTGAAATAAAATATAATTATATGTCAAATCCATGAAGTAGATTTTCAGGACTGTCGATTTGAAATCAGCCAAGGTTATTCAAAGGGACAAGAGGAATATACTCCCCTGTTCCATATCCTGCCACTCTGTTTTATGCCTACAGAGGTTTGTACATGAGCTAGTCCCAAGACCAATTTAAACATTTGTGAAGTTTCTCTTTTGCAGTCCGCTCTATTCTCTCTCCTGTGTGTCCCTTACTCTTGGGCTTCTGTTGTGTTCAATATTAACCTCTCAAAATTGGCGATGGGTAACTGTGTGGTTACTACACTTAGCAAATGAAAAATATTAGAGGCATGGGGGAATAAATGTTAAAAAAAGAAAGAAAGAGTTTCATTCAGAGGAACAAAGAACGATTTGAACAGGGGTTGTTCCTTGGCAGCTTTTAAAGCCCATGACATAAGTTGCTGCTTATTTATTTTTATCAGAATTTATAAAACATAAATCATTGAGAGATCTCAATACATAATGGGATGTGGTTCCCTGAAGTTGCTTCTGATAAGGTTAAAAAGGTAATGTGTAACTGAATTAAGGTAAGATGCCCAAACTTTACTGCACAGAGTACAGTTTACCTACAACAAAAAGCTTACCACCTAGACAAGAGCTCAGCCTTTTGTTTTCTAAACCTTATGTTTTATGTACATGTGCCCATCGATCCCATTGCTGAATGGGTTTCCTGATGGTTACACTGAGATATTTTTATTTACAAAAATAGAATCATAAGTAAATCTCCTGTTCCAAATCTCCAGGTCCATAATATACCTTCTTGTTTACTGGCACATCATTTGACTAGTTGATGTTTCAATGTATACCTCACAAATAATCTTTCTTTCTATATGAAAGTACAATTTCTTTTCTTTTTTTAATTACTGTATCTGTGAGATAGAATCCCCTGTGTTTCAAGATTCTCTGCTCAGAGTTCTCAAAAGATTTTCCTGTACTTTAAAAAATATTTTTAAATGATTATTTGTTTTTCTTTCTTTTTTTTTTTAATTTTTTTAATGGTTATTTTTGAGAGAAGGAGAGAGATGGAGCATGAGCAGGGGGCGTGGGTGCAGAGAGAGAGGGAGACACAGAATCCGAAGCAGGCTCCAGGCTCTGAGCTGTCAGCACAGCTGAACTGTCAACACAAGGTCTGGCATGGGGCTTGAACCCACGAGCTGTGAGATCATGACCTGAGCCAAAGTCAGACACATAACTGACTGAGCCACCCAGGGGCCCCAATAACTAAATGATTATTTATTTTTCAGAGAGAGAGAAATAATGAGCTGGAGCAGGTCAGACAGAGAGAGAGAGAGGAGGAGAGAGGGGATCCCAAGTAGGCTCTGCACTGTCTGTACAAAGCCTGATGTGGGGCTCGATCCCACAAACTGTGAGATCAGGACTGGAGTTGAAATCAAGAGTCAGACCCTTAACCAACTGAGCCATCCGGGTGCCCCAGATTTTCAGTTGTCAAGATAAGTAGGTATTATCGCATTGAAGATAGAAAAAAATACAGAGAATCCCACGTAACTTAGTGAGTGTTCACCTGGGACACAGAAGAGGATATCCTGTTGTTTGGAAATACCTCATGTCTCTGGTTTACAACTTGGTTTGTGCCTTTGCATTTGTTATTCCCTACCTCACAGCCATGACTGCCAAGCTATTTTAGCATCAACATTAAGGTTTATCCTTATGGCATTTATCATTAGTTGCCCAACTGAGTCTCCCAGATTCCAGCACTGCCATATTACCACCCTGTGGAACCTAACCTGACTAGAAAGTGACTAACAGCAGAAACCTAGACCTTCTCCACTTGGATATTATTGATACCCCTTGTCCACCTCACTGCTGACTTTACTGACTTTACTGATCATGGGTTTATCCTCATCCCTCTGATGATATCAAGGCTGCAAGTTATCCTTTCTCAGTAGGGTTTTAGGACTCTTGTCCCCACACTGCTGGGGAGAGTAGATATGTTGGTAGCCTCCCTGCCACGTGGCCCTGCACATACATGTAGACTCACAAAATTAACAAAAAAAAATGTTAAAATTGCTGACTCTGATTAGCAGTATGTGACAGGCTATCACTTTAGATGTAATTAGATGAAAGCCTATTTTGAAGAAAAGCTTCTAGTAGGGAATGTGAGTTAGTGTTTCCTAATGGGGGCATCTTGTCCCTAACGAACACATACAAATATTTAGGTCTGATAGTGTGAAGGTTTTCCAACAACCAACAATCTCAATTTACCATTATCTACAATCAAATTAGTTGAGAAACTATTGTGGTAGACTGTAAGCTAACTATTTCAGTGCTTCACCTCCATTTTCACCACAGTGCCCATGGAATCCGGGAGAGAATTTAGTGCCTTGCAGGTGCTATTATATCATATGATTAATGTTATATAAACCATTTATTGTTGCATGCACATAGACCTAAAAGGGTTTTTAAAAAGATGATTTCGTTCCTTAAAAAGATGAAATAGAAAATTAATATAACTAGCAATACAGAGCTGGAAATATGAAGTATGGAATTAGTGGCACAGATCTTTTAAAATAAATAACTGTTCAGGGAAAGCAGGTTGATATGAACCAGGCAGCCAGGAAAGCCTTTATAGACCGTGGAGGAGAAAATGGATCAGCGACTAATTTTTGGTAATTGTAGCAAACATTTATTTTGTCCATCAAATGCCTCATTACCATTTTGTCAAGCCAAGACGTGAAAGAAGGAAACTCAGAGTAACCCTCTAAAGAAATAAGGCAGTGAACATTATTCATGATTTTAATATGAATAATGACCAACATTTCAACTTGAAATCTACATCATCTAGTGAATAATTTATTTGTACTAATTTGACTCTAATTCCTCAATATGAAAATTAGTAATATGGCATCAAGTATAGGTATATATTTAACCTCATTTAACTTATAGTGGAAATGTTGACAAAGAATGAATATGTATTATCCTGTTAGGGTAAGTTAAGCCACTGTGTCCAATCAATCAGCTCAACACTACACGCAGGAAAGGAGAATATTCTTTTTAAGTTTATTTATTTGTTTTGAGAGAGAGAGAGAAAGAAAGAGAGGGAGCATGAAGGAGAGGCAGAGGGAAAGGGAGTGAGAGAATCTGAAGCAAGCTCCATGTTGTCCACACAGAGCCTGATGTGGGGCTTGATCCCACGAACCATGAGATCACGGGCTGAGCCAAAGTCAAGAGTCAGAGGCTCACTGAGCCACCCAGGTGACTATTTACTGAAGAACGAAAAGATGTGTGGCCACTAGTCATGACTTACACTTCATACACTCATTTGATTCTACCATCGTTTATCCATTTACTTAACAGTTGACACATACATTCATTTCAGAAGTATATACCAAGAGGTCACTGTAGTCAGGATCTATTCTAAGAGGCAGGTATCCTGAATAGAGGAAGATGGAATCACTGCCTTTCCCCTATCTCCTGTTTTATGCAATTTTCAGTGGCCCTGAGATCACCGATTTCCCCTCAAGGTGTTCTCCAAATATGTTGGCTTACCTAGCATCCGTCACTCTTGCCAATAAACTCTTACCTTCCCTAGTCGGGAATGGTGAAATCAGTTATCTGTCTATAATAAAATTCAGAGGAGCTATTTCATTCTACATCTTTTAAAGGTGGCGTGTTATGTCAAACTCCCTGGCAGGTGACACGGGTGCTCAGGTGCATGGCAGATGGACAGCATGAAGATGAGGTCTCCAGAAAAGGTTACAGTCAGCCCCTGGATTCGTGTCTAATTACAAGCCTATTGTTAATGCTGAAGCCATCGTGAATATCTAGTAGGTCTCCACAGAAAGACCAAGCTCCTGGATCTGTTGCCTCTTGCTGTACCCTGGAGTGGTAGTTGTTTAAGAACTCTTTCTCTATTGGTTATGTCCTGTGGAACCCACAAGCATAAGCCCTTACAGGCTGCCAGAGCTGGGCAATGGACAGGTGTCTGCTTTAAGCAGTCACAAAAGTTGGGGCACCAAACAGGGAGCGATGGCTAATTTTAAGTGTCAAATTGACTGCGCCACAGGGTACCTAGATATGTAGTCAAACATTATTCTAGGTGTGTCTGTGAAGGTGTTTATGGATGAGATCAACATTTAAGTCAGTGGACCGAGTAAAGGAGATGGTCCTCCCTCATGTGGGTGGGCTTCAAGTCAACTGAAGACCTGAATAGAAGAAAATGGCAGAGTAACAGGGAAAGACTTCGGCCTGACGGATGGCACTGGACCTTGGTCTTTCTCTGGCATTTGGACTCAGACTGAAACATTAGCTTCTCTTGGGTCTCAAACCTGCTGGCTTTCTGACTAGAATTTATACCGTCAGTTCACCTGGTTTTCAGTCCTTTGGATTCAAACTGGAATGACTTCTAGTGCCTCTAGGTCCCTAACTTTCCAATTAAAGATCATGGGGCCTTTCAGTCTAAACTCAGATAGACACACATACACACACACACAAATTATTGGTTCTGTTTCTCCGAGGAACTCTGACTAATACAGATGATGCAGCTATATATAGTAAAACCTTGGTTTGCAAAGAAAATTAATTCCAGAAAGATGTTTGCAATCCAAGGCACTTGTATACCAAGTGAATTTCCCCATGAGAAATAATGGAAAATCAGATGAGTCATTCCACAACTGAAAATATTCACATAAAAATGATTACAATGCTGTAATATAATACAAAATAGTAAAGAAAATACCAATATAAAGAAAAATAAACAAACTAACCTGCACCTACCTTTGAAAACCTTTGTGGCTGGTTTGAGGGAGACAGGAGAGAGGAGGGTGACTGGATAGGATGACTTTCACTATCACTAACAGAATCACTGCTGTCTATTGGCTCAATGGAATCTTTTTCTGCATGGAGGCCATTGTATACTCTTGAATGGATGTTGACTACACTACAGTATTAATGAACTCTTGTTGTATACTGTATTTAATGTAACTGGCAATGAGGCAGCCAAAGAAAAGGTCTATATCTGCGGGCAGCCTGACCTAGAATGAAGCAAACCATTCCTAAGCTTACTCTTGCATGGAAAAGCAAAAGACTGTCCGTAGGTGCTTTGAAGTGATGGAAAATACACTACTGCCAGTTGACCAGCCACCATCCTGCAGTGAGAGAGAGAGAGAGAGGAAGACAGAGAAGAAACACTGGCCCAGTTATGATCATGTGACATTCGGTGTCATGTACGACTCCTGTTGCAAGACCTTGCTCCTTTATCAAGTTAAAATCTATTAGAAATCTTTGCTCCTCTTCTGGAACACTCGCAGAACAAGTTACTCACAATCCAAGGTTTTACCGTATTAAGAATGACTGAATCCCACTGTGTAAAAATAATTATATAAATTTTAGGTTCCAGATAATGTTGACGGTTGCTGAATTCAAATGGACAATGGATTATTGAAGTATTAGAACTCCTAGCCGAGGAAAATTTCTAATGTTATCCTATGAAGAATTATGTTCTAGCTTCTATTGTTTCACCTTGTTTACCCAGTGCTAGGTCTTCTGTTAAAGAAAACAAAGGTGAAATCTTTAATCCTTAGCTCTATGTATAGTCAAACATGCTAGAGTGTGTTGGTCCAAATAATTCTGACTTGGAGGTAGAAGCTCATATTACTCATGTATGAGACCCTTCTCTCTTTCTGCTTTCACATAGGAGAGCTCTGTCTGGCCCATTCTGTATTCCACATTTTCTGCAGATGTACAGGGAATATTCTACTACTCTTGGGGAGATGTATTATTTTGTAACTGGAGTCTGAGGTGGAGATGTATCCTTACTGAATAGAAGCATATATGCCTTGAATCTTCCATCGCAAGACTACTATATTTTTATTCTAGAAATAGTTCCTTGGGGGTGGTGCTATTCAATCATTTAACACCAATATAACTTGGAATAAGTTTATCAGAGCCTAATGGAAAATAGGATTATATAGCTAAGGTAGAGTAATCTCACAGTATCAAATTACAGTAGATGTGGACATATGACAAACAGCAACAAACATTACATGGTTTTAATTCAAACAGCAGCATGTTATAGGAAAAACTCTAATTTGGTAGAAATAAGTAGTTCAACACCGAGTTTCCTGAAATGCTAGGATGACACTTCAACCTGAGATATTTCAGCTGAAATATAATTGATAAAGCCTCAAGGAGGTTATAGATGAAAATACATTTAAAAAATAGAGAAGGGCTTTCAAGCTAAAATAGATTATTTCTATTTTTGAGAAGACTAAGCAATCCTATTCTACAGATTCAATATTCACAGATGGCACACATTGGGAGAGGGCACTCACATTTAAAGAAACGCATATAAAAACACTTCCTAAAATATGTATCATGCGATATTAAAGGCATATGAGAAAAAAAATGAAACAGCATCCACAACAACTATGAAATATTCTGTGGTCTAATATATTTTAGAAACTATTGTTTATTTTATTTTATTATTTTTTTAATGTTTACTTATTTTTTTTTTAAATTTTTTTTTTCAACGTTTCTTTATTTTTGGGACAGAGAGAGACAGAGCATGAACGGGGGAGGGGCAGAGAGAGAGGGAGACACAGAATCGGAAACAGGCTCCAGGCTCTGAGCCATCAGCCCAGAGCCCGACACAGGGCTCGAACTCACGGACCGTGAGATCGTGACCTGGCTGAAGTCGGACGCTTAACCGACTGCGCCACCCAGGCGCCCCTAATGTTTACTTATTTTTGAGAAACAGAGCATGAGACGGAAAGAGAGAGGGAGACACAGAATCTGAAACAGGCTCCAGGCTCTGAGTTGTCAGCACAGAGCCCACGTGGGGTTTGAACTCACAAACTGAACCATGAGATCATGGCCTGAGCCGAAGTCAGACACTCAACCAACGGAGTCACCCGGGCCCCCCAAGCAACTAGTGTATAAACAAAATGCTTTCTTAGATTTCTCAGAGCATACAATATACTAACGTTCGTTGTGTATCTCTGGGATTGAGGTATTTTATGTGGGATTTCTAAAACATGTTTGAATACAAAATCCTTTCTTGGTGGAGCATCTTTTCTGCCTTGCACCCCACATAACTTCAGTTTGGAGAATATGAGCTGAGAACCTCATTATTCCAACATTTACTGCTTTTCTCTATTTGTGTATTTATAATTTGGAACTGAATTAGCAACAGACGATTTTCTGAATCGTGAACAAAGCTGAATTGTGCGCAACTGTATGCCCATTATGCAGAATTCTCAGCAACTTTATGTTATCGTGTGAGCTTATATTCATACTGATCGATGTGGAATGTTGTAAAAGGGGATGCCAGAGTTTAACTGAGACCTATATATTATAATAAAGTAGCTTTCATAATCCTGGGTAAGGGATTCACCAATAATCAAATAATCATTCTTATTTTAATTAGCTCACATTTATTGTGCCTCATACCCTGTGTCAGATGAACTAACATAACGGATGATCACAAAGCAGATATGCCAATGAATTATTTGCGTGTAAGTAAAGCATATTGACCAATCTAGACCAATCAATTTATCCTTTGTGACTGATAAAATCATAAACAAAAATTACCCCCGTGGGATTTGTTAAGAAAAGACACCTGCCTTCATTTTCAGTGACAGATATCATGGTCATATTCGACCACAAGACTTTCTCTAAGAGAAATGTGTTCCTCTTTTCAATTTCAGTGAACCATCCTCCCTTTTACAGCCACGAATTGGACTTGGGGGTTATATTAACTTGGGTCTTATTCTTGGTTCTGCCACTTTTCAATTGTGTGATCTTGGGGAACTTACTACCCTTATCTGAGACTTTATTTAACAGTCTAATAATCTAGTAAATTGAATAATTCATGTCTGGTGCAGTGAAATTTCATGTGAGTCACCCACACCACGATTAGGATGGAGTGGATGCTCAATGTAAATGATTATGAAGAAGATGACGGTGATAAATGATTGAGGATCAATCTGCTTTTAGACAAAATAGATTAGGGGGAAGGGATATTGGCTGTAGAGGAAGTGCTAGAAGCCAGTATTTCAATGATAATGAGCAGATAGCAACATTTGAGATATATCATGAAATAAACTATAAACATCATTTAGTGATAAAAAAATGTGTAGGCAATGGAGTTATGCGCTTAGTTTTTCCTAATCTTTTCCTATGAGGATGTGGGTATTGGGGGGCTCTTAGCGGTAATGGGGCGCTGGGTGGAGTTGAAGAGTCTGACCCAGTGGTGTTAAGTGCCGTGACAATTCACAATATCCCTGTAGATACTAAGGAGATAAATGTTGAACTGCATACTCCCCATGGCAGTGCTCAGCCACACCTAAAAGAATGATGGGCAGTATCTACTCTAAAAATGCAAAGATCTAATTCTTTATACTCAGTATCACTTTTTTTTTTTCCTTTTCAGTTTGCATATTATTATGTCTTGGCAGTATAAAAATAGGGAACTTCTTGGCATATTACGTTTACACCCTAAGACCATTTTGCTCAGGTTGCATTAGAAAAGTGAAGTTCGTTCACTAATTCTGTGGGTAAATAATTATTCAGTTTGAGGAGTAGAGTCTCCAAGCATTAACCTTGCTGAACAAAGAGCACATGTCTGCAATCCAAATGAATATAACTGCAAGAGAATTTTATGAGCTGTTACATTCTACTCATAAAAAAAGCCTTCACAATAACAGCAGTGGTGATTTGTCCAAAAAGTTCAGGACTTAATATGCTCTGTGAAACCTCCCGAGTCCATAAAAAGGAGTTGTAAACATTGGCTTCTGATTCTGAAATGTTTCAGATGGGGAAGCAGAACTGGGTACAAAAGGAAATTACAAGTGTAAAGTGAAATCAAAAGATGAGGAAAATAGAGTTTATTTTAATGCACTGTATGCCTTGATTGCTTCCAGGGTTTTTCTTCTGTTTTGGCTTCTTTTGTTTTCTTTTTCGTTTGCATGTTTGGGGTTATTGAGTATTATATTTAGGAAGACTCCAAAGTGTGTCTGTGTGTGTGTATTTTTTTAAATTTTCAGTGAAACCCAAACACAAATTGAAAAAGAGAAGCAAAAATAATCTACGTGTTCATATTTTCATTTTTATAGTTGAGTGTTTAAGATCGATTTGATTATGGCATTCAATAAAAAACAGAGTTAATATAATAAAAATAATGTGCAAAAGTATAAAACATTCTACATTTGTGCATTTTTGTATTCAGTGCACAAAGGAAGAACTTGATAAGAGCTCACTGAATTCAGAATAATGGCTCATCCGACTATCGTAAAATCTTGTAAATGACTATAACATAGTTAGAACAATTATTAGCATGGCTTTCATTTTTCAGACAAGGAAACTGAGGCATAGATGATTATAAAATGATATAATAATAATTACTTTGCTCAAAATCACCGATGGGACGATATAAACCAAATGCATTCTATAAAAGACAAACCTATAGTGACTTCCAACCTCCTTTCTAATTAATTGCTTAGGCTACCCAAGTAAATCAATCTGAAGAAAGCAAAGCCTTTGCCTGGAGCATTTGCTGTTATTGTTGTTTTCATTAACTGTAACTGCTACTTTCCACTTTTTGCCCTCTAGTGCTGCTGATTACGTCCCATAATGGTGATTCCAAGGACACAGACGATACAGAGTCCCGTGTCATGGTGGTTGATTCCCCACATCATAGACTAACCTTGAACGAACAGTCTAACACAACCTCTGTAATCTCCTTTCCCTTATTAGTACTTGGTTTCAGATGGCCAAGCGGTCAAGATGACATAAAGGGAAAACTGTTACGAAAGTTTTCCTTACTCCTAAAAATAAAGAAGGAGATGGACCCTCTTTCTAGTCTAACCATTGCTGTGGCTGCATATTACACCTAAAAATTTGAAAGAAGTTATATAATCATGAGTAAGACTTGCCTAACTAGGGACAATGAGCATTACCGTAAATCTTTATGAACTTCTTATCATATGATACTGCTTTCTTGTTGTTCAAACCAGTCAAAATTTCCTCTATTCATAGAGATATTCATTAATGCGCATGGAAGCCCTTTTGACTTCTGCTGTCCTGGGATCTGTCTCTATAATCACAAAAATTAAGGTAAAATGTGGAGATTCCGTAAATCATCTGGCATTTGGGTGTATGTAAGCTTCCATTTTCATCTAGAAGTATAATGCCATCTAGATACAACTTAGCTGATGTGGGATTCGTTCCAGATGCCTAGCAGGTGGGTTCCATTTCTTCTTGAATGACACTATATCCTCACTGGATTAAAGGGAATTTAATTTTACCCCATATTCTGATGCTTCAACTTATTTCTTTCTTGTACATTTGGAAAATAATTCATACATGAGAATTAAAAACAATAGAGAAAATGTTGTCCTATGGCACCAAAAAGTACACTGAGAATTTCATAAAACTTTATAAAAACTAGGTTTACTATTATTCAGATGTTATAACCATTAAAGACATTCTTTCTTGTTTTAGGAGTTTGACACAATTTCGGCTTTGGCAGATGTTTCATTTGGTTTTTGTTCCAATCATGTCAGAGCTTGATTTAACTAAAATCTGTTGCAATGTGTGACTGGCAGTCAAATAGCAATTCCCTAGCAATGGGGCTATGTATCTGAGCTGTTACAACCCCCCATTGCCACTGTTCTCTTAGAATCTGTTTTTGTGGTTACTCCCATGAGATTTTGCTTCATGAGCTGAAGCATAGGCAGCAAAAGCATAAGGCAAGCCTAGAGAGGAATCTAGAAATTTCTGTAAGTGTGAGATATCTGGCAGATAATAACAATCTAGTCAAGGGGCTGTTTTAAACAAGGAGATGCTAACAAGAGCCCTAAAACCAGGAGAAAAAAGATGAATCTAGGGGGAGGAACCTGAAATTGATAGTGAGAAAGGTATGGGTTTGGAATCTAAGTAGATTTGGATAGAAAGTCTACCTCTCTTATCATCTAGTTTCTGACTTTTGCCAATTTTATTTCACTATTTTGAGTCTCAGTTCTCTCATCTTTAAAATTGAGAAAATATCATCCATCACAAAGAAAAAATGCAGTGAAAAGGAGATTTCTTGAACAGCCTGTGTTTTCTCTTAAATGTAACTCAATTGCTATTATTATTTGGGAAGCGTCCACAAAACTAGGCAGAAGCAAAATCTTATGCCCAGATATGTCAGAAAATATGAAGAATTGGAAGGGATTTTGACCTCCGAACTTAAGGAAATTGCTCCGAACTCATTAATGTCCCTTGCTATACATGGGTTCCAAAGGCCTATAGAAGTAACTAGTAAGTGTAATACTATTTTTTATTCCACCCGGTAAGAAGGGCCATATATATCTTATTTTGTCATTTAGTGACACTGAACATTGCAATGAGGAATACAAATAAAGTCAAAATGAGTTAGCTTCCTGGTTTTGCTAATTATCTTCAAAATTCACATCCATCAAATGTATCTCTTTTTAGTCTTCAAGATGTGATCCAGGGAGATATGGAAGACAACACCTGCTCCAGACTGTATATCAAAGGATGCTAAAAACAATAACTAGGACACACGTGTAATGCAGTGATTGATCAATATATAGGCACTTACACAATGTTAAACCAATCAATGATCAGAAGGAAATATTAGCCAGAACCTGTGGAAATAGGTAAATCTGGAGTTGGATGTTAGGGTTCGAGAGAAGGACAAGAGACACTGACATTTTGTGACGAACTCCTCGAACCATGCCAGGCATTTTAAAGATGCCCTTCATGTAATCTACTCAGTCTCTCCGTAATCCTGGGAAATACCATGGGCATCTCCTTTTTATGTGAGAGCACTGCTACCATCACAAGCTAGTTTGTATGGCAATGTTGGGACTGGCGCTCTGGTTGATCAAATCTTCTGAGCTGCACTTTCCCCACAGAACTATCCATGCCCCCCCATGGAGAAGCATTTAGGGAAATAATTTCTGGATCAAAGGGTAAAATTGACATGTTTTAGGCGAAATTTAGTTCAGAGACTTCCCTAGAGTTGATCTGTTGATCTGAATCGGTCTGGCTGTAATGATAATCTGAGTTCAGTAATGAGAAATTAGGAGTGGCATAGAGACAAAAAAATGTGTAGAAAGCCACTCTAAACAGATAATTATCCGTCTGAAGTACATTTCTGTGAATGTGTTTTTCTACTAACAGTTCCTAATTTTACTGGGAAGGTATCCAATTCAAAGAAAATCAAAGCATAAAGTCCTGATAAATGTAACAGGGTTCTGTCTTTTTATTGAGCCCTGTTCTAATAATCTGTACTACATGAGAGAATTCAATATGATGCCATTCCATTGTCTATCATTATCTGTGTGTTTCAGAAAAGATCGTATTTTCCCTGACTAGTTCATGGTTTCTCATCCATTACCATAATGTGTGGTTTCTATTCCCTTATTAGATTAGCAAGTTATTTATATGTAAAAAATTTTTTTGTAGTAAGTTAAAAGTTACTTGCAATGGTTTCTATAATAAAATGTAATAATTTTCAGGTAATGGGAAGTGGGGAAGAAAGAATGCAAGTTTAGTAATTTACATAACTTCTGCCTTACACTTTATCTCCGATCTACTCTGAGATGCCCTGAGAAATGACAGTGTGGTTGGGAAACAAGAACTGTGCAGGAAAGATTTTAAAAAGACCTATTTATTCCAGCTTTCTGAATTTGAAAAGAAAATTGAAATTTAAGAAAATCGTCAGGTAATATTATGGATTTATTTTTCTTATTTTTACCTATCTGAATTTAAGAATCATAAGACATATGAGTAAAACTCTCAGCACAAAAATCACACCAGCTCACAACAATGCTGCCTTCCTTGTGTCCTCTGAAAAGTTTTAAAAGCATTTGAGTTTATAAGGTAGATGTCTTATGGCCTGCAGGTGAAATCCCACCAGGAAATGTGCTTTGTTTGGTCTGCACAATTTTATTTGCATTGAATTAATTAATTCACGTAAACTTAAGGTTTGCATACAGCTCTGGAGAGATACCAAATTACTTTAATAAGACCTTGGGAGAAAAGAATTCAAATCAAGCTCCTTTTAATTTAAGAAGATCTCTAAGAAGTGTGATGGTTTAAAATGAAATGAATCTAGCTGATGATGACATAGTGACAAAGGACAGAAACACAAGAAGCTAACAACTTTGAATATGGCTTGTTGAGCTGTTGAATTCTGGGGTTAATATATGTTGTCAATGTTTGTAGCTTGGTAAAACAAGAGACCCATTTTCCGGACTGATAAACCAGAGTACATGCTCAGCAGATGTGTGTACTCGTAGAGAGAGGCAGAGAAAACTACTGCCAACCAAAATCTGTATGTCTTCAGTCCAGTTTGTCTTCAAATTTCCTAGAGTCTGAGCACCTTCTGGAAAGCTGAGACTTACTGTAGGAGTTTTGAACATATGCTCATTTTTTTTTTTTTGTCTTTAGTATTTGAGGTAAACATATTAAATAGCCCTCAAAGATGTCGACATGCTAATCCTGGAAATCTGTCAATAAGATCGTCCTCATGGCAAAAAGCATTTAAAGTTGAAGATATAAGAATCTTGCTAATCTTTACTTACTAAACTGACATTAAATTAGGGGGATTATCCTGAGTTATCTGGGTAGGAAACAGAAGAGAATCAAACAGATGGAACATGAGAAAGTCTCACCATAAAGTTGCTGATGGGGTGGAGGAAGGGGCCATCAGCCAAGGAATGTGGGTGACCTCTAGAAACTAAAATATAAAAACAAGGACACAGATTTTCCTCTAAAGCCTCTGTAAAGGAATAGAGCCTTACACTAAAGCCTAACTTTGCGTTTAGTTTACTGAGACCAATGCCACGCATCTGCTTTATGAACTATTGGATAACAATTCTGTTTGTTTGTATTAAGCCACTAAATCTGTGATAATTTGCAGTAGTAATAGGACTTTAATATGATTTTTTTCTAACTGAAATAGAGTAATGTTGAATAAATACCTAAAAATGTGAGAGTGACTTTGAAATTCGGGAGAAGCCTGGAAAATGTCAGAGTGAACATGATAGAAAAAGCTTGTGTTAATCTGATCAGCTGTTAGTAAAAATATGAATGTTACCATACGCTGGTCAAGGCCCCCCCCCAAAAAAAAGAGAGAGAGAGAGAAATGGTAGATAAAGCATATACTGCTATAAAGAATTCCTAAGTTGTGATGAATAGGTTATTGGTAGAAATGAGCACATGAAAAGCATTGCTCGTGACAGCTGAGAAGCCAATGAAGAAAATAGAAATTAGAAAAAGGATGATTCCTTTTTATAATAGGAAAAGGCTGAGCAGAATTGTGCAAAACAAAACTTGTAAAGGGAGAAACTGGACATTCATCTGGGAAGATTTCTAAGCAAAGTCTTACACCTTGGTTCCGTCTTGCCATTTGTATTAAAAGGTGAGAGGAAAGAGAGAGATTTGGATAAGAAATGTTCTGCAAAATGGAACCATAAAATGATGATTTGGGAAATTCTCAGCCTATCCAGATTGTAAAGATGTTATAATTAGTGGGTTCATTGCCAAGAAACCTACTCTAGAGAAAAAGCCAAAGATATGGCTGGGTAACCTTTAGCTTAATATACCTCAAAGACATTTTTTTTTAAGAGTACACAGTTGCACAAAGTCTCTTTCAAGAAATTAAGTAGATGACTCATAGACTTTCTCAGCCATTTAAGCAGAAACCAAAAAAAACTAGGTGGGATTATCTTTGGAGGAACTTTTTGCTTAATGGAATGAATGTCAGAGAAATACATAGAAGGCCCACCTATTTCTGGAGTAATAGACAAATCCACTTTTGTTTATTTTTTTTGAATTTTTAAAATAGCTTTTTTAATGTTTTAATTTAATTTTGAGACAGAGTGAGACAGAGACAGAGACAGAGTGCAAGCAGGGGAGAACAGAGAGATAGCAGGAGACACTGAATCCAAAGCAGACTCCAGGCTCTGAGCTGTCAGCACAGAGCCCAATGTGGGGCTCTAACTCATGAACCATGAGACCATGACCTGAGTTGAAGTCAGATGCTTAACCAACTGAACCACCCAGGCACCCTGTTTTTTTTTTTTTAATTAAAAAAATATTTAAATTCAAGTTAGTTAACATACAATGTAGTATGGACTTTAGGAGTAGAACCCAGTGATTCATCACTTACATATAACACCCAGTGCTCAACCCAACCAGTGCCCTCATTAATGCCCATCACCCATTTAACCCATCCCCCCCACCTCCCCTCCAGCAGCTCTCCCTTTGTTCTCTGTGTTTAATAGTCTCTTGTGGTTTGCTCCCCTCACTGTTTTCATCTTATTTCTCCTTCCCTTCCCCTATGTTCATCTTTTATTTTTCTTAAATTCCACATATGAGTGAAATCCTTTGATATTTGTCTTTCTCTGACTGACTTATTTCACTTAGCATAATACACTTTAGTTACATGCATAATAGAGAACTCAGAGATGGACCCACAAATGTATGGCCAACTAATCTTCAACAAAACAAGAGAGAGAGTATCTAATGGAAAAAATACAGTCTCTTCAGAAATGGTGATAAGAACATGGGATAACAACATGCAGAACAATGAACCTGGACCACTTTCTCACCAAAAAAAACATAAAAATAAAATCAAAATGGATGGAAGACCCAAATGTGAGACAGGAAACCATCAAAATCCTCTAGGAGAACACAGACAGAAACCTCTTTTACCTAGGCCGCAGCAACTTCTTACTAGACATGTCTCTGGAGGCAAGGGAAACAAAAGCAAAAATGAACTCTTGGGACCTCATCAAGATCAAAAGCTTCTGCACAGCAAAGGAAACAATCCACAAATCTAAAAGACAACCAACGGAATGGGAAAAGATATTTGCAAATGGCATATTGGATAAAGGGTTAGTATCCAAAATCTATAAAGAACTTATCAAACTCAACACCCCAAGTAATACAGTGAAGAAATGGGCAGAAGACATGAGTATACATTTTTCCAAAGAAGACATCCAGATGGCTAACAGACGCTTGAAAAGATGCTCAACATCACTCATCATCAGGGAAATACAAATAAAAACCATGATGAGATACCACCTCATACCTGTAAGAATTGTTCAAATTAATAGCTCAGGAAACAATAGATGTTGACGAAGATATGGAGAAAGTGGAACACTTTTGCACTGGAGGTGGGAATGAAACTGGTGTAGCCACTGTGGAAAATAGTATGGAGGTTTAGGATTCTCAAAAAATAGAACTACCCTATGACCCAGTAATTGCACTACTATTGGGTACAAAAATGCTAATTAGAAGGGACACATGCATCCCAATGTTTATAGCAGTGCTATCAACAATAGCCAAAGTATAGAAATAGCCCAAATGTCCATCACCTGATGAATGGATAAAGAAGAAGTTCTTACACACACACACACACACACACACACACAATGGAATACTACTCAGTGATCAAAACAGAATGAAATCTTGCTATTTGCAACAAATCCACTTTTATAGTTGAAAATTTTAACACATTTCTATCAGTAATTGACATATCTTGTCAGCAGAAAATAAGAAACATAGATGTACTGGATAGTACCATTAAATCAACTGGAAGAATACTTCATCCAACAACAGCAGAATATACATTCTTCTTCAACTTCTTCAAAATGTGGTCACCACATTTTGTACTTTAAAATACACCTTAACAAATTCAAAACAATTGAAACCATATAATATGTGTTTTCAAACTACAACGGAATTAAAGTAGAAATCAATAACAGAAAGAAAGCTGGAAATTTCAAAATATTTGGAGACTGAACACTTCTAAGTAAGACATGGGTCAAGGAAAAACTCTCAAGTGAATTAAAAAAAACACTTGAACTAAATGAAAATGAAAATACAACACAGCAAAGAGTTGTGAGATGCAGTGAAAGCACTGGTTTGAGAGAAATTTGTAATATTTAATGCATCAATTACACAGTAAGAAAGACCTAAACTCATTTATCTAAGCTTCCACCATAAAAAACTAGATAATGAAGGGAAAAAACCTAGGGAATGAAGAATATAAATATGAAGCAAGCAGAAAAAAACTAGAACAGAAATCAATTAAATTGAAAACATAAAAGCAATAGGGAAATCAATGAAACTAAAGGTTTTTAAAAATCAGTAAAATTGATAAACTCCTGGCCAGGCTAAGTAAAGAAGAAAAAGACACAAACTACTAATACAGTTATTGAAAAATAGGCCATAACTACTGACCCTATAGACAATATGCGATAGAACTGGCAACTGTATCCCCACAAATTTGACTTAGAAATGGAAAAATTTCTTGAATAACACAATCTAACAAAAGTCACACATGGAAATACAGATCACATGAACAGGCTTAAAAGTATTACAGAAACTGAATCAATAATCACTTTCCAAAGAAGAAAGTGCCAGGCCCAAATGGTTTCACCAGTGAAGTCTGCCAAATATTTAAATAAGAAGTTATCAATTTTCTTGGATGTCTTTCAGAAAATAGAAGCTGAAGCAACACTTCCTAATTCCACTTCTAACATCCATATACTGTAAAACTGAAGACATTATAAGAAAGAAAAAAAAGTATAGACAAATATCTCTTACAAATATGTATGCAAAAATTCTCAATGAAACTATAGCAACTGAATTCAACAATGTCTACAAATAATTATAAACATCAGTCAAGTGAGGATTATCTTAGTTTTGCAAATTTAGCTTATCATTTGAAAATTCATTATTACATCACATCAGCAGGCTAAAGGAGAAAACCATGTGACTGTATCATTAGATGCAGAAAAATAATTGAAAAAAAATCTGGCATAGATTTATGATAACAACTCTCAACAACTTAGGAATTGAAGGGAAGTTCCTCAACTTGATAAAGGACATCTGCAAAATTTTAACATCTTAATGGTAAGAAATTGGATGCTTCCCCCCTAAGATTGAGAGTAAGGATGTCCCTTGTCACTATTCCTATTTAACAATGCAGTGAAAAATCCTAGACAATGCAATAAGAGAAGTAAAATAAATAAAAGATACACAGATTGGGAAGGGAGAAATAACACTGACTTTGTCCATACATGGCATGACTACTGACTATCCATAGAAAATCACAAAGAATCAACAAAAAGCTACTGCAATAAGTAAATGATGATAGTGACTTGACAGAGTATAAGGATAGAGAACAGTCTATTCCTTCCCCATGTATTAGCAATCAATAATTAGAATTTGACATTAAAACACATTTACATTAGCACCCCAAAAATGAAATATGACAAAATATATACAAGATCTCTATGACAAAAACTCTGACAAAAGAAATCAAAGAAGGTCTAATCAAATGGAGAGATAGTCCATCCATGTTTCTCGATAGGCAGAATACAAATTGTTAAGATGTTAATTATTTCCATTTTTTTCTACAGATTTAATAAAATCCAATCAATATCCCATCGAGCCATTTTGTGTATGTCAACAAACTGATTCTAAAATGTATGTGGGAAGGCAAAAACTACAGAATAGCCAACACAATACTAAAGGGAAAAAAACGTCAAAGGACTGATACTTCAAGTCTTCAAGATTTACCAAAAAGTCACAATAATCAAGACAGTGTGATACTGGCAAAATAACAAAGATAACAAAAAAATAGAATGGAGAAATAGTCAACTATGGGTATGCAGTTATAGTCTACTGACATTTGACAAAGGAGCAAAAGCAATTCAATGCAGAAAAGGCAGACTTTTCAACAAATGATACTTAGCTTGACATCGCCAGGCAAAAATGAAACCAAGCTAAACCAAACCAACACAAAAAACCCTATACAAAAACTTGACGCCTTTCACAAAATTAACTGGAAATGGATCTCAGCACTGCATGCAAAATGCAAAACAGCAAAAGATTTAGAGGATAGCAGAGATGATAATCTAGTTGAGATTGATCGTGACAATGAGTTTTTCAGACGATGTCGAGAGTATAATCCATAAAGAAATTGACAATAATTAAAATTAAAATGTTCTGTGAAGGACACTGTTGAATAAAAAATGAAGCCACATACTGGGAGAAAATATTTGCAAACCATCTATTTGATAAAGGACTTCGGTCCAAAATATACAAAGAAGTCTTAAAACTCTATAAGAAAACGACTCAATTTTTAAAAGATTTTCTTTAATTTGTTTTAACGTTAATTTATTTTTGAGAGAGAGAGAGACAGACAGACAGACAGAGTGAGAATGGGTGAGGAACAGAGAGAGGCGGAGACACAGAATATGAAGCAGGCTCCAGGCTGTTAGAGGTCCACATGGAGAGGGACATGGGGCTCAAACTCACACGTGGTGAGGTCATGACCTGAGCTGAAGTAAGACTGCTTAACCGACTGAACCACCCAGGCATCCCTCAATTAAAAAACAAAACAAAACAAAAAAAAACAACAACAACAAACAAAAAAACCTAGGCAAGAGGTGTCTGCGCGGTTGTCAGTTAGGGGGTCTGACTTGATTTTGGCTCAGGTCATGATCTCACAATTCTATTTGCAAGATCAAGCCCCACATCAGGCTCTGTGCTGACATCACGGACCCTGCTTGGGATTGTGTCCCTCTCTCTCTCTGCCCCTCTCCCTGCTCGCACCCACACGTGCGCTCTCTCTCTCTCTCTTTCAAAATGAATACATAAACTTTAAAAAATATGAAGGGGAAAAATATTCAATCTTAAAAGAAAAGCAGGCAAAAGATCTATCTGCACAGACACTTCATCAAAGAAGACATACAGATGACAAGTGTATGAAAAGATTCTCGTCATTATATGTCACTAGGGACTTGGGAGTTTAAAACAATAATGAAGTACCAGTAACACACTTATTAGAGTGGCTACATTCCAAAGAACTGACAATATTGCACGTCGATGAGGACAGGAACTCTCTTTCATTGCTGGTGGAAATAAAAAAATCATCCAATCTCTCCTGAGTACAGTTTGGCAGTTGCTTAAATTATCAAATATGCAACTACCATATACCCCATCAATTACACTTTTTTCATATATTTTCCAGAGAAATAAAAATTCATGTACACAAAAACCTCTACATGAATGTTTGCAGCAGTTTGATTTTTTTTCATTGTTTATTTATTTTTGACACAGAGAGAGAGACAGAGACAGAGCATGAGCAGGGGAGGGGCAGAGAGAGAGAAGGAGACACAGAATCCAAAGCAGGCTCCAAGCTCCGAGCTGTCAGCACAGAGCCCGACGCGGGGCTCCAACCCACAAACCGTGGGATCATGACCTGAGCCGAAGTCGGACGCTCAACTGACTGAGCCATCCAGGTGCCCCAAGAGTTTGATTTTTAATAACCAAAACCTGGAAACAGTCCAGATGTACTTCAATAGGTGAATTGTTAAACAAACTATGGTACATTCATACTATGTAAAACTGCCCAGCCACAGACATAATGAACAATACACATAGCAATTTGGATGAATTATGTAGAGTTTTTTTTTTTTTAAGTCAATTTGAAAAGGTCACCTACTGTATAATTCCATTCATACATAATTCCTTAAATGATAAAAGTATAGAAGTGGTGAATAGATTATTATTTGCCAGGGATCACAGGCAAGGAGGGTCATAGGTATGCCTACAGAAGGTCAACGCCAACATTACGTGTGGTGGTGAGATTGTTCAGCATCTTGACAGAAAATGTCAATATCCAGTGTGTAATACTGTCCTAGAGTTTTGTAAGACATTGTAGTTCAGAGAAAATGGGTAAAGTGTGCATAGTTTTTCTGAATTATTTCTTGCATCTACATGTGAATCTATAATGATCCCAAAATAGTGATAATAATAATAATAATAATAATAATAATAATGAAACAGAGGGGAATGTGGTCTTCACATGGTGTTCTTTCTCAATCTCAGGTTGATATTAAGTGAAATTGTCTTAGTTAATTATACACTGCAGCAACAACACATCGTGTGTAGTTTATCATGTGGACCAGGTAACCCGGGAGAGATACTTAACACCCAGAAAAAATGAGGACAGCCAATCTCACCTAGCCCTTGGTTTAGGGTAACGGAGATATGAAGTTATGTGTGTTATGTCAGCTAAGCAAGTTTTTCAGTGGTTCCATTATGAGATATAATTAGACTACTTATATTCAAACTAGCCCATTTCCAGGGCCCAATCTTTGAAAGCCAAAGTATCTGACTATAAGGCTTTTGCCTAAGTTCCAGAGTCAGAATATTCCTCAAAACAGCAACAAAAATAATAATGCTATTGATAGTAAAAACAATAGTTAATATTTATGGAATATTTATCACATGCCAGCCATTATTCCTATTGCTTTACAAGAACTGTATTATTTAATTACCCACTAAGTCCATAAGCTGACTAAAATTTGAATCACAGTTTTCATTGACCTAGTGATTTATAAGGAAAGCTAAGTGATTTTCCCCAAGATGAAACACTTTCCAAGTGGTGGAAACAGGGATTGAACTAAGGTAATACGACTCTGGAGACTGTTATCACAACACTCTGCTCTATTGCCTTACAGAGCAAAACTACATAGCTCATAAAATGATCTCTAGAGAAACATACACAGAGAAAAAAAATAATATGTAACACTGGAGCAGGTGTGCCTAGAAGAAATAATAAACATGAAGAACCTGGAGATTGTATATAGGGCTAGGACTTAGTTATGTAAGGATTTGGATAAAAGAAATCAGTGTAGGCCAACTGAAGATTTAGAGGTAGGATGTCAGAGCTTCTAGGGACTAGACTGTCTGGCACCCGTCTGTGTACCTGATATTGAAACCTGGCTCTGCCTAAGGTCACGTTACTTGGCCTTACTTTTCCTTGGTTGCTCTATCTGTAAAAGAGGGGTACAAACAGAATGTATGTCATTAGGTTGTTGGGAGAATGAAATGAGCTAATAAGTAAAAGGCACTGAAATAGAAAGATGAGCTCTTTTAGCATGTAAGTATTCAAACGTTAAAAATGTTTCTGAAGGAAAATGGAAGTGCTTCAAAGATCCTAGACAAGTCAATACCTTTGGTAAATTAATTAGTATGTTCTTTTCAATGAGAAGACAAAGGACACAAAATCACATAGTGCCATCTAGCTGGGTCTATCTAGCCCCATAGCAGCCTCAAGGTAAGATGATATCAGGAAATTATATATGTGTATACACACACACACACAAATTATATATATATATATATATATATATATACACACACACATATATATGTATATATACATATGTACATATGTATACATATATATGTATGTATATACATATATATGTATACATACACATATGTATGTATATACATATGTATATATGTATACATATATGTATATATGTATACATACATGTATATGTATACATATGTATACATATATACATATATATGTATACATATGTATATATGTATATATCTACACACATATATATGTATATATACATATACATATACATATATATATATATATGACTTTTTATACCATATCATGTCATGGTATATCAGCTTTAGTTTATACTAAATATATGTGTTTATACTAATAATATTTTAAGAATGTATTTTATTATTATTTTTCTTCTCCAGTAAACTGTGTTTCTTTCCACATTTGCTTTTTTATTTATTTCTCTTTCTCTCATGCTTTATCAAATGTCTGATGATTCTTAGCTTTCCACGGATATTACAGACTGAGGTGATTGAGATGCTCACTGGGAGTTCTATGTTCTTCCCATTGATAGAAATCTTTTTAAGATGAGCTCAGAGAAAACCAGACAGTAGGCTTCCTCTTCCCGCTCTAGGATGGCAGGGAATAGCTCTCTGAGGATAATGACTGCTAGCTGTCTCAGTTCACTTCAGCTTATATAAAGTTTTAAGAATAAAATATTGTAGTATTTGATGATGAGGTCATTTGGGTATGGGGTTTTGTGGCTGGAGTTGGGTAAAGGGCATGGTGAGTTTACTGTTTCATAGAAAGACATTAAATGAATGTCTATTTTTTTCTTGACAATTTCTTACTTCTATATTTCAACTATCTTTCTAGGCTTCCCAGAGCCCAGAGCCTCCTGAGAGTTCTGCAGGGCAAACAGGCAATGCCACCTTTGTATACAGATCCTACAGCTGTGTGAGGGCTGACTCTTCTGTTCAGTGTCATTGTCAAGTTTCATACTTTTTTTTTTTTTTTTTGTCTTGTATACATTTATTGATTTTCTTTCCTGTAGGGAAATTTATGTTTCCATTTTTGTTTTTAAGTTGTTTGTTTTTTTTTTAATTTTTTTATGTTTTTATTTATTTTTGAGACAGACAGAGACAGAGCATGAGCAGGGGAGGGGCAGAAAGAGAGGGAGACACAGAATCTGAAGCAGGCTCCAGGCTCTGAGCTGTCAGCACAGAGCCCAACGCGAGGCTCGAACTCAGACCGCGAGATCATGTCCTGAGATGACGTCGGACGCTTAGCCAACTGAGCCACCCAGCAGCCCCTGTTGTTTGTTTTGACAGCTTTATTGAGGTATAAATGATCTACAGAGAATTGCACAAATTCAGTGTGTACAATTTGATAAGTCCTGACATATGTAAATACCCAGGAAACCATTATCATAGTCAAATTAAAGATACATCCAATATTTCTCAAAGTTTTCTTGTGCCACTTTGGCTTTTGACTTTTGTTTTTGTTTCATTGGGGTTGTGTTGTAACAATGAATATAAGATCTACCCTTTTAACAAACTTGGAAGTGCACATTTCGTTAACAAACGAACAAAGATCTACCGTTTTAACAAACTTGGAAGGCACTATGTTAGACAGATCTCTGGAATTTATTCATCTTGCACAACTGAAACTTTATAACCATTGAAAACAGCTTTTATTTCTCCCATCCCCAAGACCCTGACAACCAGTACTGAATTATCAATGTTCATCAATAGGCAAGTGGATTAAAAATGTGGAAAATGCGTGCAATGGAACATTATTGAGCCTTAAAAAAGAAATACTGACACTCGTAACAATGTGCGCGAAATTGGAGGACATAATGCTAAGTGAAATAAGCCAGTTACTGAAGGAAATAAAATTGTATGACTCCACATTTATAAGGTATCTAAAACAAACTCAGGGGCACCTGGTTGGCTCAGTCGGTTAAGTGTCTGACTTCGACTCACGTCATCATCTCGTGGTTCATGAGTTCCAGCCCCACATTGGGCTCTCTGCTGTCAGCACAGAGCCTGCTTCAAATCTTCTGTCCCCTTCTCTCTCTGTCCTTTCACGACCCCCCCAACTGGCGCTTGCTCTCTCTCACTCTCAAAATAAATAAATTAAAAAAAAAATAATCAAACACATAAAAGTAAAGAATAAATAGCACTCATTTATTTTCAGTCAAATACCATATTTTTCCTCTAAGAAAGAAATGGTTTGAAGGGAAAAGGATATGTTTATTTTTCTTTATTTTGAAAGAAAAAAAATCTTAATTAAATCTTAATTATTGCAATTAGCAGTAAGTTGTAACTCTGAGATAATTAAACATGTTTTAACCACAGTTTGAAGACTGTAAGGAAGGTAACTATGTGTTGCCTCAGGTATGTCCCTTTTGAGACCTCGCTTCTTTTTTTTTTCTTTTTGTTCCTACTTTATTGAGACAAAATTGACAACATTGTGTACATTTAAGGTATACAGTATAATACTTTGATGCATTTTTGTGAAGACATTATCACAACAATGTTAGTTAACACATCCATCATCTCACATAGTTACAATATTTGTGTTTGTGGGTGGTGGGAGCTTTTAAGGTTGACTTTTTTAGCAACTTTCCAATACACAGTGCAGTGTTTTTAACTACCGTGGCCCTGCTGTACATTACATTTCCAGAACTTACTGATCATACAACTTGAAATCTGCACTCTTTGACTATCTGCACACTTTTCCCCTCCAACTCACCCCCCACCCCGGCCACACCTGCCTCACCTCTGGCACCTAGCAATCTGCTTCTTGTATTTGACACTTTTAGATTCCACATAAGTTATACAGTATTTTTCGTTCCCTGACTTATCTTACTTAGTAAAATGCCCTCAAGGTTCATTCATGTGACCTCAAATGGCAGTATATTCTTCTTTGTTATGGTTGAATTATATTCCTTTTTAAAATATATGTGGTATATATGCATATTATTTATTACACATTGTACCCAAATTATATTATTATATTATTTAATACAGTACATATATACACATATGATAATATATATCTAAATCCATTTATGTGTGTGTGTGTGTGTGTGTGTGTGTGTGTGTATAATATATTCTTTCTTTATTTATCGATTGACACTTAGGTTGTTTCCATGTCTTTGATATTGTAAACAGTGCTGCAATGAACATGGGTACATATATCTCTTTGAGATAGTGATTTCATTCCTTGGGGTACATGCCCAGAAATGGTATTGCTGAGTCATTTGGTAATCATTTATCTTTTTAATTCTGGAGAAATCTGCTTACCATTTTTCATAGGCGCTATCCCAATTCATACACCCAATAGATTGTACAGTGGTTCCCTTTTCCCCACATGTGTGATAACACTTGTCTCTTTTCTTTTCAGAATGGACATTCTGGCAGGTGTGAGGTATTATATCATTGTGGTTTTATTTTTAATTTTCCTTGTGGTTAGTGATGTCAAGCCCCCTTTCATGTGCTTGTCATTCATTTGAAATTTTTTTTTTCTGGAAAAATGTCTATTCAGGTTCTTTGCTCATTTCATAAATTGGATTGCTATTATTATTATTTTTCTATTCAACTTTATAATATTTTGGACATTTATGCCTTATCATACATATGGCTTGCAAATGTTTTGTCCAGTTTCTCAGGTTGTCTTTGAATTCTGCAGATTGTTTCTTTTTCTGTACAGAAGCTTTTTAGTTGGATGGAAACATACTCGTTAGTGCTTTTGTGGCTTGTGTTTTCAGGGTGCTACTGAGAGAATGATTGTTAAGGCCAATGTCAAGGATCTCTTTCTCTAGATTTTCTTCTGGAAGTCTTATGGTTTCAGGTTTTAACATTTAGGTCTGTAGTACCTTTGGGTTTTCTGCGAGTGGTATAAACTAGGGATCCAGGTTTTGTCTTTTACGTGTGAATATTCATTTTCCCTAAATCATTTCTTATAGACACTATCTTATATCCATTGAGCAATGTTGGTTTCCAGATCAAGTATTTGTTGACATTATATGCTTAGGCTTACCTCTAGGCTCTTGATTGTGTTTCATTGGTATATGTTATTGTTTTCATGTTAATACCACATTGCTTTGATTAGCTTTATGATATGGCTTGAAGTTCGCATGTTGTGATGCCTCCAGCTTTCTTTCTCAGGATTGTTTTAGCTTCTCAGGGTCTTGTGATTTAATAACAGTTTTAGAAGTATTTTTTTTCCTATTTCTGTAAAAAATGCCATTGGAATTTTTGGGATTGTGTTGCCTTCATTAATGGCTTTGGATAGTGTGACATTTTAACAATATTAATTCTTCCTATCAAAGAACATAAGATGGTTTTCCTTTTATTTGTGACTACTTTAATTTGTTTTTTTCATCAATGTCTCCTAGTTTTCGGTGTGCAGAACTTTCAACTCCCGAATTAAATAAATTTCTAATGATTTTGCTGCTTGGATGCTATTATGAGATTTTCTTTAATTCTTTTCCAGGTAATTTGTTGTTGGTGTATAGAAACACAACTTACTTTGCATGTTGATTTTGTGTCTTCACTCTTTACTTTATTAGTTAGAGCAGGTTTTATAGTAGACCATTCAGAATTTCTATACAAAAAAACCCCTGCCAAATGCAGACAGAAACGTGATTGCTCTGGCTATTCGTATCATAATATCATTGGTATTATGTTGAATAGGAGTGGTAAAGGTAATCCTCTTGTCTTTTTCCTGATCTGAAAGAAAAACTTTTCCAACTTTCACCATTGAGAATGATGTTAGCTGTGGACTTTGTCATATTTGACTTTTATTAAGGTGAGTTATGTTCTCTGCATACCCAATTTTTTGAGAGCTTTGTCATGAAAGTAGAATTTTGTCAAATGTATTTTTGTGCATCTTTTATGATGATCTTTTCATTTATATCTTTAATTCTATTCATGTGATATATCATATTTATTGATTTTTGTATTTTGAATCATCCTCACATCCCAGGAATAAATCCTACTTGATCATAGTGTCATAATCAAAGGATCATTTGATCGTTTTAACATACCATTGAATTCAATTTACTAGTATTTTATTGAGAATTTGTATATGTAAATTCATCAAAGATATTGGCCTGTAGTTTTCTTTTTATACAGTGTCTTTGTCTGACTTTGGAATCGGGGTAATGTAAAGTGATTTTAGCCATGTAAAGTGATTTTAGGGGTGTCCCCTTTTCAATTTTTTAGAGGAGTTTGAGAAAGATATGTGTTAATTCTTTAACTGTTTGGTAGAATTTACCAGTAATTCTTCTGGTCCTAGGCTTTTCTCTGTTAGGAATGTTTTGATTGCTGATTCAATCTCCTTATGATTGATCTGTTCACATAATTTGTTTCTTCATCATTCAACCATAGTTATTTGTATGTTACTAAGAAATTAACCATTTCCTCTAGGTAATCCAATTTGTTGACATATGTGTGTTCATAATAGTGGCTTATGATCAATTGTGTTTCTGTGGCATCAGTTATATTGTCTCTTCTTTCATTGATAGTGTTATTTAGTTGGGTCCTCTATCTTTGTTTCTTGGTTAGTTTAGTTGAAGCTTTGTGAATTTAATAGGTTTTTCAAAGAATTGTCTCTAGTTTTGGTAATCTTTTCTATTATTTTCCTATTCCTTATCTTTTATTTCTGACTTAATATTTATTATTAGTCTGCTTTGTGCTTAATTTATATTTCTTTTTCTAGTTTTTTGCCATGTAAAGTTGGTTGTTTATTTGAGATCTTTCCTTTGCTTGATGTATGCATTTATTGCTGTGAACTTCCTTCTTAGAAATGCTTCTGGTGCATGTAGTAAGTTTTGGTGTGTTGTGTTTCCATTTTCTTTTGTCTCAAGATATTTTTTTTTTGATTTCACAATAATTTCTTCTTTGACCCACTGGTTGTTCAAGAATGTGTCATTTAATTTCCATGTATTTGTGTATTTTCCAAATTTACCTTGTTATTGATTTCTATTTTTTCACCATTGCATTCAGAAAATATATATTATATCTTCTTGATTTTGTTGAGACTTATTACATGGCCTACCATAAGATATATCTTGGAAAATGTTCCACGTGCATTTGAGAAAAATGCATATTCTGATGCTGTTGAATGACATGTTCTATAAACATCTGTTAATGCTGCTTGGTCTATACTGTTGTTGAGATGTAGTGTTTTCTATTGATTCTCTGTCTGGTTGAGCTATCTGTTGTTGAGAGAGAGGTATGAGTCTCTAGTTAATGTACCGCTGTTGTTTTTTTAGGTGTGTTGTTACTTGCTTAATATATTAAATTCTCCAATGATAGATGCATACATATTTATAGTTGTTATATATTTTTGATAGTTGCCCTTTATTATTATATAATGACCTCTTTTGTGTCCCTTTTTTTTTTTTTTTGCATTTTTGGTTTAAAGTCTATTTTATGTGATGTAAGTATATATAACTCTGCTTTCTTTTGATTACCACTTGCTTGACATATCTTTTTCTATCCCTTCATTCTTGTACTATGTGTGTCCTTAAAGCAAAAGTGAGTCTCTTGTAGGCAGATTATCATTGGATCTTATTTTCTTTTCTTTCAAGTATTCCATGTAATTTTCATTAGAGAATTTAATCCATTTATATTTAAAGTAATTATGATAGGTAACGACACTATTGCCATCTTTCTTAACTGTTTTCTGAATGTTTTCTGTATCTTTTGCTTTGTGCTAATTTCCTTTGTGATTTGATAATTTCTGTGACAGTATGCTTTGATTCCTTTATCATAATATTTTGTATACCTACTAAAGGTTTTTCTTCTGTGTTATCATGAAGTTTACATAAATATTTTGTTTATAACATCCTATTTTAAGCTGATAGCAAGTCAGTAACATCTGAAACTTTATAGTTTTCTTCACCTCCCCTCATATCTTAGGTTATTGGTAATACATTTTTCATTTTGTAAGTATTTTTAATGTTTTATTTACTTTCTTATTTGTTTGTTTGTTTATATGTTTATTTATTTATTTTTTGAGAGAGACAGACAGACAGACAGAGAGCAAGCTACGGAGGGGCAGAGAGGGAGAGAGAAATCCCAAGCAGGCTCACTGCTATCAGCAGAGCTCAAACTCACGAACTGTGATCATGATCTGAGCCAGAGCCAAGAGTTGGAGGTTCAATTGACTGAGTCACCCAGGCATCCTAGCGTTCTATTTATTTTTGACAGAGTGCAGGTGGGGTAGGGGCAGAGAAAGAGGGACAGAGGATCTGACACAGTCTCCATGCTGACAGCAGCAACCCTGATATGGGGCTTGAACTTACAAATCACAAGATCATGACCTAAGCCAGAGTCAGACACTCAATTGACTGAGCCACCCAGGTGCCCCCAATTTACATCTTTTAAATATTGTGGATCTAGTAACAAATTGTTTAGAGGTATTTTTAATATGTTTGTCTTATGACTTTTAAATCTTTTCTATATTAAGTATGAATTTGAGTAAAACTCTGAGTTTTACACATTCATATATATTTATGTCAATTTGCATCCTTTAATTTCCATTTGAATAACACACTTCAGAATTTCTTTTAAGGTAGGTCTACTGATAATGAACTCCCTCAGCTTTTGTTTGTCATGAAAGTCTTTATTTCTCCTTCATTTCTGAAGAAGAGTTTTTCTGGGTACTGTATTCTTAGTTAGCAGTATTTTTTTCTTTCAATAATTCAAATATATCTTTCACTCAATCTTGCCCTGCAAAGTTTCTGTTGAAAAATCAGCTTCTAATCTTAGGGGGTTCCATTGTCTGTGATAAGTATTATTTTCTTTTGCTGTTTTCAAAATCACTCTCTGTTTTTCACTTGCAGCAATTTAATTATAATGTGTCTCCATGTAGCTCCCTTAGTGTTCCACCTTTTGAGGTACTGTAGATCTCTTGAATCTGGATATCCATTTGTCTCTTCAAGTTTGGGAAGATTTTAGCCATTGTTAATTTAAATTAAAAAAATAATGTTTATTTTTTTGCGACAGAGAGAGAGACAGAGTGTGAGCAGGGGAAGGGTAGGGAGAGAGGGAGATAGAATACAAAGCAGACTCCAGGCGCTGAGTTCTCAGCACAGAGTCTGACGTGGGGCTTGAGCCCACCAACTATGAGATATTACCTGAGCTGAAGTAGACTGAGCCACCCAGGGCCCCTAAACATTTTTCAATGTTTATTCATTTTTGAGACAGAGAGAGAGAGAGAGAGAGAGAATGTGCATGTGGGAGGGGCAGAGGGAAAGAAACACAGAATGCAAAGCAGGCTCCAGGTTGTCATCTGTCAGCCTAGAGCCCAACAACGGCTCAAACTCATGAATGAGGAGATCCTGACTTGAGCCAAAGTAGGGTGCTTAAGCATCTGAGCCACCTAGGTACCAGTAACCATTGTTACTTTAAATTGACTTTCTGTCCCTTTTTCTTTCACTTCTCTTTCTGGGTTTCCCATCATTTGTATGTTGTTTTACTTGATAGTTTCCCCTAAGTCCTATAGGCTTTCTTCATTCCTCATTTTTTTTTCTAACTTTGTTTCTCTGACTGAATAATTTCAAATGACCTCCCTTTTAGTTTACTGATTCTTCCTTCTACTTTGTTGGATCTGCTGTTGAAGTTTTGTGTTGAATTCTTTGTTCAGTCATATTCTTTATCTCTAGGATTTCTATTTGCTTTTGATGGTTTTCATTTTTTAATTGAATTTCTCGTGATTTTAATGTGTTTTTCCTATTTTGTTTAATCACCCTTTGAGTTTTCTTGTAATTCACTACACTTGTTTAAGAGAATTATCTTGAAATCTTCGTTAAACACTTCATAGATCTCTCTTTCCTTAGGGTGACTTATTAGATCTTTATCAGTTTCCATTGGTGGTGTCATCTTTGCCTTATGCCTTATGATTTTTTATTCATTGCATTGTTATCTGTGCATTTGAGTATGTAGTCTCCTCCCAGACACTGCAGGCTTACTTCAACAGGGATAGACCTTTACCAGTCAGCTCTGTTTGGGAATATGAATGAGTCAACTGATAATAGCCATGGGCAGGTAGCTTGCCATTGAGTGTCTGTTTGGCATGTTTTGATGTTATAGTGGGGTGTTGTTGGCAGGACTCCACATTTTAATAGGGCTGTGGGTGGACACCCTGATTTTGCAGGCCTGGTAACTGACACTACAATCAGGTGGATCCACTAGCTGGTTTCTGTAATTGCCTTAGGTCAAGCCAGATTGCAGGGTTTGTTCCCTGGCAGTGTGGTGCCATGGGTTGGACTCCCTGACTGGGAAGGGCTATTGGCTGGGATCCACAACTGCTTCTGGTCAGGTCTCAGGCAATGCTCCTTGACCAGATGGTGCATCTAGCTGGACTTTTTGTTCAATCAGGTGGGTCTTTGAGTTCAGACAAGTCTGTGCTCTGTAATCAGGCAAGAATGCAGACTCTACCCCTAAGTTGAGTGGGGTCTCAGATTGGGCTTTACAATCAGATAAGGCACTAGCTGTGTTCTGTCATTGGGCAAAGTCACTGGCTGGGCTCTCTGGTTAGCAGGAACTTCAAGCTTTATTTCATATTTCGTACAGACTCTTCTGTGTTTGGGCAAAGTCACTGTCTGGACTTCCTCTCCATGTATGATTAGGCCAGACCAGTGGCCAGGATCCTTGCTTTGGCAAAGACAGACAGTGGGGCAGGACTTCTGGCCCAGCTCCCTGCACAAGTGAAGATGTTGGATGGTCTCTATAACTTCCCAGATTTTCTGGCCTGACTTCTTGGATGGACAAGAGTGGAGACTACTCTCGGAAGTTTGGCGAGGTTGCAAATTTGCTTCCTAACCAGGCAGACCTATAGAACAAGCTCCATAGCCAGTTCCACTTATTGGCTGAAGACTCACATTAGGTAGAACTGTCAAGCAAATACTTGACCAAACAGGGCTACAAACTCTGCTTTGTAGATGGGCAGAGCCACTAGTTGGGAATCCCTGATTTGGTACCACTGCAAGTGAGGCTTTATAAAGGACTCCATGGATGCCTGTGTTTACCGGCTAGTCTTCCGGGTTGGGGAGAAGGGCGGGCTGAAGGCTCTCCTCAGCCATTAAGAAGGACACTGAATATGCTTCCTTGTTCAGGCAGAGTCATAGAGTAGGTTCCAAGTGAAATACAGCTCATTAGCTGAAACCTGAATCAGGCAAATTTCTTTCCATGCTCTGACCAGGCAGGGCCAGTAGCAAGACTCTGCAGATGGGCAGAGTCACTGGCTCAGATCTCTGCTCAGGCACTGCTGTAATCATGACTGTCAAAGGGGTTATACATCTGCTCATGTTCTCTGGGCAGGGTTTCTGATTGGCAGAACTGGGGCCTGTACTCAGGAGTTTGGTGGGGCTTCAGATTTGCCTCCTTTCTTAGGTGAAATTATGTTCCATGGCCAGTATGGTTCATTGACTGGGGATCAACATCAGGTAAAACTGCCGCTGAGATTCCTGGGAAGATAGAGTGATTGTATGGGCTCTTCAGAGAGGAGAGCCACTAGATGGGATCTCTGCTTGGGTGCCTCTGCAAGGAAGAATGAGGTTTGCCAAGATCTGAGCATAGGTGGCTGTAAGACCCATCCTACTTTTCCATCTCTATCTGATACCTAGTCATCCAGCCTCATGGGTTCTCCCAGTGATCTATGTGAGGTGTGACCTAAGTGGGCCTCCTAAGAAGCATCAAGTAATACTGGGGAAGCTGGATGTCTACCCTGGGCTTTCTTTTTCCCACTAGATAAACTGTTGCACTGTGCTACCCTAGAAAGGGAGTGATGTGGTCAAAGTGAAACTACTCTTCTTACCCTTCTAATACATAGTCTTTCTTGGTTTCTGTGACTCAGGACATTACTTCAGCCTCACTCCCAGGTTCGGTTGTTTCCTCAAAGTTGATTGTCTATCAATAGTAGTTGAGTATTTTTGTTTTTCTGAGGACTGAAGTCAGGAACAACCTAAGTCTCTATCTTGACAATTCTAGGACCTGGTCTCCAAGGGGTCAAAATTGATTTTACACCTTCACAAAGAGTTGGTTAATAATTGGGCTTTATTGAGAAAAGTAGAAATTCAGAAAGCCAGGTTGGCAAAACAGAGTCACATGATCCTCAAGATTTATTTAAAAAATTTTACATATCATACAGTCAGATGTAAAATTAATCCATATAATGATATATATATATACACACACACACACATATATGTGTGTGTGTGTATATATGTGTGTATATATATATATATATATATATACACGCACACACACATATATATGTGTATATATATATATACACACACACACACACACACATATATGTGTGTGTGTGTATATATATGTGTATATATATATATACATATATATGTGTGTGTGTGTGTATATATATATATATATATATATATATGCATATATATAGCCATCATTAAGTCAGTTTGCATCACCTCAAGAAGTACCCTGTAACTTTTACTTATCAACCCCTAGTTGCTCACCCACCACAGCCCTTAAGTCACCACTAATTTATTTTCTGTCTCTATAGATTCCTTATTCTGGACATGTAATATAAATGTAATCATGTAATATCTGGTCTTTTGCTACTGGCTTCTTACACTAAGCATATTGCTTTGAGGTTCATCCATGTCTTGACATGAATTATGTATCATTACTTTATTCATTTTTTTACTATGTAATATTCCATTAAATGGATATACCATGTTTTGTATGTCTTTCATCAGTTAATGGATATTTGGGTGTTTTTACTTTTTGAGTAGTGTGAATAATGATGCTATTGATATTCATGTAAAAATTTATGGGAACATATATTTATTTTTTTGATATATACCTAGACAGGAGATCGTTTGGATCTTATGGTGATTCTATATTTAATCATTTAAATGAGCTGTCAGACTGTTTTCCAAAGTAGCTGTGCCATTTCACATTCCTATCAGCAGTGTAGGAGTGCTCCAATTTCTTTATATCCTCGCCAATACTTTCTTTTTTATTTAATTTTAGGTATTCTAGTGGCTACTTTGTATAGTGTGAGATAAGGGTAAACTTAATTCTTTTGTATGTGGCTATCCAGTAGTTTCAACGCCATTTGTTGAAAGGACGTGTCTTTCCCCCATTGAATGGCCATTGGCATCTTTATTAAAAATCAGTTGACCACAGACACATAGATGTATTTTTCAACTATCAATTCTATTTCTTTTATCTATATATGCATCCTAATGCCTTTATCACATTATCTTGATTACCATTGCTTTGCACTAAGTTTTGAAATTGAGAAGTGTGAATTTACCTGCTTTGGTTTTATAAGGTCATTATGTCTCTTCTGAGTCTCTTGCAATTTGATATCAATTTTATTATTATTTTTTTATTTTTTTAACATTTATTTATTTTTGAGAGACAGAGCGTGAGTGGGGGAGGGGCAGAGAGAAAGGGAAACATAGAATCTGAAGCAAGCTCCAGGCTCTGAGTTGTTAGCAAAGAGCCCGATGTGGGGCTCAAACCAACGAACTGTGAGATCATGACCTGAGCTGAAGTCAGACACTCAACAGACTAAGCCACCCAGGCGCCCCATTTTGATATGAATTTTAGAATCAGCTGACCATTTCTACAAAGAGGTCACCTGGGATTCAGTTAGAGATTGCACTAAATAGGTAGATCAGTTTGGAGAGTATTGCTATCTTAAACATATTAAATCTCCTGAACTATAAACATAGGCTGTTTTTTTCTACTTATTTAGATAATTTCAATTTCTTTCAATAATGTTTTGTAGCTTTCAGAGTACATATCTGCATTTATTTTGTTAAATTTACTCCTGAATATTTTATTCTTTTTGATAGATATAGTAGGTGGAATTGTTTTATTAACTTCATTTGAAACTTTTTATTGTAATTGTAAAGAAATACAACTAGTTTTTAAATATGTAATTTGTATCTGGTAACTTTATTGAATTCATTGACTACCTTTAGATTTTTAGTAGATTTATAGGATTTTCTCTATACAAAATCATGCCACCTGCAAATAGAGACAATTTTAGATTTTCCTTTGTAAATGGGTACTTTTTATTTCTTTTTCTTGCTAAATGCAGTGGCTGTTACCCATTCTTGTATCCATTCATAAAGAGCTGAGCAGAATCCAGAGACATCCCCTGGACCTGGTGTGGATTTCATTCCAGTGGAGGGACCCCTTCTCTCTGAAGCATTACTTTCTTAAAAAGCAAGCAGGGAGATTATATGTGCTGTTTGGCTCTTGTACTCTGGGATAAGGTACCAGATATATAAGTTACCTGAGACTAAGTACCTTATAGTCCGTTGAGTTTTGAAGTATCCTCCTCTTGGAGGAAGCCCTTTACTGTGGGAAAAGGGAATCTAGTCCCTGCTGATTCATTGTCCATAAAATCCAGACTGAGGTCTTGAATGTTTTCTACTTATTGCACCAAACGGTGAAGTGAATTACATAGGATATCCATTTGCAAAATAAATGTTTGCTCATTACTGTATGATTTTGTTTGAAGTAAGAACCACAGCATGATTTTTGCTCTGCAAGTTCATTTTTAAATTTGTGTAAACTCCAGATGACTTGAAACATAACCTGTAATCAAAACACAATATTTCACCTAGAAAAAAATCATTTTGTGCTAGTTTTACAACTTTAAGCTTGTCCCAATAATGTCTTGAAGTCATAAAGATACAGTAAAGTTTCAAAGGCATATATACACGTACACATACCTGCTTATTGATAGATTTATTTACATAAATTAGAGATATAATATTTTACAACATTTTTCTTTGCAAGTGATAACTTCAATTTGTGTCAACTCCTACCTTCTGTCAGTCTAACTATGGCTCTAAATAAAAAGAAACTTGAATTTTTCTAAAAGTTCTCAGTATTAGGTTTCTATACACCTTCATGATTGTATTTGTCTCTTTCGTCCATCAGCCATCCACTGCAGAGGAATTGCTCATTCATTGATCTCTGAACACATTGCAAACATTCTGCCTTTATACTATGCATTCCCTTACCTACAACCCTTCTCTTAAGGTTTGACTAAGCCTCACCTTTTTCTTTCATTATTACTCATATTCCATCTCAAGCAGAGAACTTACCTTGGATTCATGGGCAGCACTTCCCCTGTTGAATGCCCGTTGATTTGGTCATATATCATTCATGAAGTATTGTGTTTCTTTTATCATACTATAATGCAATTGCTGTACCTGAGTCACAATTGGATTACAGTATGAATAAAAAACACAGTACTTCATGAATGTTAATAAAACCTCATAGCAGGATCTGCTACACCAAAATAAAAATTTTGTATACGTATGTGTAAATGCATATATGTATGCATATTTTGAGTGAGCGCATACACACACACACACGCACGCACATATATATGTGTGTGTGTGCGTGTGTGTGTATATATATATATATACACACACACACACACATACATTATTTTTTCTTTTTTTACAATAATGTCAAATTTCATCTGCTAAAGATACAAGTTGAATTTGTGGAGCATGTTTTCCTGGGCACTACATTGTAATAGAGGTTTCTTGCAATGATTGATACACACACACATAAACACATACACACACTATATGCATATATATGCATATATTTATACATAACTTTTAAGAAGTATTGAGTATATATATATATATATATATACTTTTTTGTATATGCACACTTTGTTTTTGAGATACAAATGCAAAACTATATGGAAACTAGAATTGCATTGACTTTTACAACAGGAAACAACTAAAGCCACACACAAAACCATTTAGCCTGTTTGTAAAGGACAGTTAAACTATACTTGGTATTTATTTAAGACCATGTTATGAATGCTGCCTCTCCATGGAGCATAAGGGTTCATATAGAAATTGTTGTTACTAAGGAGAAAGGGTAAGGAATAGCCTCTATCTTGGCTTATCATCTGGTCATGGTATCTCTAAGTCAGCTTGGCAGAGAATTGCTGGGAACCTAAGCAAGTTTGGTCTGTTAAATGGTAGATTGAATTGATCAAAATACATTATGTGAAGGACCTTAGAGAGAGACCAAAACAAAGCTATATGAGAACTTGAATTGCATTGACTTTTACAACAGGAAACAACTAAAGCCACACACAAACCCATTTATCATAGATAAACTTAATGCCATCTTTAGACGCCTTCTTCATAGAATCTTAATCTTATGGTCCATAAGAGGTAATGTGAAGCTTGGTGAAATAAAGTTTGCAGCCCCTTTTCTCAAGTTTGATATAAGAAAACAATCCAAAATGTCAGAGGTGGCTAACTTAATGTCGACTCTAGCCCATAATTTTTCTACAATAAGGAATTCTGATTGACCCCTTTCAACCCAATGTCTGTCATAAATATAAAATCTAATTCAGAACTCAAGTGCAATGCGGGAAGTAGAAGGCACTTGGGAATGGGTTATGAAATTGTGACCGAAAAGGTTTAAAGCAGCAGAAAGGAATATACAGGGTCAGAATTTGAATTGATGTTAAGAGATGGACAGAAATCAATATCGCCAAATCATAAGATTTCACATCTGCCAGGCCTCTTATTTGTATACGTGAAACAGAAATGTTAATTTTTATTGTTAGCTTTTGCTCTTAAATTCTTGGGAGCTTGAAACATGAACGGGCTGGCACTTTTCTAGGAAAAGCATTGTTTCTCAGCATCACTTATTACCACAAGCGTTTTTTCATAGACATTTTTAGCATTTGATTAATTTGTTAATGTGAGGTGAGTTAGTTTATAACTGTATTAGTGTTTTCTCTATCAGCCCCATTGGTCAAACCATAAAATTTGGAGAGAGATCAAAGCTGCTTGCTTTACTCCTTCTGACGAATTTCAATAAAAGTGGCAAAGGTGATTTTTACATAAAATGGAGACAGAACTGAGGGACTAGACATGTTTAGATTATATTTACTTTGTTCATAATTGGTGCTTAATAGTGTAGTCGGAGAAATTTGGGATTCACCAATTTAAATAGACGCATGAGAAATAAACTAAAAAGCCACCCTTTTATTTTGAATAGCCTAGTTTTTGTTTGTTAGTTTTCCTCCTCCCCCTCTTCCTCAGCCTCCTCCTCTCCTCTCTCTCCTCTCATTCTTTTCTTCTCATTTCTCTTTATCCTTCTTGTGGTTTGTTTTTGTTTTATGTTTTTGACTAACTGAAGTGAAATGGTAGAGTAGAAAAGCTCCAAGCTCTCATACCCTCACAGAAACATCGAGAAACAACCAGAAGATGTCTGAACCAACTCTGTAGAGGTTCTAGAAAGCAATAAAAGATTGCAGTAGCCAAGAAAAAGCTTAGTGAAGGAAAAAAAAAACCAACAATCTTTAAAATGATAACAAATCTATATGGAATTATAATCAATTTTGTCCCGCCACTTCCAAGGTGGAGCAGCAGTCAGTCTTGAGCAGTGGCGAACAGGTTCTTAAGTCTCTCCCTCAAAAAAGGGAGGAAATAACAATCTTGATTTGCAAAATATTGTATATTCTGTTCTAACCATCCTGGGGGCTACCTGCAGGATGGAATCACTTGTTTCTCTTTTGCAAAATTTGAAACCTAGGCTATAAAAACACTGCAAGCTTCTTGTAAAACCCACAAGAGAACTACAAACCTACAGATAGATAAACCTGAGAAAGAAAGTGTGGGCAGAGATACACAACATACCATATGAGGTCTGAAGGAGAAGCTGGGTCGAGGCTCATTGGAAAGTTAGGACATTCAAGGCAGCCATATATAAAACAGGAGTTTATAAAGCCATGTGTATGCTTAAAGATGACGCATATTGAAAAAAAATTCGGAGACGGCCTTGAATTTTCATCGTAGGCAGCTCCATAAGCCCAGAACAAACTTAGCCAATCAGTGAAGGACTCCCCAGTCCCGAGCCAGACTGCAAAGACTGAAAGTGGTGAATGACTTCTGTATTTGGCTTTTTGTCTGTCTGTTTCCATCTGTGCTTGTTTGTTCATTTCAGCTCCCAGAATTCAAGAAAATCTCTGTGTAATCATTAGTCATGCATCAGCTAAAGGACTAGAGACTTCAGGGAACACACACATAGTAAGGAAGAGTCTTGTATAGATACTTTGAAAAAGTCTCAAATAGACTACTACAGAGTCAACAATTAATAAAAGCAGCAAACGCTGGAAAAGGGGCAGACTATGATTTCCATAGATACCACATTGTAACAATCGGATACCCACTTTTCAAAAAAAATCGCAAGCTGTACATATAAACAAAATACATAGCTGATTCAAAGGAACAATTTATATTGAAACTGTCCTTACTAGACAAAGCCTTAAAAAACTGTTGTAAACATGCTCAAATAGGGGAAACACAAATAACTAAAGAAAAGCAAATATATATATATTATATATATATATATATATATATATATATATATGGAAAACAAGAAAAATGCAATGTATATATGCAAAAAAAGAAAAAATGCATAAAAATAATTTTATACTAATGTTAATGGGTACACAATGTATTAAGATGTAATTCATGACATAAGTAACATAAAGGGGAAGGGAATATCTATGAAAGACTAGTTAGTGACACTGAAGTCAAAGTGACATCAATTTAAGATAGATTGTTATAACTTTAGGATGCTATAAGTAATCCCAATGAAAATTCCAAATAAAATATTAACAAGATATACACAAAAGAAATTAAGAAGAGAATCAAATATATCACTAGAGGAAATCACTAAACATAACAAAAGGTGGTGACATAGAAGATAGAGGACAAAATAGCTATAACTTGAACAGAAAATAAATAGCAAAATGGCAGAACTAAGCCCTTATTTATAAGTAATGACTTAATGACTTTGTGTAAATGAATTAGATTCTTCAATCAAAAAGTATATATTGGATGAATGTTAAAATATATATGGGACACAAGTATATGCTATTTTCTGTCTACAGGAAATTCCCTTTAGTTTTAATAACACACACAGGTTGAAAATGAAAGGATAGAAAAAGATAGTGAATGAAAATAGTTACCAAAAGACAAGATGATTATGCCCATATCAGACAAAATATATTTTAGGCTAAAAATTAATACAAGGAACACAAGAGGACATTTTATATTGTTAAAGAGTTGATTCATCAAGAAGATGCAACAATTATAAACCTACATTCACCAACATCAGAGACAAAAATCTATGAAGCAAATATTGACAGAACTGAAGAGAAAAATAGATAGTTTTATAGCAATTTACACATTTAATGTAATCCCTATCAAAATACCGCCTGCATTTTTCACAGAGCTAAAACAAACAATCCTAAAATTTGTATGGAAACTCGAAAGTCCCCAATAGATAAAGCAGTCTTGGAAAATAAAAACAAAGCTGATGGCATCACAATTCAGGATTTCAAGCTATATTTTAAAGCTGTAGTCATCAAGACAGTATGGTACCACCACAAAAACAGACATATAGATCAATGAACAGAAGAGAAGACACAGAAATGGACACAGAACTATATCCTCAACTAATCTTCAGCAAATCTGGAATGAATAGCCAATGGAAAACTCTCTTCAGCAAATGGTGTTGGGAAAACTGGACAGCAACATACATAAGGGTAAAACTGGACCACTTTCTTACACCATACACAGAAATAAATTCAAAATGGTTGAAAGACCTAAATGTGAAACAGAAAACCATGAAAATCCCACACGAGAACACAGACAGCCACCTCTTTGGCCTTGGCCATAGCAACTTCTCACTAGATACATCTCTGGAAGCATGGGAAACAAAAGCAAAAATGAACTATTGGGACTTCATCAAGATAAGAAGCTTCTGCTCAGTGAAGGAAACAATCAACAAAACTAAAAGGAAGCCTATGGACTGGGAGAAGACATTTGCAAATGACATATTGGATAAAGGGTTAATATCCAAAATCTATAAAGAACTTAACACACACACACACACAAAACAATGGGGAGAAGACACGAATAGATATTTTTCCAAAGAAGACGTCTAGTTGGCCAACAGACACAGGAAAAGATGCTCAACATCACTCATCATCAGGGAAATAATAAATCAAAATCATGATGAGATACCACCTCACATCTGTCAGAATGGCTAAAATTAACAACTCACAAAACAACAGATATTGGCAAGGATGCAGAGAAAGGGGAAATCTTTTGTACTTTTGGTGGGAATGAAAACTGGTGCAGCCACTGTGGAAAACAGTATGGAGGTTCCTCAAGAAGTTACAAATAGGGGCGCCTGGGTGGCGCAGTCGGTTAAGCGTCCGACTTCAGCCAGGTCACGATCTCGCGGTCCGTGAGTTCGAGCCCCGCGTCAGGCTCTGGGCTGATGGCTCAGAGCCTGGAGCCTGTTTCCGATTCTGTGTCTCCCTCTCTCTGTGCCCCTCCCCCGTTCATGCTCTGTCTCTCTCTGTCCCAAAAATAAATAAACGTCGAAAAAAAAAATTAAAAAAAAAAAAAAAGAAGTTACAAATAGAACTACCCTACAACCTGGCAATTGCTCTACTAGGTATGTACTCAAAAGATGTTACAGAAATGCTTATTTGAAGGGGGAAAGGCACCCTAAAGTTTATAGCAGCATTATCAACAATAACTAACTTATGAAAAGAACCCAAATGTCCATCAACTGATGTATGGATAAAGAAGATGTGGTATACATATATATGTCATATATATGTGGCATATATATATATATATATATATATATATATATATATATATGGTGTATATGGAATATTACTCAGCCATCAGAAAAAATGAAATCTTGCCATTTGCAGCAACATGAATGGATCTACAGTGTATCATACTAAGCAGAAAGACAGAGAAAAACAAATACCATAGGATTTCACTCATATGTAGAATTTAAGAAACAAAACAGATGAACATAGGGGAAAAGGGAAAAAACAAGGAAGCAAACAATAAGAGACTCTTAACTATAGGGAACAATGGGAGGGTTGATGGAGGGGAGGTGGGTGGGGGATAGACCAAATGGGTAATGAGTATTAAGGAGGGCAATCGTTTCGTTGAGTGCTGGAAGTTATATGTAAGTGATGAATCACTAAATTATATACCTGAAACCAATATTACTCTATATATTAACTAACTAGAATTTAAATAGAAAATTGAAGAAAAAATACAATAATTGGAGATATTACTACAACACTGTCAATCATCGATAGACAATTAGACAGAAATCAATAAAGAAGTAGAGAAACTGAATACTATATCCCAATTAGACATAACAGACATCCCTAAACAATCTATCCAGGAATAGAGAATATGCATTTTTTTCAAGTGCACATGGAACATTTTCTATGATAAATAATATTTTAGGTTACAAACATACCTTGATTATTTTTTAATTGAAATACTACATAGTATCTTTTCTGATCACAATGGAATGAAGCTAGAAATTAATGTAAGAAGGAAAATTGGAAAATTTAAAAGTATGTGTAAATTAAACAATACATTCCTAAGCACTCAATGTGTCAGAGGATATCGCAAAAAAGTTAGAAAATGTGATATCAGATAGAAAGAAAGAAAGAAGAAAGAAAGAAAGAAAGAAAGAAAGAAAGAAAGAAAGAAAGAAAAGCAACATATCAAAACATTTGAGGCAGTGAAAGCAATATTTAATGAGAGATGTATAGATGTAAAACTTGAAGAAGGAAATAATAAAGATAAAAGCAGAGATAAATAAATTAGATAATATCGAATCATTAGAGAAATCAAGGTAACCAAAAGCTGGTTCTTCAAAAAAGCCAATAGAATTAACAAATATTTGGCTATGGTGACTAAGACAAAAAAGCCCACAAAAATTGAGATTACTGGAAACATAAGTGAAAGTGGGCTTTATTACTGGTTTTACAGAAATGGAATGTATTATAATAAAATATATTGTAAGAGAATATTTGTATGCCAACAAATTGGATTACTAGATGAAATAGACAAGTTCCTTGGAGGGGGGTGGGAAACATAGTTTACAATAGGTGAATCTTGAAGAAAAAGAAAATCTGAATAGTCTTATATTTAGTAATACAATTTAATTGGTATTCAAAAATCATCCAGGTAAGATTTTACTGGTGAATTCTGCCAAACGTTTAAAATAGAATTAACACCAATCCTCCCCACATTTTTCAAAAAAATTGAAAAAGAAGGAAAACTTTCTAACTCATTCTATAACATCAGCATTAGACTTATACCAAACCAAAGACACGAGAAAAAAATAAAACCACTGACCAAGAATTATTATATTGATGCAAAAATCCTCAAATAAATACTAGCAAATCAAATTCATCAGTATATTGAGAGGCCTATACAGTACGACCAAGAAGGATTTATTTCTTGAATATAAGGATTATTCAACATGTGAAAAACCATGTAAAATACCACATTAATAGAATAAAAGAAACAAAGTTGTAATTATGTCCATTAACGCATAAATTTATTTGGTAAATTTCAACACTTTTTCTTGACACTCAATAAACTAGAAATATAAAGAAACTTCCCAACCATGGTAAAAACTATATATGGAAAACCCATAAGTAACATACTTAAAGGTGAAAAATTGCTATTTTTACCCATAATATCAGAAAACAAGAATGCCAGCTTTCATCACTTCTACTCAACATGGTACTTGTTCACAGAGAATATAATATATATATTGATTCCTAAATATTCTGGATACAAAAGAATCATTATATCTAACAAACTAACTCAGCAAAGTTTCAGGATATAAAATCAACACAAAAATATTAGTAGCATTTCTTACACACTAACAATAAATCATCTGAAAAGAAAACTTAATGAGAAAATTTCATTCGCAATAGCATCAAACAGAATAAATAATTAGGGATAAAGTTAAACAAGAAGGTGAAAGACTTCTACATTGAAAACTAATAAACATTGCTGAAACAAATTAAATAAGACAGATGAATTGAAAATCATCTCATGTTCATGGATTAGAAGACATAATATTGCCTAGATAACAATATTATCCAAAGAGATCACAGATTTAGTGTACTCCCTATCAAAATCCAAGGACTTATCTTTTTCAGGTATAAAAAATCCATTCTAAAATTTATATGGAATCCCAAGGAAAACCAGATAGCCCAAATAATCTTGAAAGGAGAACAAATGAATAAGGCTCACACTTCCTGATTTCATAATTTACCACAAAACTACAATAATAAATTCAAAATTGTCAAAGACTTAAATGTTAGAACCAAATAAAAACTATTAGAAGAAATCATAAAAGAATATGTTCATGACACTACATTCAGCTGGGATTTATTGTACATGACACCTAGAAGTACAAGCAATAACAAAAATTGATAAATTTTATTTCATCAAAATTAAAAGCTTTTTCAAATCAAAGCACAACATCAGGTAAATAAAAGGACAATTCACAGAATGGAAGCAAATATTTACAAATGACATATCTGATAAGAGTTTAATATACAGAATATTTAAAGATCTCTTACCACCCAAGAATGACAAAAAACTCCAAACAACCCAGTTTTTAAAAAATGGAAAGAATTTGAATAGAGAATCTATCCCCAAAAGAAATACAAATAGCCAAGAAGCACATAAAAAAAAAATGTTCAACATCACAACCCTTAAGAATGGTAAACCCTCAGGGGGCCAGGATGGCTCAGTCGGTTAAGTGTCCGACTTCGGCTCAGGTCATGATCTCACTGTCCGTGAGTTTGAGCCCCACGTCGGGCTCTGTGCTGACCGCTTAGAGCCTGGAGCGTGTTTCAGATTCTGTGCCTCCCTCTCTCTCTGACCCTCCCCTGTTCATGCTGTCTCTCCCTGTCTCAAAAATAAATAAATGTTAAAAAAGATTAAAAAAAAAAGAATGGTAAACACAAACATCATACTATTAGGATGGTTCTTATACTACAAAACAAAATAAAAACCAGAAAATAACAAGTGTTGAGGAAGATGTGGAAGAATTAAAACCCTGGTGTATTGCAGTCAGGAATATAAAATGGTGCAGTTTCTGTGGACTTCTAGTTACATATGCAAAAAAAAAAAAAATTGAAAGCAGGGCTCAAACAGAAAATTGTGCATTGATGATATTAACATTATTTATAACAACAGATATTGGAAACAGTGCAAAAGCCCATCAACAGAATGCATGAAGAAAGTGCAATATATACATATAATGGAATGTTCTTTAGCCTTAAAAAGAAGGAAAATTGATATATTCTAAAACTTGATGAACCTTGAAAACATTATACTTGTTGAAATAAGCCAGACACAAAGAAACACATGTTTCAATATTCCACTTATATGAGGTACCTCAAAAAGGCAAATACAGGGGCGCCTGGGTGGCACAGTCGGTTAAGCGTCCGACTTCAGCCAGGTCACGATCTCGCAGTCCGTGAGTTGGAGCCCCGCATCAGGCTCTGGGCTGATGGCTCAGAGCCTGGAGCCTGTTTCCGATTCTGTGTTTCCCTCTCTCTCTGCCCCTCCCGCGTTCATGCTCTGTCTCTCTCTGTCCCAAAAATAAATTAAAAAAAAAAAAAAAAGTTGGAAAAAAAAGGCAAATACATAGAAACTGTAAGTATGATAGAGTCTGGAATTTGGGTTAGGAAAATGAGACGATATTATTTAATTGGTAAAGAGTTTCTGTTGGCGGGGTGCCTGGGTGGCTCGGTGGATTAAGCATCCAACTTCGGCTCAGGTCATGATCTCACAGTTCGTGCATTCGAGCCCCGTGTCTGGCTCTGTGCTGACAGCCTGGAAAGTGGAGCCTGTTTCAGATTCTTTGTCTCCTTCTCTCTCTGCCTTCTTCCCCCTTGAGCCGTGTCTCCCTCTCTTCCTCAAAAATACATAAATGTTAAAAAAATTAAAAAAAACAAGTCTTTGTTGGGGATGATGAAAACCCTTTGGGAAATGGATAGTGGTAATTGTATAATTTTGAAAAGAGAATTAATGCCACTGAATTGTACATTTAAAGTGGTTAAAATGGTAAATTTTACATTATGTATATTTTACTATGATAAAAGATGCAAAACACCAATGATTTACATTTTAATTCTTTTAATTGCTATCTTTTCCAAGTGATAGGAATTATTATTATCTTCATTTTCCAGATGGAAAAGGGGTGTTCCCAAGTCTTCAGATAAATTGTTCAAGGTTGTATAACTAGTGAACACAATATCCAGTTCCAAACTTCTGTTTAGCTCCAAAGTCTTCACTCCTCATTGTGATGCTATGTAGCAAGAACACCTTTGTTACCTGATTGTTAATATCATAGTACACACAAATCCTTTATCTAAGAAAACCATTTGTTTTGTCTACAATTGGAAAATCTTCATGTTCCCCAATACTTTGAGTAACACATTTGCTGTTTTTCATAAACTCAATTTGAACAAAATTATATCTTGTATTATTTTTCAGATGGTTTACATTTTTTTCCAATATCCAGGTTATAATTTTCCTTTTGGATATAATTTTAGAAAATTATTTTATACTTGGTATGTAATTCTCCTAGATAGTGGTTTTGATTACTTCATTTAATTTACCTTTGTGTGTGTGTGTGTGTGTGTGTGTGTGTGTGTGTGTGTGATCCTGGATTTTTAAAGTTGTTTTTTCAATTAAGCAACTCCTGAGTGTGTAACACATGCTAAAAAATTGTGAGATATAAAGAATTATTCATGTATTCTTCCCTTGTTTATCTATGAAGAAAATAGATACATGAAAAGCTATTTATAAATAGTGATAGGGTAAAAGATAAAGCATGAGCAAAGAAATGCCTAAAATAAAATTCTATATAAAGAAAACTGTAATATAATTTAAATATATATATTGTGGTAGTCAAAGTGTGGCAGAGATAAAACTGGAGAGTTAGGGGGGCGTCTGGGTGGCTCAGTTGGTTAAGCATCTGACTTCAGCTCAGGTCATGATCTCATGATTTGTGAATTCAAGCCACAGGTCAGGCTCTGTGCTGATGACTAAGAACCTGAAGCCTGCTTTGGATACTGTGTCTCCCTCTCTCTCCCAGCTCATGTTCTATCTCTATCTTTCAAAAATAAATAAATGTTAAAAAAATTAAAAAACAAAAAACAAAACACTTGAGAGTAAGACCATAGATCATGGAAGGTCTTGTATAATATGTTACACAGATATTCAGATATTCAGGGAAACTAGTTCTTTCTGACAAAAATATAATAGCTAATAATTGTTATCCCTTTTGCTGTTCCAAAAGACACAAAATGTGTGTCTTCTACGTGCTTTCATATCATAACTAATTAAATATATCATTTTGAGTTGAGAAAATATGAGGTTATTTAATTTGAATTGTTTCACAAGGTTAGTAAACGGTGGAGTCGTGATTCACATAAAGCTCAAAAGCCCTCACTTTTAACCCAAGCAATATTGCTTGCTATAATCACATTATTAGTAAGTTTACAATTACTCTGGTGGCCACAGTAGATGAATTTGATATAATCAAGTCTTAAAGCTGTAAGGTCAAGTCAGAATTTAGGGCATTAGTGAAGGCATAAAAAAATGAGAGGTTTAGCAACATATGGAGTTACAGAAATAAGAAGGGTATGTTTTAGATGTAGGAAAAAAAACAGGCTACAGATTAAATGTGAGAAATGAAGAAGAAGGGAAATTTAGGAAGATTCCTAATGTAAATGGCTGAGAAGACATTAGGGACACTTACTGATGTTAAGAATAGCAAAGGCTGGGACCCTGGTTGGTTCACTTGGTTAACTGTCCCACTCTTGATTTTGGCTCAGATCATGATCTCACAGTTTGTGAGTTCAAGCCCAGTGTCAGGCTCTATGCTGACAGTACAGAGCCTGCTTGAGATTCTCCCTCTTTCCTTCTCTCTCTCTGCCCCACCCCACCCCTGCTTGCGCTATAAACAAACAAACAAACAAACAAACAAACAAATAAATAAATAAATAACTTTAAAAAGAACGCTTATGAAAGGCTGCCATATGGACTGCCCCTTTGGGTCTGAATCACCAAAAATCTTTATTAATAGTTCATTAATGCCTACAAGAAGAAAAATGGGGAAAAAAGGATATCTAATTCCAAATTCACAGTCCATCTCTAGCATATTATTTTATTTACAATAATAGTTTACAGGATAGCAATGTAAATCTCACCTTCTGTTCTTTTATACATGTATACTTTTAATCTGAACCTCCTCATGCTAATTTTATCCTGTTTCATATGTTACATAAACATCATAATCTTTTAGGAATAAATGAAACTGGCAAAGGAGAGACTTTTTTTAGTATGTTTTCTATATAGTAAAATGCACCAGTATGCCTAGAGTTTTATCATTTTGATAAATATATACACTACTGTAACTCATACCCATTTTAAGATATAGAACATTTCCATAATCCAAAAGATTCCCTTGTTCCCCCGCATAGTCCTTTAGCCTCTACTCAAGCAACTACTATTCTGATGAAAATCACCATACATGATCTTTATCTGTTCAAAAACGTGATGTAATTAAATAGTATGTACATATTTTAAGATGTTTCTTTCACTAAAGAGAATGTTTTTCAGGTTTTTATGTATTGCTGTATGTGTGAGAAAATGTATTAAGAAAACCTAACTCAATATTGAAATTTAGAATCCATAAAGGGCTCTGATTCATGTACCTTTTATTGCAGCTTCCATAAGACCAGCAGGAAAAAGGATTTTTTTCTTGGCCCCACAATAGTAAACTGCAAAAACCAAGCAAAAGCAAACTTCACTTGCTGCAACCAATAAGAGCTCACCATCACTTTGATTATCTACTGCCAGTTAGAATCCACCACTACTTTGAACTCTCATTGAACTCTCATTGAACTCTCAAGACAACCCTTTCCATCTTCCTCCTTTCCTGTATAAGAAGACTCTCCTCCTTTGTTCTCTGGACTTGCCTATATTTTGAGATAGTTTTCTTGACCTGAATTGCAATTCATTTGCTATTTCTGAATAAATTCAATTATGCTGGCCGAATAATTTACCTTTTAATTTAAATGTTGATATTTCATGGTGTCATAAGTGGGATCTTATGGTGACAACTTCCTGAGGAACTAATAACCCCTGAAACTGTGTGCAGAACCCACTTGAGCCCCTTGTGCTCTCTGGAATAACTGAGGGTCCCCACATATTCCCTAAGGATGTTATTAAAGTCAAATTTATCAACCTGACTTCTCTGACTTATATCAGCTAGTCCTCATGCTTATTGGTAAAGGTTAGGCCCAATATTGAATGAAACTGTCAATTGGATTGATCGAGAGAAGTCTTCAGAATTACAAGCCGGGGACAAAGAAATATCTACTGCATTATTATATAATCAGGCTTGGATAGTTTGCCCAGTGATCACATTTGGTAATTCCTTGGACTTTCCCAGAGCCAGTAGATTGGAATAAGATGCAGGCCTGTAACCAGAAACTAAATGAGCCCATGAATTACTATTACAGCTGGCTCAAAATTGTCTTTAAAGAATATTCTGGGTTTTTTGTTTTTGTTTTTGTTTTGTTTTGTTTTCTGGATATTGAATCACTCAGGTAGCATTAATTAATTAATTAATTAATTAATTTTTCTGGTTTCTATTTTTATTTTATTTGAATACAAAGTTAGTTAACATGTAGTGTAATAATGATTTCAGGAGTAGAATTTAGTGATTTATCACTTACATATAACACCCAGTGCTCATTACAAACACTGCCCTCCTTATTGCCTATCATCCATGTAGCCCAGTCCCCACCCAATACCTTTCCAGAAACCCTTGTTTGTCTCTGTATTTAAGAGTCTCTTATGGTTTGCCTTCCTGTCACTCAGGAAGCTTTTAAATCTATATTCATTAAGGATGAACTGGGATCTTTCTCCTCAAATTATAAGTCCCAAGATGAAGTGGGAAACTATGTCCACTATAGACTTAGTTAATTATCAAACCACCTTGCACATACCCAATAGGAAATAATCATGGAATCCCATTTAAGTTTGTGTCATATGCTGTTGTAGCTCTTATCTATCATTACACTCCATATCTTTCAGTAAGCAACCTCATTTCCTATGCATTTCTCCTATTAACTACCCCTTATATTATTCTTGCTCATGGTAATAACCTTATCCCTGCAATCTTCACCCCCACCCCCATCTACTGATGAAATCCCCCATGATAACTTCATACTGACAGATTACCTTCTGACCCCCTGTGATGACTTATAGAAAATCCTTTGGAAAATGTGGACTTTTCATGTTTCACTGATGGTTCTTATTTTAAAGATGAAAATGGTAAATATTGTGTTGTATCTGCAATATCAACTTCTTTTGAAATCAGTGAAGTGACACATTTGCCTTTGGCTACTTAGGTCCAACAAGTCAAATTATATACACACAGGTCTGTGTTTTTGTCAAGGCCAAAATTACTATATACCTTTGGAATGGCTCACAAATTTGGGATGTTATGGAAACAATGTGGCTCCCTACTTCCAGTGAAGATAATATTATAAATGATTCTTACATTCAAGAATTATTAGATGCCATATTCTGACCTACTGTTCAGCAGTTATTAATATCCCTGGGACATTCTAAGCTTGACTCTTGGGAAGATAAAGGAAATCATCTTGCTGAAATTTCTGCAAAAATGCTGCCCTCAAAAGATCCAAAGTCAAACCTCTGTCCTTGTCCAAAGGAACTTACCTCCATACGATAATCTGGAGAAATTAACTACACACCCAACAATCAGCACCAGAACAGGAAAAACAATATTGGCAATCAAATGATTGCTGGTATGATAAAAAGAGAAACCTCTGATTTGGACCAAAAAAAAACCTAGTTCTGTTGGACCGGTCCAGCAGAACTTTGAAACTTCTCACTATAGACTACTACACATTTATTAATCCATCAGTCTATTAATAAAATGATAATGATTGTGAATCATCACTGGTGGGGAAATATTAACAAGGCTGCAAAAAGTGCCTACTGTGCTTGCCTCATATGCCTAAAATACAATCTAAGGAAACCTGTCTGCACTGCTCCTGGTCACATTAAATAGCTTAATGGACAATTTGAGGTTTAATAAATTGACTTTATTTAGCTACCCCTATCTCATAGGTACAAATATGTCTCGGTAATAATTTATATATTTTCCCAATACGTTGAAGCTTTCCCATGGAGATAAGCTACTATCTCTTCAATAGCTAAAATCCTATTGGAAAAAAATTATCCTTACCTGCCACTTCATGAGCTTCATAGCAACGAGGGAGCCCATTCAACTGGCCAAATATGATGGCGTGTATGTGCTGTTTGGTCAGTTGTATAGCATTTTTGGTATGCTTATTATCCTCAGTCGTCAGAACCAGTTGGGCAAACCAATAGCACCATAAACTGAATTGGCAAAATTTGTGAAGACCCTACAACTGTCTTGGCCAAAAGTATTGCCATTGGTCTTTCTTAATTTTATTCCACCCACTTTCTCTTGTTCTTTTTCAGGATAGTGTGGCTGTCCTACATCATTTGCATATCCAAAGCAACTTTATTTTTTATTTTTTTTATTTATATATGAAATTTATTGTCAAATTGGTTTCCATACAACACCCAGTGCTCATCCCAAAAGGTGCCCTCCTCAATACCTATCACCCACCCTCTCCTCCCTCCCACCCCCCATCAACCCTTAGTTTGTTCTCAGTTCTCAACAGTCTCTTATGCTTTGGCTCTCTCCCACTCTAACCTCTTTTTTTTTTTTTTTTTTTTCCTTCCCCTCCCCCATGGGTTCCTGTTAAGTTTCTCAGGATCCACATAAGAGTGAAACCATATGGTATCTGTCTTTCTCTGTATGGCTTATTTCACTTAGCATCACACTCTCCAGTTCCATCCACGTTGCTACAAAAGGCCATATTTCATTTTTTCTCATTGCCACGTAGTATTCCATTGTGTATATAAACCACAATTTCTCTATCCATTCATCAGTTGATGGACATTTAGGCTCTTTCCATAATTTGGCTATTGTTGAGAGTGCTGCTATGAACATTGGGGTACAAGTGCCCCTATGCATCAGTACTCCTGTGTCCCTTGGATAAATTCCTAGCAGTGCTATTGCTGGGTCATAGGGTAGGTCTATTTTTAATTTTCTGAGGAACCTCCACACTGCTTTCCAGAGCAGCTGCACCAATTTGCATTCCCACCAACAGTGCAAGAGGGTTCCCGTTTCTCCACATCCTCTCCAGCATCTATAGTCTCCTGATTTGTTCATTTTGGCCACTCTGACTGGCGTGAGGTGATATCTGAGTGTGGTTTTGATTTGTATTTCCCTGATAAGGAGCGACGCTGAACATCTTTTCATGTGCCTGTTGGCCATCCGGGTGTCTTCTTTAGAGAAGTGTCTATTCATGTTTTCTGCCCATTTCTTCACTGGGTTATTTGCTTTTCGGGTGTGGAGTTTGGTGAGCTCTTTATAGATTTTGGATACTAGCCCTTTGTCCGATATGTCATTTGCAAATATCTTTTCCCATTCCGTTGGTTGCCTTTTAGTTTTGTTGGTTGTTTCCTTTGCTGTGCAGAAGCTTTTTATCTTCATAAGGTCCCAGTAATTCACTTTTGCTTTTAATTCCCTTGCCTTTGGGGATGTGTCGAGGAAGAGATTGCTACGGCTGAGGTCAGAGAGGTCTTTTCCTGCTTTCTCCTCTAAGGTTTTGATGGTTTCCTGTCTCACATTCAGGTCCTTTATCCATTTTGAGTTTATTTTTGTAAATGGTGTGAGAAAGTGGTCTAGTTTCAACCTTCTGCATGTTGCTGTCCAGTTCTCCCAGCACCATTTGTTAAAGAGACTGTCTTTTTTCCATTGGATGTTCTTTCCTGCTTTGTCAAAGATGAGTTGGCCATACGTTTGTGGGTCTAGTTCTGGGGTTTCTATTCTATTCCATTGGTCTATGTGTCTGTTTTTGTGCCAATACCATGCTGTCTTGATGATGACAGCTTTGTAGTAGAGGCTAAAGTCTGGGATTGTGATGCCTCCTGCTTTGGTCTTCTTCTTCAAAATTGCTTTGGCTATTCGGGGCCTTTTGTGGTTCCATATGAATTTTAGGATTGCTTGTTCTAGTTTCGAGAAGAATGCTGGTGCAATTTTGATTGGGATTGCATTGAATGTGTAGATAGCTTTGGGTAGTATTGACATTTTGACAATATTTATTCTTCCAATCCATGAGCAGGGAATGTCTTTCCATTTCTTTTTTTTTTTTTTTAAATTTTTTTTTTCAACGTTTATTTTATTTTTGGGATAGAGAGAGACAGAGCATGAACGGGGGAGGGGCAGAGAGAGAGGGAGACACAGAATTGGAAACAGGCTCCAGGCTCTGAGCCATCAGCCCAGAGCCTGACGCGGGGCTCGAACTCACGGACCGCGAGATCGTGACCTGGCTGAAGCCGGACGCTTAACCGACTGCGCCACCCAGGCGCCCCTCTTTCCATTTCTTTAAATCTTCTTCAATTACCTTCATAAGCTTTCTATAGTTTTCAGCATACAGATCCTTTACATCTTTGGTTAGATTTATTCCTAGGTATTTTATGCTTCTTGGTGCAATTGTGAATGGGATCAGTTTCTTTACTTGTCTTTCTGTTGCTTCATTGTTAGTGTATAAGAATGCAACTGATTTCTGTACATTGATTTTGTATCCTGCAACTTTGCTGAATTCATGTATCAGTTCTAGCAGACTTTTGGTGGAGTCTATCGGATTTTCCATGTATAATATCATGTCATCTGCAAAAAGCGAAAGCTTGACTTCATCTTTGCCAATTTGGATGCCTTTGATTTCCTTTTATTGTCTGATTGCTGATGCTAGAACTTCCAGCACTATGTTAAACAACAGCGGTGAGAGTGGGCATCCCTGTCGTGTTCCTGATCTCAGGGAAAAAGCTCTCAGTTTTTCCCCGTTGAGGATGATGTTAGCTGTGGGCTTTTCATAAATGGCTTTTATGATCTTTAAGTATGTTCCTTCTATCCCGACTTTCTCAAGGGTTTTTATTAAGAAAGGGTGCTGAATTTTGTCAAAGGCCTTTTCTGCATCGATTGACAGGATCATATGGTTTTTCTCTTTTTTTTTGTTAATGTGATGTATCACGTTGATTGATTTGCGAATGTTGAACCAGCCCTGCATCCCAGGAATGAATCCCACTTGATCATGGCGAATAATTCTTTTTATATGCCTTTGAATTCGATTTGCTAGTATCTTATTGAGAATTTTTGCATCCATATTCATCAGGGATATTGGCCTGTAGTTCTCTTTTTTTACTGGGTCTCTGTCTGGTTTAGGAATCAAAGTAATACTGGCTTCATAGAATGAGTCTGGAAGTTTTCCTTCCCTTTCTATTTCTTGGAATAGCTTGAGAAAGATAGGTATTATCTCTGCTTTAAACGTCTGGTAGAACTCCCCTGGGAAGCCATCTGGTCCTGGACTCTTATTTGTTGGGAGATTTTTGATGACTGATTCAATTTCCTCGCTGGTTATGGGTCTGTTCAAGCTTTCTATTTCCTCCTGATTGAGTTTTGGAAGAGTGTGGATGTTGAGGAATTTGTCCATTTCTTCCAGGTTGTCCAATTTGTTGGCATATAATTTTTCATAGTATTCCCTGATAATTGTTTGTATCTCTGAGGGATTGGTTGTAATAATTCCATTTTCATTCATGATTTTATCTATTTGGGTCATCTCCTGTTTCTTTTTGAGAAGCCTGGCTAGAGGTTTGTCAATTTTGTTTATTTTTTCAAAAAACCAACTCTTGGTTTCGTTGATCTGCTCTACAGTTTTTTTAGATTCTATATTGTTTATTTCTGCTCTGATCTTTATTATTTCTCTTCTTCTGCTGGGTTTAAGCTGCCTTTGCTGTTCTGCTTCTATTTCCTTTAGGTGTGCTGTTAGATTTTGTATTTGGGATTTTTCTTGTTTCTTGAGATAGGCCTGGATTGCAATGTATTTTCCTCTCAGGACTGCCTTCGCTGCGTCCCAAAGCATTTGGATTGTTGTATTTTCATTTTCGTTTGTTTCCATATATTTTTTAATTTCTTCTCTAATTGCCTGGTTGACCCACTCATTCGTTAGTAGGGTGTTCTTTAACCTCCATGCTTTTGGAGGTTTTCCAGACTTTTTTCTGTGGTTGATTTCCAGCTTCATAGCATTGTCGTCTGAAAGTATGCATGGTATGATTTCAATTCTTGTAAACTTATGAAGGGCTGTTTTGTGACCCAGTATATGATCTATCTTGGAGAATGTTCCATGTGCACTCGAGAAGAAAGTATATTCTGTTGCTTTGGGATGCAGAGTTCTAAATATATCTGTCAAGTCCATCTGATCCAATGTCTCATTCAGGGCCCTTGTTTCTTTATTGACCGTGTGTCTAGATGATCTATCCATTTCTGTAAGTGGGGTGTTAAAGTCCCCTGCAATGACCACATTCTTATCAATAAGGTTGCTTATGTTTATGAGTAATTGTTTTATATATTTGGGCGCTCCGGTATTCAGCGCATAGACATTTATAATTGTTAGCTCTTCCTGATGGATAGACCCTGTCGCTATTATATAATGTCCTTCTTCATCTCTTGTTACAGCCTTTAATTTAAAGTCTAGTTTGTCTGATCTAAGTATGGCTACTCCAGCTTTCTTTTGGCTTCCAGTAGCATGAGAAATAGTTCTCCATCCCCTCACTCTCAATCTAAAGGTGTCTTCAGGTCTAAAATGAGTCTCTTGTAGACAGCAAATAGATGGGTCTTGTTTTTTTATCCATTCTGATACCCTATGTCTTTTGGTTGGCGCATTTAATCCATTTACATTCAGTGTTATTTTAGAAAGATATGGGTTTAGAGTCATTGTGATCTCTGTATGTTTTATGCTTGTAGTGATGTCTCTAGTACTTTGTCTCACAGGGTCCCCCTTAGGATCTCTTGTAGGGCTGGTTTAGTGGTGACAAATTCCTTCAGTTTTTGTTTGTTTGGGAAGACCTTTATCTCTCCTTCTATTCTAAATGACAGACTTGCTGGATAAAGGATTCCCGGCTGCATATTTTTTCTGTCTATCACACTGAAAATCTCGTGCCAATTCTTTCTGGCCTGCCAAGTTTCAAAAGAGAGATCAGTCACGAGTCTTATAGGTCTCCCTTTATATGTGAGGGCACGTTTACCCCTTGCTGCTTTCAGAATTTTCTCTTTATCCTTGTATTTTGCCAGTTTCACTATGATATGTCGTGCAGAAGATCGATTCAAGTTACGTCTGAAGGGAGTTCTCTGTGCCTCTTGGATTTCAATGCCTTTTTCCTTCCCCACTTCAGGGAAGTTCTCAGCTATTATTTCTTCAAGTACCCCTTCAGCACCTTTCCCTCTCTCTTCCTCCTCTGGGATACCAATTATGCGTATATTATTTCTTTTTAGTGTATCACTTAGTTCTCTAATTTTCCCCTCATATTCCTGGATTTTTTTATCTCTCTTTTTCTCAGCTTCCTCTTTTTCCATAACTTTATCTTCTAGTTCACCTATTCTCTCCTCTGCCTCTTCAATCCGAGCCGTGGTGGTTTCCATTTTGTTATGCATTTCGTTTAAAGCGTTTTTCAGCTCCTCGTGACTGTTCCTTAGTCCCTTGATCTGTGTAGCAAGAGATTCTCTGCTGTCAGCTAGACTGTTTTCAAGCCCAGCGATTAATTTTATGACTATTATTCTAAATTCACTTTCTGTTATATTATTTAAATCCTTTTTGATCAGCTCATTAGCTGTTGTTATTTCCTGGAGATTCTTCTGAGGGGAATTCTTCCGCTTGGTCATTTTGGATAGTCCCTGGAGTGGTGAGGACCTGCAGGGCACTTCCCCTGTGCTGTGGTGTATAACTGGAGTTGGTGGGCGGAGCCGCAGTCAGACCTGATGTCTGCCCCCAGCCCACCGCTGTGTTCACAGTCAGACTGGTGCGTGCCTTCTCTTCCCCTCTCCTAGGGGCGGGATTCACTGTGGGGTGGGATGGCCTGTCTGGGCTACTTGCACACTGCCAGGCTTGTGATGCTGGGGATCTGGTGTCTTAGCTGGGGTGGGTAGGCAAGGTGCACAGGGGCAGGAGGGGCAGGCTTAGCTTGCTTCTCCTTAGGTGATCCACTTCAGGAGGGGCCCTGTGGCAGCAGGAGGGAGTCAGATCCGCTGCCGGAGGTTTGGCTCCGCAGAAGCGCAGAGTTTCCAAAGCAACTTTAAAATCAATTCAACAATGTATTCCAAAAAAATCTTCCTTGGATTTTTTAAGGTTTAATTTGGGCTTCCCCCACACCCAGGCTTATTGAAATATGTCTGACATACAGCATTGTGTAAAATTACAATGTACAATGTGATAATTTGATGCATATATATTGAAATATATCTCAGTAAGGTATAGCACATCCTTCACCTCATGTAATTACCATTTTGTTGTAGTTGCTATGGAAAGAATATTTAAGATTTAATCTCATAGAAATTTCAACTACACAATATAGTATTGTTACCTATAGTCACCATGCTGTGCATTAGGTTTCCAGAACTTGTTCATTTCATAATGGGGATTTGTATCTTTGACCAACAAATTCTCCATTTCTCTCCCCACCCCTCTAGTTCCTGACAGCCATCAGTCTGTATTATTTCTATAAATGCGATGTTTTCAGATTTCATGTGAAGTGACATCATGCAGTATTTCTTGTTTCTGGATAACTTACTGCTATTAGCATTATGCTTCAAGTTTCGTCCATTGGCAGTATTCTCTTTTTGTGACTGAAAAATATTCCATGGTATATATGTATGTATACATACATATGAATGTATGTATGTATACATGTATTCCATGTATGTATACAATGGAATCCATTGTGTGTATGTGTATGTGTGTGTCTGTGTATATACCATGGAATACTATACAAACACAGAAACATCACATGTTTGTCCATGTTTATCCGTTTATCTATCTATGATACTTATATTGTTTTATATGTCTTGGATACTGTAAATAGTGCTATAATAAACATAAGGGTGTAGATATATTTTTAAGTGGTGATTTTGCTTTGTTTGGATAAGCCCAGAAGTGGAATTGCTGAATTATATGCTAGTTATAGTTTTAATTTTTTGAGAAACCTTCATATTGTGTTCTGTAGTGACTGTACCAGTTTACATTCTCAACAGTAGTGCATAAAGGTTCCCTTTTCTCCACATGCTTGCCAACATTTATTTTTTGTTTTTGATAATAGCCATTCTATCAGGTGTTAAATGACATTTCATTGTAATTTTGATTTACATTTCCCACGTGGTTAGTGATGTTGAGAGATTTTTCATGTACGTGTTGACCACTTGCATGGCTTCTTTGGAAAATTGTCTATTCAGACCTTGCCCACTTTTTAATTGGATTGTTTGTGTTGTTGCTTTTTCATTATTGAGTAGTACAAATTTTTTAATGTGTTTTGGACATTAGCCCCTTATTAAATGTATGTTTTGCAAATATTTTCTCCTTTCAGTAGACTCCCTTTTCATTTTTTTGAGGGTTTCTTTGCTGGATAGTAGCTTTTTTGTTTTACGTAGTCCAATTTGTTGATTTTAACTTTTTTTAAAAATATATATGATTTTGGAGTCAAACCACCCCAAAATTACTGTCAAGACAGATGTCTAGGAATTTACCTTTACCCTTATATTTTCTTCTAGGAGTTTTATAATTTTGGGGCTTACATTCAAGTTTTTAATCTATTTTGGGTTGATTTTTGTGCATGGTGTAAAATAATGGCTTGGTTCCTATCTTTTATTTAGTGACATTTCTGAACTATTTCACAAAGGGTTTATCCCTCATTGTATATGATCAATGATGTTATGTTATTCCATGGTCACCAGTGTCTTGACAGTGAAGTCCTTAATTACTTGGATCCACTAAGGAAAGAAAAAAAAAATCTCCCCTGACTAATGCCACTAGGAAAGACAATTCAACCAGTTAGTGTGTGTTTGGGGTGGACGTGGATTCTTGGAACAAGGCTAGTCCCTGTTCCAGGCTCTCAATAGTCAAAGTCAGTGATAAAAACCCACAACCTCAATTTATGTGATACAAAGTCTCTACATCCAACATGGTGCCAGCAAGCCATGGAGGTTTGAGGACCATGACTCCTCTAACTGTCTGCCATAGAAGTTGGAATAGAAGATGATAGGCATTCTGCAAAACAGTAAAGTAAAATATACAGCCTTTCTTCATCTAAGTAAGAAATGGATGTTACAAGTATTCCAAAAGACTCTAGGGTTTCAAAGTATCTTCAGACATTTCTTGACAACTCAATAGTTGTTTTAGCAGAAGAACCAATCCCTGAAGCTTCCTACTCGGTCTACCATCTTCCATTAAATAACTCCCATTTTCTGGATTTTAAAGGAAGATTGGGTCAACCCCATAAAATGAGTTGAGAAAAGCTGTCTCCTTCTCTATTTTCCAGAAAGAATTGGTACAATATTGATATTATTTTACACTTATGTATTTGATAGCACTAACTAATAAAGACATTTGATCTATGTGGTCAGTATGTGTTTGTGTATGTGTATGTATTTAATAAGATAATATCTATGTATTTAGTGAATGTAAAGATACATATGTTCCATTTCTTGCATGTCAATTTCAAGGCATTTGTCCATTTCATCTTTACATGAATGAGTTTGTAATATCTATTGTTTTTATTTTTAATGTCTGTATAATTTGTTGAAAGGCCTCTGTTTTAGATATTGAAGACTTGTGCTTTTTGTGTTTCTTTTAATTAGATTTTCTAGATTTTATTTTAAACTTATTAAAAAATGTTTATTTATTTTGAGAGAGAGAGAGAGTAAGCAGGGAAGTGCAGAGAAAGAGGGAGACAGAGAATCCCAAGCAGGCTCCACACTGTCAGTTCAGAGCCCAATGTGGGGCTCAAACTCACAAACCATGAGATCAAGAGTCGGATGCTTAACCAACTGACATACCCAGATGCCCCACTAGAGTTTAGTTTTGCTATTCTTTTGAAAAAGAAACCCAAATCTCTGACTTGGTAATTTTTTTTATTGTTCTTAATTTATTTCTTCTTTTTCTACCTATCTTAGGTTTATATTTTTTCTCTTTTTAGAGATTTTTAATGTGGTAACATAAGTCATTGACCTTAACACTTTTTTCTTTAGTAATACGGGTATTTAAGTTATCAATTGTATCTAGTGTTTCCTTTGTCTATACCTGTAATCTACTATGAAACAGTGTGAAAATATCTCTTCCAGTCTCTGTTTTCAATTATTTTAGGAATATACCTATGGTTCTAATTTCCACATTTTCTCATCAATACTGTTATTTGCTCATCACTGGATTCCACTCCTGAAATCATTATTGTGCTGTATGCTAACTAACTTAGATTTAAGTAAAAAAATATAATAATAATAAATTTTAAAAAATAACTCTCATTGCACTACGTGTACATGGTATCTCATTGCAATTTTGATTTGCATTTTATTTTTTTAAGTTAATTTATTTTGAGAGAGAGAGAGAAAGAAAGAGAGAGAGAACACATGATGGGGGAGAGGGACAGAGAGAAAGGGAGGAAGAAGATCCTAAGCAGGCTCCACGCTCTCAGCATGGAGCCCATGCAGGGCCTGACTCCCATGAACCATGAAATCATGACCTGGGCTGAAATCAAGAGTCAGAATGAGGGGCGCCTGGGTGGCGCAGTCGGTTAAGCGTCCGACTTCAACCAGGTCACGATCTCACGGTCCCTGAGTTCGAGCCCCGCGTCAGGCTCTGGGCTGATGGCTCGGAGCCTGGAGCCTGTTTCTGATTCTGTGTCTCCCTCTCTCTCTGCCCCTCCCCCGTTCATGCTCTGTCTCTCTCTGTCCCAAAAATAAATAAACGAAAAAAAAAAAAAAAAGAGTCAGAATGAATCACCCAGGAACCTCTTGATTTTCACTTTTTTAAATGTTTATTTAGTTTTGAGAGAGAGAGAAAGTGCAAACGGGGGAGGGGCAGAGAGAGAGGGAGACATAGAATCTGAAGCAGGCTCCAGGCTCTGAGCTGTCAGTACAGAGCCCGATGCTGGACCGGAACTCATGAACTGTGAGATCATGACCTGAGCTGAAGTCGGACACTCAACTGACTGAGCCACCCAGGTACCGCCCCCCCTTTTTTAATGTTCATTGATTTTCATTTTCTTTTTTTTTTTTTTTTTTAATTTTTTTTTCAACGTTTATTTATTTTTGGGACAGAGAGAGACAGAGCATGAACGGGGGAGGGGCAGAGAGAGAGGGAGACACAGAATCGGAAACAGGCTCCAGGCTCCCAGCCATCAGCCCAGAGCCTGATGCGGGGCTCGAACTCACGGACTGCGAGATCGTGACCTGGCTGAAGTCGGACGCTCAACCGACTGCGCCACCCAGGCGCCCCGATTTTCATTTTCTTAATGATTACTGATATTGAGTTAAATATTTCAAACCTCATATGCTCAATAACATTCAATTCAACTTTTCCAGTATATTTATGATTTTTATTTGACCAAGATTATGTACAAATGTGTTGTTTCTTTGTTAACTTATTAATTTATTGCAGGAAAAATAAGAAACCAATACACTCTCTTTATGCAAGGTTTATTATGCCTTTAAAATTCCATTGACTGCAAAACTCACAAATTGTTAGGTTAATCTCAAAATTCATATTTCCATACTTCATCCTTTTTAAAGTATGGATGGTCCAGGAGCTAGGATTCCAAACATTTACTTGGAGAAGCAATGTGGTTAATGCGCTATTATCAATCACATGGCCTAGTGTTTCTTTTGTCTATGCCTGTAATCTAGTATGAAACAGTGTGCAAATATCTCTTTCAGTCCCTAGTTTCAATTATTTTAGGAATATATGTATGGTTCTAATTTCCCCATTTTCTCATCAAAACTGTCATTTTCTCATCACTGGATTTGACTCCTGAAATCATTATTGCACTGTATATTAACTAGGTTGGATTTAAATCAATAAAAATAAATAATAATTAAATTATTATTAAATTAAATTAAAAAAATAATGCTCATCCCATGATTTGGTTCAAGGAGTCTAGTTTCTTTATTTTTTTCTTAGTATACTTTGGCATTCATATGGCTTACAAATATAAAAGGGGTGCTTAGAAACTGATTATCTCCCCACTTTTTCTCATCAAATTTTTTAATGTTTATTTATTTTTGAGAGACAGAGAGAGAGAGAGAGAGAGAGAGAGAGAGAGAATGTGAGTGGGGGAGGAGCACAGAGAGAGGAAGAGAGACAATGTGAAGCCATCTGTGTTGACAACAGAGAGCCCAATGCAGTGCTGTCCATGTGCCGTGAGATCATGAGCTGAGCTGAAGTTACATTCTCAACTGACTGAGCCACCCAGCCCCCCCTCACCAAACATTTTTGAAGAAATACAGGTACTAGTGTGGAATCCAGAAGAAACAGCCTGCAGTAGATAGTTTAGTCTCTAAGTCTGAGGGAAAACCAGTTCCTTAGTATCTCCTTACATTTTACTTGGGTGTTACTGAACTGTGGGCTACTGTGAGAACAACAGCATATCCCAACAGAATCAAGTGAAACAGAATGGACACGCATTGCTCTTTTAAAGCAGTGAATTTGCTGAAGATTTTTGTATGTCTCAGTGGATGTATGATCCTAACAAACTAATTATCAATTTCCCTTCTTGAAGAAGGAGGACATAAGTAAGTAAAAAGGGAACCTAGAAGTATTTACTTGAATACCAATTTCTTGATAATGAAGTTAGATCCATCTGGAGTGATAATGAAGAAAAACTGATCTTTTATGATAATAAAGACATAAAATAATTTGTGTTTGAAAAATACCAGGAGATTAAGTGACAAAGTATAATGAGCTGTATAGTTTTTTTCCAAGAATAATTTCAATACTGTGTGGGAATTATCCAGTTTTTCTTATCATAACATGATACTGTAACATCAATAGCATAAACAAAAATTTCAAATATAGAGGGTTATTCAGGAATTTACCTTGTGGACTGTGTTGTGAAGAAGAAAGAAGAAAATAAAACATGGTGTAGATGTATTACCTAGAACTCTTTGTTGGCAAGTGAAAGAAATCCAATGTGAATTAGCTTGCCATTCAAGTAGCATTTTTGTTTCATAAATTTCAAGGAGAATTTGAACAATCAAATATTGAAAAGGAAAGAATGTACCTTGCTTGACCTTAAGAATAAGTCCTCTCAGGTCCGGAATTTTTTCAGACCTATTTAATTAGATTTCATTTTTGCTTCTTTCTCCATGCTGTGTCTACCTTTTCAAGAAGTTACATCTTGTTGCTCTGAGAAGTTAATTATCTTTATCTCCAATGTTTGCATAATTAGAGAGACATTGACTGTCTCTGTTTCTGCTAAAAAGACTTAGAGAAGGGCTCTAGCGGGTCTATGTTAGCCTATTTGTCAAGCTTTGATTTAATAGTTTCAGGATGTCATATAAGAAAATGGGCATCAAATAATCATAGTGAATAGGGAATATAATTATAGTTGATTAGAAGAATTATAGAAGAATATAAATATAGAATAGGGAATATAATTCCCTATAGAATTCCCTATAGAATAGGGAATATAGAATAGGGAATATAATTATAGTTGATTAGAAGAATTATAGAAGAATATAAATATAGAATAGGGAATATAATTCCCTATAGAAATCCCTATAGAATAGGGAATATAGAATAGGGAATATAATTCCTAGAAGAAGTGAGGTACCATATTCATATAAACATTATTTTCAAAAGAAAATCTCATAGAGTTCAACTTTTTGTGGAGGTTATACAGGCAAGAGGGGCTTAGAAGGAGGAAACTTCCTAGAAACATAAGAAATATGGTAGATAAGAAAATAAATATTTATATAATAAATTATAGCTTATGAAGGAAAGGATAATAAAAATAGAGGATTTTAAACTTTCAGGGAAATGGAATACATCTTGCTCTCTAAGTTCATATTCTTCCACTCTACTCTTCAAAGCTTGTGTGACTGGTTATTGCTCATATGTTCATGAGCCAGTTATCATACTGGATAGCATAATCTCTTTACTTTTCTGTTTTCCATTAGACTATGACCTGCTTGGCCACTGAAGGCAAGACACACACCTATCTATTGTTTATAGCTCTATCCTGACTACTTTCCTCAATGCCTGGTAAAAGTGTAATGTCCAATGCAGTGCATATTATTGTCTAATACTTAAATAATCAAGTATAATCAATTTATAATATATAAATAAATAAGTGTATTTGACCCGTTAGTCTCTAGCATATAACATAGTACATGGAATATAGTAGGTAAATTATTATTTTTATTCAATTTTCACATAGTAAGAAGAGGAAAAAAAAGTATGTGTAGACTAGTATATTTATGTAACTGTACTGAAAACAGGTGGCTTTTGATTGTAAGTAGTGAAAATTGAATAACTTTATAATAAATACTGAGCCAAACATCTGATAAATCACATTTACTGTCTGTGGGGCTATAGGAATTGGACAATGTACATCCCAGGCAAGATACTGCTGTCTCAACTATGTGAACTATGCACATGAGTGTCGACCTAGAAGATTCTTGATTCCTCCTCATTCCCCGAGCTCTCTAGTCCAATCATAATGGAGGCATCGTAGGACTAACCAGTGTGAAGTTTGCGTAAGGAGAACTCTAAGATAGAAGGTTGTGTATGTAATATTCTGCCTCAACTTTAGTGTTATTATAAGACTTTTCAGTGCTGTGTTCCTATTTTAACCTAAAGCCTGTGTCTATTTGAGTCATCAAGCCAATTGAGTGGAGTTATGTAGTGGAAAGCTTTCAAATAAGAGTTTCACTCACATTTAAAAGGTCGAATTGCTGTGGCTTCCTCTGTTAGCCTTGGGAAAAGAAAAAAAAATCATATATCAATATCTAAGTGCTGCAAAAAGCACACCATGCACTTTCTTCTTTAACTGGTTCATAAAACTGAATTTCTATCTGCAGCACTGAAGTTAAATATGAACCCGTTCTGTAAGGGCAGGAGGACTAATTTTCTTTTTAGTGTTCCATATGGCTAAATTTCACATACAAATTCTCCTGTGACTAAGACTAAGGCGATTTCTTATGGCACAACCAAATACAAGAGAATCTTTAAGAAAAACGAGAAAATCCATGCTAGGTTAGATCAAGCAATCAACTTGCTCAAACTCTTTTTAACAGTATTAAATATCTAATATATGCTAAGAATTTTGAGGTGCATGTGGGTGATGGGTATTAAGGAGGGCACTTATGATGAGCCCTGGGTGTTGTATGTAAGTGGACGAATCACTAAATTCTACACCTGACACTAATATTACACTGTATGTTAACCAACTGGAATTTGAATAAAAACTCGAAAAAAGAAAACTTAAAAACACAGAGATAAATTTTAGAAAAGAAGATAAAAAAGGAATTTTGAGGTGTAAAAAACAAAAGTCCAGACCTCAGGTAGCTCACCAAATAATTGGGCAAATAACACCAATATGTGAAAAGTGTATAAGGAATAATATAATAATACGCTGTAAATAACTCTAACTTTGATTATTCCATCAAGGTAAAGTATATGGTTCAGTAAATGGTTAGTTACATCTTCAGTAAATAGTTGGTATACATCTATATCTAAACAAATATAGCTACCTCTCATTCATACAACTACTGTTTATAATCAATACTTATTCTATAACTTATTCTATACCTTATTCTATAACTTCACCAGCAAGATACCAGGCAGGGACTAATCCATACTATTTGTTTAGAACACTCCTCCATTTAAAACTTAACTTTCTATGCATTATCTTCTAAGATCATGGCTTAATCAACATTCTGCAATTACCATATTACACATCTAGGCTAGACACAGGATTGTTTGTAGTTTATACAAACGATGAGACTTAAGTCGTTGGTACCAGATCTGGGCTATGGTAAGAATATGGCGTGGCTTCTGTTAAAAGACACATTGATTGGGAGTACCTGGGTGGCTCAGTCGGTTAAGCATCCGACTCTTGTTTCAGCTCAGGTCAGGATCTCGTGGTTCATGGGATCAGACCCCCCATTAGGCTCTGTGCTGACAGCACAGACTCTTCTTGGGATTCTCACTCTCCCTCTCTCTCTCTCTCTCTGCCTCTCTCTCTCTGTCTCTCCCTTAAAATAAATAAACTTAAAAAAAGATACACTGAGGCATTATTAACCATGTTGAGTTTATTCAAGCCAAACTTTATTTGAATTTGGAAGCATCAAACCATAGGTGCTGGAGGTACCTTTATAGAGAATAGACAGATGAACAACAAGGTAATTACTAATTGGCTACAGGTTAGAATATAGTTGGCTGTGGTAGGTTGTCCCTCAGGTATTTACAGGCTTGGATTTTGGTTTGCTTACATAGGCTGCCAAGGCACAGGAACCACTGTGTTCCAATGGTCTCCTTGCTTAATTAATTTAACATGTATTTTAGATCTTACCACATTTTCTCTCCAGCGTAAGGCTTGCTTACATTTCTAAAAGAATACTGATGCTTCTTTCCATCATCGGGTATTGTTATTGAATCAATCAGTATAACCAAAATTCTCTACACTGGGGCCATTTGGCCTCTCAATAAATGACTCACCCTGAGTTGTAAGAGAATTTTCCTTTACCTCATGTTGAGTGTTAAGGGATTTGTATGAAAGATTTTATTCCAATTGTTCAGCAAGTCACAAAACTACTAAGTTCTGCACTCTGAATCCTTTACAGAAAGACCATAAGAGGGGGAAAAATAACTCTCGATGGGGAGCAGAATGTGGCACTCCAAAATACACCCCTTTGGCATAGGTTTTATTTTGAAGTGAGGAAAACAGTGGAAAACACACTTTTGGAAGGAACATTTACACTTATAGGGGAAATCTCCATTTGTAAAGGCATCTCTCCTTCTTCTCACTAGGAAGAAAAGGATGATTTTAAGTCACAAGAAAGTATTATTCATGGAAGAGATAGTGACTTCAATCTGTCTAACAGCCTTACCCTTGTTTACTCTGCTTTTCCTAGTAAACTCCCATGACTTTCTCCCCCTTCCCCAACATCTTTTTTTTTTTTTTTTTTTTTTTTTTGCCTTCAGCTGAAGCTGATATTTAAGATGGCACTTTGGGCAACTTCAGAATTTTTCAGTTGTCTTGGTTATTTCCTGTGTGTACATGGATTATACATGGCACACCTCTGTTTGTTTTTCTCTTGATAATCTCTTTTAGTGCAGAAGGTTTCAGACAAGAATTCAGAGGGGTAGAGGGAAAATTATATTTTTCCTCCCCTGCACTGTCATGTTTAAATGCCAAGAAAATATGTTGTTTACTGAGAGGTTTGTTATGGATTTTTTTGAACTTATGAATCATGTAATCACTGCTTTCATTTCGCATTGACCTCCTAGATATCAGAGTTAAATTTATGATTCAGTTTGAAATGCTGTAAATTTCTTTACAACCTCGGTATCATTGTTCAGCTTCTAGTACCAACTTCAAAAAAGATTTAGTATCCCATTTCATTATTTCACAGATTTTTTTCTCTTAACTGATATTTTTGTTTTATATAAACATACCCACATCCTCTGATAAAGCATATCAAAAATTCACAAATAAATGATTGAAAGTCAATTATTTGGAATTGTCCTGGTTTTTTTTGGTATGGCAGGGTAAACATACTAGAAGAATCTGAACTTGTCACAGGGACTTTGCCTTTCCTATTGTTGGAAAAGAAAAAAAAAACAGGCCCAAACTGGACTCAATTGACCCCAAGAGAGCAAACCAAGACTAATTTGCAATTTCAAATTCTTCCAGAAATGTGACATTTAAGCAGTCCAACTGCAATCTCCTGATCTGGGCTGGTGAGGTGTTCAGCATGATATAACCCCATCATTCCATGTCTCCCAAAAGACGATGACCCAGCCTGAAACAACCCTTTCTTTTCTTCTGCTAGTCACTTCCCTGTTCCACTCTCCTTCTGCCTATAGCCTATAAAAAGCTGTTTTGTACAACTCCTTGGAGCACCTGTCTAGGGTCGAGAAGGGATGCTGCCTAATTCATGAATTGTTGAATAAAGCCAATTTGATCTTCAAATTTCCTCAGTTGACTTTTTGTTCTCTAACGCTTTCATGAGGGCACAGTTTAGAGAGTTCAGAAGACTAGATTTTGAGAGAGATAATTTCTTGAAGTAAAAGGTCAGTACTGTTTATTTACTACTCTTTTGAAGATGAATATGATTTTGGAACCTGGTTCAATGACCCAACTATACATTTTTTTTTCCTTTTTTATCCCTCAGTGATGTTTTCATGCTTGTTGAATTGGATACCTATAAAACTGTGCTTGGCCAAATAAAAGATATATATTATATATATCTATATATCTATATATCTATATATATATATATATATATATATATAACACAATCAGTTCCATTTCATTCCTGTTTTGAAATGAATGCAATATAGCACCATCATTCTAAAAAGTGACAGGAAAGACAGAGACATTAAAAATATATTATCTTTACTGTTTTACATGCATTAAATATGTCAACCCTTTTCCAACTCTTTTACTTTTTCAGCCCGAAACAGAAGGGGATTCAACAGGGGAACATCTCTTGTGCCAGAGTTTGGCTGAATAATTGCATTTCCTAATCCAAAAAGCATATTACATTATTTTATGCAAAGATAAATCTTGTGAAGTGTCTGTGTTATTTTTTTTTCTTCTGAAAAGGGAGAGCATATTCCTTCTTAATACCACCTGGCAATCATTAAAGCATAATATAACTTAAGGAAATATTTCCTGCAGCCTCTTGCTAAGTTTGTTCAGAAGCAAAGTACAGACTTCACAATCATAAGGTGAATGTGGGACCACAAGTCGAAATTCCAGAGCCAACAGGGTATTTGGGCTGTCTGTGCAGGGAAAGGAAAAGTCATCTAATAGATTGTGGATTCTACTAAGGCTGATATTAATAAGAATGCCCTCCACTGATTGTTCAAAATTTCTTTTCAGGGGAATCATGTTCCTGGCTACATTACCCCTTGGAACCACTGCACGGAGTCTCAATCAAGCCCTTGTTCTCCTAATCATATGGTCCTGTAGATATTATTATTTATGTGTAACCGTTAAAAGCTTTGCTCTATTCTCCCATAAGGTGTTTGAATATTAACACGAACAAATGATGAAATATTAGCAGAGTGACTTTCAAGAATGCTCTGTGGGCTGTGGAGAATGTTAAAGGGGTCACAGATCCTAAAATCTTGCCACATGAACTGTGCATCATTGATTCTATCAGTTTTGACCACAAATCCAGGACTACGAAGAAAGGTATCTATTGCCAGTGAAAGTGTAGTCGTGCCCTCTTATTTATTGGAATCCTAGAAAATACAGATTTATTATTTTCTAGGATTCCAATAAATACTGCTAAAAGTACACTATGACTTTTCCACATTTAAGTGAATATTTCGTAGCAATCTGGATGTCCAATTGGTTAAATTATTAAACATTTTACATAATTATCACCAGGTATTCATTCAAAGAGATACAATGGAGGGGCGCCTGGGTGGCGCAGTCGGTTAAGCGTCCGACTTCAGCCAGGTCACGATCTCGCGGTCCGTGAGTTCGAGCCCCGCGTCGGGCTCTGGGCTGATGGCTCAGAGCCTGGAGCCTGTTTCCGATTCTGTCTCCCTCTCTCTCTGCCCCTCCCCCGTTCATGCTCTGTCTCTCTCTGTCCCAAAAATAATTAAACGTTGAAAAAAAAAAATTTAAAGAGATACTATGGAAACATGCTTACTGACATGGGAAGTATGTGCAAGATACATTATTAAGTGAGTAAAATAGGTACAAATTATGTATAAAATTATTCCCCAAATTTATTAAAGTAGCAGTATTCTAAGTTCATGTTGGTGGAAAGCACTCAAAGGCCTTTACTTTCTCGAAAACACTCGAAGACTTTTACTTTCTCTTTCCCTACCAAAAAACTATATACAATTTCTCCTTTAGATAGTATTTCTTGGGGCACCTGGGTGGCTCAGTTGGTTAAGCGCCGGACTCTTGGTTTCAACTCAGGTCATGATCTCATGGTTTGTGGATTTGAGCCTCTCATTGGGCTCTGTGCTAAAGGGGCAGAGCCTGCTTGAGATCCTATCTCTCTTTGTTTTTCTGCCCCTCTCCTTGCTCCTACTCTCTTTCTCTCTCTCAAAATAAATAGACATTTTAAAAAATAATAAATGTATAGTATTTCTCAATGAAAAAAATCTACTTTTATGAATTCTCACTTAATTTTGAAGCATATTCTAATTTAGAGACAATATTGTTTGAATTCCTTATTCCTTTCCTAACTAAAATTGAAATGCATGGATCTCATCTGAATAACTCAAGTTCATGGAAGCAATGCTGGCCAACAAAATAAAAATACATTACCAGTGTTAGTGAAAGTCAATCTCTACAAAAAAGCCCTAAAACTAGAAACCACGTATTGACTGATAAATACCAATTAGCCCTCTAATAATTTAGCCAGATTTTTAAAAGCAGCAATTTTGTTTCATAATTTATGGCAAGGTGATAAACAAAACAAAGGGCTACTGATAGAGGGTGGGAAAAATCATTGTACAGAAGGAAGGTTTTTTTCATAGTAGTAAACCCTAGAAAATATTTATGATATAAGTAATTCATCAACATATACATTTTTCCAGAAAAGATGTCTCAAGCAGGCCGAATTTGCTCTAAGATGAGTAGCTGATACTCAGAGCAGCCTGACTTTCAACATTACATTCAGAAAGCAGTGGTGGGGCCCCTGCATGGCTGTCAGTGAAGCGTCCAACTTTAGCTCAAGCCATGGTCTCACCTTTTGGTTGGTGAGTTCAAACCCCACATCGGGCTCTTGCTGACAGTGTGGAAGCCTGGTTGGGATTCTCTCTCTCTTCCCCCCACCCTCTCTCTCTGCCCCACCCCTACTCATGTTTTCTCTCTCTCTCAAAAATAAATAAACTTAAGGAAAAAAAAAAAAGAAAGTAGTGGTGATGCTACATTTCAGCCACCGTCAGGTGTTTAGGTTTGGTCACCTGGCTAGCCTTCTGTCAAAGTAAGTCAGTGAAAGAACAGGGACTTGGGCTGGCCCTTGAATGTAAGGTTGACCATGACAATGTAGCAAAGGCAAGAAATCTGAAGAGTCCTTCAGGTCAGGAGTCTTCATCCATTTTGTTGACTATTTAATATGTGTGTGTCTTGGGGCGCCTGGGTGGCGCAGTCGGTTAAGCGTCCGACTTTAGCCAGGTCACGATCTCGCGGTCCGTGAGTTCGAGCCCCGCGTTGGGCTCTGGGCGGATGGCTCAGAGCCTGGAGCCTGTTTCCGATTCTGTGTCTCCCTCTCTCTCTGCCCCTCCCCCGTTCATGCTCCGTCTCTCTCTGTCCCAAAAATAAATAAAAACGTTGAAAAAAAAATTTTTTTTAATATGTGTGTGTCTTTTCCATGTGGTATTTTATTTTATCTGACTAAGCATCCCACAGAACAGGAACTATTATCTTCGTTCCATGGACGTAAAAGCTGAAACTCAAAGAGATCCTTTGATTTCCTAGAGAGGTACAGCTTGTATATAGAATCTATAGCTGCCAGTTTAATACATAATGCCTTCTTATTACATTACAGTATAGTGTGGTTAGAGGAAACATTTTCTGACACTGTGAGGCACTGTCCACATTTTCAAAGGCTTCCCATAATTTTCAGAATGCTTAGTTCAAAAATTACTTATATTTTGAAATTAATATTCAGTAATATTGATTTATTTTTGGATATGGGAGTCATCATAAAAATCCTACCTTTTCTCATCAGTTCAGTTCATTCCCTCTTTTCCCATGAGCTTCACCTATCACGTTTCTAATATCTAAATGGCTAAGTTCCAATCCAAGTTTATCCACAGTATACATTGACTAAATGCAAATTGCTTTCATTCTTGTGAAATCCTACAGGATTCCTTGCTTACACATTTATGTACTAATTAAAGTCTTTGAAAATGTGTTTTTCTTGGTTTAGTGTAGTGTCACGTCATACTTACGTCTTTCTAAACTCTGATCTACTTTTTATTTGCCAAAAATATTTTACTATAACATCCACCATTTATTCAATGCTCATTATCAATTCAGGAAATGTATTACATGTTTTAAAATATTACTTCATATAATAACCATGAAATTGCTAAGCGGCGGGTAGTATTATTTGCTTTTGAAATTCTAGTAAACAGAAGCTTAGTGAGATTAAATAAAGAGCTTCAATGCTAGTATATTGCGGCGGAGAAAACTATCTCTCGGACTTAATGCAAAGAAAAATTTCAAAATAAGAACTCAAGAGACCTTAGGAACTAAGGTAACCTTCATAAATATCAAAGGCTTTTCTTGCCTACTTCTCTTCTGATGCAAATCTAGGACCCAAATTTTTTTCTTATAAGAACTACACATATTTATTTATTTATTTATTTATTTATTTAGTATTTCACATTGCAGAGAACAGAAGAGAATGAATACACACACACACACACACACACACACACACACACACACACACTTTTTTTTTCCCCAGAAAACCAAACCAAACAGGATTGCCATGTGCATCGGCTTAGGAACCTAATTGTTTGTAATGCATGGATGTGTTCCCTACAAGTTCTCACTGGCAACCTTAGTGCTTAAATTTCTATCACTTTTCTTTTTTTAATGTTTATTAATTTTTGAGAGAGAGAGAGAATGCACATGGGGGAAGGGCAGAAAGAGAGGGAGACTGAATCCTAAGCAGGCTACATGCTGTCAGTGCAGAGCCCAACGTGGGGCTCAAACCCATGAACCATGACATCATGACCTGACCTGAAATCAAGAGTCAGTTTCTCAACTGACTGATCCATCCAGGCACCCCCATCACTTTTATTTTTTACTGAATATTCAAAAGAATGCTCGAAATCTTACTTCACCTGAAGCGTATCCTAAATTAATTCAAGAGAACATGCTCAGAAGAAAGCAAGGATTGGGACATGGGCAGGGAGTTGTGTGCTTTTGCAACAAGAAATGTTCATGAGGGGAGGAAAGAGGCTGGTTATGGAAATCAGTTTCTCCCCTCATTTTATAAGGTAGCACAGAGGTACTCATCTGGTTACTCCAAGAATGGGCTCATTCAAAAACTAAACCCAGGAGACTTCTGTTTTCTAAGTGGTCTACTTTCACAATCAGGAAACTCCAGGCACTACCAAGTTGCCTAGGAGTTCACTCTGCTCTTTTGTTATAAACATGTAGTATTAAAAAAACAAACAACAACAACAAAAAACATGTAGTATTAAGAAGTCATTATGCTCTGGCCAGTTCATTTCATGTTATACCACCAGGTGGAGAACTCAAAGAATGGTGTGTCATCTTCTATGGCAATGTTTGTAAACTCTTCCCAATAATCCCTACATTATAACGCACGGAGCTGGTGGAGTGGGTGTTCATGCTCCGGTAGCAAGACAGTTTGTTCAGTCCACAAGCATTTTAGGAGGTAGCTACCAAAAGTCGAGCAGCACAGCAGGATCTGGGTGATGAGACACGGACCTTTAATGAATATGTATGTGGTTCTTTGGGAAGAAAAAGTAAACAATTACGACACAATTTACCATTACCATGTAACAGTTTTGGTCCAGGGCAAGAGGGTCCAAAAGTGATGGTAGCTCTAACTCTTCTGGGAACAGCTTTTAACAAAGGAACTCCCAGAGGAGGCCAGGGATGGAGCCTTCCAAACAGAAACAATAAATAAATAAATAGAATGCAAAAAGTCATGAATTGAAAAATTCCAGAGACATTCTCTGGGAAATTATGATTTGCAGGAATGGGGAAAGAATGGCCAGGAATTACCAAACATAACTATTTTAGGAAATCTCCTAGGTGAGTTTCACGTTCTCGTAGTTTGAGACCCAGTGTTTCAAGAAATTCTAAAATTCTTAGTTGTGCACCTTGACCTGCTCCATTCATTCCATTTCCTGTTCTTTAATCTTTCCCTTTCTCATTTTTCGATATCTCACTATGTTACATGTTCTGCGAGAACATCTTATTATCTTAGTATCCCCACTGACAACTATGGTTATAAAATTTTTCATTAAGGAAGTCACACCAAATGTGACCAAGGGCTCGGGGGTTTCCTGCATAGCAAAAGATTAAGTTAATTAGCAATATATATAGATGAAAATTGAGTTGTCACTTTTGTAATGAAATCAGCTGCTGCTAAACTCGGGGAGATGTGGTTACAGGTCAAAAGCGAAGGTTAAAAAACAAAAAGAAGCAGACATTTGAATTATCTGTACACTTGGGCACTGAGATATTATAGATCAACACCCAGGTATTCAGTTTTGTCTAGTCATTTAATGACTGATAACTTCAGTTATATAGTCACACAAAACCAAGCATATACATAGTAAATAATTATATCAAAAGAACAAAGATAATATTAATAATATTCTTAATATTTAATATTAATCATTACAGGTAGTATGTGTTGGGAGTTACTATATGCAAAACATTGTGCCAAGTATTTACCTTCATTATCTCATTAAATTCTCACCACAATCTAGTAAATTACTACCATTATATTTCCTCTTCTACAGATTATGAAATTAAGGATTCAGGCGGTTTAAAAAGAAAGTAGCACAGATACTGAAATTCAGTAAATAGTCCTAGTGATCAACAATATTTTAATTCATTTCCAAATACTTATTCTGCTTGACCAGCTATGTTATATTTATTATTCAAAGATCATGTTAAAATAAATGTTCTTAACAAAGAAAAAGAAAGAGTACAATGTTTTCCTTTTGAATCGACTTGTATACTGGATTTATCCTCTATGCGTACCACGGAGTGATGGCAAAAACATTATTATATTTTGGAAACTAAAAATAGGTTCTTCAATTGGAAAAGTAGACTTGCTTCAGTAGAGCTGAAAGTCATGAATTCTAGAGTGGATGCCATAAATTAGAAGTTTAGTTCACTACAGTTTGTCAATGTTGGAAACCTGCACGAGCAGGGATGAGAATCAATGACTCAGCCACTTGTACTGAAATTAGTTGATTAATGGCAGACTACATTAACTGAATTTTTTTTTCTTTTTACTCCTTGCGTGATCTTGTTAATTAGGAAAATTCCCACTTCTCATTGAAATTTCAAATAAATTCACTTGCCTCCTGAATATGTTGACCTAGCAGAGACATAATTTTATCTTTTCAGAAACATGCACATTTTAGAATTGACTCTTCTTAATGAGATTGCAACACGTACAGTTTGAATAAGCCATCTGATTTCTCTAAGTTTCTAGTCACTGACATGAGAAAACCCTTGATTAAACCAGAAGGAAACCTACTTTAATTTTTTTTCTGTAAAATGTATACAATTTACTTCCTTTGTCTATAATTTATTTTTGTGTGTCCATTTAGGCCAACAAGTCCCCATATCTACACAATGTAAAAGGATAAAAAGAGATTTAGATATCTACATTTTTATTCTAAAATGAATTGATACTCTCTCTTCCAAATCTTACTGATGTATATTGTACTGTTAAAATATATACTATACAACACAATATCCTGGTGTTTTAATATGTATAGAAAGATAAATAAGTAGCATTCATTTGAACTGTCACGTTTATTATTGAATAATAAAATAAATTCCACAGCAAATTTATAGAATCATACAATTAAGTTTCCCTAAAAGATCATGCTTTTACAATAGAAATCATTGCTATTTTCCTGTTTCATTCAGAAACTTGGAGCTCAGCTGAGTTTTGTTTGAAATCAATTATTTGGTGTTATTAAAGGAAACATTCGTTCTGCAAGTGTTTATTGAAACCAGATGCTGGACTCAGGGCTTAAGTTGAACAAAAGTGGGAGGTTTTGGCCTCATGTAATTAAGAAGCAGGTGAAGGGCACCTGGGCAGCTCAGTCAGTTAAGTGTCTGTCTGACTTCGGCTCAGGTCATGATCTCATGGTTCATGGGTTTGAGCCCCATGTTGGGCTCTGCGCTGACAGCTCAGAGCCTGGAGCCTGCTTTGAATTCTGTGTCTCACTCTCTCTCTCTTCCTCTCCTACTCGTGCTTTCTCACTGTGTCTCAAAAATAAACATTAACAACAACAAAAAAAGGAATTTAGCAGGTGAAACAAAAAATTAGTAATCACAATGCAGTGTGATAAGTGAAGTAAAAAGGTAAGTGCAGTGTGCTACTGAAACTTGTATGGAGAATGTAAGTTCCAGCCTTAGGAATTCAAAAAAAAAAAAAAAAAAAAATATATATATATATATATATATATATATATAGGCACAAGTAATGGTTCATCTTAGACTGAATGGTTGGTTCAGAGTTAACTTGGTAAAGTGGCACCTGGATGGCTCAGTCAGTTGAGCATCTGACTCTTGATTTCGGCTCAAGTCGTGATCTCACGGTGTGTGGGTTCCAGCCCCCCATCTGGCTCTGCACTGTCAGTGTGGAGCTTGCTTGGGATTCTCTTTCTCTCTGCTGCTTGCTCGTTCTCTCTCTCAAAATAGATAAATAAACTTTAAAATTAAAAAAAAGAGTTCATTTGGTAAAGAGTTAGCTTGAGTGTTTCAGGCAAAAATAACACCATGTAAAATTTCCTGCAAATGGTAAGGTGCATGGCAAGTGGAAGAAAGAGAAAATCTTAATATAGCTGGACCTTTGAGTACAAATGGGGGCATAACAGAACTGAGACTAGACATAGAAGGGTGCAAGTCATATGGGACATATTAAATCATATTTCAGCTTAAACTTTAACCTACGAATATGAGAGCTAATAATATGATTTATCTGGGAAAATTAAATAAGTTGATTCAGGTTTTTTTTTTTTTAATTTTTTTTTTCAACGTTTTTTATTTATTTTTGGGACAGAGAGAGACATAGCATGAACGGGGGAGGGGCAGAGAGAGAGGGAGACACAGCATCGGAAACAGGCTCCAGACTCCGAGCCATCAGCCCAGAGCCTGACGTGGGGCTCGAACTCACGGACCGCGAGATCGTGACCTGGCTGAAGTCGGACGCTTAACCGACTGCACCACCCAGGCGCCCCTAGGTTTTAATCTAGGTATAAGCAGAAAGCAGGAAGCATGATGACATATTCACCAATTCCCAATACTTAACAGCAATTTCAAATTTTAAACCTGGTTAAAAACCTGAAAATCCAGTTGACTTCTATTCAACATATTAGACTATAAAAATTACTATATGTTTAGAGTCACAGAGATCTTGAATAGAATCAGTGTTGACACTCTGGCAAACTAGATAAAGAATCATATATTTAATACACATCTTCTTTACATATAAAAACAAATGTGACAAGGCTTACCTCACAGATTCTTATAACTAATAGAAAACATCAAGTAATAGCTGTAATAAATATTACACATAAATATTTATGTAAATAAAAATATTACCAAATGAAATGTTCAAGTACATTAAATTGTTTACATAAGAATTCAGTTACTTTCCCACTTTTTTGTGAAAAGGAATTTTACTTCATTCAAATTGAAAATAAAACAAAGTTGAAAAAAATTACGTATGAAATTCAGAAAACAATGGATGTGAGCTCAAAAAATTAGAAGCAGAAAGACAGATACCAAAAGCAATTACCATATTAAAAAGAAAGTCAAGGGCTCTGAGACAAAAAGCAAAGCAGAACAGAACAAAACAAAGCAGATCCATATGGAAAACAGCATGATTAAAAAAGCAGAGTCTTAATATTTGTTGTCACTGAAAGAAATGAAAAATAATTGTCCAAATGGTGAGGAAAACAAATATGTGACACCATTTTGATCAGTTTATCAAGACAATAAATTTAACGTGTCTGTTTGTGTTGCTTGTCATATCTTTGGATAGCACAAACTGAATGTCAGGATTACAGGATTCTATCTCCTATTTGGTTCTGCGGTAAAGAACACTTACACAATGATAAAAATCAATACCTATTAGGATACCCAATTTAAAGAACATAAGTTTGAAACATCCTTATAATCTTAAAAATTTTTTTAATCTTTAATAATTTTTGAGAGAGAGAGAGAGAGAGAGACAGAGTGTGAGCAGGGGAGGAACAGAGAGAGAGGGAGACACAGAATCTGAAGCAAGCTCCAGGCTCTGAACTGTCAGCACAGAGCCTGACACAGGGATCGAATTCACAAACCCTGAGATCATGACCTGAGCCAAAGTCGGATGTGTAACCAACTGAGCCACCAAGGCACCCCTCCTTGTAGTCTTGATATTTATTTTGATTGGACCACTTTGATAAATAACATGAACAAAACTCGAAATACATTCAGGAAAAAAGGGTATCTCTTGACACAAGTAGCTTGGAAGTCCAGGACTTGACCTGGATTTATGAATTATTGGATGTGAGAATCCATATTACATTTTCAGCTCTTTCAGTTTATTCTTCTGTGACTATAATCTCCTCTATAATTCTACTATTATGTTTCCTCAATATACCAGGAAAGATGGCCTTCACCAGCCCAAGATTTTGTCCCCAAACTTCAAAACCCCAGTGGAGTCAGACATTGTTGTTCCAACACAGTGTATAACCAGCAAAATGTATTGCACACGCCTTTAGTGATTTCTACTGCCCTGGGCATGATGTATAACAAATGACTTAACATGAGAGACACAATCCCAACCCAGAGATCAGAAGGAGAAAGAAAGTCTAATTTTCATTTCCTCCAAAAGTAAATGGAGTAGACTTTCTCCAAAGTAGCTAAAAATACCATCCAAAATGAAAATAATTAGTACAATATGTAATAGTAATGTAAATATCATGTACATAATGTACATAATATCATGTAATAATGTAAATAACATGACGTAACTAACAAAACGTGGACGGTAAAAGGAATGATAATGTGTCTTCAAAGGCACTACTAACTTCTAATTTTGTACGATTTGGAGTTAAATCTGCTGGTACCAGGGTTGAGCAGAAAATAGAGGTTTAATATGTAAAACCGGAGAATTCGAAAAGGGTGTAGGGATGTGAAAAGAATCAGATTTAGATTTTATTAAGTCAAACTAAGAAAACTAGATATAAAGTCACATTGGAGGAAAAGAAGCATGGTATAACTGAAACATGGGAACCAGAGGTGTAACCTCTATGTAACCTGATTCCCAAAAAGAAGGCACACGATGGAGTAAAGGTAATACTGGTAGAAATAATGGCAAAAATTTTCATTGCTAATAAAAGATAAGAAGCCACTAGTGAAAAGCTCATCAACCAGAGAGCAGAAAAAATACCAAAAAAATCTTACCACATTGTCTTCATGACTTTAGCTTCGTGTTAAATTTTGAAATCAAGTGGGGTGAGTCCTCCAAATTTGTTCTTCTTTTGCAAGATTTTTTTGCTGTTCTAGATGTCTTGCATGTGAATTTTAGCATCATTTCCTCAAACAAACAAAAAACAGCTAGAGTTTTGATAGAGATTGTGTCCAAGCTGTTGATCAATTTGGGAAGAATAACTATCTTAATAATAGTAAATCTGGGGACATCTGGGTGGCTCTGTCGTTTTAAGGGTCTGATTCTTGAGTTTGGCTCAGGTCATGACCTCACGTTTCGTGAGTTCAAGCTCTGAATCGAGCTCTGTTCTGTCAGCTTGGGACACTTGGAATTCTCTCTCTCCCTCTCTCCCTGCTTCTCCCTGCTCTCTCTCTTTCTCTCAAAATAAATAAGTAAATATTTAATAATAATAATATTAATTCTGACTCTTAGACATTGGATGTCTTTCCAGTTATATTGATATTTAACTTCTTTCCAATTTGTTCTGTAGATTTTAGTGTGCAAGTCTAGCATATTTTTTAAAACAATTTCTTCTTATTTTATTATCTTTGATACTATCATAAAGCGATTTTCTATTTTTGGATTATACATTGCGTGTATGCAGAAAAACAACTGATTTTTTATGAAGTTTTCTGTGAACTTCGTCAATTTGGTTAGTACTTTTAATAACTTTTTGTGGATTCTTTATAATTTTTCATACACAAGATCATACCACTTGCGAATAAAGGTAAGTTTATTTCTCCCTTTCCAAACTGGATCCCTGCTTAAATGTCTTCTTTTCTGATTTCCTTGGCTAGGACTTCAAGTACAATGCTGACTAGAAGTGGCAAAAACAGGCATCCTTGTCATTCCAATGGGAACGGAAAAGCATTCAGGCTTTCATCATGAAGTATAAGTTTTACTATGATAAACCATAATGTCATTAACTATGACTTGATGCCCTTTATATAGGTGAGGATGTTCCCCTCTATTAGTGGTTTGTTAAGTGTTTGTATTGGGAGAAGTTTTTAGATTTTGTCACATGATTTTTCTGTGTCTATTGAGACACTCTTGCGGTTTCTGCCCTTTGTCCTATTGATTGGTATTAACATTAATTTATTTTATTTTATTTTTTAATTTTTTAATTAATTTAAAATTTTTTAAGTTTATTTATTTATTTGAGAGACAGAGACAGCACAAGTCAGGGACAGGGGAGAGAGAATCCCAAGCAGGCTCTGTGCTGCCAGTGCAGAGCCCAATGCAGGGCCCAATCCCCTGAAACCACCAGTCTGTGATCTGAGCCAAAACCAAGAGTCGGAGGCTCAACCGACTAAGCCACCCAGGCGTCCAAACATTGCTTTAGTTTAAAATTCTAAACTAAACTTGCATTCACAGGATAAATCCGATCTGGTCATGGTACATAATTCACTTTATTTATTGCTTGGATCCATTTGCTGGAATCATTTTGAAAAATTTTATGTCTGTATTCTTAAGAGAAGTTAGTCTGTCTTGTTATGTCTTTGCTCACTTTAGCATCAGAGTTAATTCTGGATTCGTAGAATGAGTTGGGAGCATACCTTCTATGTTTAGAAGAGCTTGTGAGGGATCAATAATAATTTTTCTTTAAGCATTTGATAGAATTTACCAGTGAATCCTGGGCCTGAGCTCTTTGTTAGAGGATTAAAATAACTGATCAAACATTTTAATTGTGGTTTGTCTATCCAGGTACCATATTTTTCCTTGAATCAGTTCTGGTAGTTATTGTATATGTAAGATTTTTTTTTTAATCTGGGTTATCTAATTTGTGGGGTTTTTTTTTTTGCTTGTTTGTTTATTTTTAGACAGAGAGAGTGCAAGCAGGGGAGAGGGGCTGAGGGAGGGAGGGAGAGAGAGAGAGAGAGAGAGAGAGAGAGAGAGAGAGAGAGAAGATCTCAAGCAGGTTCCATGCTCAGTGCCGAGCCTGGTGTGGGACTTGATCTCATGACCCTAAGATCATGACCTGAGCTGAAATCAAGAGTCAAATGCTCAACTGACAGGGCTACTCAAGCATCCCATGGATTATCTAATTTGTTGATGTGTGTTGTTCATAGTAGTTCCTTACACTCCTTTTCCATTTGTGTAAGGTCAGTAGTGATGTCCCCTTTCATTTTTGATTTCAGTAACTTGACTCTTGTCTAATGTTTTTATTGGTTAGTGTAGCTAAAGATCAATTATACTGATATTTTGAAAGAACTAAGGTTTTATTTGTTGACTTCGTTATTGTTTTTATAGCATTCATTTCCTTTCTATATTTCTTCCCTTTCTTAGTTGGTTCTTTACTTATTTGTTTCACAAGTAAAAAGTTAGGTTATTGATTTGAGATTTTATTTTAAAATAAAGTTATTGAATTATTTTTTTAAGTTTATTTATTTTGAGAGAGGAAAAGACAGAGAAAGAACATGGGCAGGGGAGGGGCAGAGAGAGGAAGAGACAGAATCTCAGGCAGGTTCCACATTGTCAGCACAGAATCCAGTTCAGGGCTTGAAACCACCAACTGTGAGATCATGACCTGAGCAGAAATCAAGAGTTGGAAGCTTACCACGACTAAGCCACCCAGGTGCCCTAAGAGTTATTTACATTTTAAGGATTCTCTAAGTGCTACTTAGTTACATCTTGTAAATTATTTATTGTTTTCATTTTCATTCACCTCAATTACTTTCTAATTTCCCTCATCAGTTCATATTTTTAAATTTCCTAACTTTACTTTTCATATAAATGTCTAATGAATTCCATTGTTATTGTACCACACACTTTGCATGATTTCAGTCAGCTTCATTACATGGAGGTTGGTTTTGTGGGCTAGCTTAGTGTTTCTTCTGGTGAACATTTCAGGTGTGTCTGAGAAGAGTGTGTGTTTGTGATTGTGTGAGGCATTCTATAGATTTGACCTAGATCTAGTTTGTTTACATTATTGGTAAAACCTTCTCATCCCTCTTGGTCTTCTGGCTACTTGTATCCATTATTGAAAGTGGAATATTGATATCTGCAGCGATTATAATTTAATTATCGATTTTTCCTCTGAATTTCATTTTTTATCATGTGTATATATCCTCATGTGCATATATGTTTATATTTTTTGATGGATTGACACTTTTATTCTCAAATGTCCCTATTTTTCTCTAGGAACAAGTTTTGTCTTAAAGTTTAGTTATGGTTTAGATTATTCTTTTTTTTTTTTGCTAAAATATAGAAACTTTTCTCTAATATAGTTTCATACCTTTGCTCCTCCCTTGCACTATTTTTTGCCATGCAAATTATACTTTTATAAATGGTATTGCCAGCAAAATCAATTTTATAATTATCTCTTTGTGCAGCTATGTTTTAAATGAGGTAGGAGAAGAATGATTTTACAAAAATACATTTCTACTGTCACTTGTATTTACTTATGTAGTTGCCTTTACCGGAGCAATCATTCTTTGATATGGATTACAGTTACCTCTCATGTCAGTTTCTCTCTGTCTGAAGGACTACCATTAATATTTATCATAGGAAAACTTTGATGGGACAGTTCTCTCAATTTTTGTTTAAATAAGAATGTTTTAATTTCTGCTTAATTTTTGAAAGATAGTTTTGGTGGAAATGAAGTTTTTCTTGATTGTCCTTTTCTTTCAAATTGTCATCCCAGTGTTTTCTGACCTCAATGGTTTTGGTGCAGAAGCCATCTGTTAATGTTATTGATGGTTCATTGTATGCAATGAGTCATTTTCTCTTGCTCCTTTTTAAAATTCTCTCTATCTTATGTTTCTGACAGGTTGACTCTGGTGTGTCTAGGTGTAAATATCCTTGACTTTATTCTATATGGATTTTGTTAAGCTTGTTGTGTAAGTAGATTAATGTTTCTGTCATTGGGGAGCCTGGGTGGCTCAGTCCTTTGAGCGTCCAACTTCAGCTCAGGTCATGATCTCATGGCTCTTGGGTTCAACCCCGCACTGGGCTCTGTACCGACAGCTTAGAGCCTGGACCCTGCTTCGCTTTCTCTCTCTCTCTCTCTCTCTCTCTCTCTCTCTCTCTGCCCCTCCCCTGCTCATGCTCTGTCTCTGTCTCAAAATTAAATATAAATATTAGAAAAAAATTAAAATCTCATTCGATTTGGTAAGTTACAAACACTATTTATTCAAAAATTATTTCTGCTCCTATTACTTTCTCCTATTCTTCTAAAATTCCCATAATGCTTCTATATTACTCTTAATGGTGTTCCAAATGTCTCTGAGGTTCTGTTTATTTTTTTTTTTTATTCAATTCTTTTAGTTCCTCAGACTTGATCATCTCAAATAACCTATCTTCAGTTCTGCTGATACTGTCTTCCCTCTTCTATAGTCCACTGCTGAGTCCCTTAGGAATTTTTCTTTACTTCACTTTTTTATTTGGGTATTTTTTTATTTTCTACCTCATGATATTCTATATTTGGTGAGACATTGTTTTTGTTATTTTATTTAATTCTTCATATTGGGTTTTATTTACTTCTTTCAATATATTTAAATAGATGATTTAAAGTTTTTGTCTGGTAAGTTCAATATCTGAGCCCCCTCAGAAACAGTGTCTATCAATTGGCCATAAGTGTTTGACCATAAGTTTCTGTTTATATGCATGTCTCATAGCTTTGGTTAAATTTTGGAAATTACAGAAAATAATATGTGGTAGCTCTGAAAATCATATTTTGCCAATCCCCACAACTTGTTGATATTGCTTCTTAGATTTGGGTGCTTGAACTAATTGTATGATGTCTGCATTCCATGTAATATTCTAGAATTAAAACTTCAGCTTGGTTAATTTACAGATCAGTTAAAGATTGAATATAGATTTCCTTGAGTTTTAGAACATTTAGTCTTTCATACTTTCCCAAGGAGCTCTGCATGTGTGTTGGGCACATTTTAACAAAACAGTTTACAATTACGCCGTAGCATTCACTTTGGAATTGTGCATAGCCTCAACATCAGCCACAGTTGTGAGATTAGGGCCTTTTTGGTGTTTCTTGGACATCTCAACAGTTCTCCACAAGCATGCAATCTTCTAAACCACAGGAATAAATCACAGCCTTTCCAAGTCACCCAAAGATTTTTCATTCTCCATTTTAAGTTTTAGGTAGGCTGGGTTTTTTTGTTTGTTTGTTTGTTTTTTGGGTTTTTTTGGTGTGTGTGTGTGTGTGTGTGTGTTTATAAACAGATAATTTCACTCTCAAGTAACTGTGATGTTTAACAATTGCCACTAATCATTTTCAACAAAAACTCTTGGCATAGGATATTTCTTAGATAGAAAACCTGAGTCAGGTTATGTAACCACAATGCCTGTGGGTGGGGCTTCTCCAGGGAGCTATAAGAGAAATTGATGCACAAAGGATGGGGTTTTAAGGAGCTACAGATACAGTCTTACCCCTCAACAGTTTGCACATAAAAATAAGTAATAAGCTATTATAAAATTAAATCCAGCAATATATAAGAAATGTAAAATATCATGGAAAGTGACATTAATCCAGAACAATACAAGTGTAAATTCGCATGCACAAATGAATGAAAATTTGTTTACATTAATAAAATAAAGAAGATAAACCATATGTTCATTTCAATAAATGGGAGAAAAAATGTAGTTTGACAGAGTTCAGTGCCATTTCAGGACAAAACCTCTCAGTAAACAAAGAAGAGATTCAACCCGATTCAAAGTGTCTATCAAAAAACCTAAATGTTAAAAAATCTATGATTATATTGGCATCATAGTCAGTAATTAAGTGCTTATTATTATTATTTTTACCTAAGCTCAAGAACAAGGCAAAGATTTATGATCCCAATTTATGATCTCAAAACATTCTTATTTAAACAAAAATTGAGAGAACTGTCCCATCAAAGTTTTCCTATAACAAATACTAATGGTAGTCCTTCAGACAGAGAAACTGACATGAGAGGTAACTGCAATCCACAACCTTAGTGTTTTACGTTGTATTAGAAGTGTTAGCCATGGTGATAAGGCAAGGAAAAACAAGCTATTCAATTGGAATAGAAAATGTAAAATTGTTCTAATTTTGCAGCCAACACAATCATATATGTGAAAAACCTTACTGAATTTATAAAAAGCTAGTATAAATAGGAAATCAATAAAGCTAGGTTTTATGATATAAGCTCAATATGCATACAAACATATTGTGATTTTTACATAGTCGTCAATTAAAGAAAGAAACAATCATTTAAAGAAAAAGTTGCATGACAAATATATTGAAAATTATGAAATACTTTGAAAAGTATTAAATAAGATCTAAATAAATAGAGGTATAAATGTTTTTTGTGCATAAGAAGATTCAATATTATTGACATGGCAATAGTCTTCAAATTTATTAGCTCCATGAATTCTCAAATCGTAACAGGCATTTTTGGGGAAATTTGACAAGATTGTATTAAAGTGTATACGGAAATTTAAAGGGAATAGAATATCTGAAACAATTTGAAATAAAGACCAAATTTTTTGAGCTTCTTCACCAAATTTCAAGTCATACTAGTTAATATATTGTAGTGGGGGCATAAAGATGGAGATCAAGTTTAATGGAATGGAATAGAGAAACAAGAAGTGGGGGCCTGGGTGGCTCAGTCAGTTAAAGGTCCAATTTCAGCTCAGGTCATGATCTTGCTGTTCCCAAGTTCAAGCCTCACGTTGGGCTCTGTGCTGACAGGTCAGTGCCTGGAGTTTGTTTCAGATTCTGTGTCTCCTTCTCTTTCTCTCTGCCCCTCCCCCACTTGTGTTCTGTCTCTCTCTCAAAAATAAATAAACATTAAAAATTTGAAAAAAAAGAAACAAGAAGTAGACTCACACATATTTATGTTCAATTAAATTTCAAAAAGTATTTTAGTAATTCAATGGAAAGAGATATTCTTTTCAACAAATGATGTTGGAACAATTACATAGCTATAAGGGGAAAAAGAATCACTATATTCTACATATAAAACTAAAATTATACTGTATGTTAACTAAGTAGAATTTGAATACAAATGTAAAAAATGCTAAATCACTGTTTTATGGAATACACACATAAAATAAACAAAATGGGAATTTAGACATAAATTTAAGATGTGAAATTATTAAATTTCTGTGAAAAGAGATAAAATTTTGTGACATGGGATTCAGGAAAGACTTCTTTTTTCTTTTTTATTTTTTTTTAATTTTTTTTGTTTATTTTTGAGACAGAGAGAGACAGACCATGAGCAGGGAAGGAGCAGAGAGAGAGGGAGACAGAATCAGAAGCAGGCTCCAGGCTCCGAGCTGTCAGCACAGAACCTGACGCGGGGCTCAAACTCATGGACTGTGAAATCATGACCTGAGCTGAAGTCAGATGCCCAACCGACCGAGCCACTCAGGCGCCCCACAGGAAAGATTTCTTAAGCAAGAAACAATACTATAAAAGAGAAAGGAAACCTACTTTTGAAAGATCAAATGGAGTTGTTAGTGGGATTGATTCCTTGATTTCTCTTTTTGCTGCTTCATTATTGATGTATAGAAATGCAACAGATTACTTTTTATTGATTTTATATCATGTGACTTTGCTGAATTCATGTATCCATTCTAGAATTTTTGGGATGGACTCTTTCAGGTTTTCTACATAGAATATCATGTCATCTGCAAAGAGTGAAAGTTTGCTTCTTCTTTGCCAATTTGTATACATTTTGTTTCTTTTTGTTGTCTGATTGCTGAGACTAGGATATCCAGTACTAAGTTGAACACCAATGGTGAAAGTGAGCATCCTTGTAGTTTTGACTTTAAGGGGAAAACTCTCAGATTTTCCCCACTGAAGATGATATTAACTGTGGGTCTTTCATATATGGCCTTTATGATGTTGAAGTATTTTCCTTCTGTCCTTACTTTCTTGAGAGTTTTTATTAAGAAAGGATGCTGTATTTTGTCAAATGCTTTTTGTGCGTCTATTGACAGAATCATATGGTTCTTAACCTTTCTGTAATTAATGTAGTGTATCACGTTGATTGATTTGTGAATATTGAACCAGCCCTGAAATACAGGAATAAATCCCACTTGATCATGGTGAATAATTCTTTTAATGTACTGTTAAATTCGATTTGCTAGTATCCTGTTGAAGATTTTTTCACCTAGGTTCATCAGGGATATTGACCTTAATTCTCCTTTTCAGTGGGGTCTTTGTCTGGTTTTGGAATCAAGCTAAAGCTGGTTTTGTAGAATGAGTTTGGAACTTTTACTTACATTTCTGTATTTTGGAACAGTTTGAGAAGAATAGGTATTAACTCTTCTTTAAATGTCTGGTAGAATTCCCCTGGAAAGCCATCTGGCCCAGGACTCTTGCTTGTGGGGAGATTTTTGATAACTGATTAGTCAATTTCTTTGCTGGTTATGGGTCTGTTCAAATTTTTTATTTCTTCCTGTCTCAGTTTTGGTAGTTTGTATGTTTCTAGGAGTTTATCCATTTCTTCCAGATTGCTGAATTTGTTGGCATATAATTTTTCATATTCTAATTGTTTATATAGCTACGGTGTTGGTTGAGATCTCTTTCATTCATGATGTTATCTCTTTGGGTCCATTCTCTCTCTCTCTCTCTCTCTCTCTCTCTCTCTCTCTCTCTCTCTCTCCGTTTCTCTCTTTTTTACTTTTTTAATAAGTCTGGCTTTGGGTTTATCAATTTTGTTAATTCTTTCAACTAACCAGCTCTTAGTTTTGTGGATTTGTTCTACTGTGTTTTCTGTTTGTTTATATATCTGTTCTACTGTGTTTTCTATTGTTTATATATCATTCATTTCTGCTCTAATCTTTATTATTTTCTCTCTCCTGCTGGATTTAGGCTTTATTTACTGTTCTTTTTCTAGCTTCTTTAGGTGTAAGGTTAGACTGTGTATTTGGGAACTTTCTCGTTTCTTGAGATAAGGCCTGAATCACAATATACTTTCCTTTGTTGCATCCCAAACAGTTTGCACTGTTGTGTTTTCATTTTCATTGACTTCCATGCATTTTTTTAAGTTCTTCTTTAATTTCATGGTTAACCCATTCATTCTTTAGTAGGATGTTTTTTAACCTCCATGTATTTGAGGGCTTTCCAATTTTTTTCTTGTGGTTGACCTCAATTTTCATAGCATTGTAATCTGAAAATATGCACGGTATGACCTCAATCTTTTTGTACCTGTTGAGGGGTGATTTGTGACCCAGCATGTGATCTATTCTGGAGAATGTGCCATGCACACTTGAGAATAATGTGTATTCTGCTGTTTTGGAGTAAACACTCTGAATATCTTTGTTAGGTCCATCCCATGCAATGTGTCATTCAAAGCTATTGTTTCCTTATTGATTTTCCGCTTAGGTGATCTGTCAAATCCTATAAATGGGGTATTAAAGTCCCCTGCTACTATTGTATTGTTATCAATGTATTTCTTTATGTTTGTGATTAATCAATTTATATATTTGGGTCTTGCCAAGTTAGGGGAATAAGTATTTACAATTGTTAGATCCTCTTGATGGATAAACCCTTCAATCATGATATATATATAATGCTCTTCTTTATCTCTTGTTAGAGTCTTTGCCTTAAAATCTAGTTTTTCTGACATAAGCATGTCTACTCTGGCTTTCTTTTGACATCCATTAGGATGATAGATGGATGCTTTCAATCTGCAGGTGACTTTAGGTCTAAAATGAGTGTCCTATAGGTAATATATAGATGGATCTTGTTTCTTTACCCATTCTGATACCCTGTGTCTTTTGATTGGAGCATTTAGTCCACTTACATTCAAAATGATTATTGAAAGATATGAATTTAGTGCCTTTATGTTACCTGTAAAGATGGTATTTCTGGTAATGTTCTCTGGTCCTTTGCAGTCTTTGAAAAAAAAAAATGAAATGGAATTAATCAGTATCAAAGACATTTGTTCTTAAAAAGACAAAGATAAAAATGATAAGCCATTGATGGGGAAAAATTCTTAAATCATATACCAACAAATGGCTTATACCTAGAGCATATATAGAATTCTTATGCTTCAAACTTAAAAAAAAATCAACTTTACCCATATTGGGGACAGTTTCAATATTCACTGTGAAAAAGAAGATAAATGAGTGGTCAATAAGCATAACAATATAATTAATTATCAGACAATGAAAATAAAACATAATTAGATACACTATACAGATACTAGAATGTTTAACTTATGGAAAGTTAGTAAGCTACTTAATAAGAGACAAAGAAGTTTTTCATGCAAAAAAAATACTAGGAATATAGATGGTATTCTGACAATTATTACATACAGGATCTGAAAGAAAACTTAGAGAATTTAATATTTTCATGATTTTAAGGTAAGCAAAACTTTATGAAGTAAAACCCTAAAATGATTTGGATAAATTGGACTTTATTCATATTATAAATCCTATCAATAATTGGTGCTTTATTAAGTGGAAACAGAAGTGACTGACTGGGAAAAGATATTTACACTTTACATATATGACAATACCTTTTTATCCACAATATGTAAAAGTTACTACAAATCTTTTTTTTTTTTTTTTTAATTTTTTTTTTCAAAGTTTTTTTTATTTATTTTTTTTGGGACAGAGAGAGACAGAGCATGAATGGGGGAGGGGCAGAGAGAGAGGGAGACACAGAATCGGAAACAGGCTCCAGGCTCTGAGCCATCAGCCCAGAGCCTGACGCGGGGCTCGAACTCCCGGACCGCGAGATCGTGACCTGGCTGAAGTCGGACGCTTAACCGACTGCGCCACCCAGACGACCCAAAAATTACTACAAATCTATATTGTGTAGAAGATATTCAAATGAGCAGTACACATACTAAACAACGTTTAACATTAATCATAAAAGAAATAAAAACTTAAAAAGATACTACACAACCATCAGAATACATTATGTTAAAAAAACAGAAAATGCCAGATCTGGCAAGGATTTTTAACAATTGCTGTGAATAGGAATTGGTACAATCACTTTAGCAAATTCTTGGCCATATCATGAAATATAATCATGTGATAATTTATGACCTATCAGTTCCATACCTAGCAATATACAAAACAAAAAAAGCAAGTGCTGATGGTTTCCAAAATACTTGTATTCTATAATAGCTCCAAAATGGAAATAATCTAAATATCCTTCAGTCATAGAATGGATATCTAAACTGTGTTCTATTAAAAAAAAAATGGAGTTTATACAACAATAAAATGTGACTATTAATACGTGCAAAAAACATATGAATCTCAAACATGGAAAGAGGAAAACATAATAAATTTTTGACAGAGTGAAAAAATAGTGATTTTTTTGTCGTATGATGAGGGAAGAAATTAGCATTTGAATACATTTGTAATAACATATTATTAGTTAATAATTAGGATTAATTAAGTAGTAAAATTTTAAAATTATAATGCTTAAAAGTGAAACAAAATTGGGAGTTTTGACAGAAAAAGTTGTGATGATATTTTATATCATTTTATACTCACGACTTTTGTTTTCATATGCATGTATTCTGCCTGTAATAATGAAAATTAATATATGTATATATTCAGCCTATAGATAATTATTTGCATAGAAACTAACCAGGAAATATCTACACCAAAATGTTAAAAGTATATTCTTTTCTCTTTTGTTTTTAATTTTTTTAAATATTTATTTATTTTTGAGAGAAAGAGAGAGAGAGAATAAGCTAGGGAGGGAAAGAGATAGAGGGACAGAGAGAATCCCAAGCAGACTCTATGCTGTCAGCACAGAGCTAAAGTAGGGCTCAATCTCACAAAATATGAGGTCATGACCTAAGCCAAAATCAAGATTCAGACGACTAACTGACTGAGCCACCCATAGGCCCCAAAAGAATATTCTTTAATAAAAGATTTAACTGGTAAGATGTTAATGAAATTGAAAGTTTTATTTTATAAAAATTCATGGTATCATTTCCAAAGTACTAATTGCATCTACAATATTAAAAATTGATTAATAATCAAATTTTGTGACATAATGTTTCAATCAACAAACCAATATAACCTGTTAATTAATTAAATCAACTGTACAATGAAAAATGACCTTGAAAGTTGAATATTGAATTGAATTCAATACAAACTGAAAAATGGGCTCAAACTTTATGATTCAGTGGCTATTTTCTAAAGTAACCTTTGTTAGGAAAAAGAGTCATAAATTTATATTAATACTTCTACACGCTCAACATCATATTTTCCACCTAATTTTCAAAATAATGCCAAGATTTATATATCATTATCTACATTTATTAATAAAGGATAGATAATAAGAAAGACAATAATTTTCTAAAAATTATAAACAGGATTGTTGGTTGAACAACATTTGAAAGCATAAAATTCTATTCTGTAAACACGTGATTCCTCCTATATCAACTAATTCTAGTTTTTTCTTTCTTTCTAATCTATTCATTTGTGCAAAGAATTTTTTTCTGTTTTTATAACAACACAAAATCAAGAGCAGAATTAAACAGTATTTGGATATTTTAGAGAAAATTAAACCATTATTTAAAACACTTTTTGGCTGAAAGTTTGTCTAGGATTAAATCGGTAAAAAAAAAAAAAAAAAAAAAGCGTCGCAGTTTCAAAAGCCAACGTTGTTTTGTTGTTGTTTTTTAATTTTTTAATGTTTATTTGTTTTTGAGAGAGCGTGAGTGGGGGAAGGGAGAGAGAAAGAGAGAGAGAGGAGACACAGAATCCAAAACAGGCTCCATGCTCCCAAGACGTCAGCACAGAGCCCTACACAGGGCTTGAGCCCACAAGCTGTGAGATAATGACTTGAGCCTAAGTCAGATGCTTAACTGATTGAACCACCCAGGCGGCCCAAAAGCGAGTGTTTTAAAAAATATCCGATGGTCCCTATGCTTATAGAACAAAACCTAAAATCCTCATCTTGATGTTTGATGCGGGGCCCCTAAAATTAACCCTTTCTGTCTATACCTGATACCACTTGCCTGGTATTTTTTACTCTTTTTGCAGGTAAGACTTCTCGTTGCTCAAGTCATATCACACTGATGTCTGCATCTCCTCTTGGTTTGCATTTACCAAATAAAAGTTACCTTCTTTCTTTTCTGTTTTTTTTTTTTTTTTTTTTTTTTTTTTTTTTTTTTTTACTGTGTCAAATTCTTCCCATACTTAAAAGCCTAAGTAACCAGAACAGCACCTATTATATCCAAGGCACTTATACTTATCTTCACTTGTTTAAATTTTGCCTCCTGAAATAAACTAAACTTCTTAAAGGAAGAGACATTGATTTTCTTATTCCATCCACAACTTACATTCCTAGGACCCAGTCAGTGTCTAACACAAGGTTCCCAGCCTATAAGTAGGTGTTGAATAGAAAAATGAAATTTCTCATTTACTTCACAACGTCTTGAAGCTACACTGATTTTTCCTTTACCATTATCCTATTTCCTTTAACATTCGTATCACAGAGTTTAGTGTTTTGTGAAATAAAGTGCAATCTAGCTTTGTGAAATCTTAGCTACTTAAATCTTCTTAGATATTTTAAATTCATTGGGGAGCATATCAGTCTATGTCATAAAGCATACTGAAATGTTATAAAACCATATGCTGGAGGAAATATGTGGAAAAGCAAATCTGAGCAAAAGCTATTTTTTAATTATAAGGAGTTCATACAAATTGACTTCAATAAATAATGTTTTAGAAAATACACTTCAGGTGGCTGTCAGTTGAGCGTCTGACTTCAGCTCAGGTCATGGTCTCATGGTTTGTGAGTTCGAGCCCCATGTCAGGCTTTGTGCTGACAGTTCATGCCGGAAGCCTGCTTCAGATTTGGTGTCTCCCTCTCTCCCTGTCCCTCCCCTGTTGCCACTCTGTCTCACTCTCTCTCAAAAATAAATAAACATTAAAAAATTAATTAAAAAAGGAAAATGCATTTCAAATAATAAAAATGGCAAATGACTAATATACACATAAAGATAAAACATTAACCTTATTAGAAATGAAAGAAACACAAAAGGAAATATACACTGGATAAAATTTCCTTCTGAAAAAAATATTTTTAATTAATAAGGTCATACACATATTTTGTTCTATTGGTTACATATTTAAGATCATAATCTAAGTGAAAATCATAAATTTAGATCAAAATTTATTTAGAGTAATGCTTATTATAGAATGTTTTATAGTAGTGAAAAAGTGGGTACAATCTAAATGTCTAAAAACAAGGAAATACATAATTAAATTAAATAAACGATTATGTGGTTTTATAAAATAAGAATGTTGAAGGGGCGCCTGGGTGGCGCAGTCGGTTAAGCGTCCGACTTCAGCCAGGTCACTATCTCGCGGTCCAGGAGTTCGAGCCCCGCGTCAGGCTCTGGTCACGATCTCGCGGTCCGGGAGTTCGAGCCCTGCTCAGGCTCTGGGCTGATGGCTCAGAGCCTGGAGCCTGTTTCCGATTCTGTGTCTCCCTCTCTTTCTGCCCCTCCCCCGTTCATGCTCTGTCTTTCTCTGTCCCAAAAATAAATAAATGTTGAAAAAAAATTAAAAAAAAAAATAAGAATGTTGAAGACTATTTTATTGCCCTGATAAGTGTTCATTTTGACTTCTTATTTTCATAAACAGGGTGTGCATATGGTGAAAGAAATTTGTTCAATTGTATGAATATTGATAATTGTCATTTTCTTATTTAAAATTTCCTGCAGTCTCAGGGGCACATGGAGGCCACATTCAGTACAGCATGCAACTCTTGATCTCAGAGTTATGAGTTTGAGCCCCATGTTGGGTGTAGAGATTACTTAAAATTTCCTACATTCTTGACTTTCTTCTTAAAAGTAAAATTTGTTGCTTTTAACATACATACATATACCCAGAAAGAAGGTATCCAGGAAGATTTTCACATCTGATCTCTCTCTGGAAGATGATGTACTAGGCGACACATTTATGTATTATCTTTCCTATTAATGGCATCTATACTCATAAAGTTTCCATGCTGGAATATGAATATATAACCTGGACATCATGTCCCAGTGACATCAACCATTCCCATCACCAATTAATTTCACTCAATCTGAATTTGTATTCACCAATTTTGTGATTATAATCCATCTTCCAATTTAGATATACTTACATAAATGGAATCCATGGTTTTATGTGTTAGTTCCTGGATGCGTTGTTTCATATAAATGATTGTCATTTGGGCTTTATATACCATTGTTTATGAACAAAGTGGATAGAAGCATGTGAAATGGATGTGAAATGTCTCTGAAAAATAGATTAGTTATGGTGGGTTAACCAAAAAAATATCTTGGTTTACCAAACAGCCCTAGGTTTTTGTAAATTCACCATATGTAAGCATATGTCACATATATCCTATATGTATAAAATATATGTATCTTTACCTTAAAAAAAGATTCCAAAGCCAACCAGTTTTTTTTGTCTTTTTTTAATATCCTCCTCCATCCAAATTCCCAAATGTAATGTAACAAAATCATTAACCGTGTGGGCTTTGGAGCTCTGCTTCTCGAGTTTTGAACCTGGTCACTTTACCTACCATAGGCAAGTTACTTCATTTCTTTGTGTCTCAGTGCTTTTTCCATGTAAGATCAGCTAATAATGTTGCCTAAATCACAGTGCTGTGAAAAGAGTAAAAGAATTAGTAGGTGCCAGCTTCTCAGAATGAGAACAAATGCACAAATATAGACGAGATACAGGTTGTTTTTACAATCATTATTATTATATTCTCCTTTCCTCAGATTCTTTTGTTCGGTTGGTTGGTTGGGTTTTTTGTTGTTGTTGTTGTTGTTGTTTTTGTTTTGGTAACATTTGTGTATATTTAGTGTATATTTACTGTTCACTTTTTTCAGGGTAGTATAATGGCCTCTTTATTTCTTCATATAGGTTTTGTGATCTCTTACCTACCGCAATGATTTGTACATAAGGGTCTTTATCAATACCTGTAAGACAATGGACAAGTAGTTTAAAGACTACACACTTAAATAAGGCATACGACAAGGTTTTGATAAATGATTATTTACAAACTCAATATTCTTATTTTATTGATACTTATGAGGATCTAGTATTCCTAGAATTATTATTTTTTTTTTGGATAATTGGTAAATTATGTCTTTTCTCTTTTCATTAAGAAATATGATAAAAAAAAAACAGGGAGGCAAACCATAAGAGAGTCTTAACTATACACAACAAACTGAGGGTTGCTGGGTGGAAAGTGCGTGGGAGGTGGGGTAAATGGGTGATGAGCTTTCAGAAGTGCACTTGTGATGAGCACTGGGTGTTGCATGTAAGTGATTGGTTTCTACTCCTGAAACCAATGCTACTTGAATGTTAATTCATGTGTTAATTAACTTGAATTTAAATCAAAATTGTTAAAAGAATAAAAAAGATTTCCAAAACGATGGTTATTTATGCATCCAATAATTATACAGACATTTTGTGTTAAATACAAAATCTCATGGATTAGAAATTGGATGAATGACAGCCACTTATGTTTGAGGAGTAACTTAATATGTATTTATGGGATATGGTGGTAGAAAGTGGTACTTCTTTAAAATTTTTTTTGTGCTTTCGAAGAATGTTAATTTATTTATTTTTGAGAGAGAGAGAGACAGAGAGAGAGAGAGACAGAGATGGAGAGGGAGAGACAAAATCCAAAGCAAGTTCCAAGCTCTGAGCTGTCAGCACAGAGCCTGACACGAGGCTCAAACTCACAAACTGTGAGATCACGACCTGAGCCTAAGTCACACACTTAACCGACTGAGCCACCCAGGTGCCCTGAAAATGGTACTTTTGAATGACTAGTTTGTAGTCTGCCAAATAGAATTTTTATTATTGAATTTGTATGTGGGGAATGTAACTTTAAAGCTTATTTTCATAGATAACTCTAAACCACTAAAATGTGCCAAAACAATTTCTGGATCCTAAAGGAAATATTAATGTTATTAAATCAGTGTTAAGTCAGTTGTGTTGATTTTCAGCAGTCCAGAGTCTTAGATAACTAATAGTTTTGGACGGCATATTACTATATTCAAGAAATGGTTCCATTTACCAAAAATTACTTATATACTAGTCATGTTGGTAACAGAGAGTTGACTAAATACAATCTAATGGCTGTGCAGACCAACTCTGATTAGTGATTTACATGTTCAAATTCAACAAAAGGGCAATCTACCACCAGTGAGCAGTTCAATTGCATAAATAGAAATGAAAAGGAAATATAAATTACCCTGAACAATTTGAACCACTGGAAAATAATATTAGCATACAAAACATTCTAATTATCTCACTCAAGGCAAATTTATTTTAGAGCATGTGCTAAACACAAAATGCTAGCAGGTTTTTATTTTTTTTAATGCCAATTATAGCAGATTACCTTTTAGCCATTATAGTTTATTATTTCCAATTCTTGGCTTTTCTTTCTCCTTTGGATTTAGACTTAATATTTTTACTTAAATACATTTATGTCATTTGCATCCTAATTGGGTTTTCTGAACTATCTTTATATTATATAACATATATTACTCAGCTTGATTGTGTTTTAAATGTATTTTGTAGCATTAACTCCTCCCATGGTGATCTAGAAATTGTATTAGAAAAGTAAGCTAATGCAGTATTTCTCAAATAGTGTTTCATCATACACTACTTCTGTGCTATATTAATAGCCATTCTAAAGAATGAAGCATTCCATGGTCAAATAACTTTGAAAGACTGGAAGTTAAACAAAGTACACAGATGGGCATGTGTTGACTCAGAACACTGCAATCCGCTGGAAATTTATAAGGTCTGTGTGCTTGTGCATTGTGTTGTGTCTTTCAATCATGTGTGTGATGGTGTATTTTGTGGAGATAATGTACACTGTAGCATGTTTAAATGCTGATCTAGGGGGATTTTGATTTGGGGATGAATCAAATTTTGCTTCGGTATTTCAAGGGATGTACTACACTATCGAAGAAAGTTCTTGGCTGAAGACTACAGCTTGGGGCTTTTGTGTTGGTTCTTCCTTCTCTTCTCTCATCTACTAAGACCTTTTTCCATTTTTTAACCCCAACTTTCCTCTTTTCTGATTTTGGGCTTGAGACTCCAACATCCGCTTTTCCCATTTGCTTCCCCCCTGCAAATGTATTTTATATTTCTAAATTGTCTTTACTATCGGCCTTTGATGTTGCAATTACTTTGCTAGAAAAAGAATGGAAATATGTGGAACTTAGAATCAGGAGCGTCTGAGTTCAAGTTCTTGCAAAGATAAGCCCTATCTGTGTCTGCCACAATTCAAGGCTCAATTCAGGGCTCAATTTTTTCTTGCTTCCACCAATCTATCTGTAGAATACCATGAATTATGCCCAGAAGCATCAGCATGTAAGGAAGTGTTTCGGTCACAGTAAAGCAAGACCACAAATAAATACATAACTACATACATACTAATTTAAAATTATTTGATTTTAGTATTACAAACTAGTGACTAGCTTGATATAGTGGTCATGGAATATTCAAATTTTATTCAAATTCCTTCTTTATTTTAGGATTTATGTTGTTATTGTCTTCAATTCCATAAAGGAAAGTGATCCATCACTTTTTTAAATTAAATTTTGGTTAACATGTAACACAGGAGTAGAAGTAACAGTCAGTGGTTCATCACCTACATACAACACCTAGTGCTCATCACAAATGCCCTCCTTAATACCCATTGCCCATCTAGCCCATCGCTCACCCACCTCCCTCCATCAACCCTTAAGTTGTTCTATTGCTAAGAGATTTTTGTGGTTTGCTTCCTACTCTTCTTTTTTTTCTCCCTCTTCCCATATGTTCATCTGTCTTGTTTCTTAAATTTCACACATGAGTGAAATCGTATAGAATTTGTCTTTTTCTGATTCACTTATTTCACTTAGTATAATACATTCTAGTTCTGTCCACATCATTGCAAATGGTAAGTTCTCATTCTTTCTGATGGCTGAGTAATATTCCATGGTATATATAAGCCACATGTTCTTTATCCATTCATAAGTTGATGGACATTCGGGCTATCTCCATAGTTTGGCTATTGCCGATAATGTTTCTATACATTGGGGTGCACGTACCCCTTTGAACCTGTATTTTTGAATCTGGGTAAATACATAATAGTGCTATTGCTGAATGTGGGGTAGTTTTATTTTTAGTTTTCTGAGGAAGCTGGAGCAATTTCTTACTATACACATTGCTGAAGGCAAGAGAAACAAAAGCAAACATGAATTATCGGGACCTCATCAAGATAAAGGTCTTCTGCATAGTGAAGAAAACAATCAACAAAATTAAAAGGCAGCATACAGAATGGGGGAGGATATTTGAAAATGACATATCTTATAAAGGGTTAGTATCCAAAGTATATACATAACTTATAAAACTCAACACCGAAAAACCAAATAGCCCAGTAAAGACATGGGAAAAAAACATGAATAGACACTTTTCCGAAGAAGACACCTGGATGGCTAGCCAGACATGAAGGGATGCTCAACATCACTCATTGCCAGGGAAATACAAATCAAAACCATGATGAGATACCACCTCGCACCCATGTGGTGCTAAAATTAACAGCACAAGAAACAACAGGTATTCAACAGGTATTGGTAAGAATGTGGAGGAAGGGTAACCTCTTGTGCTCTTGGTGGGAATGCAAACTGCCGCAGCCACTCTGGAGAACAGTCTGGAGGCTCTTCAGAAACTAAAAACACTCCGTCACTATTTAATTGCTGAGAACACTAACAATCTCAATCCAGCATTGCTGGGACCCTGTCTCTAAATTGTACTTCATCTTTACTCTCTTTTTGTCCCCTGTTATTTCTCCCCCTCTGCCT